>NC_056054.1:28768585-29386447 GCF_016772045.2 Ovis aries | reverse complement strand
GTAGTCATCACCATTGTGTGGGATTTAGGGTCACACCTATCTGGCTGCCACTAATTCGCTGTAAGGCAGGACAAAAATCCCCAAGCCTCAGTTTCCTCATCTGTAAAATGGGAACAATAATGGCCACCTCATAGAATTGAGAGGCCAAAACAATCTATGGTTTCTGAGAGTCTGTTCTCGGTAAGTAAGAAGGTAAAGCCAGAGCCTGCAGCAGAAGGGAGACTGCCCCTCTGCTCATGCCCCACCCCATCACTCTCCTCAGCAGAGGGAGACTGGCCTGAGGGTCACTAACCCTCCCTTCCCTCCACTCCACCCAGAGGGCTCAGCACCCACCTCTTCATCTCGGCAGCAAGCCCACTCTCCAGAAGGCCCAGTGTCTTCTCCTTGGTGGATAGGACACCTTGGAAGTCAGAGTCAGCAGGTACGAAGGTGATCTGCAGGGCAAAGGGGAGAAGGCTTCTCTGTAGCTGCCTGCACACATTCATACTTGCTGCTCCCCCAGAGCAGGGGCCTAACCTCTCCAGATACCCTGGGACAGAGACCTCACCAGGGAGCGCACCCTGTTTGACAGGAGGGCCCAGCACTGTTGGCTATCTCCATCTCTGGGCTCCTGCTCCCACTGGCCCTTCATTCACCCAGCAAACACTCCTGGAGCATCAGCTGTGTGCCAGGCACTCCTCTAGGCAGTAGGGGGCAGCAGTGAGTGAATGAGACAGGCACCCCTTCCCTGGGGGAGGTCATATCTTGTCCTGCCTGACATGGAGCAGGCCCTTCATCTGTATCTGGTGAATGGGTGAGAAGCAGGTCATTGTCAGGTGTTTCCTGGCACCAACAGAGGCTGTGACAGAGGACAGAGAAGGGGGCAGCCGGGGTGGTGCCCAGCCCCGACCCCTGAACTCTCCAGGATCTCGAGGTCTCTGCAGGTGCCACATCACAGGTGGGCACGGGGCAGTGGAGGGGAGGCAGGTCACAAAGGAGGCAGTGGGATGGGGCAGAAGGTGCCCTGCCTTTGGGGTCTGAGAGGCTGGGTGAGCCGCCTTCCTTGAGCAGGTCATCACCCCTCCCAGAGCCTGTCTGTGATCCTCTGTAAAATGGGGTTTGCCTCGAAGAGATATTTGCAGCGCTGTTCACAATGGCCAGAAAGTGGAAGCACCCTAAGTACCCATTGATGGAGGACTAGATAAACAAAATGTGGTGTACACACACAAAGGAAGATTATTCAGCCTTTAAAAGAAAAAAAATGAAGTTCTGACACGTGCTACAACATGGATGAACCTTGAGGAAATAAGCCAGTCACGAGACAAATTCCACAGGATTCCACTCTCATGAAGTGTTTGCTGCTGCTGCTGCTGTTAAGGCGCTTCAGTCGTGTCCGACTCTGTGCGACCCCAAAGATAGCAACCCACCAGGCTTCTCGGTCCCTGGGATTCTCCAGGCAGAATACTGGAGTGGGTTGCCATTTCTCTCCAATGCATGAAAGTGAAAAGTGAAGTCGCTCAGTCGTGTCCGACTCTTAGCGACCCCATGGACTACAGCCCACCAGGCTCCTCCATCCATGGGATTTTCCAGGCAAGAGTACTGGAGTGGGGTGCCATCGCCTTCTCCAATGAAGTATCTAGAATAGTCAAATTCACAGAGACAGAAGGGAGAATGGTGGTTGCCGCAGATAGGAGCAGGGAGGATGGGGAGTTATCGTTTATTGGGTATGGAGTTTCAGTTTTATAAGATGAAAAGCATTCTGGAAATCGGTTCCATAACAATGTGAATGTAATTAACACTGAAAGGTCACTTTAAAATGTTTCAGATGGTAAATTTTAGGTTATGTATATTTCACAGCTTAAAAAAGCAGGATTAGTATTGCCTGTCTCCTGGCTGTGAGGATTCCATGAGACAATACATAAGGGGTCCCTCAGCACAGTGTCTGGCACATAGTAGCTGCTCTATAAATCATAGTTTGACGCTATTGAAGATGAAATTACCTGACTTGTCTGAGTCTTGTCCTCCTCAACTGAAAATTTCCTCAACAAATATTTTATAAGACCCTGGGGCTTCCCTGGTGGCTTAGAGGGTAAAGAATCTGCCTGCAATGGGGGAGACCTGGGTTCGATCCCAGGTGGGGAAGATGCCCTGGTGAGAAGGGAATGGTTACCCACTCCAGTATTCTTGCCTGGAGAATCCCATGGACAGAGGAGCCCCAGAGGAGCCTGGTGTGCTACAGTCCATGGGGTCACAAAGAGTTGGACACAACTGAGCAACTAACACTTTCACTTCACTTTACAGTGTTACACCAGATTCATAGGCAGCAGCCTCCTTTCTCCCTTCCCACAGAGTACAGTGAGTGAAAGTCACTTGTCTGCACCATCAAAGCCCGATCCTGATGGGGAGAAGGGAATGATAGCTGGAGGGGTTCTTAGAACACCTGTGAGTAGTAAGCTTCCCCCCAAATGTCTGGAAATGAGGGAGGGCCCTGGATATCTTCCACAGCCACTAAGTATGTCCTGCACTTGCCAGATGGTTCTGTATTTCCTAGAAGCTTCCCCTTCCCCCAGTCATCCTCCTCTTCATCATCATAGTCACCACCATTATCTCCACCAACATCATAATCGTTTCATCACCATCAGCACCAGCACCTTCATCAACAGCAGCATTATCACCCTAGAGCATCAATGCCATTGCCACCGTGAAAGCCTGGAGGAGAAGGAAAGTCCTGAGCATCTTACAACACAAAATCTTTTAAGAGAGGGAGACAGGCAGAGTTAAAGCTGGGAAGGGGAAATGAGACCATGAAGACAGCAAAGCATCAGGCTAAGGAATTCAGCCTTTATCCAGAAGCAGAGGGCACCCTGGAGGAGTTCTCAGCTGAAGAGTACATGGACAGATCTGTGTTTGGGCAGAGTTCTGGGCAGTTCCCAGAGAGGGGGACGGAGGGATGATGGAGGGAGGCCCATGGAGAGGTCAGTCCATCAGTCGCCAATCAGGGGTCTGGTCCTGGGCTCCAGCAGAGCAGGCAGGAGTGGGGAGTAGGGAGTGGGGAACTTGGGGGTAGAAGCAGAAGCCAGGCAAAGAGGTCCAGCTTTCCCAGCCAATCCTTCCCCTTGCCCCATCTCAGCTAACAAGCACAGCATCCTTGACTGTCCCACCAGCTAGATTTGTCCCAATTCCTCCTCCTCTCAAGCCCAAAACCCTGCTGACCACTAAATCTGAGCAAGTCTACTTCAGAAATTCAAGAAAGTAAGCAAGCTGGAAGTACCGGGGCCACACCTAGCCACAGCAGGTACTGTATGTTTGATGAACTGGAAATGTCTTCTCTGCTCCTACAGCCTTGGGTTCAAGTTCTGCCTTAATCTAGAAGATGATCATCTCTCACCTGGACCAGAGAAGGAGTCCCCCCACCACTGGCCAGTTGCTCTTGAAACTTCCTCCTCCCAGTCAGTCTGATAACTTTCCTGAACTGCAAAGCTGCTCGTGTCCCCCTCTTGTCCCATCAACTACAATGTAAGTCCGAATTCCTCAGCATGGCATCCAGGCCCCGCGGGCCCAAGCCCCACTCCCTCTCCACCTTCCCTTGCTCCCCACACCCTCCAGTCACCATGTCGACCCACTTGCCTTGCTTCTTATCATGTCTTTGTTCACCCTATTCCTTCTGCCTGAAATGTCTTTCCTCATCTTTTCTGCCTGGTGAACTTCTACTTTACCTACAAACCCCAAATCATCTTCTCTGTGAAACCCATTCCCTCCCCAGCAGGCAGAAATTGTCTCCTCCATGAGACCCTCAGTCCCCTAAAGATGGACAGCTTAATTCACACTGGTATTGGCTACCCCCTACCCCCATATTGGGCTTCCCTTGTGGCTCTGCTGGTAAAGAACCCGCCTACAATGCGGGAGACCTGGGTTCAGTCCTAGGGTTGAGAAGATCCCCTGGAGAAGGGAAAGGCTACCCATGCCAGCATTTTGGCTTGGAGAATTCCATGGACTACATAGTTCATGGTGTTGCAAAGAGTGGGACATGACTGAGCAACTTTACTTACTTACTTTACTTTACCCCCATATCAAAATCGTCTAATTCTATTCCCTTATATTTCTTTCAATCCAGAAAATTCCCATTTGTCAGGCTCTGAGGCAGGAGAGGATCTGGCAGGGAAGACGGGCATCAGTATTTGCTGAGAGCTCCAGTGGCCCAGGCTCCAGTGGGACGATGCGGGAGAGGGGACCCTCGTCTAGCACACCTCCCTGGTTTACGACACACTTGCCTTCTCTCCCTTAGCGTGCCGCCCTAACAGCCTGCATCCCTGAAACACACATCCGCTTCTGTGCTCGCATACCTGCACATACATACAAAGACCCGCTCAAAGCCACAACACTGATCCTGAGACGGCTGCCTTCGAATCGGCTCCGGGCCAGGCATGATGCCAGGTCCCCACATACAAGACCGTATTGGTTCCTCCCACCCGGCCATGTAAGTCTCAGGGAGGAGGGGGATTCTTCTGCGAGGGTCACAGGAGTGGGGCACAGGGAGGAGAGATCTGAGCCTGGGCCTGGCGGACACTGAAAGCCGTGCTCCTTCTACCCCACCATGCAGCCTCTGCAGCACAGGAGCACGTGAATCTGTCAACAGTTACTCATTAATACCCGAGAATATTCCCTGTCCCCGATCTCTCTCCCTCATCCCCACGGCCACTCTGCCCCCCTCCCCTTCCCTGCCCACAGCCAGCTCTGTGAAGGAGGCCAGGGCAAGAAGGACCCTCCCCCACCCTCCCCCACAGCCATTGCCTTGCCCAAGGCCCAGGCTCCTCATTGGGAGGATGGTGATGAAGGTGGTGGTGACGTGGGCGGCTCGGCCCCAAGGCCTTCTTCTCCCGGTGACCTCTGCTCAGGGCATTGCACAGAGTCGAGTTGACTGTAAACTGCTCGGTAAATGACTACAAACCAGCCTGGACTGCCCCAGCGCTGAGTAAATGCTCTGACAGCCAGGGGCTGCCCACGGAGGGAGCAGGGCTAGGAGAGCCTAACCCAGGCCCCAGCAGCCTCCTCCCTCCTTCAAACTCCAGCATAGCCACCCAGGCGAGAGGTGAGGAGGGGGCTGAGGGGGGAGGGGTGGGGAGGAAGGGAGAGGTGGTGGCTGCCCGGGGACTGGAGCCCCAGGTGGCAGGACCAGCGGGGTCCTTAAGATAAACCCTCTTTCCCACCCCCTCTTCCTGACTCACACATTCTACAAATGTGGGAACTGAGACTCAGAGAGGGAAGGAGCTTAACCAAAGTCTCCCAGGTAATCAGAGGCAGAGTGCAAGTTAGAATCTGTGCTTCTTTCCTTGTCTCCCTGGATCTAGCTCACCAGCTGCTGCGTGACCTTGGAAAAGCCACTCAACCTCTCTGGGCGCCAAAAGATTACACTTGATATGCCCATTCCACACGTTTGTTAGGAGGATCAATAACAGTAAGGGTGACAGCCTTTCACCTGAATATTATACTCTACAGTTCACAAAACTGTTCATCTCTTCTCTGTTCTCCATAAAAACCGTGAGGCTGGGAGGAATAGGAGCCTCATTTTGCAGATAAATGAAACTGAGGCTCAGAAAGACAAAGGTCACATGGAGACTTTGGAACAGAGCTAGAACTAGAAGAACTCAAGACTCTCAAACCAGTGCTCTTCCCATCACTAAGTCACTCATTAGAAGAACATTAAAACCCCAAAGATAGAGCAGTGCCCAAGCCAGGAGGTTCCAGCTGACTCACTCAGAACTCTCAGCAGCTCTGGGACACAAGGACCATCCTCCCGAGGAAGGTTATGCTTTAGACACCACACATCTGAGCTCTGATCCCAACTCTGATACCCAGGAGCTGAAGGAACCTCACTTTCTGAGCCTCAGGCTTCTCCACTATAAAATAGAACTGCAAAGGTACCAAAAAGCTCAGGATGGATGCTGAACTTCACCAGGGATACAGGTGTGCCTGGCAGGCAGCAAGCCCTCAAGAACTCTGGTTTCAAGAACCTGGATTGTGTCTCCCCCATGATACCTAGTTCTCCTGGGTACCTAGACATGGTACCTAGTGTCTCCCGCATGGTACCTAGTTCAGGGCTCCAGATTCAGGGGACTTCTGATTAATCTTTATGCTAAGGGATGGATGGATGGATGGATGGATGCTCAGGAGAATGGAGATAAGAAAAGAAATGGTAAAGGGGAGAGGATGACAAGATGATTGAAGGATGGGGGACTGATGCCTGGAATAGAGGCACAGCCCCAGACCCTCCTGGGCCCTGGCCCCCAGCCCACCTGTTCCCACTGTTGCCACTGTTCCCACCTACCTTGGGGTAGCATTGGCACATGCTCCAGATGACGCCCCCGATCACCATGATGCCTCCCATGGCGTAGAAGGTGCCGTAGACCTGGGGCCGGTCGTGGCTCATGAGGAACGTGCCAAGGGCCAGCAGAAAGAGCCCCAGCATGATGAAGCCGATGCGGAAGGCCTTCTCATCAGTCATGGCTGCCTGGCCTGTGAGCCACCTGCAGAGGGGGCCAGGAAAGCAGCCAGCTACCTACACACGCACTCACACTTGAGGAGTGACACTCCGGGATCGCTGCCGATCAGGACTTAAGCCGAGAGGGAGGCAGGCTCCCTGCGGGCCCAGCCCAGCCACCGGGCACACCCCGTGCTCCAGGCTGGAGGAGTTACGCGCAGGTGGCCGCGCGCCCCCACCTTCACTCCTCTCCCCTTCCCTCTGGGCCCTCTGGAGCGTGAGGGAATCCGAGTGAGGGAGACACGAGGGAGGGAAGGGGAGGTTCCAGGGGCTGGGCCCCAGCCCAGGCTTTGACATCACCTCATTTCCCTGTGTGGGGCTGAGCTGGGCGGACAGGCAGCCTGTACCATCCAGCCAAGGGGAGCAGGTAAATACTGCAGCCCCAAAGCATCGGAATGCCACTGGGGGATTCCAGGACCCCACAGGCTGGCATTTTAGAATCCTGAAGAATTTCAGACTCTTCAAGGTCATGGGCCCACCTGGCCACTAGTTATGAACGGTACCTGCTTGCAGGGCTCTATTTTAAACATGTGGTTAGTATTAACTCATTTAGGGAACCCCATAAGGTAGGCACTATTATCCCTACTTTCTAAATGAAAAAATAGCTTGCCCAAGGTCACACAGCCAGAAAGGACAGGGCAGTAGGCATTTGAACCTAGTATTATCCCCAGGTGAAACTGCCTAACTGTAGCACAAGGGTTCAAAGTGCAGGCTCTGATGGTCAAACAGACTTCCTGGCTTGGCTTCTGGCTCCTCTACTATGGGGCAGTGTGGTCCTGTTACCTCCTGTGCCGCAGTCTTCCTCCTCTCTACAATGGGGATAATGATAGCAACTCGCAGGACTAGGTCTGTCTCCAGGCCTGGCCTCCCTGGGTGCCTCTGCCCCCTTCCCATGCCCTGCGATCCTTCCAGTCCTACTGGCCACGAGCTGGCCAGGAAAGGCTCTAGTGAGCAATGCCCCTCTAGGGTGTGATTGGTTGATAGTGAGTTCCTTGCTTCCTAACCTAGGAAGATGCCCTCATTCTAAGATTGACATTCTAATGGTGGAATTTCAGTCCTGCAGCAGGCTGATGGGAAAAATCAGATTCTCATAGAGGATTATAGGAAAATGATGGTCAATAGTATCTGTAAAAAAAAAAAAAAGCGTTAACTTGTTTGTACGGGGTGGAACAGGCTCTGAATTGGCGTTGCAGGATAAAAGGCTTTCACTTGGCATTCTGATTTCATAGGCTTGGGGAATCTTCCTGTTTGTCATTGCCACCCTCTCCCTCCCCCCCAACGCAAGCTGTACTGGTTCCCAACACCACACCTACGTTCACATGATACACTCTGGTGTCACTGCCCACAGCGCCTTGGAGTTTCATTATGAAGCAGTTTCTCCTTCACCAGCCCTCAGATCCAGCACTTTACAGTTTGCAGAGGAGGTGTCCTGTAGCAGAACTCAGGTGACCCTTCCAGTGAGAGGTGACTGAGCGATCAGAAAGGGCTGAAAGGCATCGGGTGACATCTACGTTTGTTGTTTTCCGGGGTGACCTTGGCCTAATGGCTCTGCTCTGGGCTTGAGTTTGTCGTCTTTGATTGAATGTGGTGTCAAGTTACCTCCCAGGGGTTGTGGAGGGACGTGATATGACAGAGGGGAAAAACGTTTTGCAACCTGGGATTATTTACAGGGCAGAACCCCAGATGGCTCAGTGGTAAAGAATCCACCTGCCAATGCAGGAGACGCAGCAGTCACAGGTTCGATCCTTGGGTTGGGAAGATCCCCTGGAGGAGGAAATGGTAACCCACTCCAGTATTCTTACCTGTAAAATCCCATGGTCAAAGCAGACTGGTGGGGTCGCAGAGTCGGACACGACTGAGCACACACCCTCCAGGGAAACACTATTATCATAATTTTATACAGGCTCAGAGAAGGGAGGCTACACGCCTCTCCCAGAACATGAATCCGGGGCCCAGAGGGGCTTCAGCCTGCCCTTTCTGGTCCTGGAGGCCGGGTCCACGGCGGCGGGAATAGATCTCGGTCGCAATCCAGCAGGAGCCTCTCGCGCCCCCTGGTGGCCATAGTAGCACGCGCTTGGCTAGGTGCTTTCGCCATCTCCTAGGTGGTGCCAGAGTCCCACAACCCCGTAAGGCTACCGGAAGAGGTTACCCTGCCTATTTCACAGGCAAGAAAACTGAGTCCGGGGACATCTCTCCAAAGATCTCCCCAAACTGACCTGGGGGCTGAACGCGGACCTGGATCCACGCAGCCCCAGTCCCACTGTAGATGAATCTGGTCCTTAGGGCTTCCTGAGAAGCCTCCTGGTCACCCCAGCACTCTCCTTGTTTCCCCATCTTTTCTTTCCTCTCCACTACTCACCCACTTTCTGCCTTTTCTCTCCTTAAAACAGGTTGGGGGCTGGGAGTGACAAGAGTAAGAAGCTCTGGGACAAGTAGGTGCTCTGTAAAATGGGTCTAATCTAACCTCTTTCCCAGAGCCGTGGTGAGGGTGAAATGGGGACACATGTGTACAGAGCATTGGAAGTATTGGGTGATCCTGGTTCCCACTCGCCTCTCACCTGCCTCTGACTTCTGCCTTCCACCCCTGCAAAGCGGGGTGAGCCTGAGGAGCAGTTGCAGATTCTACCATCTTGCAGCAGAGGGCGCGCTAACCACTGTTTTCTTCCCCGTTTACAGAATTCAGCGTCCCTGCAAGATCTTAAGAGCTGCGTCTGCAGGTAGGTGAAATATCACACCCATTTGACAGAAACTGAGGCTCTCAAAGACAGGATAAGTGGCCCAAAATGGCAGAGCCTGTAAAGAGCAGAGCCAGGGTTCAAACGAGGCCCCAGGCCAGTCCTTGTTGAGTTCCCGCTATATGTAGCTCACTCCGAGGTGTGGGTGTCTGAGAACATGGTTATTCAGCGTGATGGCTGGTGGCGGCTCAGATGGCAAAGAGTCTGCCTGCAGTGTGCGACATCCGGGTTCGATTCCTGGGTCAGGAAGATCCCCTGGAGAAGGAAATGGCAAACCACTCCACTTATTCTTACCTGGAAAATCCCGTGGACGGAGGAGCCTGCAGCCTACAGCCCACGGGGTCCCAAAGGGTTGGACACGACTGAGCGACTTCACTTTCACTTTCTTTCCTGTTTCGCGGGACACAACACGGTAAAGGCTCTGAGATGTCTGAGGTCCAGCAAGTGCACAAGGCAGCCAGAGGCAGAGACTGGGGAGGGGGTGGCCCAAGGGAGGAATGAAAGTCAGAGTCCCAGGAGGGATTCTTGAGAAGCCAGTTGGCATTCTTCTGTCAGGGCAGGAAAAGCAGTTCAGGCAAAGAGATCAACATGCGCAAAGGCCCGGAGGCAGGTAAGCACTGACGCAGACTGGAGGTAAAACGAAATGCTGCGCGCATACCACCCCACACTGCATAATCCTCCCCCTCTTCCCCTACCTGCACCTCCATGGCAGCTCCACACTGCGTAATCCTCCCCCTCTTCCCCTACCTGCACCTCCATAGCAGCCCCACACTGCATAATCCTCCCCCTCTTCCCCTACCTGCACCTCCATGGCAGCCCCACCCTTCTACTACCCGGGTATCCTGGCCGCCATCCTCACCCCCTCTCGCTCATCCACATGCTATCGGCCCTGCCTCTGGGACGGAGGGCTTCCCTGATAGCTCAGTTGGTAGAGAATCCACCTGCAATGCAGGAGACCCCGGTTCGATTCCTGGCTCGGGAAGATCCCCTGGAGAAGGGATAGGCTACCCACTCCAGTATTCTCGGGCTTTCTTTGTGGCTCAGCTAATAAAGAATCTGCCTGTAATGCGGGAGACCTAGGTTCGATCCCTGGATTGGGAAGATCCCCTGAAGAAGAGAAAGGTTATCCACTCTAATATTCTGGCCTGGAGAATTCCATGGACTGTACAGTCCATGGGGTTGCAAAGAGTCAGACACCACTGAGAGACTTTCACTTCCGTGAGACAGAACCGAATCACTTCTCGCTTCCAGTGCAGCTCATCACTCTGGTCTGAGGCCCATCATGTCTGTCCTTCCAAGTGGTCTCTGCTTCTACCCTTGCCAGCTGCAGTGTCTTTCCAACCCAAATGCCAGGTTAGACCATGTCACTTCTCTCCTCAGAGCCCTGGAAGGGTTCTCTTCCCTATCAGAGTAACACTCAAGACTTAAAATGGCCTATAAAACCCTAGATAATCTGCCAGCCTATCACTGCTCTGAGACAGACTCCTGCCACACCTCCCCTCACTCACTCCACCCCACTTACCCTGGCTGTATGCTTTTCTGGGAATACACAAGCACCCCAGGGCCTTTGCACCTGTTCATCCTTCCACCTAGAAGGTTCTTCCTCCAGGTATCTGCACAACTCCCTCCCTTGCCGCCTTCAAGTCTGTATCCAGATGTCAGCTTCTCTGGTGTGACATCCAAAACCGTCGAACCCCTCCCCGAGGTGTTCCCTGCCCTCCTTTCCTAATTTACTTTTCTCCGCAGTGCTCAGCACCATAGATTACTCTGTACGCATAAGTTTTGAATCTCACTGCTTCTCTGAATTCCCCCACTAGAACTCGAGTTCCTACAGGCTCAGGGCTTTGTTTTGTTCGTTGTTGGTCTCCAGGGGTTAGACCTGGTTGACTCTCAATCCACACTTGGGAATGGAGGGATGACTGTCAGCTCCAGAGCAGAGGGAGGCCGGAGAGGAAGCGCAGGCAGGAAACCTGGGGTCAGGCCAGGGGAGCCAGCATCTTTCAGAGGCCAGTGGGGAGTCTCCAAGGGAGTTATGTGGGGAGTGACACGGGTTGGATTTTCATTTTGTGCCCATCCTCTGGTTCTGAGATCAGGTTGGAAGAAGCACAAGGAGATGCTGGAAGTGAGGGGCAGTCACCAGACCCTAGCAGAAACCTAGGGCCATAAAGATTAAAACGAACACTTTTTAAAAGATTCATTAGCTGCTGAGGGGATGGAGAGCGTGGGAATTTTCCAACTGATTTGAGGTGGTGAGCTCCAGGGGGAAAGCAGGGCAAAGGAAGAGCCCAGTGCAAGCAGGGGAGAGGCCTGAGCCCAGAGTGTCCCTGACGCCCCAGGCCTGGGGACAGGCATCAGAGATGAGCTCTGAGTGATGGATGAATAAACTGATCAGCCGGCCCGGGAGGAAAGAGGCCAGAAAGAGAACCAGTGCCGCCTGGGGGCTGGATTGACAGACCTAGCCTTATGGGGCTGCTCAGCCCGAGTCCTTCCCAGTTCACAGTCGAGGGCATTGCTCAGAAAGGACCCTGGCTTGCCAGGAGACTGGCTGCATGGCCCTGGCTTGGCCTCCAAGGAGCTGGTGACCTTGAGCAAATCACTGCCCCTCCTGGGGACTTTCAGTTGGGACGCAAATGACTTAGGACTATAGAAAAAGTTTTTCCAGTCTTCCAGCCCTCCCCAACCCCTGCCTCTTCCAGCTCCTGCTTGGCAAAGGTGGTGCCTCCAAATCACACCTGCAACTCATTAACTCACCTGCCTGGGGGGAAATTCCTCAGCTTGGAGGTAGGACGGACGGAAGCTGGGCTTTGCTTCCCAGCCTGGAACCCCTTTAACCCCTTAGGAATTGCAGAGGTCCTGATGAATCCCTTGCACCTCCCCCAGCCAAATCCGCAAGGTACACTCTGAAAGCGGGTGTGTGTGCGTGTACGCACACATGTGCCTGCACCTGTGCATCTCAGGGTCCCACAGAAAGGTCAGGGCCAAGGCAGAATTCAAACCTGCATCTCCATCACAGTAGGAAGTACAAGGCACACACAAGAAGAGAGAGAGTAGGAGTACAGGATAGGGGTCTGGGATCTGCTGATGGGGAAGGAAGAAGAGCCACAAGATCCACGAGAAGAGCCACAAGACCTGGCTCAGGTGGCCGAGAGAGGGCCCAGGAATGACCGAGACAGTGGACCTTTTTTGTTTCATTTTCAGTAAACAAATATCTGCTGAGCATCTTCCAGGGGCCAGGCACTGTTTCTAAGCTTTAGGTAAAGAAATTGTATACATTGTATGCATATAATAGTAAAGGAAAGAAGCGAGAATACCCCTGCTCTTGGAGAGCTTGCTGGGGTAGAAACATAATAAACTAACAATGTTTTATATATTTTTAATTTTAAATATTAAATGATGACAGGTGTTCTTTAAAAAGTAGAGCAGGAAGGAGGCTGGGAGTGCAGGGTGCTGGGTGGGATAACAATTTTAAAAGATTGGCTCAGGATAGCATCTTGAAGAGAGGTTCAGACAAAGATGTGAGGGGCATGAGAAGTAAGCCTGGAGGAGAACTTCCAGAGAGAGAAGACAGGAGCCAAGGCCCGTAGGAGGGACGAATGCCGCAGAGAGCAAGGGTGGGGACCCAGACCCACCCACACCATCCTCATTAGAGGTTTCATTACTCAGAGTGACTGGGAACCACTCAGGCTTTTGAGCCCAGGAGGGGTGTCACAGATCCGAGTTTGATCAGGCTCATTCTCTCCAGTGGGCTGCCCCAGTGGCTCAGACAGTAGAGAATCTGGCTGCAATGGAGACCAGGTTTGATCTCTGGGTCAGGAAGATCCCCTGGAGAAGGGAATGGCTATCCACTCCAGCATTCTTGCCCGGAGAATTCCATGGGTGAGTGGCCTAGTGGGCCATAAGTCCATGGGTTTACAAAGAGTCAGCACAACTGAATGACTAACACTTTCCACTAAACTTTGAAGAGACGTCAGGGGACCCTGGCAGAACAGGGAAATGGGATGGCAGGTAACGAGCTGGTCCAGGCCTAAATGGGAGGATCCAAGGACTGGAACCAAACCAGGCCTGAATGAAAACACATTTATTTATATGAAAAACTTTTATTCTCTGTGATTTTACCTCTCTTAGACTCAGTTTCCACACCTGTTAAATGGGGACACTGCCTGTAGCAAAGAGCTTGAGGATGTGAAAGAACTGCAGGGAGCCTGGCCTGGCAAATGGGAAGCTCCTCAGGGAATGCTGTACCTACACAGTTGACTGAGCCCCAGGACTTTGAACTCCTGCTTGCGGAGTGACCCTGGGAAGGTTACTTAACCTCTCTGGGCTAGTTTTCTCATCTGTGAATGGAGTATGACATTCTGGAAGCAGACATTTGTATCATATCTGGAATACAGAAGAGGTGTGGAGCTCCCTGTCACAGGAGGTCTAGGAGCAGAGGCGCCTAGTGGGGCGGCAGGGGGAGGGGGTAGTTACCTCTACTAACAAAATCCGACAATCACTGCATGCTTAAGAGATGCTGCTGCTGAGCTCAGAAGTCTGCATTTATTGTTTGCTACATTAACACCAAGCCTGCAGGTTCAGCGTGATCTCATAATGTCACCTGCTATCATCTCATTTAATGCTCAAAACTCAGCTCACTCAGGTAGGAGCTGGGGCCTCTGTAATTCCCATTTAACAGATGAGGAAACTGAGGCAGAGAGAGGTATAGTCACTTGTCCAAAGTCACTCAGTGGGTACCTGGTGGAACTCATGCACAGATGGTCTGAATTCAGAGTTCATGTTTTTTGGTATAACCGAAACTCAATGTATTACTTTGGGCCAGTCCTGGCTCTGCCTCTAGGCCCCAATTTCCTCATCAGCACAAGAATATTTCCCAGCTAACAACCAACGGTAACTGCCATGTGAAAGTGCCATCTTGGGCATACTGGGCCCCCTGGACTGCAGCCCCACCAACATCACAAGGGGCAGTAGAACCACCCAGCTGAGCCCAGGCAATCCACAGAATCATGAGAGATGATAAAATGGATTTATTTTCAGCCATTTGTTACACAGCAATAGAAAAAACAAAACAGCATTCAGCAGTATTTGTTGACTGCCTGTGTGTATCAGGCACTGGACCAGACACTTAGAAGAGGCCCATCACTGGTCTCCAGCTTCCAGGCCTGCTAGAAAACTTTAACTTCCACCCTCTGCAATCTGAACAGAGCCCGTGAGGGAGCAGGCAGCCCCAGGTGCTGTCTCTCTTGGGATGCCACCAGTAGCGAAGATGAGGCTCTCATAGCTAGGTGGAGGCAAGGGGGGCTGGGCCCCAGGCAGGGCATCCCCTGAGGCACTGCACTCCAGGTCTTCCTCCACAGGGGACGCAGGTGGTGTCGAGAGTCCCCCAGCCAGAGGGCAGTGCACAGCTTCCTCGTAAGTGGGGACAATAATCACCTTTGGGGTCCTAGAGGAACAGAAGAGAGGCTATCAACAGGGGTGGGGTAAAACCCGACTGTACACCAGGGAGAGGGGGAGGGAGGCTACAGGCTTCCCTGGGCCCCTCAAACACCTGACAGCCACCACCCCTTGCCCGCCTCAGCTCCTAGACTCTGATCTCCCTCCCTTGTAGTCAGCTCTCCATTCAGTTAGCTCTCCACCCGGGCTCGCCACACCCTCTGTCTCCTCAATTCTCTCTGCGGGGAAAGTCCTTCCCACCTCCCTCATACCTTCCCTGCTTGCCTGTCAGTTCCCGCTTGTCCTTGGAGTCTCCTCTGGGGAGCTCTGCTGACCTCCCCTCACCAAGCTCCCACTCCCTGCTCTGCGCCCCAACAGGACTCTCCCCTCTGTCACTGCGTTGACCCCACCTGGTGGTCCCCTAGGGCAGGAACTGACTTTAAGTGTCCAGGGATTGAGGGCGGTCCTAAGATGGCGGAGGAATAGGACGTGAAGACCACTTTCTCCCTCAGAAATTCCTCAAAAGAACATTTCAACACTGAGCAAACTCCACAAAACAACTTCTGTAGGCTGGCAGAGGACATCAGGCAACCAGAAAAGCAGACCATTGTCTTCAAAAACAGATGCCAAAAGGAGATCATTTCTTTTGGACAGCAAAACTTCCAAGTGCCAATTATCTAACTGACTAAATGTAACCTGATTAACAAAAGCCAACAATAAAGAAATTTGAAGAAAATTAAAAAAAAAAAAGTGTCCAGGGATTGATGCTGGGGCAGGGGGGTTGTTTGTTGAAAAACTAAATGATGATCCATGGAGAGAAAAACTTCCATCTTACTGCAATCTCCCTTACAAGGTCTAGAGTTGCAGCCGCTCAGGGAAAGATGGGAGACCTTAATTCCCCTGCCCATCTGAATGCTTGAGGCCCTGATATGGTAAGTCTGCTAAGTGACCACCTCTGCTTGCATACCTCCAGAGACAGAGAGCTCACTATCTACCCAGTCAACCATATCTATCACTGAGCAGCTTGGCTTTCTTATGACTTTCCCCCACCTCCCCTAGATGAACCACCCTGGAGGGACTTGAGATCCATCCGGGCTCTTCTGACCAGGCTCTGCCCTCTAGATTCCAAGAACAGGTCACTTGCATCCCAGCCACACCAAAGCTGATGGAAACGAGGCTGACCCTCCGTCCTCTCAGGGCCCTGGAGAATCACCTGTGGGGAGTCAGTGCTCCTTCCCTTCCCAGGACCTTGGGGGTAAGAATGTCACTGATCCTATGTCTGGGCTGCTTCTGCTTTGGGAAGATACTGCCACATACAGGGGCTGACAGGTGATTCTGGAGGTCCCTTCCCACCCCAAGCGTCTCTAAGGTTGATTATGAGTCACAGTGTTGGCTGGTCCAGCTCCCTGCTCAGCTACATTCTCGGTGGGAGATCGTGGGTCAGTGTTAGGGAAATTAAATGAATAGTCTTGTTTAGGCTTCAGAGACAAAGCAGAGCAGGCCTCTGACCTTGCTTCTAACCTGCCTGGGCACTGCCCTGACTGTGAGTGACTGTCTGCCGTGAGTGCAAGTCTTGCAGCACCAGAGATAAGATGCGGGAGAGATCTGGAGATTCTTGAGCCACTAGAGGGGGCCCGGCCAACCACGCCCCAGGCTTAACAACATTCCAAGTTTTACAAGACAAAGTAAACAGCAATTAACACGAAGCCAGCAATGGCACCCCACTCTAGTACTCTTGCCTGGAAAATCCCACGGACGGAGGAGCCTGGTGGGCTGTAGTCCATGGGATTGCAAAGAGCTGGACACGACTGAGCGACTTCATTTTCACGTTTCACTTTCATGCATTGGAGAAGGAAATGGCAACCCGCTCCAGTGTTCTTGCCTGGAGAATCCCAGGGACAGGGGAGCCTGATGGGCTGCCGTCTATGGGGTCGCACAGAGTCGGACACGACTGAAGCGACTTAGCAGCAGCAGCAACAAGAAGCCAGAGCTGCAGTTTGGTCACAGATTGATGATGATGTCAGTTTGCCACCATCCTGGGATTATAAATGGGAACCCCAAACTGCAGTCTTTGAAGTCTCACCCACAGAGCCGACACGCTGCCTGCGACCCTTTCCCAATTGGGACTCTAGATGTGCTGTGACCCAGGATGTCCCAGTGCTGTTTAAGTCTGGATGTTGGTCAAAACCCAACTTGGTGATGTATTCTCTGGTCTAGTTCTCTTTTCTTTTAATGTTAGTATGTTAAAAATAAGTTAGACAATTCTCTAATAAATATCTGTATTATTTACTTGTATATAACGAGTGGCTTGTTAACAAATCCTTTAAACCTGAGATGAAAGTGAAAACTTTTGCAAACAGTCAGTAACTCTATTAACCTGAGCCCCAGTTTCCCCATCTGTAAACAGGGATGATACAGGCACTGACCTCACAGGACCATGTGAAGATTAAATGAGGTAATACAGGGCACTTCAGACAAGGAAGCTGATAAGGGGTCCCACCCGCCTCTGACTCACAGTGTCATTTGAAGTGAGGGCAGACAAAGAATATTGCTCCTGGAGGCAGGCGAGCTAGGTTCAATTGCTACATGACCTAGGCTATGTTCATACCCAATCTGAGCCTCTTTCTTCTCATCCACAAAATGAGGATAACAATTACTATTTTATAGATTCAGGAAAAGGGAAAATGCTTTAACAACACTCAGGAAAATATGGGTGATTAGGCTTCCAGAAGCCCACATCTCCTGCCCTGCTCACCTCCTGGCCATGCCCCAGCCACTCCCTACTTCTCCAAGCCTGGGAGACACAAGGCAGGCTTTGGGTACCCTGGCACTGCTTCAGCAGGCAACAGCTGGCAGGGCAGGGCACAGCTGCCATGTGAGACCAGCCCACAGCAGGAAGTTTGCTCAGAGGGCAGATACAGTAGCCCTCACACCATCTCACCTAGCCAGCTGGGCCCACCCAGCCCCGGGTCACCACCGGCATGGTCCCGGAAGCCAGAAGCTTGGCAAACATGAAGCCCGAGGCAGGGGGACCCCATCGCACACTCGAGGGGCAGACCCATTCATGGAGCATTCTGGACACGGCTCCCTGCAGCTGGGTGGGGCAGGCAGGCTGCTGTGGTCCCTGTGCTCAGGAAGCTTCACTGAGCCTGGAGGCGACAGGAGATCCGAGCCTAGCACCAGCTTCTCCACCATTCAGCTGAGTCAGACAAACATAGCAGGGAAAGGGGCCAAGGGTGAAGCACTATTTGCCCTACACTCAAGCTCTCTAATCTCATTTCACGTTCGTGACAAGCCTGGTCAGTCATCGCACAGGTAAGCTAGGGCCACACATCAACTAAGCGGCAAAGCCCCAGCCAACGCCAACCATCACACCTCCCCAACCCGATCCCTAATCTCTCCATACCTCAGCTTTCTCATCTGTAAAATGGACCTTACATTGCCTTTTAATCAGTGAGGCTTAAATCAGTGGGCATGAAAGTACATCATCAAATGAAAGCAAAGAAGAGGACTGAGTTTTGCAATAAATTCACCTTCCCATCTATCATCTCATTTGAGCCTAACAGCAATCCTAGGGAAAATTCCAGACAGGAAAAACCAGATGTGGCTCAGAGAGTCTAAGTCAAGAACACACAGCTTAGGAAAGAGTAGACACTGACAGCCTTATGTCCGACTAGACCCATGCTTTTTTCTGCTGTTCTCACTGTGGTTGGGAGTGGGGAATCCCAGAGGCCTCCCACCCAGACACTTCATCTAGGGCTCACATTTCATACGGGAGCCCCTGAGAGTAGCAGTTTTGTCTATTTTGTCCACTGCTTCATTGTAAGTGCCCTGCAGAATTAGGTGCTCAGTAAATGTTGGTGAAATGCATGAAAGAATAAGCAGATGAATAAATAAGGACTCTGAGGCCCCAAGAGGGAAACGGGCCCACCCAAGTCATCAGCCTAGATGGCCTTTGTCTTGAACCTGGAGTTACCCACAGAGAGCAAGGTGCCTGGAGGCAGGGACAGCTAAGTGACCTTCCCATGGGGCCCAGATGCTGGGCTTTCAGTAGGAGGGCCAGGATGGCTCAGCCCCAGGGACAAGAAAGAACCATTAGCAGAAGCAACCTCACCAACATGAAACCATCCCAGCTCTGAGTCTAAGACATGGTCTCTGAACTTGATGGACCATGAGTACCCTGCAGTGGGTGAGTTCCTCCCTGGCTCAGCTGGGAAAGAAGGCTGAGTTCCTCCACCTGACATGCAGCTGTGGCCCAGACCCTGTTGGATCAACATGACTGTGTGTATTGACAACACCCATTCTCTGTCCTCAGGTCAGGCTGGGTGGGGAAGGACAGGTACCCTGAGGCATAATCTGGTTCCAACCAATAACTCGCTGTGTAACCAGGTAGGTCACTGGTCTCTCTGAGACCCAGGTTTCTCATCTGAGAAGTGAAGAGGCCCCAAGGTCCTGCCCTTCCCTCTGAAGTCAAATCAAGGCCTGACCACTGGACTAAGGGACTTCCATTGAACATGCTATTGTCTGTGACCTCAGGGAGTCACAGGCCAGTAGCAGGGACTAATCTGTTACCTTCTTTAACTCAGGATGCATTTTCCTCTCTCACTCAGGGAAGAAGAGTGCCCAGGTCCCAGGCCAACTCATGGACATCTGGTTTAGCCCTTAGTGCATGCAAATCCAGTGCTTACAGAGTGGTGTAGGGGAACACACACCTCACAGCCAGCAGGCTCTGCCACTTTCTAGCTGTATAACCCTACCTTCTTTTTCTGTAAATAGTCATTGTTACCTTGCAGGTGGGCTGGACTGGGGAAGGTGCATGCAGGCCCCTGATATATGCAGGCACAGCAGACACTTGGTGAAAGAGTAAGTACATAATAAGAGCATGTAAGACACATGCATTCTCAACAGGGCAAAAACTGGTTCTGGGAGTCTTGCTGATACTGTGCTTATGTATGAAGCACAGATATACATGCAGACCAGATATACAGTGTATCTGTGGTATTAACATTCCATGAGGGAGGATTAAGGGGAAAAGGCCTAAACAGTCTCCTGGGAGGGAGTGATTTAGAAAAATATGAGAAATATTATGTCAATGTAAGATTTTTTCTCCATTCCCTACCTCATCCCTGGGCTTTTGCACATGCTCCTCTGCCTGCTTAAGACACCTCTCTCCACCTTATCCGCTTAAGGAAAAGTTGACATTTGCTGTGCATCTATCGTGTGCCAGGCTCTGGGCGGAGTTCTTCATATACATCATCTCAGGTAAGTACTATGAGCCGACTCATTGGAAAAGACCCTGATGCTGGGAAAGACAGAGGGCGGGAGGAGAAGGGGGAGCCAGAGGATAAGGTGTTTGGATTGCATGGCGTTGCTGAAGGGACGTGAGTTTGAAAAACTCCAGGAGATAGTGAAGGACAGGGAAGCTTGGTGTGCTGCAGTCCATGAGGTCACAAAGAGGGAGACAGGACTCAGCGACTCAACAAGAACGTGCAACTGCTATACAGGACTTTGCTACATTTGTCATTCTTCTGACTCCTGTTTCATTTCTGATGAGATGTTGAGGTTCAGTGGGGTTGCATAATCTCCTGAAGTCCCATAGCTAGTTAGTGGCAGAACCAGGAGAGGATCCCTATGGGTCTGACTCCTGTGGGTAAGTTCTTAACCCCTACACTACTCTGCCCAATACCATGCTAATCTCTACTGCCACTTCCTCCAGGAAGCCTTCCTGGATTTTTCATGTCCCACAGGACCACATCTGCCCTATTTCACAGCTTTAACTACTCTGATTTGTCAAAGCCTGCCTCTGTCAAGGGACTTAAAACACTTCCAGGAGTGATGATCAGCCTCCAGGACCCCAAAGCATAGCTAAAGCCTAGACCAGAGGAGAAACCCCATGGGAGTTTGTTGAGTAAATGCCTAATGGTGTGACCGAGCCCTACCTGTGGGCCCCACTCCCCACAGCTGCACCAGATCTGCAGCTCTCCTTCTCTGAGGACTCCACAGTGAGGTAATACAGGTCCCTGGAGAGGTGGTATGGGTCCCATCGAGGTAGCTTCTGGGTGCTGGCCTTGACCGACCACAGCAGGCCGAAGACCAGCAGCAGGCCACCTGCACCGCAGCAGAAGAAGCTGACCGACCTGAGCAGGGCACCAGGGGCCTCAGGCTCAGGGTATCCAGTGGGCGGGGCCGACTGCGGGGGGCCTGCGTCCCCTTCACTCCACCAGGCGAAGCAGAGGGTCCCAGCCACTAGGACCACCATGCCGCTGGCCATCATGCAGTAGCTCAGGGTGGAGGCCACGCGGGCCCTGTCACAAGTCTGGACAGGAAAGGAGAGAAAAGAGGAAACAAGCGCTGTGAGACGCCTGCTGGGTACCAGACGTGGGTTTTAGTCCTGCCTGAGATCACTGTGCGCTCTCGGAGGGGTCGCTTGACTCCTCTGTGCCTCTGCTTCCTCGTCTGTGGAATGGAGGTGATGCTCGCAGCCCTCCAGGGCTGCTCTGAAGGCCACAGACCATGTGTCCCAAGGTCCTGGCACCACACCTGGGACCTGGCAGGACTCAGTGTGGCTCCTTCCTGCCCGGCCTTCCCCCAGGACTCAGAGGCCTCATCTGCTTGGTGGGTATGAGACTCCTCTCTGCATCTCCTGCAGGCTGGGAGGGAGGAGAGTGAATGCTGTGGGGTCCACCAGGCCTGCCAGGAGAGGGGCTTGCTGCTTATGCGTTGTCTCACTTCACCCAGGTCACAATCTCAAAAGGGTGATGCTCTTATCTCCATTTAATAGGCTTTCCAGGTGGCTCAGCTGGTAAAGAATTTGTCTGCCATGCAGGAGACCTGGGCTGGATCCCTGGGTTGGGAAGATTCCCTGGAGGAGGAAATGGCAACCCATTCCAGTATTCTTGCCTGGGAAATTCCATGGACAGAGGAGCCTGGTGGGCTACAGTCCATGGAATTGCAAAAGAGTAGGATATGACTTAGTGACTAAACAACAACTTCAAATCTCCATCTGACAGAGGAAGACACTGAAACTGGGGGCAGGTACCGGCGCCAGTGGGGAAAGGGCATTGAGAAGCCTGGAGCTGAGATTCACAGCACAAAGCAAAATTTCATGCAAAAAGATGGTTTTGTGGCCTTATTTTTAATGGTCATAATTTGGAAAGAGACTAAATGTCCAACTATAGGGAAAGGGTGAATAAACCATGGCATAAAATCTAGATGGAATATTCATGACTGATTTAAAAAAAAAAAATCAAGCTCAGCACAGATATTTAACAGGGGGAAATTCTTATGATATCTGACTTTTTCCAACTTAGGTGCCAAATTAAGCACACAGTGTTATCTCAGTGAGGAAAAACAAAATGCCCAGGGGGTGGAAAGAAACACCTGGGAGGAACCCTGGCTCCAGATTATACAGACAGGAAAGGATTTCTCCAAAACCAACATCCAGGTCATTGTACACGCTGTTCCCTCTCCCTGGTAACTTGCTATCATCAATGTCTTCTCCACGCTCAGCTTGACTCTCACCCAAGAAGCCTTCAAAGCGGACACTTTAAACTCAGAGTCCCCTGGGCCTTCATTGTCCAAGCTGTTATCTGTCTGTTTGACTTCTCTTTGTGTCTTGTCCTCACCAGACAGCAAGCTCCCTGAGGGCAGGGTCTGTATCTGCCTTGTTTACAGCTCTATCCCCTAGTGCCTAGCACATAGAAGCTGCTCCATAAACAGGTGTTGAAGAAAATCTCCTAAATGAGAAAGAGTGTTGCTGAATAAACCTTGTTGGGTGAAAAGCCCCTCTCCTAGCTGGGAGGGACTGGGAGAGGGGAGGGAATACTGCCGCAGCACCCAGCCTTGGAGTCTGGTTTTGGCCCAACTCTGCAGCTCCCCAGCCGTGTCCTGGGATAAGCCTCCCAACTGCGCCTGACCTGTCTCCTCATCCATACAGATAGATGGATGGGGATGCGTGCTCTGCAGGAAGACTTACAGAATCCCCCTCTCCTCGCCCACAAGTTGAGCCAGTGAAGGAGAGGGCCGGGGACTCATAGACCTCAGGAAGACTAATGGTCAGCCTTCCAAATGGGGCTTGCCCAGCCTAACAGGGTACATCTGAATGATGCCCTGCTGTGCAGTCATTCAAAGACACACTCCTCAGGGAGCTGAAAGTGAAGTCACTCAGTCGTATCTGACTCTTAGCGACCCCGTGGACTGTAGCCCACCAGGATCCTCCATCCATGGGATTCTCCAGGCAAGAATGCTGGAGTGGGTTGCCATTTCCTTCTCCAGGGTATCTTCCTGAACCCAGGTCTCCCACATTGCAGGCAGACGCCCTAACCTCTGAGCCACCAGAGAAGCATGCTCAGGGAGCTGAAGAGCATGGCAAAGTGTTCAAGATCTAGTAGGTGAGACTTTAGATTTCAAAAGGGCATGTTTCCAGATGTGTTTAAAAACATGTGCATGCACATATACGGAATCTAGAAAAATGGTACTGAAGAATTTATTTACAGGGCAACAGTGGAGAAACAGACATAGAGAATAGACTTATGGACATGGGGAGAGGGGAGGAGAGAGGGTGAGAGGTATGGAAAGAGTGACATGGAAACTTACATTACCAAGTGTTAAACAGATAGCCAACAGGAATTTGCTGTATGGCTCGGGAAACTCAAACAGGGGCTCTGTATCAACCTAGAGGGATGAGGTGGGGAGGGAGATGGGAGGGAGATTCAAAAGGGAGGGGATATATGTATACCTATGGCTGATTCATGTTGAGGTTTGACAGAAAACAGCAAAATTCTGTAAAGCAATTATCCTTCAATTAAAAAATAAAAATTTTTTAAAAAGTGTGTATGTGTGTCTATGTACACATGTGAGCGAGAAAGATAAAATGTATACATGAAATGAGGTGCTCAAGGAGTGGACCCCAATCTTCCTGAGCCTCCAGGCCACCAGAAGCATATAGAAGCATGCCATTTGTAAATTACCTTTGGTTCTCTTCCTGTGAATCTGTCAATGGGGCAAGTGCCTCCTATCTCCAGCTCAAGGCGTTTTCTCTGGGGGAGAAAAAGAACCTCACTACACTCTCTCCAAAGACAGCGAGGAAAGGCTGTCAGAAGGAAAAACTGAAAGAAAAAAACCCCCCAGCAAATCGGTAACAGTTTAACCCCTCACCTATATGTTGACACTTGACAGTTCCCCTTCACACCTGGCATCTCATCTGACCACAACTGAGGCAGATGGTCGGGGCAGGGAAAGAAATTCTTGTTTTGCAAATGACTAGACTGAGTCCACCCTTATGGCAGATAACACCACCTTTATGGCAGAAGGCGAAGAGGAACTAAAGAACCTCTTGATGAAAGTGAAAGAGGAGAGTGATAAAGCTGGCTTAAAGCTCAACATTCAGAAAACGAAGATCATGGCATCTGGTCCCACCACTTCATGGGAAATAGATGGGAAACAGTGGAAACAGTGACACACTTTATTTTGGGGGGCTCCCAAATCACTACAGATGGTGACTGCAGCCATGAAATTAAAAGGTGCTTGCTCCTTGGAGGAAAAGTTATGACCAACCTGGACAGCTTATTAAAAAACAGAGACACTACTTTGCCAGCAAAGGTCCATCTAGTCAAAGCTATGATTTTTCCAGTAGTCATGTATGGATGTGCGAGTTGGACTATAAAGAAAGCTGAGCACTGAAGAATTGATGCTTTTGAACTGTGGTATTAGAAAAGACTCTTGAGAGTCCCTTGGACAGCAAGGAGATCCAACCAGTCCATCCTAAGAAAATCAGTCCTGAATATTCACTGGAAGGACTGATGCTGAAGCTGAAACTCCAACACTTTGGCCACCTGATGTGAAGAACTGGGTCATAGGAAAAGACCTTGAGGCTGGGAAAGATTGAAGGCAGGAGGAGAAGGGGATGACAGAGGATGAGATGGTTGGATGGCATCACTGATTCGATGGACATGAGTTTGAACAACCTCCAGGAGTTGGTGATGTAAAGCATCACCAACTGTAAAGCAACTGTAAAGCATCACCAATTCTGTAAAGCAATTGTCCTTCAATTAAAAAATAAAAATTTTTAAAAGAAGTGTGTATGTGTGTATGCTGCCGTCCATGGGGTCTCAGAGTCAGACACGACTGAGCAACTGAACTGAGAGTGAGTCCAGGAAGATGAGAGACTTTACCAAAGCAGCATACAGCTTGTGTGTCAACCCCTGCATTGTAAGGTAACTTATGATGCTTTTAAATTTCTACAAAAGCAATAGTTCCTCATTGTGGGTAAGAGAATAAAAATGCAAATATCATTAATGCTGCCCATCAGAGATGAGCGCGGTCCACAGTGGACCCTTCCTTTCGGGTCCTCCTCCCTTGGCCTGCATACCTGATGATAGTGGCAGCTGGTGTGTACTGGGCATTTACAGGGGCTGGGAACCCACCCAGCAACTTACAGGTGTCCCCCATCTTAATCCTAGCAAGAGCATTAGGTCCCGAAGACACTGGAGCTGCAAGGGTGACAGCTTGTCTGAGGTCAATGCCAAATCTGAACCAGGTCTACTCTGACTCCCTGGTGGTTCAGATGGTAAAGAATCTGCCTGCAATGCAGGATGCCCAGGTTTGATCCCTGGGCTGGGAAGATCCCCTGGAGAAGGAATGGCTACTCACTCCAGTATTCTTGCCTGGAGAATTCCATGGACAGAGGAGCCTGGTGGGCTACAATCCATGGGGTTGCAAAGAGTCAGACACAACTGAGCAACTAACACACACACACATCTAACTCAAATATCTGTGAGTGCACAGCTAGATAGATCTGTATTTTTCAGTATATAAAGTCTAGACCATGCTGTGAATAGATGCATTTGTAAGTCTTTAGCTCAGTCAGTTCCCACTTTCTAAAATGCCCTGCCCTCCTTCCTGACTCGAATGCTTCCAAATCTCAGAGAAGCCCCTGGATCACCCCTAGCATGGTCTCACTGGAGGCCATGTCATCTCCTTCTGTGTGAGTCACCCCCTCTGCATGTGGATTCCCCCGCTCCATGGGCAGGCAAAGCGCACAATGACCTGCCACCCCTGGGCAGTGGAAGCTGTCAGTGTCTGCTGGATGAAGGACAGACTGCTCTGTCGTGCGGTAGTTTTCATTATTTTTACAGATCGGGGCTCTGATGGATTATCAGCAGGATGTGCTCACCTTCAAGTTTCCCCTGGTCCATGTCAGAGAGGTGGTCTCCAGGCAGTTTACTCACCCTTCACAGGAGTGCACCCTGGACCCTGATCAGGGGGGAGGAAGGAAGGGCTCCCTGCCCTGGAGGGCATGACCCCAGTCCAGCCCCAGAGAAGTGCCATTCTCAATCCAGCACTCAGGCTGCCAGGCTGGCCCCCTCCTTCCAGCTCCCTCCTATTCCAATCCATGCAACCAAGTTCCTGCCACCTGGGTTCCTGTATACCTGTTGCTTCCTCGGCCTAGGGAGCCCTCTGTCCCCATACAGGGCCCTCATTTCACAACCCCCTTTGAGACCCATGCCAAACACCACATCCTTGCAGAAGTCTTTCTGCTGCTACCACGCACACCTCCCACCAGCTAGAGTTATCACTCCCTCTATCAGTTCAGTCGCTTAGTTGTGTCCAACACTTTGCGACCTCACGGACTGGAGCATGCCAGGCTTCTCTGTCCATCACCAACTCCCAGAGCTCACTCAAACTCATGTCCATCGAGTCGGTGATGCCATCCAACCATCTCATCCTCTGTCATCCCCTTCTCCTCCTGCCTTCAATCTTTCCCAGCCTCAGGGTCTTTTCCTATGAGCCAGTTCTTCACATCAGGTGGCCAAAGTATTGGAGTTTCAGCTTCAGCACCAGTCCTTCCAATGAATATTCAGGACTCATCTCCTTTAGGATGGACTGGCTTGATTTCCCTGCAGTCCAAGGGACTCTCTAGAGTCTTCTCCAACACCACAGCTCAAAAGCATCAATTCTGTGGCCCTCAGCCTTCTTTATGGTGCAACTCTCACATCCATACATGACTATCAGAAAAACCATAGTTTTGACTAGACGACCTTTGTTGGTGAAGTAATGTCCCTTTGACTGTGGCCACTCTTGTTTGCTCTGTGATCTTGATCAGGGTGCTCAACATCTCTGAGCTCAAGTTACTGCCTCCCCGGGGAGGAGCAGGTTGTGAAGATGAAATGGGAGGCTGGCAAGCAGTGGCACAGCTGGACAGAGGAGGAAGCCTGGCTCTGACCCTGGGTGAGTTGCCTAGATCCTCCGTGCCTCCGTTTCCTCCTTTGTGAAATGAGCACAATGATATCCTACTGTCCCCACTACCAACCAGAGAACTTTAGGTGGCAGTTTTCTGTAAAGAACTAAACCATCTGAACCAGAAGTGTTCTGAACTATCTTCACCATAACCCCGGGGCAAACTGAGGCTCCAAGCACCGATGGCCCAAGGCCACCCAGCGAGTCACAAGACAGATGGGAGGAGGCTTGGGTGTCCAAACTCTGCGCACTAAACCACTGAGGTCAGGGAGAAGGGAAGGGGACCAGGCGGGGTTGGCTTAGGAGGAGCTGCTCCTGAAGACGGGGGCGGGGCGGGGGGCGCGGTTAAGGAAGTTTATACCCACCTTGGGCGAAGTCATCGCGCCGTAGGGTCAGGCGTGGTCCCCGCGCGAGGAGCCCGACGAATCCACCGGGGGTGAAGACATGGTGGCTGTCGAGCCCGAGGGCAGCGCGAACCTGGGAAAGGCGGTCCCTCCGGCCTGCTGGGGGCGCCTAGCGTTAGGGGCGGCCCTGGCGACCGTCGCCCAGCCCTGCTCTCCACGCCCCCGCAGAAACGCTAACGTCCGGCGGGGGGTCTAGTTCAAGGGTCCCGTCCCGGTCCCGGTGGGAGCGGTGCCAAGTCCCCTTCACCGCGCAGGGGCTCGGCCACCGGGTGGGGGCTTTGAGGGGCGCACGGAGTCCTGCTTGGCTGTCGACTCCGGTGATGACCAGCCCCACTCCTGCCCCAGGCTTAGCAGACGGCTGCGGGGAACCTGCGCTTGGGCTCCGGGACGCGGCCCGCCCCACCTCTCCTCGGATCCGCGTCCTCCCGGCTGGCAGCTGGACGGGCGGAGACTCCCGGGTGGACCGGCTCCGGGTGGCTCCAGGTGCCGCGCCCGACCTTAAAGGAACAGCGAGACGGCTGGCTGGGGATGGGGTTTCCCAGGGCGAACGGGGTCGGGGGAGCCGCAAGACCCCTATTAACTGCTACCTCCGTGAACTGTCTGCAATCCGCAGTCCTCGGGGGGCCATCCCGTCCGTACTGCTCCACGGAGCGGGCTTGGGAAGGGGACACGAAACTCCTCCAAGAGCCATCGCGCTCAGTCTGAAAGGGCTGTGGCATCCTGAGCAAGTCACAGGTCTTTCGAACCCTAACATCCCCAGGAGATAAGCGTTCTCAGAAATAACTGCCTGCCTTTAAGCTCTTCCCCAGCCTCTATAGGAATCAAGTCACTGCCCCAGCCAGTGAGAGGCAAGGAGAGTGGAGTTGGAGAACAAGGCCTCCCATCTACTGTGTGACCTAAATTCTCTGAACTTATCCACTCCTGCATCAAAGGAGGGCTGGGACCCCACCCCCAGGTCTTCAGGTCACCCTTTCACAGGTGCAAGCTGGAGGCAGGTATTGTGGACAAGTGATTCAGGAGCCTGGAGGAAGGGTCAGCACGGGTGAGGCGTGTATGTGAAAACTTCTGCTGGGGACTGCTGAGTTGTGAAGGGTAGGAATGAGGGGAGAGCCTCCAGGCTGAAGGAGCAGCATGTGCAGAGGGTGGGCCAAGTCATAGGCAGGTTAGCCCTCAACAAGTTCACCTGGGTCAGAGGGAGGCAGTTCTGGACTAACTGGCGTCTGGGTTTTGTTTGTGTCTTTTCCAGCTGCTCCAACGAGCCCGGGGGGCTGGTCAGATTCCCTTCAGCCGTGGCCTAGGACTCCCCACCTAAATGATGGAAACCAATTCCCTCTCCAGCCCAGGGACACAGGAGGCTAGAGCAGGCTGCCCAGCGGAGATCTGAAGCTCGGAGAGGGGAAACTACTGTGTCAGAGTCACAGAGCAGGTCAGCGGCAGGGTCCAGGCCCCTCATTCTTAAACTCCTTTGTCTGCAAGGAAAGATGCCACCTTTAGCTTTAGCATTCTCTGTGCGCTGACTCCTCTGACTGGTGAGGTCCTTCTACATGTTATCTCATTTCATTTTCACGGCGTGTGTGGTCTGTGTAAGTGTTCCCATTTTACAGACAGAAAGCTGAGGCTCAGAGAGGGCCAAAGGCCTGTGCAAGTCTAAAGAGTTCACAAGAGGCTGAGCTGAAACAAGGGAACAGTTAGACCTCAAACCAAGACCTCCTTCACCTTTGCTTTACTTAACCTGGAGGTGGGGACAAGCACCCCTATTGCTGTCCTTGTGGGCCTGCCCATGGAGGGTATGAGTGAACAGCTGGAGGCCATGAAGCTGTCAGCCCCCACTCAGTTCTGCAAAGGCCGGGGTCCATGCAGGTGTGGGCCCTTCGCTGATCCAGACTCTCCTTTTCCTCCCTGCTGGGAGGCCCAGGGTCACAACTCACAGGTTGATAATGTTGAGATCAAGTCCTGGCACAACCCTGACCTTGCTGAAACCTGAGTCCCCTGGCCCGGGCTGGCCACTCAGGTCCTGGAGGTGGCAGGTTGTGATTTCTGTGCTGACTCAGTCACTTCCAGGCTGGATGACTCTGGTCCTATCCTTCTCTTTAAGCTGCTATTTCCTTATTTATAAAGTGGACACCATGGTACTTCCTTCCCAAGGGAGCTATGAGGGCTCAGTGGTTTAGTAAGACCTTGTCCATGAGGAGCTGGCTTGGGTATGCTCTTGCATTACACAATGGCCCAGTCTGTGAATCTCCCTTAGTTGATGGTGACCTCCTTGAGGACAAGGAGCAGATGTGACTTGGAACAGGGCCCAGCCAGACCCAGCAGGGCCAGGACTAGAGAGGACTGGGACTGGGTGGTGGCTCAAACCCAAGGATCTAGTCCAGTTCTTTTAGCTCTGTTTTCCTCTCCCCCACTTTTGGAGGCTCTGATCCTAGCCCCCAGGTCTGTCATGATGCCAGGCACTGTGGGGACCATGCAGGCTTGGGAATACTTGCACGTCCTTTCTGAACAATCAGACCCAGGCTTTCCCTGGCACCCCTGGGCGGCTCAGAGCAGAAAAATCAGTCACCAACTTCTGCCTCCAGGTATGGGGGAGGGGACTCACACTTACCAGACGTCACCAGTCAGGGCTTTTCCCTTTTAGCTGCCACTTCAGCTAATTCATCAAGGCTGAGAGAGAAATATTTATACCTTCTCAGGGAACTGACTCATTTGAAAAGATCCTGATGCTGGGAAAGATTGAAGGTGGGAAGAGAAGGGGACAACAGAGGATGAGATGGTTGGATGGCATCACCGACTGAATGGACATGAGTTTGAGTAAACTCCAGGAGTTGGTGATGGACAGGGAGGCCTGGCATGCTGCAGTCCATGGGGTCACAAAGAGTCGGACATGACTGAGCGACTGAACTGAACTGAACTGAACTGAAATGAGGGTCACACAACTAATAAGTGGGGGGCTTGGAGTTGGGAGTGGCAGAGGAAGTGCTGAAGTCCGCATCTGTCTGAGTATCCCACACCCACATGTATTTTTCCTTTTTTGCCACTTTGGCCTCTCCTCAGTGGCCTCTCACTGGCCTCTCTGCCCCTAGGCTGTCTGCCCTCTGTCATGCACCAGCTTGAGGTTCCAGACCAGCACCCCCATCAGTGTGACTCATGTCCCTAAACCTTTCAGTGCCTCCCGCTGCCCTCAGAATAATGACACCAGCTTCATTGCCTGCACTCCACTCATGCCCCTCCTGAACTACTGTCCCCCGTGTCCCAAGCGCAATACCACATTTTTGCTACAAAGGCCCTCCTGCTTTACCATCTTCACCTGGTGAACTCACACACTTCCTCTAAGACAGGTCACAGGTTCCCTTCTTTGTGTGATGTCTCCTCAGTGTTCCAAAGGAGAATTATATGGTGCCTCTCCCAAGCCCCTGCAGGACGTTTTATCTTTTTATCTCCACTTTATTTTTTTAATATAAATTTATTTATTTTAATTGGAGGCTAATTACTTTACAATACTGTATTGGTTTTGCCATACATCAACATGAATCCGCCACAGGTATACACATGTTCCCCATCCTGAACCCCTACCCCTCCACCTCCCTCCCTGTACCATCCCTCTGGGTCATCCCAGTGCACTAGCCCCAAGCATCCTGTATCATGCATCAAACCTGGATGGCAATTCATTTCAAATATGATATTATACATGTTTCAATGCCATTCTCCCAAATCATCCCACCCTCTCTCTCTCCCACAGAGTCCAAAAGACTGTTCTATACATCTGTGTCACTTTTGCTGTCTCACATACCATCTTTCTAAATTCCATATATATGCATTAGTATACTGTATTGGTGTTTTTCTTTCTGGAGTACTTCACTCTGTATAATAGGCTACAGTTTCATCCACCTCATTAGAACTGATTCAAATGTATTCTTTTTAATGGCTGAGTAATACTCCATTGTGTATATGTACCACAGCTTTCTTACCCATTCATCTGCTGATGGACATCTAGGTTGCTTCCATGTCCTGGTTATTATAAACAGTGCTGCAATGAACATTGGGGTACACATGTCTCTTTCAATTCTGGTTTCTTTGGTGTGTATGCCCAGCAGTGGGATTGCTGGGTCATAAGGCAGTTCAGGAGCTGACTGGCTCAGATCATGAACTCCTTATTGCCAAATTCAGGCTTAAATTGAAGAAAGTAGGGAAAACCACTAGACCATCCAGGTATGACCTAAATCAAATCCCTTATGATTATACAGTGGAAGTGAGTATCCCTTATGATTATACAGTGCAAGTGAGAAATAGATTTAAGGGACTAAATCTGATAGATAGAGTGCCTGATGAACTATGGACGGAGGTTCATGACTATGTACAGCAGACAGAGTCAAGACCATCCACATGGAAAAGAAATGCAAAAAAGCAAAATGGCTGTCTGAGGAGGCCTTACAAATAGCTGTGAAAAGAAGAGAAGCAAAAAGTAAAGGAGAAAAGGAAAGATATAAACATCTGAATGTAGACTTCCAAAGAATAGCAAGGAGAGATAAGAAAGCCTTCCTCAGTGACCAATGCAAAGAAATAGAGGAAAACAACAGAATGAGAAAGACTAGAGATCTCTTCAAGAAAATTAGAGATACTAAGGGAACATTTCATGCAAAGATGGGCTCAATAAAGGACAGAAATGGTCTAGACCTAACAGAAGCAGAAGATATTAAGAAGAGGTGGCAAGAAGACACAGAAGAACTGTACAAAAAAGATCTTCATGACCCAGATAATCATGATGGTGTGATCACCCGCCTAGAGCCAGACACCCTGAATGTGAAGTCAAGTGGGCCTTAGAAAGCATCACTAGGAACAAAGCTAGTGGAGGTGATGGAATTCCAGTTGAGCTATTTCAAATCCTAAAAGATGATGCTGTGAAAGTGCTGCACTCAGTATGCCTGCAAATTTGGAAAACTCAGCAGTGGCCACCGGACTGGAAAAGGTCAGTGTTCATTCCAATTCCAAAGAAAGACAATGCCAAAGAATGTTCAAACTACCACACAATTGCACTCATCTCACACGCTAGTAAAGTAATGCTCAAAATTCTCCAAGCCAGGCTTCAGCAATACATGAACTGTGAACTTCCAGATGTTCAAGCTGGTTTTAGAAAAGGCAGAGGAACCAGAGATCAAATTGCCAACATCCACTGGATCATCAAAAAAGCAAGAGAGTTCCAGAAAAACATCTATTTCTGCTTTATTGACTATGCCAAACTCTTTGACTGTGTGGATCACAATAAACTGTGGAAAATTCTGAGAGAGATGGGAATACCAGACCACCTGACCTGCCTCTTGAGAAACCTATATGCTGGTCAGGAAGCAAGAGTTAGAACTGGACATGGACCAACAGACTGGTTCCAAATAGGAAAAGGAGTATGTCAAGGCTGTATATTGTCACCCTGCTTATTTAACTTCTATGCAGAGTACCTCATGAGAAACACTGGGCTGGAAGAAGCACAAGCTGGAATCAAGATTGCCGGGAGAAATATAGATAACCTCAGATATGCAGACGACACCACCTTTATGGCAGAAAGTGAAGAGGAGCTAAAAAGCCTCTTGATGAAAGTGAACATGGAGAGTGAAAAAGTTGGCTTAAAGCTCAACATTCAGAAAACGAAGATCATGGCATCCGGTCTCATCACTTCATGGGAAATAGATGGGGAAACAGTGGAAACAGTGTCAGACTTTATTTTGGGGGACTCCAAAATCACTGCAGATGGTGACTGCAGCCATGAAATTAAAAGACGCTACTCCTTGGAAGAAAAATTATGACCAACCTAGATAGCATATTGAAAAGCAGAGACATTACTTTGCCAACAAAGGTCAGTCTAGTCAAGGCCGTGGTTTTTCCGGTGGTCATGTATGGATGTGAGAGTTGGACTGTGAAGAAGGCTGAGCACCAAAGAATTGATGCTTTTGAACGGTGGTGTTGGAGAAGACTCTTGAGAGTCCCTTGGACTGCAAGGAGATCCAACCAGTCCATTCTGAAGGAGATTAACCCTGGGATTTCTTTGGAAGAAATGATGCTAAAGCTGAAACTCCAGTACTTTGGCCACCTCATGAGAAGAGTTGACTCATTGGAAAAGACTCTGGGACTTCCCTGGTGGTCCAGAGGTTAAGAATCTGCCTGCCAATGCAGGGGACACAGGTTCAATCCCTGGTCCAGGAAGATTCCACATATCATGGGGCAATTAAGCCTGTGTGCCACAGCCACTGAGCCTGTGCTCCATAGTGAGAAGCTTGTGAATTGCAACTAGAGTAGCCTCCACTCTCCACAACTAGAGAAAGCCCGCGCTCAGCCATGAAAACCCAGCACAGCCAAAAATAAAAAAATATATATATATATTATTTTTTTTTAAAAAAAGGAAAGGACTGATGCTGGGAGGGATTGGGGGCAGGAGGAGAAGGGGATGACAGAGGATGAGATGGCTGGATGGCATCACTGACTCAATGGACATGAGTCTGAGTGAACTCCGGGAGTTGGTGATGGACAAGGAGGCCTGGCATGCTGCAATTTATGGGGTCACAAAGAGTCAGACATGACTGAGCAACAGAACTGAACTGACTGACTGAAGGCAGTTCTATTTCCAGCTTTTTAAAGAATCTCCACACTGTTCTCCACAGTGGCTGTACTCGTTTGCATTCCCACCAACAGTGTAAGAGGGTTCCTTTTCTCCACACCCTCTCCAGCATTTATTGCTTGTAGACATTTGGATAGAAGCCATTCTGACTGGCGTGAAATGGTACCTCATTGTGGTTTTGATTTGCATTTCTCTGGTAATGAGTGATGTTGAGCATCTTTTCAAGTGTTTGTTAGCCATATGTATGTCTTCTTTGGAGAAATATCTGTAGTTCTTTGGCTCATTTTTTGATTGGGTCATTTGTTTTTCTGGAATTGAGCTGCAGGAGTTGCTTGTATATTTTTGAGATTAGTTCTTTGTCAGTTGCTTCATTTGCTATTATTTTCTCCCATTCTGAAGTCTGTCTTTTCACCTTGCTTATAGTTTCCTTTGTTGTGCAGAAGCTTTTAAGTTTAATTAGGTCCCATTTGTTTATTTTTGCTTTTATTTCCAGTATTCTGGGAGGTGGGTCATAGAGGATCCTGCTGTGATTTATGTCATAGAGTGTTTTGCCTGTGTTCTCCTCTAGAAGTTTTACAGTTTCTGGTCTTATGTTTAGACCTTTAATCCATTTTGAGTTTTTTTGTGTATGGTGTTAGAAAGTGTTCTAGTTTCATTCTTTTACAAGTGGTTGACTAGTTTCCCCAGCACCACTTGTTAAAGAGAATATCTTTTCTCCATTGTATATTCTTGCCTCCTTTGTCAAAGATAGCATGTCCATAGGTGCGTGGATGTATCTCTGGGCTTTCTATTTTGTTGCATTGATCTATATTTCTGTCTTTGTGCCAGTACCATACTGTCTTGATGAATGTGGCTTTGTAGTAGAGCCTGAAGTCAGGTAGGTTGATTCCTCCAGTTGTATTCTTCTTTCTCAAGATTGCTTTGGCTATTCAAGGTTTTTTGTATTTCCATACAAATTGTGAAATTCTTTGTTCTAGCTCTGTGAAAAAAACCGCTGGTAGCTTGATAGGGATTGCACTGAATCTATAGATTGCTTTGGGTAGTATACTCATTTTCACTATATTGATTCTTCTGATCCATGAACATGGTATATTTCTCCATCTATTAGTGTCCTCTTTGATTTCTTTCACCAGTGTTTTATAGTTTTCTATATATAGGTCTTTAGTTTCTTTAGTTCCTTCTATTCCTGCTTTCTGGAGAGTTTTTATCATAAATGGATGTTGAATTTTGTCAAAGGCTTTCTCTGCATCTATTGAGGTAATCATATGGCTTTTATTTTTCTATTTGTTAATGTGGTGTATTACATTGATTGATATGCTGACATTGAAGAATCCTTGCATCCCTGGGATAAAGCCCACTTGGTCATGGTGTATGATCTTTTTAATGTGTTGTTGGATTCTGATTGCTAGAATTTTAAGGATTTTTGCATCTATGTTCATCAGTGATATTGGCCTATAGTTTTCCTTTTTTGTGGCATCTTTGTCAGGTTTTGGTATTAGGGTGATGGTGGCCTCATGAAATGACTTTGGAAGTTTTCCTTCCTCTGCAATTTTCTGGAAGAGTTTGAGTAGGATAGGTGTTAGCTCTTCTCTCAATTTTTGGTAGAATTCAGCTGTGAAGCCGTCTGGACCTGGGCTTTTGTTTGCTGGAAGATTTCTGATTACGGTTTCAATTTCCGTGCTTGTGATGGGTCTGCTAAGATTTTCTGTTTCTTCCTGGCTCAGTTTTGGAAAGATGTACTTTTCTAAGAATTTGTTCATTTCTTCCACATTATCCATTTTATTGGCATATAATTGTTGATAGTAGTCTCTTATAAGCCTTTGTATTTCTGTGTTGTCTGTTGTGATCTCTCCATTTCCATTTCTAATTTATTGATTTGATTTTTCTCCCTTTGTTTCTTGATGAATCTGGCTAATGGTTTGTCAGTTTTATTTATCCTTTCAAAGAACCAGCTTTTGGCTTTGTTAATTTTTGCTCTGGTCTTTTGTTTCTTTTGCATTTATTTTTGCCTTAATTTTAAACACCATTTTCCTTCTACCAACCCTGGGGTTCTTCATTTCTTCCTTTTCTAGTTGCTTTAGGTGTAGAGTTAGGTTATTTATTTGACTTTTTTCTTATTTCTTGAGGTATGCCTGTATTGCTATAAACCTTCCCCTTAGCACTGCTTTTACAGTGTCCCACAGGTTTTGGGTTGTTGTGTTTTTGTTTTCATTTTCATTCATTTCTATGCATATTTTTATTTCTTTGTTGATTCCTTCTGTGATTTGTTGGTTATTCGGCAGCGTGTTGTTCAGCCTCCATACGTTGAAATTTTTAATAGTTTTTCTCCTGTAACTGAGATCTAATCTTACTGCATTGTGGTCAGAAAAGATGCTTGGAATGATTTCAAGTTTTCTGAGTTTATCAAGGCTAGATTTATGGCCCAGGATGTGATCTATCCTGGAGAAGGTCCCGTGTGCACTTTAGAAAAAGGTGAAATTCATTGTTTTGGGGTAAAATGTCCTATAGATATCAATTAGGTCTAGCTGGTCTATTGTATCATTTAAAGTTTGTGTTTGCTTGCTAATTTTCTGTTTAGTTGATCTGTCCATAGGTGTGAGTGGGGTATTAAAGTCTCCCACTATTATTGTGTAATTGTTAATTTCCCCTTTCATCCTTGTTAGCATTTGTCTTACACATTGTGGTGCTCCTATGTTGGGTTCATATATATTTATAATTGTCATATCTTCTTCTTGGATTAATCCTTTGATCATTATGTAGTGTCCTTCTTTGTCTCTTTTCGCAGCCTTTGTTTTAAAGTCTATTTTATCTGATATGAGTATTGCCACTCCTGCTTTCTTTTGGTCTCTATTTGTGTGGAATATCTTTTCCAGCCCTTCACTTTCAGTCTGTATGTGTTTCCTGTTTTGAGGTGGGTCCCTTGTAGACAACATATATAGGGGTCTTGTTTTGTATCCATTCAGCCAGTCTTTGTCTTTTGGTTGGGGCATTCAACCCATTTACATTCACGGTAATTATTGATAAGTATGATCCCGTTGCCATTTACTTTATTGTTTTGGGTTCGAGTTTATACACCCTTTTTGTGTTTCCTGTCTAGAGAAGGTCCTTTAGCATTTGTTGGAGAGCTGGTTTGGTGGTGCTGAATTCTCTCAGCTTTTGCTTGTCTGTAAAGCTTTTGATTTCTCCTTCGTATTTGAATGAGACCCTTGCTGGGTACAGTAATCTGGGCTGTAGGTTATTTTCTTTCATCACTTTAAGTATGTCTTGCCATTCCCTCCTGGCCTGAAGAGTTTCTATTGAAAGATCAGCTGTTATCCTTATGGGAATCCCCTTGTGTGTTATTTGTTGTTTTTCCCTTGCTGCTTTTAATATTTGTTCTTTGTGTTTGATCTTTGTTAATTTGATTAATATGTGTCTTGGGGTGTTTGGCCTTGGGTTTATCCTGTTTGGGACTGTCTGGGTTTCTTGCACTTGGGTGATTATTTCCTTCCCCATTTTAGGGAAGTTTTCAACTATTATCTCCTCAAGTATTCTTTCACAGTCTTTCTTTTTGTCTTCTTCTTCTGAGACTCCTATGATTCGAATGTTGGGGCATTTAACATTGTTCTGGAGGTCTCTGAGATTGTCCTCATTTCTTTTAATTCATTTTTCTTTTTCCCTCTCTGACTCATTTATTTCTACCATTCTATCTTCTACTTCACTAATCCTATCTTCTGCCTCCGTTATCCTACTATTTGTTCTCTCCAGAGTGTTTTTTATCTCATTTATTGCATTATTCATTATATACTGACTCTTTTTTATTTCTTCTAGGTCCTTGTTAAACCTTTCTTGCATCTTCTCAATCCTTGTTAACCCTTTCTTGCATCTTCTCAATCCTTGTCTCCAGGCTATTTATCTGTGATTCCATTTTGATTTCAAGATTTTGGATCATTTTTACTATCGTTATTCAGAATTCTTTATCAGGTAGATTCCTTATCTCTTCCTCTTTTGTTTGGTTTGGTGGGCATTTATCTTGTTCCTTTACTTGCTGGGTATTTCTCTGCCTTATCATCTTGTTTATATTGCTGAGTTTGGGGTGGCCTTTTTGTATACTGGCAGTTTGTGGAGTTCTCTTTATTGTGGAGTTTCCTCACTGTGGGTGGGGTGTATGGGTGGCTTGTCAAGGTTTCCTGGTTAGGGAAGCTTGTGTCAGTGTTCTGGTGGGTGGAGTTGGATTTCTTCTCTCTGGAGTGCAATGAAGTGTCCAGTAATGAGTTATGAGATGTCAATGGTTTTGGAGTAACTTTGAGAAGCCTGTATATTGAAGCTCAGGGCTGTGTTCCTGTGTTGCTGGAGAATTTGCGTGGTATGTCTTGCTCTGGAACTTGTTGGCCATTGGGTGGTGCTTGGTTTCAGTGTAGGTATGGAGGCATTTGATGAGCTCCTGTTGATTAATGTTCCCTGGAGTCATGAGTTCTCCGGTGTTCTCAGGATTTGGACTTAAGCCTCCTGCTTCTGGTTTTCAGTCTTATTTTTACAGTAGCCTCAAGACTTCTCTATCTATACAGCAGTGCTGATAAAACATCTAGGTTAAAGATGAAAAGTTTCTCCACAGTGAGGGACACCCAGAAAGGTTCACAGAGTTACATGGAGAAGAGAAGAGGGAGGAGGGAGTTAGAGGTGACCAAATGAGATGAGGTGGCATCAAAAGAGGAGAGAGCAAGCTAGCCAGTAATTACTTCCTTATGTGCAATCCATAGTCTGGACCGCTCAGAGATATTCACGGAGTTATAATGAGAAGAGAAGGAGGAAGGAGACAGGTGGCCAGGAGGATAAAGGGGGGAATCAAAAGGAGAGAGACAGATCCAGCCAGTAATCAGTTCCCTAAGTGTTCTCCACCATCTGGAACACACAAAGAGATTCAGAGTTGGGTAGATAAGAGAAGGGGGAGGGAGGAGATAGAGGCGACCTGGTGGAGAAAAAGGAGAGTCCAAAGGGGGAGAGAGCAGTCAAGCCAGTAATCTCGCTCCCAAGTAAAAATGGGTACTGAAGATTGGGTTCTTAAAGGTACAAAATTGATAACAAATACCCAAAAGCAAATATTAAAAACCTAGAGTAGAGGTTGGATTTTCAAAAATGTAATATTAAAGAAAAGAAAAAAAAAGTCACAAAAATTATTATATATATATATATATGAAGTTTGCTTTAAAAAATAGGGTCTCTTTTTTTCCAAAGTAATAGTAGGTTATAAAAATAAAATTAAAGGAGTAATAGAGGACTTAATTTTTTTTAATTAAAAATATAAAGAATGATAGTAAAAATATATCTAGGATTTTCTCTGGTGTTGTTGTGGGCAGTATGGGGTCAGTTCATTTTCAGATAGTTTTTTGTTCCAGCTTATATTTCTCAAGATCTAGAGGCCCTTTCCTATGTAGTCGGTACTAACGACAGGGATTTATTCTATTGCACCTGTCACTTCCAAGGTGGTTTTCTCTGTTTTAGCGTTTTCTGTTTGCTGGTCTCTTCAGTGTCTGATTTCCGCCCTGACAGAAGGGGGCGGTGGTGGACAGTTTTTTAGCTCACTTGTTCAGTGCACTGCGGGGAGGGAGGGATGCTGCAAACAAATAACACTGGTGTGTGCTCACAGTGTCTCAGCCACACTGGGCCTGCCCCCGCTCACGTTGCGTGTGCCCTTCCTGCTCACAGTGCTCAGGCTCTAGGTTGCTCCTCCAGGAACCATCCAAGGCCTGCCCTGGGCTGCATGCACCTCCCAGGTCTAAGCCGCTCAGGTTCAGGCACTCGTGTAGTCCTCAGAGGCGCAGACTTGGTTGGGCCTGCGTTTTGTGCCCTACCCAGGTCCGAGCAGCTCAGGTGATGAGGTGTTTGGTGAGCGGGGTCGCTGCGACGCCTCCCCTGTCCCTGCCGCTCAGTTTTCTGGGTGTACAACCGGCACACCTTCTCAGGCGGATGATGACCGTCCAGAACCCCAAGAAGTCTTAGTTAGCAAAGAAGCCTGTTTGCAGTTTGGTAGATAATGCCTCTTTGGGGCTGTGATTGCTCCCTTCCAGCTCTGGCTGCCTGTCGCCGGAGGGGGATTGTCGGCAGCCGGCTATCTCTGTTCAGTCCTTTGTTCTGTGAGCTGGCCTGGCAGTGTCTTAGGTTAGGGCTTTTCGCTTAGTAGCTGTCCCCCAGTCCGGTTTGCTAGCCCAGGTTTTTTCCCTCAGATTGCCCTCGGGGCATTCAGGCCCGGTCCTTATGCTAAGCAATGCAGCCCACGCCTCCCTGCCCAGCCCCCGCTTGCTAGTGGCGGGTGCAGGCCTCTGTGCTGCTTCTCTGCTGGGGGAGTTACAGTATGGGCACGTAATCTGTGGGGTTTAATTATTTATTTATTTTTCCTCCGAGTTATGTTGCCCTCTGTGGTTCCAAGGCTTGCCATAGACTCAGCAGTGAGAGTGTTTCCTGGTGTTTGGAAACTTCTCTCTTTTTAAGACTCCCTTCCCAGGACGGAGCTCCGTCCCTACCTCTTTTGTCTCTCTTTTTGTCTTTTGTATTTTTTCCTACCTCCTTTTGAAGACAATGGGCTGCTTTTCTGGGTGCCTGATGTCCTCTGCCAGCACTCAGAAGTTGTTTTGTGGAATTTACTTAGCCTTTAAATGTTCTTTTGATGAATTTGTGGGGAAGAAAGTGGTCTCCCAGTCCTATTCCTCTACCATCTTAGGACCGCCCCTCTTATCTCCACTTTAGCATCAAGGAAGCTAAGGTTCAAAGAAGTTAGAACAGCCACCCAAGGTCAGAGAACAGAGCAGGTTTAAACTCAGGTTTACGTAACATCAAAGCCCTCTCTCTATATATATATCTATATCTATCTATCTATCTATCTATCTATCTATATCTATAGATATAGATATAAAACACCAAAGCCTCTGATATATATTATATCATATAATTATATGTACTAATATTTTATTATTTATATAACTATATAATGATATATAATATTTATTATATGTTTATATGGTATAATTATTATATATAATAAATACATATATCTAGAAGCAGGATATATATTTATTATATAATTATTATATATTATATAAATTTATTATATATATTATATAATATGATATGTATTATATAATATAGGGCTTCCCTGGTGGCTCAGGTGGTAAAGAATCCACCTGCAATGTGGGAGACCCAGGTTCGGTCACTGGTTGGAAAGATTCCCTGGGGAACGAAATGGCTACCCACACCAGTATTCTTGTCGGGAAAATTCCATGGAAAGAGGAGTCCATGGGGTCGCAAAGAGGTGAACACAACTGAGCAATTAACACACACACATATTATATATATATATATATATATATATATATATCCAGAGGCAGGAGATAGAGAACTTTGGTGCTAGATGGACCTGAGTTTAAACCTGCTCTGTTTATATTTAAGCCTACTTTGTATGTATATATTATAATAAATGTGTATATATATATATATATATGTAAAAGAATGTGCAGAGGTCTCTTTTAACCACTGCCCTCTTAAAATATGGATTTCTTGAGAGCTGGGATTTTGTCTGTTTTATCTGATATATCCAAAAACTTTTACTTCCTCAAAGAAGCTAGCACACAGTGGGTGCTTGATACACACTTGTTGCATGAAGGGCAGAATGAATAAGTGTGGATGATTTGAGGGTAGAGGAGTGGCATCGTGGAACATCCTCAAGATTCCTGTTGGGTCCAGAGTTGGGCCAGACTTGGTGCCAGGATGAAGTTTTCAGACCCTTGGAGCCAGCTCCAGCTACACAACAAGGGACATGCTCTCCCCCTGCAGTCAACCTTGAGAGGCCCTTGTCTCTGGTGGCCCCATGGGTTCCTGGAATTCTGTGCCTGGGAGACAGTCTATTCATGAAGAGGCAGGGAGCCACATCCTCTGAGTTCATGTTCTAAATAAGGAAACTGCTGTCTGTGGGTAAGAAAAGCATTAGAATCTCAAGGCCTCAGCTTCCTTGGAAGGCATTTTCTGCCCAAGTGAGCCAGCCCTGGGCTATTCTGGGGCCTCTGTTCTGGGCAGGTCAAGGCTGGGCCAGCAGCCCTGAAGGGTGGGGGAGATGCATGCTGGTCAGGGGAGGAAATGTGGTCTGGGAACCCAAACAAAGGTTTGTGGATGGAGGGCTGGCAGCAGCCTTGACTCCAGGGCTGACCTCTGGGAATAAACACATAAAAGGAGGCAGATTCTGGGAAAGATCCAGCTGTTCCCTCTTTCCCACAGATCCCAGGAAAGATACCGCAAGCTCTCTTGTAGGTGGGAAGCATGATTCTCAATGTACTGAGATGGGGCGCGAGGGAAGAGAGCTGCCCTCACAGAGAGCAGGGGCTGCTTTGGGTCCTGACTCTGACTCGTGGCCTTGGCCAAGTCTCTGACCCCTCTCAGTCTCCATTGCCCTACCTAGAAAAGTCGGGAGTCCTTTCAAGCTCTCAACTCTATTCTGAGGCTTAATTCTCTCTTCTCCTCTCTCCTCCTCTGAATTGGATTTACTAATCCCATCCAAGTCTAATAGCAATCCTAGACTCTGTTCAGCGCTTTCTTTGCAGGTCTATAGAGGCTCTTTCAGAATCGTCTCCCTCTAGCCTAGCATTTATTTTTATTTTTATTTTTTTTCTAGTTAGAGAATAATTACTTTACAATATTGTGGTACAAACATTGATGTAATGCCATACCTCAACATGAATCAGCCACAGGTATACATATATCCCTTCCCTCTTGAACCCCCCTCCCATCTCCCTCCCCATCCCACCCCTCTAAGTTGTCACAGACTTTGGGTTCCCTGCATCATACAGCAAACGCCCACTGGCTTTCTATTTTAAATACAGTAATGTATCTGTTTCAATGCCATTCTCTCAAATCATCCCACCCTCTCCTTCCCCGACCTTGTCTAAAAGTCTGTTCTTTATGTCTCCTTTGCTAACTGCAAGTGAGGTCATCAGTACTAAGTTTCTGGATTCCATGCTGCTGCTGCTTAGCCACTTCAGTTGTGTCCCACTCTGTGTGACCCTATGTACTGTAGCCCGCCAGGCTCCTCTGTCTGTGGGGTTCTCCAGGCAACAGTACTGGAATGGGTTGCCATGCCCTCCTCCAGGGGATCTTCCCAACCCAGGGATCAAACCCAGGTCTCCTGCATTGCTGGTAGATTCTTTACCAGAGAAGAATCTTTACTGAGCCAACAGAGAAGCCCTCTAAATCCCATATATATGGGTTAATATATGATATTGGTCTTTCTCTTCCTGACTTATTTCATTCTGTATAGTAGGCTCTAGAACTGACTCAAATGCATTTCTTTTTATAGCTGAGTAATACTCCATTGTGTATATGTATCAAAACTTCCTTATCCATTCATCTATCAATGGACATCTAGGTTGCTTTCATGTCCTAACTATTGTGAATAGTGCTACAATTATGATTTCTTCAGGGTATATAGCCCAGCATTTCTGAAGAGCCCCATCTCCTGCCTCAAATCCCTCCTTCTATACCAACCCCAATCCCACTCAACCAATGCCTGATGTCCCATACAAACCGTCCCCTCAGCCCGTTCCAACCAAAGCACCATTTACCCCCTAAGAAGCCCTGTCTCCTGTGGTCAATGCTCAGTGAATTCACCCAAACGAGGACACCACCAGCAGCAAGACAATCACTACCCCTCTGGATCTAGTTTATCAACAGTTAAATGAGGGCTTGCACTTGACAGTAGCTTAGGCTGCTGACGGGCCCGAATGCTCTGATTTTACTCCAAATCTGTTATTAGCCTGTTAAGTAACCCTGGTCACATCATTATTCTCTTTGACCTCAGTTTCCACATCAGTAATTGAGGTGATTGGACCAGGTCAGTTTAGGTCTGGCGAGGTGGATAAAAGCACCAAAGTTGGACGCAGGAGATCTGACTTCCCTGAGTCATTGGTTCATCTTGCCACCCTGGGCTGGTCCCTTCCCAGGCTTAGGTCAGATGGCGAGTGTGGCTTATCTGCTCTCCCAGGACCCTCTCTCCCTGCCCTTGACATTCCTGGGACTCTGGGAACAGGTCCCTTAAATTACTTAACTAACAACTCCCAGATATGTTTGTCTCTTCTCATCACTTTGGAAGCTTCCAGATTGTTCCTCAGAACAGTTGAAGGTGTCTTAATTACTGTGTCTGCCCTGACGGCTAGAGAAAACTTGGCAAGCAGGGGCTTATATTCCATTATTTTCAAAAGGAAAATTAATATTCAGAGCCCACCGTAAAAGACCAGTTTTCTGAATGTCACTAAAACTCTCTTGGACATCTGTTAAATCGCTAGGGATTGCTACATAACATGAAGTATATAACCTCTATTTAACATGAAGTATTGACCTCACTGGATATTCTTCACACACAGTTCAGTTCAGTTCAGTTCACTCACTCAGTCGTGTCCAACTCTTTGCGACCCCATGAATCGCAGCACGCCAGGCCTCCCTGTTCATCACCATATCCCGGAGTTCACTCAGACTCACATCCATCGAGTCCATGATGCCATCCAGCCATCTCATCCTCGGTCGTCCCCTTCTCCTCCTGCCCACAATCCCTCCCAGCATCAGAGTCTTTTCCAATGAGTCAACTCTTCTCATGAGGTGGTCAAAGTACTGGAGTTTCAGCTTTAGCATCATTCCTTCCAAAGAATGACCCTGTAAAGTATTGGATAAAAATTTGGGGGCTTCCCTGGTGGCTCAGTGATAAAGAATCCACCTGCCAAGAAGGAGACTCAAGTTTGATCCCTTGGGAAGATCCCCTAGAGAAGGAAATGGCAACCTACTCCAGTATTCTTGCCTGAAAAATCTCAGGGACAGAAGAGCCTGACAAGCTACAGTCCATGGGGCCACAAAGAGTTGGAGACAGCTTAGTGACTAAACAACAACACATCAACATATTTTTCTTTCAATAAACATGTATGTAATGTAAATTATAAGGGAATTGCATATTAAAATGATTCCAGTACAAGAACCATTTAACATAATAAGCCAGTGTGCATAACCACACTAATTGATTATTTATTTGGCTGTGTCAGGTCTTAGTGGTAGCTTGTGGGATATCCATTGCGTCATGCGGGTTCAGTGGTTGCAGCGTGGGCTCAGTTGCCCCGAGGCATGTGAGACCTTAATTTCAAGACCAGGATTGAACCCGTGTCTCCTGCATTGCAAGGCAGATTCTTAACCACTGCACCACCAGGGAAGTCACACATTGATTGCTGAGTTACCTGAGTGAGTTGCAAGGTGAAAGGGGGAGTAGGCGGCTGTAAGTGGTAGGTAAGGTTGCCTGAGGTCAGTGTGTATTCACATCAAAGGAATACCCTTCTTACCTTGACACTTAAAGCTCAGAAAGTGAATGGCTGTGACCCAGTGCCTGAAGCCATAGATGAATCATTTCAGTAAATCATAGAGGACATCTGCTTGCTTTTCCTTGGCTTATAGTTATACAGCTCTGGGGACTGTCTCTCTTCATTGAATTTTTAAATGTGATACATCTGCTCGTGTCATGATCACACTCACTTGCAATCACAATCACTTTGCCTGCCTGACACAGGCACAGCTGAGAGGCCCGTGGTCATAGCCACGTTCATTCCTTTTACGTGCCCCTAATCTCAACCACTGTCACTTCTGCTGTTTCTGGTAATGAGGGCAGCCACTTAGGCCTACCCACTTTCATCCCAGGTTTTTCCATTTCCTAGAAGGTATTTTCACTTTAAATGTGAGGAAGATGTTAGCAATGATGCCCAGCACATTTGAACAATGCTCTAAGGGGGTGTGCTCTATGGAGAAAAGACTTAGGCAGGACTTGAGTGCAACCACATACTCTCACTAGGGCTCACCCATGACTTAAATGCTCTCAGCAGTGCACAAGCCAAGTTATCAGATGGATATTCCATAACAGTTTTGTAGGTCATCATCACGAGTATTCAGATGGCAAAGGATATCTGAACTATTGGCTATTTGTAATTTCCTTACCTGTTCTGGAGAAAAAGCAATCATTATTCCTGCTTCATAGATGGAAAAACTCAGAGGGACTAATTAACCAGAATGCATCACAACCTGTCCTTGTTTGTTCCACCCACACATGACCCCGTGCACACCTACCCTGCTCCCCCACTTCTCTGACCCCTTTGGGCTGGGTAGGGATATTCTGCTACTTTGGATCTCTCCTTTGGCCCTGTTCTTCCACACCCTTTAAGCCCATGTCTCTGGTGCCCCCCTTTCTCTTCCCAAAAGGCACAGATCATCACTACCTGTGTGGTCCCATGCTTTTTCATCAAGTGTGCCTGGGCTTCCTCTCCAATTCCTGCAGAGGAGGGCACCACCACCCTGGAGAAGGAATATATAGCCCAGCCTCACTCCCCAAGGTCCCCAGGCAAAGGTCTGTGACCCTCACCCCCTGGGTGACCAGATGTCCTCTGACCACACTGGATTGAGCAGAGCATGCTTCAGCCCTTTCTATATTGTCCTAGACAACCTGGTTTTCTGCCATGGCTTCAGTTACCACTTCCAAGCAGATAAATCTTCATATGCAGCCCAGAACCTCCCTGCTTAGCCCCAGACACCCTGCCGTGCCATAACCTAATCATCCTCTTGAGGTCCCAGCACCCATCTTCATCCCCTCTTCTCCTTCACCCTCCATGGCTCATCAATAACCATGTCTGCTGATTCTGCCTTGGAAAATATGAGTCATCTCCCATCCCACTCCTCTCCACACTGAAACTGCCAGTTCTGCCCCAGGCCTCTCATTGCTCCCCGGGACACTGTATCAGCCTCCTTGCTGGCCCTGCCTCCTCTGTCCAGTTCATCCCCCTCGTGACAGCTAGAGTTTCCATTCAACTCTGTTCATGTCATCCCCCTCTGCTGAAATCCTTTTGTTTGTCAGAAATTCAATGTGATTTAGGTGAGGCAAGAATCAATTTAATGTTAGGACACCAGATCATCTCAAGCAAACGTGAAAAGTACACGAGTGGAGGTCATGGTGCCTCCACCATGGAGGTCAAGTATCAGTAAAATACTCACTTGAGGTTTTGTGTTTCTGCTTTTCCTGGTATTTTTATTTCATTCTCTCCTAATTACACTACTTTCCTCCACAGAATGGGCAACATGGCCGCCTGCCACTCCTGAGACTTAGCCTCTATTACCATCAACACCATCTGCCACTTTTGGTTCTAGGTTAAAAAAAATCCCTGGGACCACCACTTGAGTGAGTGCCCACCCCTGGACCAGTCAGCCATGTCCAGGCAGCGGGGTCATGTAGTAAAGGGCCCATCCCTTTACTGTGTATACCACCTGTGTATACACATCCCACCTGTGTATACCTACAGGTGGAAAAACTGAGCCAGGCAGGTAGCCTCCTGACCGACAGTGTCAGCTACAATGGCTCCTCATTCATTGTAACATTCACCTTGTTTTTAAGTTGCGGTCACATGCAACTTAGAGAATTTGACCAAAGGCATAGACATCCCTAGAAACATAAACATCCTCACAAAATTTTGCATGCAATTTCAAGAGATTTGTAGACCTTCTGAAACTCAGTTAATGGACCTTTAAGACTCTCTGCTTTGGAATAATAGTCTTCTCAGGTGGCTCAGTGGGTAAAGAATCTGCCTGCAATGCAGGAGACACAGGAGACTCGGGTTCGATCCCTGGGTTGGGAAGATCCCCTGGAGGAGAGTACGGCAACCCACTCCAGTATTCTTGCCTGGAGAATCCCCATGGACAGAGGAGTCTGGTGGGCTACAGTCCATGTGGTTGCAAAGAGTCCGACAGCTGAAGCAACCGAGCATGCAAGCATGCATGCCTTGGAATGAAGTCTTTTCCCTGGTTTCCAAGGCCTCTCATGATCGAGTCTCACCTCTTCACATTGCCAGCTTGCTCCAGCACGTATTTTTAGCCATCTCTAGCTCCGTACATGTACCGGGGTGCTTCACATTTTAGTTTGTAGCCCCTCATCCCCCTACCACACTTTCAACTCATCCTGCAAAACTCAGCTCATGGGTCATCTCCCTCAAGAAAACAGTCCTGAATCCAGTCTGCTCAAGTTGAGTTTTCAGATTGCTTCTGTGCTGTGTGCTGTGCTTAAGCTTTACCAGCTGAATTACCAGGGAAGCCCTCCCAGATTGCCTCTACATACCACCAAATATCATTACAAATCATTCTGTATAAGGTTTGGAAAAGTTTTGGAAATGTTCCAGATAGTAAGAAAAGCATGAATAACAGACATTGATGAAAAGCAATTCTTGACCATCCATTAATGGTCTGAGTGCCACGGGGCCAATCTAGCCCACCTCTTATATTTGTACAGCTTGGGAACTAAGAATAGTTTTTACATTTGTAAATGGTTGGGAAATAAATCAACAACGGGATAATATTTTGTGATAGATGAAAATTATACGAAATTGAAAAGCCAGTGTCTTGGCATTGTGTGGCACATAGTATCAAGTGTTTGATAAATGGTGGTTGTTAAGAATAAAAGGGCCTTCACATGAGGGTGACCAAGCTGATGAAAGGACTAGAGTTCAAGCCATGTGAGGACCAGTGATGAGCAGTGACTGTGCTCACCTGGAGAAGAGAGCTATAAACATCACCTTCAAGTGTAGACAGTGTGTTTTCAAGTGCCAGGACACAGGTAAAAATATTCTGGTGGCTTAAAAGGGCAGAACTGGGACCATCAAGTTTTGTCTAGGAGTTTCTAACCACCTGAGGTGAGTCACATTGGGCCAGGCTTCCTTATAATGTGAAGGGTCATGTCACTGGAGGGTTTCCAGAGAACATCCATGCCATCCATCTAGAATGGATGCTTCCAGGACTTACCTGGCAGTCCATTGGTTAGACCTTAAGCTCCCAAGTCAGGGGGCATGTGTTCAATCCCTGGTCTGGGAACTAAGATCCCATATGCCACAAAGTAGAGCCAAAAACAAAAAACAAACAAACAAACAAAAACACAGAAAGGATGCTTTTGTTGCAGGGAAAAGTCAATTCTGACAATATGTTGGAACTGTTTCTTTGACTTATTTTCATCACTTTTGTTATTATGCATGCATGCTCAGCCGTGTCTGACTCTCTGCAACCCCATGGACTGTCGTCCACCAGGCTCCTCTGTCCATGGAATTTTCCAGGCAAAAATACTGGAGTGGGTTGCTGTTTCCTTCTTCATTTGTTATTATAATCATACTGGTCTGCCTCAGTCATAATGGCTTGCCCCTCTGCCTGACTGTTAAATTAAAGTGCTTTTGTTCTGGACTCTGTCCACCTATAGATGGCAGGAAGGGAAAAATTAACCCATCCACTGCCTCAGGCTTGCCATTCTAGGAGATATTTGCAAGATTAATGAACATTTTTTCTTTGTTTCCTCGCCTCACCTCTGATCTATAAAAGAAGCAGGCATCCAGACCCTGATAAACCAGTTGTTTTGACACACTAGTCTGTCATCTCCTCAGTCAGCCAGCTTTCCAAATAGTTATATTCCTTGCCTCAGCACTTCAGTCTCTGATTTACTGGTCTGTTGTGCAGTGAGCAGCGCAAGCTTGAACTTGGTAACAAATTTGGCTTAGCCAGCTTTTGAGTTCTGCCCCAAGGCAACAAGGCCACAGAAGTGGAGCCCAGAACCAAGGTCACTTCCAAAGTTGACTGATCCCATTTGTAACCATTGCCAAAAGCCCTCTGATCATCACTAGCAGGCTTCTTGCCCTGAAATTAGGCAAACGTGCCCACCCTGGTAGTCACCCTATAATGCCCTAACCAATCTCCTAATGCCAACCTTCCAACAGGAATTTTCTTTGTCTTGAGTCTACAAAAACTGGCTACCAACCCATGAAAACTGTGGACTTTCCCTGGTATGTCGGGGTTGTCAGCCCGCTGCACTCGCAGTGCCCACATTATCTCTGCTCTTTGTTCTTAATAGACTCACTCCTTTCTGCAATACTCTGTGTCTGGAAATTCTTTTCCAACTCGTGTTTAGACTACATCAACATTTGGAGGCACCTACAGGGACTACTCTCAGGGGATTCTTCCCCACCCTCCTTTCCTCTTTCTTTCCTTCTTCATTGACCCATCTGTGGTTACCACAGGCAAATGACTGTGGTAGCAATTGAGGAACTCTGGCCAGGGTTACTCTCTGGTGTGTCCCAAAGGCCCCACTGCCCACTGTGCCCCAGTGCCTGCCACCCAAGCGGGTGAGGGCTCTCCTTTCCTCTTTTCCCTCCTTCTCCCTTAAGTTGAGGACCAGGCCAGTTAAAATTGTGTGTACAGAGGTCAGGCACTTAAAAAACCTAATTAGGTCACCGCTGTTTGAAGACTCCCATGACAGGATAAGGCAGTCCTGACTGACATCATCTGCTGCAATGGGTCCTCATTTGAGCTATTTGAGCATCTGCCAAATAGGCTACTTGAGCAGGCTATTTCAGCACCTGCCCCCATCAAGACAACTTCTGTGCAACATCAGGTATATACTGGTTCAAGCAAAACACTGAGCCCACTCCCCTGGCTGCTGCCTTCCCAGCAGGACTACAGGGCAGATTCCTCAGCCTGTCTTCTCTGCTACTTTTACTTTTCCTTCCTTGGTCTGGATTAATTTACAGGAGCCTAGGAATTGCCCCTGAGTCATCCCAAAAAGGGCCTTCCGTGTTTCAGGGAATTGTCTGAAGCTGAGCCACCCATTTGGTTCTGGGAATCTCTTTCTGTTCCCTGCCCTAGCTGCCAGGTGCATTTTCACATGGTTTGTATACTGGCTTGTGTCTCCGTGGATGTGCGTGCTCAGTTGTGTCCAACTCTTTACAACTCCATGGACTCTTTGCAATTCCAGGCTCCTTTGCCCATGGAATTTTCCAGGCAAGAATACTGGAGTGGGTTGCCATTTCCTATTCCAGGGGATCTTCCCTCCCCAGGGATTGAACCTGTGCCTCCTGCATTGGCAGGCAGATTCTTTACCAACTGTGCCATCTGGGAAGACTGGACGTGCCTAAACATGGCTGGTGCCATTCTGTGTCACAAGCTCACATCTCACCTCTCATTGTCAGGCGCAGTTGTTGGGATGGTTGGTTATCTGTGCTCTCAGCTGCATTGTGTCTTGTCACATGCAGAGGGTTCATTGGGATGAATTCTGTGGCCAGTGAACTCTCAGTATCCCCATCCTAAAAATGGGCTCAAGTATGTCTCGAGAACTTCCCTCAGACTCATTTCTAGGCTGTAATCTCAGAAACTGGAAAATTTTGATGAGAAGAGGCTCCCATTCTTTTATAACAAAGCTTGGAGTCAGTACAAAATGGGGAACCATAAAAATGGCCTCTTAATGGCACACTAAGTTATAATGCAACCCTCCAGCTTGATACCTTTTGCCATTCTTTACATTCACACCTTTATGGCACTCAGTCAGAATTCAGATCTGAGAGAATCATATCACCTATATCTTTCTGTTGATGCCCTATCCCCTAAACCTTCTCTATCTCCACCTCCATCAAATCTTTTAGATGACCCACTCCTTGACCTTTCTTGTCCAACTCCACTACAACCCTAACCCACAGAGCACCCCATAGCTCCTCAACAGCCACCCCCTTATCAGTGTGAAAGCCCCACTCCCCTCTTCATTCAAAATCAAAGACTACACAATGCTAGGAAATAGATTCTAACATGCTTCCCTTAAGAGAAGTAGCAAATGGAGACATGAGTGTCATCAGAGTCCATGCTCCATTTCCCACGTCTAACATCTCACATATTCAAAGCAAACTAGGTTCCTTCAGTCAGGACCCCACCACTTTCATTAAGGAATTTCAGGCTCTTACCATAGCTTTTGACCTAACTTGGCAGGACATTCATATAATTCTAACTGCTTGCTGTACACATGAAGAAAAGGCCAGGATCTGGGCCTTGGCCCAAATGTGAGCAGATGAGGGGCATGCTTAAAACCCCAGTGAAAATCCAGTAGAGGCAGACGCAGTCCCAAGAGCAGATCCTGGACATAGATACCAGGCAAATGATTAGGGGGCAGCAGGGAGATGAACTAGGAGGGACTACATGATCATGTAGGAAAGGAGTACATCAAGGCTATGTATTGTCACACTGCTTATTTAACTTATGTGCAGAGTACATCATGAGAAATGCTGGACTGGATGAAGCACAAGCTGAAATCAAGACTTAGTGTGCCAGGAGAAATATCAATAACCTCAGATATGCAGATGACACCACCCTTATGGCTGAAGGCAAAGAAGAACTAAAGAGCATTTTGATGGAAGTGAAAGAGGAGAGTGAAAAAGTTGGCTTAAAACTCAACATTCAGAAAACTAAGATCATGGCATCCAGTCCCATCACTTCATGGGAAATAGACGGAAATAATGGAAACAGTGGCAGACTTTATTTGGGGTGGGGGGCTCCAAAATCACTGCAGATGGTGACTGCAGCCATGAAATTAAAAGACGCTTACTTCCTGGAAGAAAAGTTATGACCAACCTAGACAGCTTATTAAAAAGCAGAGACATTACTTTGCCAACAAAGGTCCGTCTAGTCAAAGATACGGTTTTTCCAGTAGTCGTGTACAAATGTGAGAGTTGGACTATAAAGAAAGCTGAGCACTGAAGAATTGATGCCTTTGAACTGTGGTGTTGGAGAAGACTCTTGAGAGTCCCTTGGACTGCAAGGAGATCCAACCAGTTCATCCTAAAGGAAATCAGTCCTAAATATTCATTGGAAGGACTGATGCTGAAGCTGAAACTCCAATACTTTGGCTACCTGATGTGAAGAACTGACTCATTTGAAAAGACCCTGATGCTGGGAAAGATTGAAGGTGGGAGGAAAAGGGGACAACAGAGGATGAGATGGTTGGATGGCATCACCGACTCAATGGACGTGGGTTTAAATAAACTCCAGGAGTTGGTGATGGACAGGGAGGCCTGGCATACTGCAGTCTTTGGGGTCGCAAAGAGTTGGACATGACTGAGACTGAACTGAACTGAACTGAACTTGATCACATACCACTAGAGGGCATGAGAAAGGCAGTTATCAAACCTGTTAATTACAGCAAGCTTAGGGAAGTTATTTGGGCTTCCCTTGTGGCTCAGTTGGTAAAGAATCTGACCTGGGTTCAATCCCTGGGTTGGGAAGACCCCCTGGAGAAGGGAAAGGTGACTGTATAGTTCATGGGGTCGCAAAGAGTCAGACACGACTGAGCAATTTTCACTTTCACCTTAGGTAAGTTATTTACTTAGAACCCCTCTGAAAACCCTACCCTTTTCCAGGCATAGCTAGACCCAGAAACTGATGATGGAAAGGCTATTCTTGTAGTTCATTTCATAAGCCAGTTAGCTTCCGACATTAGACTAAAACTGCAAAAACTAGACCAAGTTCTCCAGGCACCATTTCTTGTACTACTTGACACGGCCTTTAAGGTCTTTCACAATAGGGAGGAAACATCCAGGACTAGGCAGGAACAGAGAGAGGAAGAAAAAATAAAAGGCATGCTCAGTAGATAGCTCTTGCCCTTTCCCCATTCCACTCATGGCAGGCTAATCCGGGAGCGCCCTCTACTGGCCAGAGGCTGTCAATGACCTGTTTCCAATGTGGTTGGCCTCAGTTCAGTTCAGTTCAGTCCAGTTCAGTCCAGTCGCTCAGTCGTGTCCGACTCTTTGCGACCCCACGAATCGCAGCACACGAGGCCTCCCAGTCCATCACCAACTCCTGGAGTTCACTCAGACTCACGTCCGTCGAGTCGGTGATGCCATCCAGCCGTCTCATCCTCTGTCGTCCCCTTCTTCTCCTGCCCCCAATCCCTCCCAGCATCAGTCTTTTCCAATGAGTCAGGTCTTCGCATCAGGTGGCCAAAGTACTGAAGTTTCATCTTCAGCATCATTCCTTCCAAAGAACACCCAGGGCTGATCTCCTTTAGAATGGCACAAGCCATATGTTTAGGCACGTCTAGTCTTCCTAGGAGGAGAAGGCAATGGCACCCCATTCCAGTACTCTTGCCTGGAAAATTCCATGGACAGAGGGGCCTGTTAGGCTGCAGTCCATGGGGTTGCTATGAGTTGGACACGACTGACCAACTTCACTTTCACTTCACTTTCACTGACTAATTGGAGAGTATATAACTCCATTGCTAACACTAGCAAGGGGGTACTCTTTCTGCCCCCTTCTGATGCCTATGTCAGAAGCTTTCTCTGTCTCCCTTATACTTTAATAAAACTTTATTACACAAAAGCTCTGAGCAATCAAGCCTCGTCTCTGGCCCTGGATTGAATTCTTCTCCTCCGGAGGCCAAGAATCCCGGCGTCTTTTCGTGGTTCAGTAACAACCTTTCAGATGGACGCTCCCTTCCGTTTTCTTAATATGACACTGCTATAGTTACTGGACTCTGCTTTTTGCCTTTCACGTCTCCATATCCTCACCATCCACTGACATCCACTCTAAATCAGGTTGCAAAGTTAACTAACACAACTGACTGCTGGGTTTGCCCCAAGGGAATGCAAAACCTAGAGGTACTCTATTGGCCCTCTCTATCTCCATCAGATAGTTATACAATCTATCAGGCCAATATTATGGGATGGATAATCTTTTATACAGAGATCAAAGGCAAGTGGGTCCTGACTCATTTGTCACAGGTTTAGCTGCCCAAGTAGGCACTGCCTCCAAATCAAGAAAGGCACACCTATGTTTTCAAAATCTGGATGGATGGAGACCCATATTGGGCTGGTTAAATGATTCTCTTTGTGATTACACTCTCAACTTTAATCAGACTAGTCTATAATGGGTTCCCTGATCAGAGGATAATAAATACAATATGCATAAAGGTAATTTCACTCTATATTGGGGAAACTTGGGGAAAAATGCAACCAAGAGCTACATAAATGAGGATCACATCTCCATAAACAGCTTGGCCCTGAGAACTAAATATGTAGGTATAGGTATGACCACCAGACACCGACTTAACCTATCTTCCCAACCATGTTCTCCTCTAAGATATAACATAATACAGAAATATATTATGCCAACCTCCCCATTGCATTCATAATCAATCAGAATCCACATTCTCCCCTTTGTGTATAGATAATTATTTCCTTCGAGTTTGGCCTTCCCAATATAGTCCCAGGCCATGAGATCCCAGCCTATTTCCAGAGAAAGATCCCCAACAAGTCAAGGTCTGTCTCTGGGAACCCACATGGGGATATCTTTAAGGGGCACCAGATTTTCATTCCTATGTAGTAACAGGGTATATCTAGATCTTCCCACACACTGAAGGAGCACCTGCACAATTATTGCTGTGTTCCAGAGGCATTCATTATGTCTACAAAAGACTTGCCCTCCTCAGGAAACATTCCCAATCTTGGGTCATTCCTTGAGGAAGCCCTAAGACCCATCCAGAAGAGACAGAGATGAGCCACTGATTGGGGAGGACATGCTCATGACAGCTCCATTCTTTTTTTTAAATATAGATTTATTTATTTTAATTGGAGGCTAATTACTTTACAGTATTGTATTGGTTTTGCCATACATCAACATGAATCCGCCACGGGTATACACATGTTCCCCATCCTGAATCCCCCTCCCACCTCCCTCCCTGTACCATCCCTCTGGGTCATCCCAGTGCACCAGCCCCAAGCATCCTGTATCATGCATCAAACCTGGACTGGGGATTCATTTCATATATATTATACATGTTTCAATGCCATTCTCCCAAATCATCCCACCCTCTCCCTCTCCCACAGAGTCCAAAAGACTGTTCTATACATCTGTGTCTCTTTTGCTGTCTCGCATACAGGATTATCATTACCATCTTTCTAAATTCTATATATATGCATTAGTATACTGTATTGGTGTTTTTCTTTCTGGCTTACTTCACTCTGTATAATAGGCTCCAGTTTCATCTACCTCATTAGAACTGATTCAAATGTATTCTTTTTAATGGCTGAGTAATACTCCATTGTGTATATGTACCACAGCTTTCTTATCCATTCATCTGCTGATGGACATCTAGGTTGCTTCCATGTCCTAGCTATTATAAACAGTACTGCAACGAACATTGGGGTACACGTGTCTCTTTCAGTTCTGGTTTCCTCGGTGTGCATGCCCAGTAGTGGGATTGCTGGGTCATAAGGAAGTTCTATTTCCAGTTTTTTAAGGAATTTCCATACTGTTCTCCATAGTGGCTGTACTAGTTTGCATTCCCACCAACAGTGTAAGAGGGTTCCCTTTTCTCCACACCCTCTCCAGCATTTATTGCTTGTGGACATTTGGATAGCAGCCATTCTGACTGGCATGGCATGGTACCTCATTGTGGTCTTGATTTGCATTTCTGTGATGTTGAGCATCTTTTCATGTGTTTGTTAGCCATCTGTATGTCTTCTTTGGAGAAATGTCTGTTTAGTTCTTTGGCCCATTTTTTGATTGGGTCATTTGTTTTTCTGGAATTGAGCTGCAGGAGTTGCTTGTATATTTTTGAGATTAGTTCTTTGTCAGTTGCTTCATTTGCTATTATTTTCTCCCATTCTGAAGTCTGTCTTTTCACCTTGCTTATAGTTTCCTTTGTTGTGCAGAAGCTTTTAAGTTTAATTAGGTCCCATTTGTTTATTTTTGCTTTTATTTCCAATATTCTGAGAGGTGGGTCACAGAGGATCCTGCTGTGATTTACGTTGGAGAGTGTTTTGCCTTGTCCTCTAGGAGTTTTATAGTTTCTGGTCTTATGTTTAGATCTTTAATCCAGTTTGAGTTTATTTTTGTGTATGGTGTTAGAAAGTGTTCTAGTTTCATTCTTTTACAAGTGGTTGACCAGTTTTCCCAGCATCACTTGTTAAAGAGATTGTCTTTTCTCCATTGTATATTCTTGCCTCCTTTGTCAAAGATAAGGTGTCTATAGGTGTGTGGATTTATCTCTGGGCTTTCTATTTTGTTCCATTGACCTATATTTCTGTCTTTGTGCCAGTACCATACTGTCTTGATGACTGTGGCTTTGTAGTAGAGCCTGAAGTCAGGTAGGTTGATTCCTCCAGTTGCATTCTTCTTTCTCAAGATTGCTTTGGCTATTCAAGGTTTTTTGTATTTCCATACAAATTGTGGAATTCTTTGTTCTAGCTCTGTGAAAAATACCTCTGGTAGCTTGATAGGGATTGCATTGAATCTATAGATTACTTTGGGTAGTATACTCATTTTCACTATATTGATTCTTCTGATCCATGAACATGGTATATTTCTCCATCTATTAGTGTCCTCTTTGATTTCTTTCACCAGTGTTTTATAGTTTTCTATATATAGGTCTTTAGTTTCTTTAGGTAGATATATTCTTAAGTATTTTATTCTTTTTTTGCAATGGTGAATGGAATTGTTTCCTTAATTTCTCTATTTTCTCATTATTAGTGAACAGGAATGCAAGGGATTTCTGTGTGTTGATTTTACATGCTGCAACTTTACTATATTCATTGATTAGTTCTAGTGATTTTCTGGTGGAATCTTTAGGGTTTTCTATGTAAAGGATCATGTCATCTGCAAACAGTGAGAGTTTTACTTCTTCTTTTCCAATTTGGATTCCTTTTATTTCTTTTTCTACTCTGGTTGCTGTGCCCAAAACTTCCAAAACTATATTGAATAGTAGTGATGATAGTGGGCACCCTTGTCTTGTTCCTGACTTTAGGGGAAATGTTTCCAATTTTTCACCATTGAGCATAATGCTTGCTGTGGGTTTGTCATATATAGCTTTTATTATGTTGACGCATGTTCCTTCTATTCCTGCTTTCTGGAGAGTTTTTATCATAAATGGATGTTGAATTTTGTCAAAGGCTTTCTCTGCATCTATTGAGATAATCATATGGCTTTTATTTTTCAATTCGTTAATATGGTGTATTACATTGATTGATTTGTGGACATTGAAGAATCCTTGCATCCCTGGGATAAAGCCCACTTGCTCATGGTGTATGATCTTTTTAATGTGTTGTTGGATTCTGATTGCTAGAATTTTGTTAAGGATTTTTGCATCTATGTTCATCAGTGATATTGGCCTATGGTTTTCCTTTTTTGTGGCATCTTTGTCAAGTTTTGGTATTAGGGTGATGGTGGTTTCATGGAATGACTTTGGAAGTTTTCCTTCCTCTGCAATTTTCTGGAAGAGTTTGAGTAGGATAGGTGTTAGCTCTTCTCTCAATTTTTGGTAGAACTCAGCTGTGAAGCCATCTGGACCTGGGCTTTTGTTTGCTGGAAGATTTCTGATTACAGTTTCAATTTCCGTGCTTGTGATGGGTCTGTTAAGATTTTCTATTTCTTCCTGGTTCAGTTTTGGAAAGTTGTACTTTTCTAAGAATTTGTCCATTTCTTCCACGTTGTCAATTTTATTGGCATATAATTGCTGATAGTAGTCTCTTATGAGCCTTTGTATTTCTGTGTTGTCTGTTGTGATCTCTCCATTTTCATTTCTAATTTATTGATTTGATTTTTCTCCCTTTGTTTCTTGATGAATCTGGCTAATGGTTTGTCAGTTTTATTTATCCTTTCAAAGAACCAGCTTTTGGCTTTGTTGATTTCTGCTGTGGTCTTTTTTGTTTCTTTTGCATTTATTTCTGCTCTAATTTTTAAGATTTCTTTCGTTCTACTAACCCTGGGGTTCTCCATTACTTCCTTTTCTAATTGCTTTAGGTGTTCAGTTCAGTTCAGTTCAGTTCAGTCACTCAGTCGTGTCTGACTCTTTGCAACCCCATGATCACAGCACACCAGCCTCCCTGTCTATCACCAACTCCCGAAGTTCACTCAGACTCATGTCCATTGAGTCAATGATGCCATCCAGCCATCTCATCCTCTGTCGTCCCCTTCTCCTTCTGCCCCCAATCCCTCCCAGCATCAGAGTCTTTTCCAATGAGTCAACTCTTCTCATGAGGTGGCCAAAGTACTGGAGTCAGCTTTAGCATCATTCCCTCCAAAGAAATCCCAGGGCTGATCTCCTTCAGAATGGACTGGTTGGATCTCCTTGCAGTCCAAGGGACCCTCAAGAGTCTTCTCTAACACCACAGTTCAAAAGCATCAATTCTTTGGCGCTCAGCTTTCTTCACAGTCCAACTCTCACATCCATACATGACCACTGGAAAAACCATAGCCTTGACTAGACAGACCTTTGTTGGCAAAGTAATGTCTCTGCTTTTCAATATGCTATCTAGGTTGGTCATAACTTTTCTTCCAAGGAGTAAGCATCTTTTAATTTCTTGGCTGCAATCAGCATCTGGAGTGATTTTGGAGCCCCCCAAAATAAAATCTGACACTGTTTCCGCTGTTTCCCCATCTATTTCCCATGAAGTGATGGGACCAGATGTCATGATCTTCGTTTTCTGAATGTTGAGCTTTAAGCCAACTTTTTCCCTCTCCACTTTCACTTTCATCAAGAGGCTTTTAGTTCCTCTTCACTGTCTGCCATAAGGGTGGTGTCATCTGCATATCTGAGGTTATTGATATTTTTCTCAGCAATAGAGTTAGGTTATTTATTTGACTTTTTTCTTGTCTCTTGAGGTACGCCTGTATTGCTATGAACCTTCCCCTTAGCACTGCTTTTACAGTGTCCCACAGGTTTTGGGTTGTTGTTTTGTTTTCATTTTCATTCATTTCCATGCATATTTTGATTTCTTTGTTGATTCCTTCTGTGATTTGTTGGTTATTCAGCAGCGTGTTGTTCAGCTTTCATATGTTGGAATTTTTAATAGTTTTTCTCCTGTAATTGAGATCTAATCTTACTGCATTGTGGTCAAGAAAGAAGCTTGGAATGATTTCATTTTTTTGAATTTACCAAGGCTAGATTTATGGCCCAGGATGTGATCTATCCTGGAGAAGGTTCCATGTGCACTTTAGAAAAAGGTGAAATTCATTGTTTTGGGGTAAAATGTCCTATAGATATCAATTAGGTCTAACTGGTCTATTGTATCATTTAAAGTTTGTGTTTGCTTGCTAATTTTCTGTTTAGTTGATCTGTCCATAGGTGTGAGTGGGGTATGAAAGTCTCCCACTATTATTGTGTTATTGTTAATTTCCCCTTTCATACTTGTTAGCATTTGTCTTACATATTGTGGTGCTCCTATGTTGGTGCATATATATTTATGATTGTTATATCTTCTCCTTGGATTAATCCTTTGATCATTATGTAGTGTCCTTCTTTGTCTCTTTTCGCAGCCTTTGTTTTAAAGCCTATTTTATCTGATATGAATATTGTTACTCCTGCTTTCTTTTGGTCTCTATTTGTGTGGAATATCTTTTTCTAGCCCTTCACTTTCAGTCTGTATGTGTCCCCTGTTTTGAGGTGGATCTCTTGTAGACAACATATATAAGAGTCTTGTTTTTGTACCCATTCAGCCAGTCTTTGTCTTTTGGTTGGGGCATTCAACCCATTTATATTCAAGGTAATTATTGATAAGTATGACCCATTGCCATTTACTTTATTGTTTGGGGTTCGAGTTTATACACGCCTTTTGTGTTTCCTGTCTAGAGAAGGTCCTTTAGCATTTGTTGGAGAGCTGGTTTGGTGGTGCTGAATTCTCTCAGCTTTGCTTGTCTGTAAAGCTTTTGATTTCTCCTTCATATTTGAATGAGATCCTTGCTGGGTACAGTAATCTGGGCTGTAGGTTATTTTCTTTCATCACTTTAAGTATGTCCTGCCATTCCCTCCTGGCCTGAAGAGTTTCTATTGAAAGATCAGCTGTTATCCTTATGGGAATCCCCTTGTGTGTTATTTGTTGTTTTTCCCTTGCTGCTTTTAATATTTGTTCTTTGTGTTTCATCTTTGTTAATTTGATTAATATGTGTCTTGGGGTGTTTGGTCTTGGGTTTATCCTGTTTGGGACTGTCTGGGTTTCTTGGATTTGGGTGATTATTTTCTTCCCCATTTTAGGGAAGTTTTCAACTATTATCTCCTCAAGTATTCTTTCACAGTCTTTCTTTTTGTCTTCTTCTTCTGAGACTCCTATGATTCGAATGTTGGGGCATTTAACATTGTTCTGGAGGTCTCTGAGATTGTCCTCATTTCTTTTAATTCATTTTTCTTTTTCCCTCTCTGATTCATTTATTTCTACCATTCTATCTTCTACTTCACTAATCCTATCTTCTGCCTCCGTTATCCTACTATTTGTTCCCTCCAGAGTGTTTTTTATCTCATTTATTGCATTATTCATTATATACTGACTCTTTTCTATTTCTTCTAGGTCCTTGTTAAACCTTTCTTGCATCCTCTCAATCCTTGTCTCCAGGCTATTTATCTGTGATTCCATTTTGATTTCAAGATTTTGGATCATTTTCACTATCATTATTCAGAATTCTTTATCAGGTAGATTCCTTATCTCTTCCTCTTTTGCTTGGTTTGATGGGCATTTATCCTGTTCCTTTACTTGCTGGGTATTCCTCTGTCTCTTCATCTTGTTTATATTGTTGTGTTTGGGGTGGCCTTTCTGCATTCTGGCAGTTTGTGGAATTCTCTTCATTGTGGAGTTTCCTCACTGTGGGTGGGGTTGTATGGGTAGCTTGTCAAGGTTTCCTGGTTAGGGAAGATTTGTGTCGGTGTTCTGGTGGGTAGAGCTGGATTTCTTCTCTCTGGAGTGCAATGAATTGTCCAGTAATAAGTTATGAGATGTCAATGGTTTTGGAGTAACTTTGGGAAGCCTGTATATTGAAGCTCAGGGCTACGTTCCTGTGTTGCTGGAGAATTTGCATGGTATGTCTTGCTCTGGAACTTGTTGACCATTGGGTAGTGCTTGGTTTCAGTGTAGGTATGGAGGCATTTGATGAGCTCCTGTTGATTAATGTTCCCTGGAGTCAGGAGTTCTCTGGTGTTCTCAGGATTTGGACTTAAGCCTCCTGCTTCTGGTTTTCAGTCTTATTTTTACAGTAGCCTCAAGACTTCTCTATCTATATAGCAGTGCTGATAAAACATCTAGGTTAAAGATGAAAAGTTTCTCCACAGTAAGGGACACCCAGAGAGGTTCACAGAGTTACATGGAGAAGAGAAGAGGGAGGAGGGAGTTAGAGGTGACCAAATGAGATGAGGTGGCATCAAAAGAGGAGAGAGCAAGCTAGCCAGTAATCACTTCCTTATGTGTAATCCACAGTCTGGACCACTCAGAGATATTCACGGAGTTATAATGAGAAGAGAATAGGGAGGAAGGAGATGGAGGTGACCAGGAAGATAAAGGGGGAAATCAACAGAAGAGAGATAGATTCCGCCAGTAATCAGTTCCCTAAGTGTTCTCCACCGTCTGGAACACACGAAGAGATTCACAGAGTTGGGTAGAGAAGAGTAGGGGAAGGAAGGAGATAGAGGCGACCTGGTGGAGAAAAAGGAGAGTCCAAAGGGGAGAGAGCAGTCAAGCCAGTAATCTCGCTCCCAAGTAAAAATGGGTACTGAAGATTGGATTCTTAAAGGTACAAAATTGATAATAAATACCCAAAAGCAAAGATTAAAAACCTGGAGTAGAGGCTGGATTTTCAAAAATACAATATTAAAGAAAAGAAAAAAAAGTCACAAAAATTATAACATATATATATACATATATATATGAAGTTTGCTTTAAAAATAGGTCTCTTTTTTTTGCAAAGTATTAGTAGGTTATAAAAATGAAAACTAAAGCAGTAATAGAGGACTTAAAAATTAAAAAAAAAATTTTTTTAATGATAGTAAAAATATGTCTAGGACTTTTTCTGGTATTGTGGGCAGTGTGGGTCGGTTCATTTTCAGAGAGTTCCTTGGTCTGGCTTATATTTCTCAAGATCTGTAGGTCCCTTCCTGTGTAGTCGATACAAACTACAGGGTTTTGATCTATTGCACCTGTCACTGCCAAAGCGGTTCCTCCATTTTAGCTTCTTCTGTTTGCTGGTCTCTTCAGTGTCTGATTTCTGCCCTGACACAAGGGGGTGGTGGTGGACGGTTTTTTAGGCTCACTTGTTCAGTCACACTGTGGGGAGGGAGGGACGCTGCAAACAAATTACACCGGCATGTGCTCGCAGTGTCTCAGCCACACTGGGTTTGCCCCTGCTCACCGCGTGTGTGCTTTCCCTGTCTACACTGCTTAGGCTCTAGGTTGCTCTGCCGGGAACTGTCTGAGGCCAGCCCTCTGTTGCATGCACTTCCCAGGTCTAAGCCGCTCAGGTTCAGGCACTCGCGTAGTCCTCAGAGGCACAGACTCGGTTGGGCCTGCATTTTGTGCCCTTCCCAGGTCCGAGCAGCTCAGGTGATGAGGTGTTTGGTGAGCGTGGTCGCTGCGACTTATCACCTCCCCCGTCCCTGCCGCTCAGTTTTCTGGGTGTACAACCAGCGCACCTTCTCAGGCGGATGTTGACCGTCCAGAACCCCAAGAAGTCTAGTTAGCAAAGAAGCCTGCTTGCAGTTTGGTAGATAATGTCTCTCTGAGGCTGCAATTGCCCCCCTTCCGACTCTGGCTGCCTGTCACTGGAGGGCGATGGTCTGCAGCTGGCTAGCTCTGTTCAGTCCTTTGTTCTGTGAGTGGGCCTGACAGTGTCTTGCTGCTGCTGCTAAGTCGCTTCAGTCATGTCCAACTCTGTGCAACCCCATAGACAGCAGCCCACCGGGCTCCCCTGTCCCTGGGATTCTCAAGGCAAGAACACTGGAGTGGGTTGCCATTTCCTTCTCCAATGCATAAAAGTGAAGAGTGAAAGTGAAGCCGCTCAGTCGTGTCCGACTCTCAGCGACCCCATGGACTGTAGCCTACCAGGCTCCTCTGTCCATGGGATTTTCCAGGCAAGAGTACTGGAGTGGGGTGTCTTAGGTTAGGGCTTTTTGCGTAGCTCTAGTCAGTCCTTTGTTCTGTGAGTGGGCCTGGCGGTGTCTTAGGATACGGCTTTTCAAGTGGTAGCTGTCCCCCAGTCTAGTTTGCTAGCCCAAGTTAGGTCCCTCAGATTGCCCTCAGGGCATTCAGGCCCGGTCCTTTCGCTAAGCAATGCAGCCCACGCCTCCCTGCCCAGCCCCCGCTTGCTAGTGGCAGGTGCAGGCCTCTGTGCTGCTTCTCCGCTGGGGGAGTTACCGTTGGGCACATAACCTGTGGGGTTTAATTATTTATTTATTTTTCCTCCCAGTTATGTTGCCCTCTGTGGTTTCAAGGCTCACCACAGACTCAGCATTGAGAGTGTTTCCTGGTGTTTGGAAACTTCTCTCTTTTTAAGACTCCCTTCCCAGGACGGAGCTCCGTCCCTACCTCTTTTGTCTCTCTTTTGGTCTTTTATATTTTTTCCTACCTCCTTTCTAAGACAATGGGCTGCTTTTCTGGGTGCCTGATGTCCTCTGCCAGCATTCAGAAGTTTTTTTGTGGTATTTACTCAGCCTTTAAATATTCTTTTGATGAATTTGTGGGGGAGAAATTGGTCTCCCCATCCTATTCCTCCATCTTAGGACCACCTCCCAGCTCCATTCTGGAATGGCCTGAAATAATCCATAGTGTCTTTAGAGGATTTTTTTTTTTTTTTTTTTGGTTTGCAGGCTTAGCCCTCTTAGAGAGGAACATCCTCAATCTCAGCAACATGGCACATAAATCTTGGAAGGCTACACTTAGCTGTCATTGAGAAACAACAGTCAGCTCTAGGCTCTCTAGCTGAGGTGGTTTTACAGAATAGGAAGGCTCTTGACGTGATAGCAGACAAGGCCAGGGGTGTCTGTGCCAAACTAAATGAGATATGCTGCTTCTAGTAATATATTAATACCTCTAACCAAGTAGAAGAAGACCTTCAAATTCTAAAGACAAATATCAGATTAATAGAGGATTTAAAACAGAGGGTAGGTCAGGGCCCCAGCTGGCTCTCAAGCCTTCTCTCTTCTATGGGGATCCAGATATGAACATGGATGTTACCCTTGTTGGGACTATTAATACCAATAGCCTTTGCTTTATTGCTTGGTGCCTGCATCATTAACACATTATTTAAGTTCATCTCCCAACAGATTTACAGGATTCAGTTCCAGATGCTGTTTCAACAATAATATCAGTTGACTGATACATGGACTCTGCTGGAAAAAGCTGCTTTGTCATTCTATGACCTCTCATCTTCCTCCACAAATGCACCCTGACAGAGAGCAGGTATTAGGACCCAGGACCCCATGATGCTCCTGTCCAGCAGGAAGAAATCCGAGTGGTCTTCACTCCTTTCCCCAATGACCTGGGTTCCCATGACCTGAGACACAGATAGGCAGGTAGTTAGACTTGAGAAGGGTGTTGAGGGGCCAAAGATTTGGCCTATACATAAAAAAGGGGTGAATGTTGAATCCTGCCCTAAGACCACAGATGTAAGCCCTTGTACTAAAGCCACAGAAGCAGAGCCCAGAACAGACCTCAAAAGCTGACTGAGCTCCTTTGTAACCATTGCCAAAAGCATGTGTGATCATCACAAGCAGGCTTCCTGACCCCAAATTAAGCAAAACTGCCCACACAGGTAGTCACCCTATAATGCCCTAACCAATTACCTAATGCCAACCTTCCAAGAGGAATTTTCTTTGTCCTGAGGCTATAAAATTTGTCTGCTGCTGTTGCTTGCTGGGGTCCAGCCCCGGTGGATCCAGGGAATTCGAAGGGTGGACGGCGTTGGCGTGGAAAGACTTGTTTATTTATTAATATAAGATTAGATTAAGAAACCATAGTGTAGTAGGAAGATTAAGTGGAGGAAGAGGGCTGAATAGCTTGGTTTACACGGAAGACCAATAAAATTCCAGACAAGGAATTTGCACCATCTACGTTGGGCCACCAGCGCTCGCTTGAATATCTAAGGGTGCCTCACCTTAGGTTCCCTTTCGCGCGGGTCTTAACAGCCAGGGCAAGTAAGTAGACTTGGCGGGCCTCCGCGCCCCAGGTGGAGATTCAGCCTGAAATTAAAGAGCGGAGGGAGGGAAACGGAGAGAAGAAGAGAGACAGAGACACGGGGGGAGCCAGATTCCCAAGAAACCAGGCAGAGAGACTAGTTCAAGAAACTGGTCCAATCCTTTATTGTTCAGAAGGCCTTTTATACTTTTGATAAAACATGGAGATCAATGGGTAACACAAAATTATGTAGTGTTCGCAACCCAGACTCTTTCTGTATATCATTTTGTATACAAAAGGTCTCAGGTGATTTACATTATCTTCTGGCCAAGAGGCTTGTTAACACTTTTTGGCTCTCTTCCTTAATGAATGTTAATTTTGTTTCCCCTGAAGTGTTTTTCTTTAATCTGCATCTCCTTAAAGCATTAAAGTTACATCTCTATAGAACAAAGGTGCAGTGGTTATAATAAAGAAGGTACTTAACTCAAAGATCTAATGTTGCTAATACCAGGTCTACTACTTGTTTTTCTATATACCAACTATATCTAAAAATAAAGGATATGAAAATTTAGCAACAAGTATTGACTCAATAAATGAAACTTTTAATCAGTCCTATTCTAAAGATTTTAACTCCTCGGAAGCCCCTACATTCCTAGGATGTTTTAAGCTTCCTGTGCCTCCTGCGGTCAGGAGGCCTCAAACAATGACACGCGCAGATGTACGAGTCCTGCAGGCAGGCTAAAAAGCCATCAGAGGGGTTTTTGGATTGAAACACTCTTTCAAATGCAGAAGACTAAAGCCCTGAATTGACTTTTTCCAGAGAATGTCAGAAGAGTGGAAAAGCAGAGCACAAAAGCCGGCAGATTTTTGTTGGGGTACATGCTTAGGAATTTCCAGAGGGGCCCCTGAAGTCTGAGCACGCCTTGCGTATGTCAGCTTCCTTCCTCATGACCTTGTCACGGGCGGGATTCCTCACACTGGCTCCCGGCAGTTGCTAAGTAGCTTCAGTTGTGTCTGATTCTGTGCGACCCCATAGACAGCAGCCCACCAGGCTTCCCCATCCCTGGGATTCTCCAGGCAAGAACACTAGAGTGGGTTGCCATTGTCTACCAACCCACAAAAACTGTTGACCCTCCCTGGCCTGTCAGGAGTTGTTGGCCTGCTGCATTCACAGTGCCCATGTCATCTCTGCTCTTTGTTCTTAATAAACTCACTCCTTTCTGCAATATTCTGTGCCTGGAAATTCTTTTCCAACTCATGCTGAGACTGCCTCAACACCAGCCAGGAGTCTTGGTCAAGGAATATTGGAACAAGGCCTAGTAGCTGCCAGGACCATTTGTCCTGAAGATCTTTCCCTCAAGATTCCTTGTAGCAGCACCAGCTGCCCCAGCCCTTGGCAGTTGAAGAGTGGAACTAACAAATTTCTATGAGTCAACGAACTCGATTTCTTAGGGTAAGTCCACCCAATTCAGTAGTCGATTCATTTGTGGTTTTCTGTGCTCTTTTGTATTATGAGTTAATAGGCTTGATATTGTAGGGTAAATCACTCTGGTATGCCCACCAGGAAGACATTCCCCCTCAATTTGGGCTTTTCCTTTATGGGACAAGCCAATTAGATTGGGATACCCTGTTGTAGAGGTGAATTGTTGATTGTACCTGAGTTAGAACCAGTTCACTGGGGAACTAGTGGAGGTAGGCAGCCTAATTGAAATTAGTTTATTTGTTTTGTAGGGTAAGTTTATTTACCCTTACAACTGAACTGGGAACTGATTTTGGAATCTGTGTCATTTTTGTTGGTATTTGCCTATATGTTTTTGTGTTATCAAACTTATAGAAATAGGAAGTACTACTCCATATATCCCAAAGGAGAGATATTTGGGGCCTATATCAGATAAATGGGCAAAATATAGCCATGAGCCTAGGACTAAGAAAAACATGTATGCTATTTTATGTCATAAATACTGCAATGAGCAGAAGAGTTTGGACTCTGAAACATTTTGCAACTGTGGTTCTCAGACTTGAGTGTCAACATCACATGGAGGAGGGCTTGTGAAAGCACAACCCGTGGGGCCCACCTCCAGAATTTTTGCGTCTGTAAGGAGTTCCCAAGTGGTGGTGCTACTGCTGGTCTGGGCCCACACTTGGCAAATTTCTGCTCCAGAAAGCAGTAGTTTCAAAATTCCAGGTCAACCTGGCTGGCCCATAACAATGCTTCCAGAAGGTGTAGGAAAGTCAGAAAAATCATAAAATGCAGCAAGCAAGAATTTTGCAATACCAAATGTGCTCAATTTGAAGGACTGTCCCTTAGTCTGAGACTGTGATTTTTCTACTTTCTCTGACATTATAATTTCCTTCCTTTCGTGGAAAAATAATAACAGATGGTGGTTCTCTCATTAGTTTGTTTCTGGGTCTCTTTCAGTTTAATTCAGTTCAGTCACTCAGTCCTGTCCGACTCTTTGTGACCCCATGGACTGCAGCATGCCAGGCTTCCCTGTGCATCACCAACTCCCAGAGCTTGCTCAAACTCATGTTCATCGAGTCAGTGATGCCATCCAACCCACCATCTCAACCTCTGTTGTCCCCTGCTCCTCCCACCTTCAATCTTCCCCAGCATCAGGGTCTTTTCCAGTGAGTCAGTTCTTCACAAAAGGTGGCCAAAGTATTGGAGCTTCAGCTTCAGCATCAGTCCTTCCAACGAATATTCAGGACTGATTTTCTTTAGGACTGACTGGCTTGATCTCCGTGCTGTCTGAGGGACCCTCAAGAGTCTTCTCCAGCACCACAAAATAACCAGTTGGCAGCCCTGGTCATGGTCTTCAGTTTTCAAAAACATCTTTTTGGTCCGTGTACTTCTAAAATCCAGGACATACTGCTTCTGTGCATATAAGAGCTTAGACTGAGTTTCTCTAAGAGGTGCCATCCAAAGTTAAGCTCAGGGGTCTTTTAAAAAGGCATTGCATGCCTCCTTGCCTGGCTGAACAGCTTACTCAGAACATAGTTGACTTTTTATTGATGCTTCAAGTGATTATTATGCAATCTATTACTATAAAGAGCTGTCAAGCCCACAACCATGCCCTCAGGAAGGCTGCTTAGTGAAGAACCCTATGTCCCCCATTAAGCCACGCAGACTCTTTTCCTGTTGTGTGGGAGCTGTCCTGCTCCCTCTGCAATTCACTCTCGCTCCATCTCGCTGTTGCCCGTGCTTCCACCTGTTGCCCACAGAACATCACGCCACCAAGCTTATTAAATCACTAGTTTCACTTTACACATTAAGTCGGTGACTGTGACTTTGGGACCATTTGTCTCTGCCAAGGAATGAAGCCATAGGCCTAGAACACAGTCAAAGAAATTTACCCTTATCTTCTGGAAGATGATGACAGATGATATTCACTGGGGATTTACCACATGTCAGGACTTTTCTAGAGTGGCCAAGTAACTAGCCCAAGGTTAATGTTTGGAGGAGTCAGAACTATGGAAATGAGGTTGGTACTGCTAACTTCTACTCCAGGCTTCCCTGGTGGCTCAGATAGTAAAGAATTTGCCACAATGTGGGAGACACAAGTTTGATCCCTGGGTTGGGAAGATCCTCTGGAGAAAGGAATGGCTACTTACTCCAGTATTCTTGCCTGGAGAATTCCATGGATAGAGGAGTCTGGCAGTCCATGGGGTCACAAAGAGTCAGGCACAACTGAGCAACTAACACTTCCACCTGCCTTTGGGGGTTTTTTCCAATGGTGAGTGACTGGAGATCTGAGCACTGAATAAATGAAGATTCATAGATGTTAGTCTTTGTAGTGATACTTAATTTGCTGATTAGTTTTAAGAGACGTTCTGATTTTGTTGGGAGAAACGGAAATGATTCTGATTCAAAATCAAGCTGGGGAACAGCTGACTTGGAGATACTGGTTCTGTGGCACTGGGCAACTAGGAGACAGCCCTGTTGTCCCCAGGAGCTCACAGTCCAGGTGCAAGAGAGGAAAGCAGGACTGGGTATGGGAAGGGAGAAGCAGGAAACTGCTTATTTTGTTAAAAACTTTTACTGTGCTTTGGCCTGTTGAACTATATGCTTGTGGTCTTTGTTGAAATTGAACAAAGCCAGGACCCATACCAGTTGTGTGTGCCTGGTTCATGATAGTTTCCTTAGAAGGTCAAGTGCCCAGCACATTATTTTCCTTGTCCAGCTCCCTTACCTCTCCAAACACTGATACATCAAGGGCACATCAATGCCTAATTTACAGTATTGTTTTGAAGGTTATATTAAGATGATGGATGTCATGCCTGACCTGATTCAACAGGTGCTCAATTCCTCTCCTTTTTCTCTTCTTCTGTTCTGCCAGAAAAATTTCTCTCCTTTTTAAGTGTTCTGTGTAATTGGACCACTCATGGGGTTCTGTAGGGAACAAGGTATAAGGAAGGTTGGGAAGTGCTTGCAAACAAGACTCTCAACCAGGGCTGAACATTCTTGCAAACGAGATGTTCAGCTAAGAATCCTCTGTTTGTTCCCGTGGGAAAAGAACATTTCTTGCAAACAAGGATGTTTCTCTGATTCCTCAAAAGGAACAGACCCAGGGACAAAACGGATTCTAAGTTGATAAGGAAGTTCCCCAAAACAAAGTCTTAGCTGCAGTAAATAAGTTAAGGTAAAGGTTATCTCGCCCTGTGACTGTGCACTGTATAGTCACTAAATCATAGTGCTTGGCAACTTGCCCTGTAGATTGTTTTGCAAAGGATATAAAATAAAGCAGCTGTAAGAAGCAAGGAGCTAAAGTAAAAAGATTCAAACCACTCTGCAGCGTTGGTGTTTCATTCCATCGCCAGCAGTGTTCACTCATGGATTCAGTCCTTGTCAGGGAGCTAAGAGTCTGCAAGCTGTGTGGCACAGCCAAAAAAGAGAAAACTTAGATGCAAATGAAACGTGGAAATATTGTTGTTTATACAGGTTGCTTGTTAAAATTCTGAGTATATTACTCTGAAATTTTTAATAGTTTTTCTGGCCCCCAAGTAAAGTGCAGAATCAGTACCATGGCGTGGCTCCTGCCTGCCTCCTCCACTCTTCTTTCCTTAAGCTCCAGCCACACAGGATTTCTTCCTATGGGTCCTCCCAGGCCCAAGGCCTTCCTTCCAAGAGGCTATATCCTCCATCCTGACCAGTCTCACCCCAAATTGTTGCCTGGGTTGTATCTGTTCACTTTTCAGGTTTATCAGGCAAACTGTCCCCTTCTCCTCCAGACAAGATCTTGTTAAAATGAAGATTCTGATTCTGTCAGTCCAGGGTGGAGTCTAAGGTTCTGCATTTCTACCAATCTCCCAGGTGATTCCAATGCTGTCTGTCCAACAACCACACTTTGCGTAAGAGGCTTTGGACCTCATGAAGTCCCTTGTTCCTTGACTGTGCAACTTGTGTACTGTGTTCAAAAACAGGGATGATAATGGAATTCACTGGAACTTTGCCTATCATAGCAAAAATTTGGAAATAAAGATCCTTCAACAGAAGACTGATTAAATCAGTTAAGCCCCACCCACCCACCTACCCCCCAACACACATACACACACCTATACACACATCCTTTGGAATATAAGGAAACCATTTTAAATGTCTATAGCTTATGGTTAATTTTTTATAAAGCAAATTGTAAAGCTCACATTGAGTTGACCTTTAGGGAATTATGTATGTATGTATATGTGTATGGGCCCAGAGTTATACCTAGGAAGATGTTTATGAATATGGGAACTTTAGTTGTCTCTTGATGATGAGCCATTTGAGGGAAGTGCAAGATTCAACCCACTGGGAATCAAATAGTTCTGTAGTATATATTTAATGAAAGAAATCCACATATAAGTGGACTCACACAGCTCAAACCCATGTTTTTCAAGGGTCAACTGTATATATACACATACATATAAAATACTTACAACTCTTCATGTGCTTCCATAGAACCCTATAAATCCTTATCTTAGTACTTAACACACTGATTCACAGTCGCCTATTCATCTGTTCAGGTCCTTCACAATGATCTGTCAGGGCAATGACTGTATCTAGTTCACTATGGTATTCCCCAGTACATTGCACAATTACTGCATGTCAACAATTACCGAATATATGGTTAATATCCATTTAAGAATGATTCCCCATTTTCCCTCAGGATGTTGCTATACCTGATGGATCTCCTGGAACCATGATCACTCTGGCCATTTTCTGGGAAGCTAACCTAGGAAAGACAGAATAAGCAGAACAGGAAGAACAATGTCTTTCAAGCTGTCATTGAGCCAATGGCTTAACCAACTCTGGGTCAATCTACACGAGGACTTCTGGCTATATGAGAGAATAAACACCCTTGTTGTTGCTGGTGTTTGAGTTAGAAAGCATCACCAGTGAGAGACTGAGTAAATAAAAGAATGAATGACTAACCACTAGCATAAGAAAGCCAACTCCCCTAGAATGGAGTTAAAGTCTTGTCCTGGAGACTTCAAAAATTGCTTACTGTTCTTAAGACACTCAAGGTGATAAAACAAGCAAAGTCTTGATACTCTAGATGCTAGATTATAGTTTTCTTATTTCTTATTATAGTTTTCTAGATAAACTGGATTTTTAGGCAAAAGCTGCACTTTGCAAGGAAAAACAATCTCACTAGGGCTTCATTTAAAACCAAAGATAATATTCTTAGAGACATTTCAGAGTCAATATATATTTAATCCAATCTCCTAAATGTTAGCACGTGTAAGCATAACTTGGAGACTTTTTTAAAAAGCTGACTCTTGGGCCTCACCTGGGAAGATTTTGATTCAGTGGGATGTGGTAGGATCCAGGAATCTGCATTTTAGCCAGTAATCTGATGTGGATTATCTCAGAACACACTTCAAGAAACTCTATTCTAAAGCTTCCACTTTGTATATCTAGATCCTAACCACAAGAAATGATGTTTCACGTAATAATCAAGGCAGCAGATTCAAGTGATGGAAAGATCCAGAAGATGGGAGCCATATCTGGACTTCTCTATTCACTAGACTAAGACACTGATCAGGCAAGTTTCTCAAGCTCTCTATGTTTGAATGTCTCCATTTATTAAAAACTCAGATTAACAGTTCTCTGTATTACCAGTCCTGAGACTGGTTATAAAGACCAGAATGATCTCAGTAGCTGTTCTGTAAAAATATAATAAAATGCTCTTTGTTAGAACTCTGGTGTTTACTGAGCTCCTTAATAAGTAAAATTATTTGTGTTGTTTAGGGTCTATTCATTAAGCAAGAAATGAGGACTCACATTTTAAAAAGAGTGTTACATGGCCAAACTGTAATTCCTGGTTAACCTGAGTACTTGTTAACCAGAACATCCTATTCCTAAGCATTCTAACTAGGTTTCCATGGAAATAATACACATTTATTAACAACAATTTGTGAGTAGACTCTTTATCAAAGGGAGCTTCCTTGACTTGGGCAAAAACTAATGGCCCAACAACTCACAGAACTGGAGAAATCGTATATCTGATAAAGGATAATATCTAAAGTACATAGAGAACTCCTAAAACACAACAATGACAAAACCCATTCAAAATAGGCAAAGGATTTCATAGACATTTCTCTAAAGAAGACATAGGAATAGCCAAAAAGCACATGAAAGACATTCAACCTCATTAATCAATAGGGAAATGCAAATCAAAACCACAGTGAGATACTACCTCACAAACATTAGGATGACTACTGTCAAAAAAATACCCCAGAAAGCAACAAATATTGGTACAGCAACAGTGGAGCAATATGGCAGCTGAAAAATTAAACACAGAATTACCATACCATCCAGCAATTCCACTTCTGGATACATGCCAGAAGAATTAAAAGCAAGGTTTCAGAAAGATATTTGCACACCCATGTTTACAGCAAAATTATTCACAAGAGCTAAAACATGGAAGCAACCCAAGTGTCCATGAATGGATAAACAGATAAGCAAACTGTGGTACCTTAAAAAATGGAATATTATTCAGTCTTAAAAAGGAAAATAATCAAAGTCAAAATTAATAATGAGGTATTTTGCATTGTCTTTTTTGTACTCTCTTTGAAATCCAGGTCGTGTTTTACACTGAAAATGTCTCAGTCTGGACTAGCCACATACCAGAAGCTAGTAGCTATTGTGTAAGAGTGTACAGGTCTAGATGACTCATTTTTGAAACCCAGTGCAAACACCTCTCACTATTTTATTTTGATCTTTGAATGTTCAAGCCTCTCTCTACATTCTTCACTCATTCATTGGTCAGCAAACACTGGCATGTCCACTGTGCACCAAGTATTATGCTAGAAAGTGGAAATACAGTTTGTGACAGTGAGAGACACCCAGAGATGGCTATGAAATAATATAAAAGAATTGTGACATAGAATGTTGTTGTTATTGAGTCTCTTAAGTCAGAATCCAACTCTTTCCCAATCCCATGAACGGTAGCTCACCAGGCTCCTCTGTTCACAGGATTTCCCAAGTAAGAATACTGGAGTGGATTGCCATTTCCTCCTCCGGGAGAATCTTCCCCACCCAGGGATCAAATCCACGTGTCTCCTGCATTGGCAGGTGGATTCTTTACCACTGAACCAACCAGGGAAGCCCCATGACACAGAATAGACGCACTCTATTTTATGGGCACCTGAAAGGGGAAGGACACGTAGTTTTAGAGGTGGCCCTGAGCTGACTTCAAGGACCTGTCATGTTAGCTATGAATAGAATGGCAAAGGGCATGCCAGAAGTGTCAGCTTGATCAAAGACCTGAAATAACGGATGGGGGTCCCCAGCAACCGCTCAAGGGTGCCTGTTAGGGCAAAGGTGAAAAAGGAAAGTAGGGAGGTAAGCAGAACCAGTGAAAGGCCTAGTGAGCCATGTTAGGCTTCTGAAATTAACAACAACAACAACAACAACACTACACTTTCTAAAATTTCAGAAGTAATTGTCTCTCTGCAAGATCGTGTGCAATGCAAATGACACTGGATTGAAGCTTTTGCTGGTAACAGTCGCGCTTCTCCGGATTAGCTCCTCCAAGAGGGCAGGGCCATCTGCTATGCTCACCACCCTGCCCCAGTGTCTGCAACACTGCCTGGCAGAGAGGGCACTAGGAAGTTTACAGAGTCGGCTTCTTCCTTCCGTCCTTTCCCCAAGTCTTCCCCTTCCGCTCAGTCCTGCGGGAGAGGGGGAAGGGCGCCAGCCCTAGCCTGCGCTTCAAAAGTCCTCCAAAAGGGGTTCAGAGGCAGGCCTCACCCTTCTAGAATGTTTCCTCATCTATAAAACGGGTTCAAAACTACCCGCCGCGCCGGACTGTTGCGTAACTCAGATGAATTCGAGAAAGCGCCTGGAAAAATGAAAAGGTGCGCTTCTTGGCCTTGAGGGTAGACTGACTTGACCTGTGGACTTCAAGGCCAGGTTTCCACCCTCCCTGGCCCAGATGGGCATCCTCGGCCAAAGTGCAGGGTGATCGATCCCAGAGCGTGGGACGCCCAGATCCGACACCCTGGGAGGTAACCCTACGCGTGACTGCTTAACGCGCCTCTGGAGGAGGCGCCACCTAAGGAGGAGGGGTGGGGGTTGCAACCTCGCCCCTCGGTGTGGGAGCTACTCCTCAGTTTCCAGGGCCTGGACTTCCGAATCCCGCAGCCCCCGGCAGAGCAGAGCGCAGCAGACCCCTCCGGCACGCTGGTCCCCGTCCACCCCCTCCCAGCGTGTCCAAGAGGAGAAGAGGGTGGAGCGGACAGGCTCCCGCAGCCAATAAAATCAGCGGGTTCCTGGTCCGATCCCCGGCGCGGCTCGCCATTGGTCGCCACCCGGGTCTCGGCCCACCGAACCTTTGCGACCCGAGCCAATCGCTAGACGGCGAGGGGTCCTTAGGCTCGAGGGGAGCCGGCGGCGGGCGGCTGCGAGTGCAAGCAGGCGGGGAGCCGGTGGCGGTGACAAGCGGCGCGAGCCCGCAAACCGCCTCCCCCGTGCGGCGCGCCACCGGCTCCACCATGGAGCCCGCTGTGTCGCTGGCCGTGTGCGCGCTGCTCTTCCTGCTCTGGGTTCGTGTGAAGGGGCTAGAGTTCGTTCTCATCCACCAGCGCTGGGTGTTTGTGTGCCTCTTCCTCCTACCTCTCTCGCTCATCTTCGACATCTACTACTACGTGCGCGCCTGGGTGGTGTTCAAGCTCAGCAGCGCGCCGCGGCTGCACGAACAGCGCGTGCGGGACATCCAGAAGCAGGTGAGCGGCGCTGGGTGGGGCGGGAGCCAGGCGCGAAGTGGTGCGCGGCGCGGAGCAAGGGCTTCCCTGAAGAGGTGCCATTTGAGCGAGATTTGAACTCAAGAGAAATGTGATGGGGGCGGGGGTGCTTCCCAAGAGGGAACGGAGTAAGCAAAGGCGTTGAATAGAACATTGCTCCGACATTTATGGAGTGCCTACTGTGTGCAGAGTACGTGCAGGTTATCAGGAGAGATGTAAAGAATCGTACTCAGGTAGCTCTCACCAGGCCCAGATGATTTCAGAAGAGGAGCCGGGCTTCAAGGAAGTGCCCCTGGCGCTGGTGACTGGGAAGTAGCGGGATTGATCTGGGGAACGTGTGAGCATATGAGGGGAGGGGCGGAAGGTCCAAAAGTCAGTTTGAAGCTAGGTTGCGGGCGGGGGCTTCAGTTTGGAGTTTACTCTGTAGCAAGAAGCTGAACATTTTTCACGTGCTTAGATTAGAGGACTAAAGTGACTAAAGACGGTAGCACCACACCAGGGTGGGGAGCCTCGCAGACCCTGCGCCAGGCGCTCACTCTTAAGGCAGTATCCTTCCCTATGTCAGCGCTCACAGAACCCGTACGCCTGCTGCAGCTCACAGCTGAGCCTCGTCCTTCTGTGCCATCGCCAGAATGGACATCAGGCATGAACACCAGGCCTGGGCAGTTTCTTGGCGCCCTCTGCCCCTCCGTATGTTCCTTTCTTACTGGCCTTGGGTTGCACAGAGCTGCTGTTTCCTGCAGTCACCCTCACCACAGGTGTTGCAGCCTCCATGTTCTGTTTGCTGCTGGCCGAGTGCTGCCAATAAGAGCGTGAAGAAGAATGCGGAGAGCCCCCGCTGAGAGGGATAGACCTTGGACCTGGTGGGAGCAGGCAGCATCTGGAAGCCCTTGGCTCAGGCTGCCATGGATTGTGCTAGTCAGTCACAGCTCCAGAGCCCTTCCTACTTTCCGTCTCGAATGCACCCTGTTTCCTAGTTCTTTCTATGTGCTCAGATTCTCAGTTTCCCTGCTTATCTCCCCTATCAGAATGTGAGCTCCCTGAAGGCAGACTGGTGACTCCTCTCTGTCCAATGAGTCCTGGCCCAAAGCAGCACAGTGAGCACTTCTGAACCTAAGCTAAACCAAAGGGCTTCCCCTGTGGCCCAGTGGTAGAGAATCTTCCTGCAATGCAGAATCGCTGGGTTAGGAAGGTCCCCTGGAGAAGGAAATGGCAACCTGCTCCAGTAATTTTTTCCTGGGGAATCCCATGGACAGAGGAGCCTGGCAGGCTTCAGTCAATCCATGGAGTCACAGAGTTGGACACAACTGAGCGACTAAACAGCAACATTAGGGACAGGAAGACAAGGGGCCTTGCCAGACCAACCCACTGCTGTGGCCCTACCCTGTGCCACGCTCTGTGCCACTGATGTTCATTATTTTTCATCCTCACCGCCTTGCTGATAGGTCTTTGTGGGGGGTTTTTTGCATTTATTTTTTTGGTGGCAGCTTTTCCTGGACTATAAGTTTTCGTTTATTCTGGGGTATCCTTTTCTTTCATGCAGCATCCTCTTCTGGTTGATGAACGATCTGCTGTTTATCAGTAAGGATCATCTCAGTATGGCAGAGAGAGTTATGTACAGGTCGATCTGACCATGAGCTCTGTAAGTCCTGAGCTGCATCTTGAGGCTCAATGACCAGAAAAGCTACATCTAAGTCCTTAAATTCACCATTACTCTCTGCACTTTTGAGCATGTGCAGTAAGGATTCAGGACTCTTTTTTGGGCCACCAACCCTGTGTCCAGCCCCACTGTTTGGCCTGGGCCCACCTACAAGCTCCAGTTGTAACGGCAGAATGCCACACATTGCTTCTGTTGAGTGACACCCTTCAGATACTTGGTGGCTTTTCTGATATGTATACTCTTAATGGCCTGGGCAGTTTCATGGGTGTTCTTAAAGTGAACACAAAGGTTCAAACCTCTTGATTTGCATAATTTTGTGGGGTTTTCTGGGTCAAGTAAATAGTAAACCATTTTCAGAGGTCACCCCTGGCCACTTACCAGGAAAGGGCCACCCTGGAAGATCTTGCACCTGTTCTACAAATGGAGAATATATTGAGACTCAAACTGTGAGTCATGTGCCTAAGATGATATAGCTAGTAAATGGGTCTGGAACCCAGGTCAGCTCAATCTCTGAACCTGAGCTCTGACGTTGCTTCTTTCCCAACCCTTTCCATTCTACCCTGGAGGTCTGGTTCTGTTGCCTCACTCCTGGAAAGTGGTGATAGCTACCTGACGGGTTGCCCAATTCCTGGGCCCTGCCCACCTCTCTCTGGCTTGCTCTGCCATAAGAGCATGGTGCCGCGGGATTACCTCCCTGCCCAAAATCTTGGTTGGCTCCCATCAGGATCCATCCCAACCAGTGTTTCAGACTTGATGAACTCCACATTCCCCTCATGTTCCCGTCCTATCCTCCACCCCCGGTCCCCATTCGTGGCTACATGCAGCTCTCGCAGTGCATCCTGCGCACCTCCAGGTTTGTATTAGCCCTGGGGCTGCAGAGTTGGGCAGGGGCAAAGTCTGCTTGGTCACACCCTGCTCATAGGAGTCCCTGTCTCAGTTACATCCCGCTGTGCGAAACCTCTGCTTCACATGGGACCCTGGCCTCTCTGATCACAGAACAGTTCTTCCCCATGTTGCACTTCCCCATGTTGCCTGATAAGTTTCAATGCAGCCTATTCTAGGACTCTCGATTGCAAGTGACAGAAACTCAGCTCCAACTGGCTTGAGCAAAAGGGGACTTTACTGACCCAGGTCTTGAAAAGTCCAGAAGTAGGACTTGCTGGGCAGTCCAGTGGTTAAGACCCTGCCCTTACTCTGAGTTTCTAATGCAGGGGGCATGAGTTCAACCCCTGGTCTGGGAACTAAGATTCCCACCTGCCACAGGGTCTGGCCAAAAAGAAGAGAGAAAAGTCCAGGAATAAAAGCAGCTCAGACTTCACTAGATCCAGCATCAGTCTCTGTCTTTCCACCCAGCTGTCATTCTTGGCTCTGCTTTGTTCTGAGTTGACTTCATTCTCAGGGAGGCTGTCTCCCTGCAGGGGCCCCAGCAGTGTCTGGCTTATATCCAGCCAGCCTAGCAACTCCAGTAAAGTGAGAGGGCCTCTTCTGGAATCGGTCTTAATTGGCTTAACTTGGATCACAGGCCCGTCCCTGAACTGGTCACTGTGGCCTGGGGGATGGAGTCAGACCTCAGTCATGTGCCCATCTCTGGGGGCAGGGGACAATCAGCATCACCCGGACCAAAGAAAGATGGGACTGTTAGAAGCACATGAAGAGGACACGGATGGTTGCAGGTCACAGCAGCAGATATCCACCTCCCTGCCATTTTCCATCAGCAAGAAGGGTTTGCTTCCTCCCATGTTCCTCCTGAGCTATTTATTCTGTGTGTTTTGTGTTCAGGTCACTTATAGCAGAGCTTTAACCAAAGTTCTTCCTTCCATGTCTGATGGTGAATCTGGCCTCCTTTTCTGGTTCCCTCCCACTCAGAGTGATACATGAGATAACATGCACAGATGCTTAGAACAGGGCTTGGCACATAATCAGCTTCAGTAGGTGTTAGCTGTTACTCCGTTGCCTATTAATATAAGCCCATTTATCCTTTCAGGCCTGAAGTTGGGTAGTCCTGATGGTGAATCTGGGCTTTGCCTTTCAGCAGTTGTGTAATGTTGGGCAAGTTATTTTGCTTCTCATTTTCTTCATATGCACAAGGAGGCGGATCATCCCAAACACCTGGGTTGTTGTAAGAATTAAATGAAGCAAGACACAACAGGTGGCTGGCACAGTGGGGACAGCTTATAGATACCGGGTTGAACAAAAAATGTGTTTGGGTTTACGTGAAAACCTGAACAAACTTTTCAGCCAACCCAATAGTTATCATTTGTGTGGTTGTTATTATTTCCAATATAACACCTGCCCTGAACTTTGCAGTTAGAATAAGTGTTTTCAAAGCACTTTGATCCTGCTTTCCAGCTCTTTCTTCATTTTGCTTTGTGGTGTGGCAACACTTTGACTTTTCTGTCGGCCTCACTAGCCAAGGAGAGTCCAGAGGGTAAGGCCAGTGGGCCTTTCACCATCCCACTCCTCCAGGTGTCTGGAAGGATTCAGGCCTCAGTAAATAATTGCCTACAAGTAAAGGCACTGTTCCCCGCCCCTTCTCCTGAAGGCAGGGCTATAAGCTGTCAGAGGATCCCTGGGGGGGCCAGCTCAGCCTCTGCCCGTGTCTGCAGGTGCGGGAATGGAAGGAGCAGGGCAGCAAGACCTTCATGTGCACGGGGCGGCCTGGCTGGCTCACCGTCTCACTGCGGGTTGGAAAGTACAAGAAGACACACAAAAACATCATGATCAACCTGATGGACATTCTGGAGGTGGACACCAAAAAACAGGTGAGAGAAGTGGCACGGTTCTCGGGCTCTGGGAGTGGATGGGGAACTGCACCCGGTGCAGATGACTCACAGGGAGATAATTTTAGCCACAGGCATCCCAGAGTGAACGGGAACAAGGCCCTTGGTCATCATAGATGGCTCTGCCCACCATTGTCATCCTGCAGAGCCTCACAGCTTTGGCAGAGACTGGTCATAGCCCCCTCTCACAGGTGGGCGGACTGAGAGCTCAGGGCGATTCTGTGATTATCTGCCACTCCACAGGAACACAGGGATGGGGAACTCATGGGCAAGAATGACCCTGTTTACCTCTTCCCAGTAAGGAAGTGTGCTGGTGAAAATGGGACTGTGGAGGTAGCTCAGAGGGTAGGCCTCATTCCAAGCTTTCTGGGGACCCACTTGATAATAGCCTTAAATGTGTGAATCCTCTTTGGTCTATCTAGTATTTCTACTACTTGAACCGGGCTCTCAGAAAAGGGAAATAAAGACAAGAGAAAGAGAGAGATATTATATCACAACTTTATTTTTAATCAAAGACAATATGATATCCAATAGTAGGGAGTTGTTATATATGGTATAGCCACATGATGGCATTTTGTTGTGACGCCTTGTCCAAGTTACTTAATTTCCCTGTGCCTTTTCCTCCCCCTTAACAGCTTTATTGCCATATACTTGACATACAATAAACTGCACATCGAGTTTTTATACATAGAACATGTATCATGTACCCTCTCTCTTTTTTTGTATGGCTTCTTTCACTCAGCATAATTATTCTCAGATTCATCCATGTATCAGAAGTACATTGTTTTATTGCTGTGTAGTATTCCAATCACAGTTTGTTTATCCTTTCACTTATTGATGGACATTTGGGTTGTTTCCAATTTGGGTCTATTACAAGTAAAAGGGTGAAGAACATTTGGATATAGTCCAAATTGTTGTGTGGACATTTGTCCTTTTTTGAGGTAAATACCTGGCAGTGGAGTCACTGGGTCGTATGGTAGGTGTATGGTTAACTTTCTAAGAACCTGTCAAATTATTTTCTAAAGTAGTTGTAACATTTACATCTCCACAAGTGTTCTAGTTGCTCCATATCATTGTAAACTTGGTATAGTTAATTTTAGCCATTCAATTGTAGGTATCTCAGTGTGATTTTTAACTGTTAACGAGTAATGAATGATGTTGGGCATCTCTTCATGTGCATATTTGCTGTTTATATGCCTGTGGTGAAGTACTTGTTCAGGTCTTTTGCTAAAAATTTTTAATTGGGTTGTTTGTTTTCTTACTATATTCTAGAAGCAAGACTTTCATCAGATATACAGTTTGCATATATTTTCCCCTGGTGTTTGGCTTGTCTTTTGAAAACCAGAAGTTGTTTTAATTTTTATAAAGTCCAGTTTAGTAATTTCTTTTATGGATTGTGCTTTTAATGTTTTACTTAAAAAATCTTGCCCTTCTCTATGTCTCAAAGGTTTTCTCTTTGTTTTCTTCCAGAAGTATTATATTTTTAGGGTTTACGCTTAGCACTGTGATTCATTTTGAGTTTGCATTTGATATGAGATATGGGTCCAAAATTTTTTTTTTGCACGTGGATTTCCAATTGTTCCAGCCTCTTGTTGAAAAGACAGCCCTTTCTCCACTGAATTGTGTTTGCACCTTTGCTGACATCAGTTGTCCATATTTTCAGGTATTTTTCTGGACTCTGCTGTTCTGTTGATCTATCTATTTGCCTGTCTGTATGCCAAGAACACATTGTCTTGAATACTATAGCTTTATATTAGTAAGTCCAAAATAATGAGTTGGAACGTATTCCTTCCTTTTCACTTTTCTGGAGGAGCTTGTATAGAATTGGTTTTGTTATTTAAAAGTCAATGGAATTAACCAGCAAAGCCGTCTGAACCTGGAGTTCTCTTTGCAAGCAGGTTTTTAACTACAAATTAAGTTTTTTAAAAATAGATATGGGGCTCTTCAGTTTATTTGTTTCTTCTTGGTGAGCTGTGGCAGTTTGTGTCTGAAGGTATTTGTCCATTTTATTGAGTTGTGTAGTTGATTGACGTAAAGTTATTGTAATATTCCCTTACTGCCTTGTGGACATGTGTAGAATCTGTGATGATGTCATGTCTTTGATTTCTGATACTGATCATTTGTGTCTGCTCCCTTTTCCTCCTTAGCAATCTGACTAGAAGTTAATCAATTTTACCGATCTTCTCAAAGAACCAGCTTTTGGTTTCATTGATTTTTCTCTCTCTCTTTTTTGGGTTTTCTATTTCACTGACTTCTGCTTTGATCTTTGTTAATTTCTTATGCTGACTTTGGGTTTAATTTTACTCTTCTTTGTCTAGTTTTTTAAGATAACAGCTGAGGTCATTGACTTAGACATTTCTTTATGTCTATTATGGATATTTAGTGCTATAAATTTCCCCCTAAGCACTGTTTTAAAGCTGTCCCCAAATCTGATATCTTACCATTTCATTCAATTCAGATTACTTTCTAGTTTCATTTTTGATATCTGCTTTGACCCAGAAGCATGTTATTTAGTCTCCAGATATTTAGGAGTTTTCCAGAGATCTTACTATTACTGATTTCTAATTTAATACAGTTGTCAGAAAACATACTTTATATGATTAAAATGCTTTTTGGCTTACTGAGACTTACTGTATGGGCTAGAATACAGTCTACTTGATAAATGTTCCTGTACCTTTTTTTTGTTTTTGAACCTTTTTTGTTTGTTTTTGAATGTATATTCTGTTTGGGGATGATGTGTACTGTAAGTGTCAATTAGGTCAAGTTCGTTGATAGTGTTGTTCAAGTTTTCTGTATCCTTATGAATTTTCTCTCTACTTATTCTGTCAGTTATTGAAAGGGGGATATTGAAATCTCTGTCTGTGATTATAGATTTGTTTTTATCTCTTGCACTTCTTACAGTTTTACTTATATAATTTGAAGCTCTATTATTAGGTATACAAATGCTTAGGATTTTTATTTACTCTTGATTAATTGATCCCTTTATCATTGTGAAACTACCTTTTTAAAAAAATTTCTTTTATTGGAAGTCTAGTTGTTTACACTGTTGTGTTAATTTCTGCTGTACAGCAAAGTACAGCAGAATATATGTATAAATGTATATGTATATATTCTTTTTCATTGTGACTTATTACAGAATACTGAATATAGTTCCCTGTGCTATACAGTAGGACCTCGTTGTGTATCCATTCTAAAGATAATAGTTTGCATCTGCTAATTCCAAACTCTCAGTCCATCCATCTGCCCTGCCACTCAGTTTGGCAACCACAAGTCTGTCCTCTCTGTCTGTGAGTGTTTTTGTTTCATAGATCAGTATATGTGTGCCATTTTAAAATTTAAAGTATAATTGATTTCCAATGTGTTAATTTCTGCTGTACAACAAAATGATTCAGTTGTGTGTGTCTCTGTGAAAGTGAAGTCACTCAGTCGTGTCCAATTCTTTGAGACCCCATGGACGGTAGCCTACCAGGCTCCTCCATCCATGGGATTTTTCAGGCAAGAGTACTGGAGTGGGTTGCCTTTTCCTTCTCCAGGGGATCTCGCACAATGGTAGGCAGATTCCTAACCACTGGACCACTAGGGAACTTCCGTCTTAATCATTTTTAAGTGAGTCATTCAGTGGCATTAAACCCATGCGACTGTCTTTCAGTCCCCACCACCATCCATTGCCATAACTCTTTTCTTCTTGTAAAACTGAAATTCTCCCCCCATGAAACAATAGCTCCCTAATCGTCCGTCTCCCTAGACCCTGGCAACCACTCTCTACTGTCTGTCTCTATAATTTTGACCACTCCAAGTACCTCATGTAAGTGGACCATACAGTATTTGTCCTTTTATGACTAGCTTTTTTTCCCTAGCAAAATGTCTTCTAGGTTTATTCATGTTATAGCATATTGCAGAATTTTCTTCTTTTTTTAAGGTTGGATAATATTCCATTTTATATCTGTACTACATTTAGCTTATGCATTCGTTCATCCATGGACACTTGGGTTGCTTCTATGTTTTACCTATTGTGAATAATGCTGCTATGCACATGGGTGTAGAGATATCATTTCAAGACCCTGCTTTCAATTATTTTGGGTATAGACCCAGAAGTGGAATTGCTGTCTCACTTGGCAGTTCTATCTTTAATTTTTTAAGGAATGGCTGTACTGTTTTCCACAGTGATTGTACCATTTAACATCCCTACCAAGAGTGCACAAGGGTTTTAATTTTTCTAAATCCTTACCAGCACTTGTAATTTTCTGGTTTTGTTTTGTGCTTAATAATAGCCATCCTAATGGCTATGAGGTTGCCTTCATTTCTGAAAGATATTTTCAGTGGGTCTGGAATTCCAGGTTGTGGGTCTTTTTCCTTCAGTACTTTGAAGATACTCCAGCATCTTCTTACTTGCATTATTTCTAATAAGAAATCTCTCATGCTTTGTGTGTAACATATCTTTTTCCTTTGGCTGCCTTTAAGATTTTCTCTTTGTAACTAGTTTTAAGCAATTATTATGATGTGTCATGGTATAGTTTTCTTCATAATTCTTGTGCTTGGGAGCCATATAATTTTTCATCATATTTGAAAATTCAAGGGTCATTATTTCTTCAAGTAGTTTTTCTTTCTCTTCCTCTCTGCTTTGAGGACTGCTATTACACATAAGTTGGGCCAGTTGACGTTGTTTCATAGCTCAGCTCTGACACGCTATTCATAAAAGTTCCCCACCCCCCACCGTATATTTCATTTTGGACAGTTTCTATTGCTGTGTATTTAAATTCACTGCTCTTCTTCTGCAGTGTCTAATTTGACATCAGTCCTAATCAGTGTATTTTTCATCTCCAACATTGTGGTTTTCATTTCTAGAAGTTTGATTTGGATCTTCATACTGCCTTTTAAATGTCTCTACTTAACTTTTTGAACATAAGGGTTATAGTAATAATTATTTTAATGCCCTTATTTGCTGATTCTAATATCTATCAGTTTGGGGTCTGTTTTTATCAAGACAGATTGATTATTCCCCTCAGGATGGGTTGAATTTTCCTGCCTCTCTGCATGCCTAGTGAACTTTGGATTCTAGACGTCATGGATTTTACCTTATTGGGCACTGGATATTTCTGTACCCCTGAAATCTTCCTGAGCTTTGTTCTGAGATATAGCCAAGTTACTGGGAAAGAGTTTGATCTAGTTGGGTATTGGGTTTTCAGGTAGGGTTGAAGTAGCGTGTAATCTAGGGGCAGTTATTCCCTGCTGCTGAGGCAAGACCCTTAGAAGCACTCTACCTGTTGCCCTAAAGGTTGTAAAGTCTTCCAGTCTGGACTCTGGGAGTGAATAGTATTTCCTACCCTGTGTGAGCCCATGGCTCTGTCACCTTCCAGGCTCTTTCCCTGACCTCAGCCTTGGGTAATTTACTCCTGTGTGCCCATCAGTTCCCAGCGGAATACTCAGTGGGCACTTTGGCAGTCCTTCAGAGTTTTCTCTCAGCAGCTCTCTCCTCCCCAGCACTCTGTCCTGCAGACTCTGCTCACCTTTGTCTTATCGGGCCCTCAACTCAGAGTCCACAGGACTCCCCTTCCTATACTGCCTAACTCCAGGTGGCTAGCTGGGGCAGCCACAGAACTCACCCTGTTGATTTTCTGTCTCTTAGAGATCGTTAACTTCATTGTCTGGTGTTCACTGTGTTGAAAACTCCTGTTTCGTTTATTTTGTCCTTTTTTTCCAGGCAGTAGGGTTAAGCTAGTTCTTTTTGCTCCATCTGGACAGGAAGCAGAAGACCACTTGATGACACGTTCATGTGTCTGTCTTTTTTTTTTAAGTGTAAAAGTTTGTTTGTTTTTATGGTGACACAGGCAAAATTATTCAAGTCAACAAATTTTTAAGGAATTTCACATGGTCTGATTTTTTTCTACTGCCAATCACCTTGGTTCCTCCAATGTCTGAGTCATAATCTTCAAGACAGCCCTTTCAAAAATAATGTTTGCTCAGCCCACAGTTTTCATGTCAGTCAGTCCACAATTCTTTTAGTTGGGCTTCTTTGATCTCCAGTGGAATATGGACACACTTCAGAATTCCCCTACTGCAGTCTCTGTGATCCACTTTCCTCAGGCAGCTTGCCTTCCCTGGTGGTTCAGATGGTAAAGCGTCTATAATACAGGAGACCTGGGTTTGATCCCTGGTTCAGGAAGATCCCCTGGAGAAGGAAATAGCAACCTACTCCAGTACTCTTGCCTGGAAAATCCCATGGACGGAGGAGCCTGGTAAGCTACAGTCCATGGGGTCTCAAAGAGTTGGACACGACTGAGTGACTTCACTTTCACTTTTTGCTTTCCTCAAGCAGCTTATTTTAAGACCATGTTTAAGGTCAGAAGAGATGGATCTGCCTCGAAGGTTATATCAAACTGAACAGTGTAAAAAATTATAGGAATACTGTATCAGTAGAAATACCAGGTTTAACATGAACAGAGCCAAGTAAACCAGTGATGCCAGATACTGAATTAATATTGTACTGTCCTTTGAACAAAAATCATGTTTTCCAGGAGCATTTAATGACAAGGAATGATGTCACAGTATAGAATTAGTTTTTTTAGAAAAAGACAAGTCTATGTTAGAAGTGTGTTTGTGTGTGTGTTGTATTAAAACAAAAAATAGCAATATAGATATGCATGGAAAAATATTGAAAGGAGATATAGTCAGAATAGTAAAATTGATACTTGAAAGAACTAGATTTAATGATTTTTATCTTCTTTGTGTATGCTGTTTCTTTCAAATAAATGAGTATTTCTTCTTCTAGAAGAAAAACTAAGTATTAAGTATAAAGATTAAATTATAAATAAATATACAAGTATAAAAATTAAACCCTAGCAAACCCACTGCCAGAGGCCCCATTCAATGAAGGTAGAGGTTGTGGAATCCTCTAGAAAGAGGCTGTAGAGGCCATACAGGAATCCCCATGGTGATTGTTTGGGAAGGTCTGGGACAACACCTTCTGCAGGCAGAATCCCTCATTCAGCCTGACAGCTTCCTTGTGACCCAGGGTCTCTCTTCTGTGTCGATAGATTGTCCGAGTGGAGCCCTTGGTGACCATGGGTCAGGTGACTGCCCTGCTGACCTCCATTGGCTGGACTCTGCCTGTGCTGCCCGAGCTGGATGACCTCACAGTGGGTAAGCCCTCAGACAGTCCTAGCATCAGAGCTAAGGGACCTCGGCCCACCTTCCGTACCATCTGTGATGGAAGCCACCCTGTCTCAGCTCACTCAGCTCTGAAGTCCGGGTGCACACTGCCTGCCAGCATGTGTCTGAACCCCTCATGTTATCAGACAGCACGTTTCAATCTCTGGTTCAAACCTGCTTCCCTGTAACGTGCACCCATTGTTGCAGTTTTCCCCCTTGGAACACACAGAGCAAGTCTAGTCTCTCCTTCCATAGGATTCCAGGTCCCAGAGCCTTTTCTTCTCCAAGGAAACCCCTTCAGGTCCTTCAGCTGTTTGCAAGGGTTTCCCCCACCCAACCAACCCGCCTTTCATCAAGGTTCCTGTTGACATGAATGTGCCTTAAGTTGGGTCTGGCCAGAGGTGGTGGTGTGTCTCCCACCCACCCCCCACCTTTAAACAAGTCCCCATGCTCACATCTCAGCCCTTCCTCCTCTCTCCTGCTCTCTACATCTGCAGAGATGGGACATCTCTCCTAAGATATGCCAGCCCTGTTGTGCCTCTCTCATGCTGCGAGCATCCCGGGCTGTAGCGAGGCGTCTTTTCCTAGCTCCCCCAACCCCTTCCAGCTCTTCCTGCCTAACACACGTGTCTCTGCAGGAGGACTGATCATGGGCACAGGCATCGAGTCTTCATCCCATAAGTATGGCTTGTTCCAGCACATCTGCACTGCCTATGAGCTGGTCTTGGCTGATGGCAGCTTTGTGCGATGCACACCGGTGAGTTCATGGGTGGGGGATGTCCCCACCAGCCTGCCCTGGGCATTAAGGACCCCTGGGAGGTGGCTCCCCTGGGGGTGCTTCGTTTAAAGTACCCCTGTCCAGTCTAGGTCTGTATTCGTGATAATAACAGATTTCTATAGCCCCTGAGGTGTGCTCAGATACTGTTACAAATGCCTCATGTATATTAAAGCATTTAGGTGTTAAGCCATCTTATGAAGTGGGTACTGATATTAGCTGGGCTTCTCTGGTGGCTCAGTGGTAAAGAATCCTCCTGCCAATGCAGGAGATACAGGTTCTGTTCCTGGATCAGGAAGATCCCCTGGAGAAGGAAATGGCAACCTACTCCAGTATCCTTGCCTGGGAAATCCCATGAACAGAAGAGCCTGATGGGCTATAGTCCATGGAGTTGCAAAAGAGTCAGACACAACTTAGGGACTAAACAACACCAACAACTTTTATTAGCCACTTTCTACAGATAGGAAACCAAAGCACAGAGAGGTTAATAAACTTTCCCCAAATCACATATCTAGTAAATCTCACATGGCTGGGATTCAGTCCCTGCTTATTGGACTCCCATGTCAATGCCCTTAGCTCTCCACGTCACCATACTATCTTGAAGTCAGGCCCAAGCATCAACACTCTATGCCGAGATGAGTTGTAGCGAAAAATAAGAGGGGCTGCTTTGGAGAAAAGAGGCAATTCCACTGCCCAAAGTAGGATGCAAACAGTTAAGGAGCAGCCAGGATCGAAACTTTAAATCAGCTCAGATCTCTCTGAGCATATATGGGGGCCCCTGGGATGGGAGGAACAGTGTGATCCCTTAGAAGCAGATGTTTCCGAGAGTCACTCTGTTGACCTCACAGAGACCAGGGCAGGACTCCAGGCTTGAGAGCTCTGGTCTAAACAAGGTAGACCTCTTTGAGGATTCACAGCAGTTCAGCGCATTTCCCTAAACCCTCGCCTGGGCCCCGCCTTCTAACCTGTTTATCAGCGGAGAGAGGAGGCAGACATTCTTGAATTACTTCCCTGTCCTTGACACAGGTAGTGCCAAGACAGGGATTTAGCCCAGGTCCTGGGTTGTCTGCACCCCACTGCTGATGACGCCCTGTAGTACAGGATCTGGGGGTCAGATGTGCAGCATGAGTCCACTCCGCTTTGCAGATGGAAAACTCAGACCTGTTCTACGCTGTGCCCTGGTCCTGCGGGACTCTGGGCTTCCTGGTGGCTGCTGAGATCCGCATCATCCCTGCCAAGAAGTACATCAAGCTGCGGTTTGAGCCGGTGCACGGCCTGGAGGCCATCTGTGACAAGTTCACCCGCGAGTCCCAGCGACCGGAGAACCACTTCGTGGAAGGGCTGCTCTACTCTCTGGAGGAGGCCGTCATCATGACGGGGGTCATGACGGACGAGGCAGAGCCCAGCAAGGTAGGACAGAAGGAGGACAGCCCGGGCAGGCTGGGAGCAGAGCCAGATCCCCACCCTGACCCTGGCAGCCACCCTTTTCAAGGGTGCGACCTGGGTCAGCCCACCTGGGGTTCAGGCAGCAGCATCAGTAGTTGGCCATCTTTGGCAGTGACCAAAGCATCCACTTCCTCTGTCCCTACCACCTGCCAGGGACAGGCATAATCTTTGATCCTCGCAGAAACCCCGTTTTATAGATGAGGCAACTGAGGTTCCAAGAGGCCATGTTAACTTCCACAAGATGACAAAGTGATTGATCTTATGCTTCAGAATCCAGATTGACACTGTGTAATTTTTTTTTTTTAAGTTTTACTATTTTATCTTTGGCCACACCACCCAACATGCAGGATCTTAGTTCCCTGACCAGGGATTGAACCCATACCCCCGGAAGTAGAAGGGCAGAGTCTTAACCACTGGACCACCAGGGAAGACCCTGCTGTGTATTTTTTAATAGCCATTCTTTGTCCATTGAAAAAGTATTTGTGTCTGATGAGAGGCTTAGAAAGTATACAGAAGTAAAAAGAAAGGCTCCACGCATAAACATGACCCAAGCCAGCTCTTGCTAACCTGTTTGACAGATTTATTTCCTCTCTTTCAATATATAGATTTTTTTAAAGCCTTTACAAAGTCATGTAACAGTGTTGAAATAGTTAAAGTACATCTCTTTACCCAAGCATGCACCCAGAGTGACCCCTTGTAACACTACACTCTTTGAGGCCTGTATGTGTGCATGTGTGTTTGTGCAAACACACGCTCTCGTATTGTCCTGTGATTTCCATTGTTGCCTGCAAATAATTGACCTAACTCATTGCTTCCCAATGAGTATTTTGCTTGAAATGTTTTGCTCTTACAAATAAGATTACATTGAAGATTCTCTCGCATCTATCCTTGGCCTCTTGTACATGCATTTCTGTAGGACTGAGTCCAAGAAAAGGAATTTCTGACCCAGGGGTTTGAACACATTGAATGTTGATAGATAACGACCAGTGGCCCTCCAGAAAAACATGTGTTTCTGTCCACTTCCAGCAGTGCAGTGGTGTGTGAGAATACCTTTCTCCCACATTCTTGCCAGTGCTGGACAGCATCACTCTTTCATTTTTGCCAATCTGATAAGGTTAAAAATAGTAGTTCGTTTTATCTTGCAGTTCTCGGGTACTTTCAACATTACCATTTCTTTGCAGTGTTTCGGTTTGTCTTCAGCTGTGCTCACTGGTATAAAGTTTTTAGTTTTCTGGTTTAGTGTGATAAGCATTTTTGCACGTCAGTTACACTGCCTTCATATTTAATGTCTGCAGAAACATTGCAGTGAGCAAATGCCCTGTCATCTACTTAAACCACTGCCCCATAGTTGGAAATTAAAGTTGCATCCAGTTTTTCATTATTTTAATTAACGTAGCAGTGGACATCTTTCGCCTATAATTTGAGTAATGCCTTAAAGTAGCATCAAATGATAGGCCATCTTAAGGCTCTTAACTGTCCCTATGTACTTAAAGCATTTTAAAATCAAAAGGGGCTCAAAAATCATCTGATACGATTCACTCTCCAAATAAGGCATGAAGGTCCAGAGAGGGAAAGAGGCTTCTCCAAGGACACACAGCAGGCCTGGGACAGATTTAAATTTGGGTCTCTGGCTCCTGGTTGAGTGTTTGTACCCTGATACCTGCTTCTAGAATTTAGCATCATCTGCAAACTTTGATCGAGCACCATTCCTACTAGTGAGACGCTAGTGAGCACTGGAGGATGAGGATCCGGGAGCAGGAACAGGACTTTGGACCCCAAGCACAAACGCTCCGGTGCCCCCGAGTGCTTCCTCTGCCTGAGCTCAGGTTGGGCCAAAGCCCAGGCAGTGTGTCACTCTGAATCTGAACCTAGTCACCTGGCAAGGAGGTCTCATCCAGAGGTTTTCTCTCTTCTGAGACACTCCCCTGGAGACTGCCAGTGGTGATGAGCTGAGGGCAGGGACCAAGGGGAATCACTTCCCATCTCCCCACCAAAAGTCATCTCTTTGATGTGTTAGATGCCTAAAGTTGAGATTGTGTCCAGGGGGTTGCATAGCTTTGAAAATGTTTGAACACTCTGACCAGTTCCCTTCTTCCCCAAGACGACAAGGGTTTCCTCCAGAGGCTTGCCTGGTATCAGTGGCAGAGGGCCTGGGCCTAAGGCCACAGACCTTTGTAAAGTGCGCCTGTGAAAAAGACCCTGATTTCGCATGGGAACTGGGCCGGGGAGAGTGGTGGATGCCAGAGACTTGGGCCCGTGTCATCTGAGGAGCGCGTCTCCCCGACATGCCTGTTCAGCAGGCTGCTCAGGAGTTTGTCCCTGCATGCCAGGCACTGCCCACCCTGTGAGGATGCGGCCCGTCCACCCCGCAGATCCTGAGAGGAGGCGGTCCACACCCATTTTACAGGGGAGGCCCAGAGATAGGAAGTGGCTTGTTATCTGAGTGCTCGGGCTGGTACTGGAGCTCCAGTGGTCTATCGGCTGCCAGTGGGCTGCCATGTGCCCTGGGAGACACGCACCATCCCGGGCTTCTCTGGCGCAAATAGTTCCTGATGAGTCATGAGCACCAGGAGCACCTGTGTCTAGGTACCTCCAAGTCTCGGGTTCATCACGCAGCTGGTGTCACTGCCGTGTATGTGGCCAGGCCCACCTGGGGTTAGGTCAGATTGCTCTGTTCCTGTTGGGTCTGACTCCTCTTTGCATGCACAGGTGGAGGCCAGCCTATGGCGACTTCTGCTTCCATGCTCTGACTGACTTGAACCAACAGGCTCTTTAGCCCATTTGAGCCCAGGCTCAAAGCCTGTGCTTTGTGGCCCTGTTTACTCCCTGCAGAGTGGCCTGTCAACTGAGTGGACCTGCACACAGGGTGATATGTAGATGGGCTGCAAGTGTTGGCTGCCAGAGATGGAAGGCACAGGCTGCCTGGCTCTGGGGTGGAAGGAACTGGCAAGGAGCTGAGGGCGTTGAGAGGGGGCAGGAACTGAATACTGTGCCCCTACTGTGGGCAGTCACTGTGCCTGGCACTTTCTATATTATCTGTTTCAGTCTTTCCAACCATTTTGCCTGTACTGAAAATGAGGCTTGGAGAGGTTAAGTAACCTGCCAGGATCAGCCTAGTGCATCAAAAGTGGAAAAAGCAAACTGGCAAACAGCAGGAACAGGGTAGTCCCATTTCTATAAATCCATGTGTGTGTATGAAAATAAAACCTAATGAACACATATTAGCTTTCAGTAGTTCCCTCTGGAGGGTGAGGCTACAGGGGCATCTCTCTTTCAGGTGACTTATTTCTGCAGTGTCTAAGGTTTTCACCAGGAACGTGTGTTGCTTTTAGAATCAGGAAAAAAAATTAATAGTTGTTTTTCTGTTTTTTTCTTAATAACGCCCACATTCCAGAACCTCCCATTCAAGGTTCTCTGCCATCCAGCCCTGGTGTTCTTTTGCAACAGGGGATGTGCTTGAGTCCTTGCCTTGCCTCTCGCCAGCCTTGTGGCCTCGGGTAGTCTCTTTAACCTTGATGATTCTTTCTCCTGGTTAGTGAGACAGGGACACCTCTTTCGTGGGAGGTTTTGGAGGAGATAATGCATGTCTACAAGGTCATGGAAGGGGTAAAGAATGAACGCATTGGGTGCTGGGGCCTCCTCCCTCATGGCCACTTAGCCCATGCTAGGCTTATTCTCCAGCGACCCTGGCCTTGCTTACTTCTTGCTTCTGTTCCTGTCTTACCCTATCCAATGGTCCCCTCTCCTATGTGGCCTCCACTCTTTGCTTCCTCCTGTCCATTTGCTGAGCCCCAACTGGCTGCTATCTCACCTGCCCCATAAAACTTGGGTGCCTCTCCCACCCCCAGAGAATGGGCCCAAGCATCTGCAGTGTATGTATGTAATTTCTAACAGGCACAAAGATCTCCCACAAAGTATCTATTTTTACTGCCATTTAACATGTGAAGAAACAACCTCAGAGTGACCTGCTCAGTGTCACATAGCTAGTGGGCTACTAGGTGAGGGCCAGGCCTCAGCCACCCAACCTGGAGCCTGTGACCTTTCTGGGTGCCTGCCCTGCCTCTCTCTCTCTGAAAGCATCGACTCACAGTCCCTTTCATGGGTGAATAAGCTAAGGCCCAGAGAAGCTAAGTCACCCCAGGGCACACAGTAGGTAAAGTCCTGAACCATTTAGGACTGAAGAAGACACCAGCTAAACATAAGATTGAGGCTTGGAGATGGCGGGGCTCAATACCAAGAAGCCCGTAGCTTTACAGTGAGCGTCTCCCTCTGATGTTGGCTGTCTGTTGGGGGAATGCCTTGGCCAGAGAATGTGGAGCTTGGTCCAAGGCAGCAGGGAAAGCGTTTTGGTCAGTAAACACTGTCAGCTGGGAGACCCAGTGGGACAGGTGACCCCTACTGTGTTTGTGCCAACACTGGCCTCGTGGGAGGCAGGCAGGGAGGAACATGCCGTGCGGACCACTGCACTGTGGCCGACCTCAGTGGGCATCAGCTCTTCAGTTCTCTCCCTGAGAAGGAGTGGGCTGAGCTCTCGAGACTGTCAGGAGGTCACCATTGGGCCCTGGGCTCACCATTAACCTCCGTGAGCTTCTGCTCTCTCTGCTAGAGAAAGCCCGCTATGCTTAACCTCATCCAGCTTTCAAGAGCCTCCAAGGTGATTAACAGACATGAAAGAGCTCTAAGGAGGCCAGGAGTGCTGAACAGAAGCCAGGCATCTCTTTTACACCCTAGTGGCCTTCGGGGCTTGTCTGCCTTCTGACAGCAGTGCCCTCTGGCATTTCAGCTGAACAGCATTGGCAACTACTACAAGCCGTGGTTCTTCAAGCACGTGGAGAACTACCTGAAGACAAACCGAGAGGGCCTGGAGTACATCCCCTTGCGACACTACTATCACCGCCACACGCGCAGCATCTTCTGGGAGCTCCAGGTGAGGCTCGGATTTCCCAGTAGTCCTGGCTCCTCCTGGCCGGGCCGGCGCGGTTTCCCCGCCCCTGGGGGAGGAGAGTGGCTTTGTCCGCAGGAAGCGGAGCAGCCTTCCACCCAGCAGCGCAGTGCTTGCTTCTGCGGAAAGGCCACCTTCCGTAAAGCAGCAGTTTCCCGGAGTACCAGCCGGAAAGCAGGTCCCCTGGCTGGCTGCTCTGGGGAACTCAGACCTGTCCCATCCTTGAGACACTGTAGCCTGGCCAAGCGGCCAGCCACTGGCCCTGAGAAGGGCCACAGGAAGCGACTGGTCCTGCCTAGGGCTGGGGGTAGCTGTCAGGCGTGTCCTTGACTTGTGGGTAAGAATTTGGTACTGTGCCATGAGAGATGGGGAGCGGTGATATTTTAAATAGCGGGTAAGGGAAGGCCTCTCGCTAGCTGCCTTATGAGCAGAGACCAGCATGGGGAAGACACACCAGGCAGAACTCAAGAGAGTGCTCCAGGCAGAGGAGGAACCAGAGCACGGCTCCTCATTGGGCTGCCTGGGTTGCTGTTTTCCTTTTTTTTTAATTGAAGTGAAAACATAAACTTAACCATTTTAAAGTATGCAATTCAGTATTTTTGGTACATTCATGATATCGTGTGTCTACTGCCTCTATCTAGTTTTAAAATATTCTCATTGCCCTGAAAGGAAGCCCTATACCCATTAAGCAGTTTACTCCCCATTCTTTTTCCCCAGACTCTGTGGCAACCAGTGGTCTGTGTTCCATCTCTATGGGTCTACCTATTCTAGACATTTTATATAAATGGAATCACGCAACACATGGCCTTTTGTGTCTGGCTTGTTCACTAAGGCTGTTCTCAAGGTTTATCCACACTGTAGCATGTATCAGTACATCATTCCTTTGTGTGCCTGAAAAATACCCCATTGTATGGATGAACCACAGTTTGTTTTTCCACTCATCTGCTGGTGGACTTTTGAGTTGTTTCCTCCTATTGGCTTTGTGAATAGCACTGCTGTAAACATTCATGTACACAAATTTGTCTGGATACGACTTTTTGGTTTGGGGGCAGTCTCTGCCCAGAAGTGGGACTGCTGGGTCTGTGTGATAATTCTGTGTCTAACTTGCTGAGGAACTGCCAGACGTTTTCACAGTGGTGAGCCATTTTACATTCCCAGCAGCAGCGTGCAAGTGTTCTGATATCTCTGCATTCTCACCAGTGCCTGTTGTTTTCTGGTGTTTTGCTGTGGCCATCCTAGTGGGTGAGAAGTAGAATCCTGCTGTAATTTTGGTTTGCATTTTCCAAATGACTGATGATGTTGAATATCCTTGCAGTGCCTGTTGGCCATTTGTATATATTTTTTGAAGAACTGTCTATTCAGATCCTTTGCCCAATTTTAATTACATTGTTGATCTTTGTTGTTTTAAGAGTTCTATATATATTCTGGATTATTAGACCTTGATCAAATACATGATTTGCAAATATTTCCCCCCATTCTGTAGGTGGTCTTTCACTGCCTTGATAATGTCTTTTGATTTAATACAAACGTTTTTGATGTTGATGATGTCCAGTTTAGTTTTTCTTGTGTTACTCATGCTTTTGAGTGTCGTATCTGTAAGAATCCGTTGCTAAATCCAGTGGAGATTTAGCATTAATTGTGAAGATTCATTCCTGTGTTATCTTTTAAAAGCTGTATAGTTTTAGCTCTTATATTTATTTATTTATTTATTTATTTTCAGTTTAATAAGCCTTTTTTTTTTCCAGAATAAGGCATATTTACTTCTTTTTTTTTTTTTTTTTTACACAATACTGTATAGATTTTGCCATACATTGACATGAATCCAGCACGGGTGTATATGCATTCCCAAGCATGAACCCCCTCCCACCTCCCTGCCCATAACATCTCTCTGGGTCATCACCATGTACCATCCCCAAGCATTGCTGTATCCTGCGTCGGACATAGACTGGCGATTCGATTCTTAGCTCTTATATTTAGGTTCTTGATCCATTTTAAGTTTTGTATATTTGGTGAGAGGTGGGGGTCCAACTCCATTTGTTTTACATCACAGCAGGATGCAAGTTGTCACAGCAAGCCTGCATGTTTTTAAAAAACAGGAAGAAGGCCCTTTAGCTAGACCCATGGTGGAGAATGAGGTCAAATAGCAGCTAGAGCCTAGATCGTGTAGATGCTTGTAGTTCAGGAGAGGACTTTCTATTTTGCTTTGTGTGATAAGAAAGCCAGTGGAGGACTTTGTACAGAAAAATGACATGACCTGATTTTTGTTTTAAAACAATAGTTTTGACAGCTGCCTGGAGAGCGGATGGGTAGGGTGACTAGAGAGGAAGAGAAGAAGGAAGGATTCTTGCCGGGGTCCAGCCCCGGTGGATCCAGGGAATTCGAAGGGTGGACGGCATTGGCGTGGAAAGACTTGTTTATTTATTAATATAAGATTAGATTAAGAAACCATAGTGTAGTAGGAAGATTAAGTGGAGGAAGAGGGATGAATAGCTTGGTTTACGCGGAAGACCAGTAAAATTCCAGACAAGGAATTTGCACCATCTACGTTGGGCCACCGGCGCTCGCTTGAATATCTAAGGGTGCCTCACCTTAGGTTCCCTTTCGCGCGGGTCTTAACAGCCAGGGCAAGTAAGTAGACTTGGCGGGCCTCCGCGCCCCAGGTGGAGATTCAGCCTGAAATTAAAGAGCGGAGGGAGGGAAACGGAGAGAAGAAGAGAGACAGAGACACGGGGGGAGCCAGATTCCCAAGAAACCAGGCAGAGAGACTAGTTCAAGAAACTGGTCCAATCCTTTATTGTTCAGAAGGCCTTTTATACTTTTGATAAAACATGGAGATCAATGGGTAACACAAAATTATGTAGTGTTCGCAACCCAGACTCTTTCTGTATATCATTTTGTATACAAAAGGTCTCAGGTGATTTACATTATCTTCTGGCCAAGAGGCTTGTTAACACTTTTTGGCTCTCTTCCTTAATGAATGTTAATTTTGTTTCCCCTGAAGTGTTTTTCTTTAATCTGCATCTCCTTAAAGCATTAAAGTTACATGTCTATAGAACAAAGGTGCAGTGGGATATAACAAAGAAGGTACTTAACTCAAAGATCTAATGTTGCTAATACAAGGTCTACTACTTGTTTTTCTGTATACCAACTATATCTACAAATAAAGGATGTGAAAATTTGGCAGCAAGCATTGATTCAACAAATGAAACTTTTAATCAGTCCTATTTTAAAGATTTTGACTCCTCGGAAGCTCCTACATTCCTAGGATGTTTTAAGCTTCCTGTGCCTCCTGCGGTCAGGAGGCCTCAAACAATCACATGTGCAGCTGTATGAGTCCTGCGGGCAGGCTAGAAAGCCATCAGAGGGGTTTTTGGATTGAAACACTCTTTCAAATGCAGAAGACTAAAGCCCTGAATTGACTTTTTCCAGAAAATGTCAAGAGTGGAAAAGCAGAGCACAAAAGCCGGCAGATTTTTGTTGGGGTACATGCTTAGGAATTTCCAGAGGGGCCCCTGAAGTCTGAGCACGCCTTGCGTATGTCAGCTTCCTTCCTCATGACCTTGTCACGGACGGGATTCCTCACACTGGCTCTCGGCAGATTCTGTTGTCTGGAGTGGTAGCAGTGGAGGAGGAAAGCAGTCTCAGATCTGGGAGGTACTGCGAAGATTGAACCAACCAACAGGATTTCCAACAGAGTGTGATTCCAAGGTTAGGGACCCAAGCAACTGGGTGACCTGAGGTGCCATTGACTGCCATGCGCCATGTGGGGGAAGGGTCTGGGAAGGAAAATTAGAAGTTTGGTCTGGGACATGTCAGCGTGAGATGCTTCTCAGACATCCAGGTGGGATGTCAAGTGGGCAGTTGGCCCACATGTCAAATCTTCAAAGGTTGAAGGATCACATACCACTGTGGGTAGCATCAGCAGAGAGATGTTAATTAAAGTCATGGGACTAAACAAGTGAGGGAAGTTAGAGAAGACAAGTCCCACAGCCAAGCCCTACAGGTCAGGGGAGGAGAAACCAGCCAGGAGAGGAGAAAGCGGCATCAGTCGGAAGGAAGGAGAAACCCAGGAGAACTGGCAACCTGGACAGTGTGACAAGAAGGAAGATGAACAGCTGTGTCAAATGTCCCTGAGTGAGACGAGGACAAAGAATTGACCTCTGGTGTCATGACCTTGAGCCATGGGGCCGAAAGCCTGATGTGAGTTAAAGAGAAAATGGAGACAAGGAAGTGGGGACAGTGAAACCAGAGGTCTGAGAAGGCTCAGTACTGGGGGAAGCAGAGCAGTGGGGTGGTAGCCGGGGGTGGGGGTGGGGGGCGGCGGGGGGGCGGGCGCGGGGAGTATGGGAGCGAGGGGAGACGACAGAAGGGAGAAATGACTGCATGCGATGCGCTGGTGGAGCAGGAAAGAGGGCGTGCTCGCAGGGTGAGCCCTGAGCACGGGCGGGCCCTGCGCCCAGGCCGGGAGGGCGCCCTTAGTGAGAGCCTGGAGAGTCACCCCCTGGACAGTTAATGGAACAGTTGCTCTGGGGTGTGGGCATTCTCTTCCAGTTGCTCCTCAGTGAAATAGGAAGCAAGGACTTCAGCCAAGATGAGGGGGCGAGGGGTTGTTGAAGGACTGAGGAGAGGAGTTGGGAACTTGTCCCTTGGAGGGTGGGAATGAGTTGACTGGGAAAATGTCATAGGGTTGCCAGGCAACAGTGGGCCTGCCAAAGATTCCTGAGCGTGCATTTACAGAGACCCGCCCTGATGGCTGTAGGTTTTCACACATTCAGCTGTGTAGATGGGACAGAGGATAAGGAGAAAGTTAGATTTAACTACGGTTGAGATTTTGTTTTGCGGTTGAGTAAGACAAGTTGAGGCAGGGTTGGAAAAGCTGGGACAGGATCGCGATGAATTCGGAGCCAGCTTGGGGGAGGGGTTGGTGAGGGTATGCGGGGCTGACGGGACTCACGGGACTGACACGCTGGCCTGGGTGCCCCTTGGGGTGAAGAGTTGACGTCAGAGCACTGGAGGGCATACGTGGCAGGGAGAGGTAGGGGTGGCCAGAGGACCAATGCTTGAAATGGAAACTGTGGTGTTTTCCCCCAGCATCCAGTTCTGCAGGAATGAAGTCCTTAGACCCTGTAGTCGCTGACCTTCAACACACCCTGAAAAGAATTCAGTCTAAAGGTCAAGAATGACACTGTCTGTGCTCTTGGCAAACTACCAGAACAGACCTTCGCATAGTTATAAGATATTTGAGGAGAAAATTTTCCAAAACTCTTGCATCTTCATGTACTTGGTAAAGCAATAAAACCATTAATAAGACATCTGTTCCTTGTAACTAGAAACAACCTTCAACCAAGAGACGTGCTTGATGACAGTTGTTGTTTAGTCGCTGAGTCATGTCTGACTCTCTGTGACCCCATGGAGTGGAGCCCACCAGGCTCCTTCTGTCCATGGGATTTCGCAGGCAAGAACACTGGAGTGGATAGCCATTCCCTTCTCCAAGGGATCTTCCTGACCCAGGGATCAGACCTGTGTCTCCTGCACTGAAAGGCAGTTTCTTTACCACTGAGTCACCGGAGGAGCCCTGGATGACATGTATCCTTTGCCAAAATCGCATACATACTGACCTCACCTTTACCTCTTCACAGCAGTTTTTCAGCACTGTCTGACAGTGGGTCTTCTGTGCGGCAATCTCAGTGAGATACTGAATAAACTCAACTCATAGCTCTGATGTTATTTTTCTTCTTTCCCCCAAGTCAACAGAGGTAGTGAATATAACATCAAGAGGTCAGCAAACTTCTTTAAAGGGCCAAATAGCAAAGGCTTCAGGCTCTGCAGATCATACTTCCTGTCACAGCTGCTCGGCCCTGCCTTTGTAGCCCAAGAGCAGCCCCAGGCAGTGCTCGAACAAATGAGTGTGGCTGTGCCCCAGTGAAACTATATATAAACACAGGCAGGGACTGGATTTAGCCAGTGGGCTGGATCCACCTGCAGACCGATCACCACATGCTCTAGTTTGTCATCCTGTGCTCAGGAGCGTGATGTGAAAGTCAGTGCAGAGGCCAGGTGAAAGGGAAGACGGCTGGAGGACAAACAGGATTATCGGGGGGCAGGTGTTAAACCATATCAGTGATAGCATAAGTCTTGGGGAAGGTGGCAGTGATCCGGGCATTCGGGGGCTGATGGGGGTGGAGGTGGTGGGGATGTTGCTAAGGATTTCCAGGGAAAGGAGGGGCAGAGACCTCAGAGCAGTAATGAGGGACCAAGAGGAGCCCACCTCACCTCTCTCTACCCCAGAGGGTCATGGAGAGAAAATGATACCACGTCAGAAGGCTGCAGCCAGGTATCAGCTAAGAGCAAGGAAACAAGTAGATGGTTGAGAGAATAACAGGTTTGCTGCTGTTAGACCATGAGAGAGCACAGGGGAGGGGTTGGGAGATGGGGAACAGTGGCTGGTGGGATCAGATGAAAAGATACTGCTTGGCTGCAGCATAGCAAGGATGCTAGTTAGAGGTACCCAGAAGTCCACAGCAGCTAAGATCAACAGGAAAGTCAGGCATGAAAGAATTACACCTGGTGGTGTCCTACAAGGGGGTGTTGGGTCAGTTCTAATCATGGGCGAGGTCTCTGGGCAGAACATGAGGGGGCAGTGGTGAGGAGTGCAGGAGTGGGCAGAAGAGGGTTGGTTCCTCAAGGCCTGGGGAGCCCTGGGCTTCGTCCATCCCTATTAGTCCTGCTTCAAGGAGTGTCCAGGCCCAGAGCATTTGGTGGAAAGTTTTGCCAAAAGCAGAAAACTCCCAACTCCTCCTTTATCTCTGCCAAGAGCAGTGTTAAGGTTGTGGGAGGTGTGAGCAGGGATATTTAAGGGACCGGAAAGCCAAGAGGAGCCAGCAAAGTACATGAGAGCACGTCAGAATGAGGGCCACAGTAGTTAACATCAGTCCCTCCTTATGTGTTCGTTCTTCCATCAAACGCTTTATGCCCCTCTCTCCATCTTCCTGACAACCCTGGAAAGGTAGGTCCTGGTGTTATTTCCCTTCTACAGATGAAGAAGCTGGTTTAGGTTGTCCAAATTAACACAGCTCAGTAAGGGATAGAGTGTAATAGTAAGGGTTATCTATCGCTGCATGATGAATTCACCCCGCATTCTGAAGATGAAAGCAGCTGCCATCTGTTACCGCACAGTTTCGAGGGTCAGAGATTGGAGAGCAATGATGTGGGCATTCTGGCTCAGGGTTGCAGTCAAGGTCTCTGTCAGGCTGGTGTGCTAGCCTTCAGGAAGTTGAGAATCTGCCTTCTGGAAGGCCCCCTAAGGTGGCAGTCAATGAGAAGCCTCTGTTCGTTGCCCCCTGGGCTGCTCATGTACCTCACCACAGGGCGGCAGACTTCCCCCAGAGCAGGTGATCCAGAGAGATCCCAGAGGGGTCCTCAGCGCCTTCCATGACCCAGTCTTATCACCTTGCGACTCTCTCCGTATTCGCCTGTAGGGTGGAGTCTCCAGTCACCCAAGGTCGGGGGAGTTAAGCTCCACCTCTTGAAGAAGGGAGTGGCAGAGAACTCCTGGATAGGTTTTGAAACCAGAGAGCTAGGTTTCAAAATGAGGTGTGTCTTATATTTTTTTGCTGCTAAACACTAGCCTTTACTACCTGAAGTTAAAGGAAGAGTCTGAAAGGATGGGTGTTTTACTATTGAGATGTGCATACAGGGAGTTTATCTGGGGGAACTCCGGTGATCCTCAACTGCGAGAGAAAATGCAAGTAGGGGTGGGTGGAGAGACAAGTTGAGGTGTGGTACAGTCATAGCGAAGACCTTAGCCAAGCCACAGGGAGGTCTGCAGCTGTGTGATCCTCCCGAGTTGTCTCCCCTTGAGGCCAGGAGCTGGGACTTTGCAGCCCAACCCCATAAAAGGTGATGTTGGAGACATTGTATGTTGGGTTTCAGGCCATTGCAATAAAGCGAATATCACAATAAAGTGAGTTACACAAATATTTTGGTTTCCCAGTGCATAGAAAAGTTATGTTTACGGTATACTATAGTCTATTAAGTGAGCACCAGCATTGTGTCTTAAAAAAAAAAAAAATGACATACCTTAATTTAAAAATACTTTGTGGCTGAAAAATGCTAACCATCATCTGAGCTGTCAGTGAGTCAGAGTATGATGTCAGAGACCACTGTCACAGATCAGAAGTGCAGTAAAACAAGACAGTCTGTACAGGGTCAGGAAGCCAGGACAGAGAGTGCAGTAGCACCCAGTGTGCTGCTGCTCAAGGCCCAGTGATAAGCAGGAGTCTAGTAGATGCTGCCATTTGTGAGCTGCAGGTTTTTTAAGCCCACCGACTTGTCTGTGCATCAATGTCTCTAGGAAGGGACACAAATAATTCCTAACAATGCCTGCCTCCGGGGAGGGGAACGAGACTGGGATGGAGGAGGAATGATGAGTGGTCAGGGCTGTGGAAGGAGGCTTGGCCTCTGCGGAGCGTTTCTGCTGTTTCTGCTGTGTGGCTTCTCCAAAGATAACCAAGAGAACAGTAAAGGCTACGCTATTTCCTAAGCTCCTATTGTATTCCAGGAACTGGTGTAGGAGCTGGAATCGAACAGAGAAGAAAGCGGACAGGCCCCTCCCTCCTTTGTGGAAGAGGGCTGGTGATCAGAGGAGGCGATTCGCGGGGCGGCCAGAGGCACACAGCCTCCGAAACCTGGTGGTGGCTCCTTTGGGAAGCTGCCCCTGGCCCTAGTCTGACATGAACCCTTTTATGTGCTGCCTCTGCCTCTCTCTGTTGCATCTCTTCCACACCTGGGGTCAGGGGCCACGTCTTGGTGACCTGGGTATCTTCAGCACCCAGCACAGAATCTCGCACCTGAGCACGTAGGCACCTCGTCATTACATAATGAAGGAAGGGACATCCTTGGCTTCAAGGTCCCGGGAGCTGTGAGGATGGGGTGCCAGATGGACGCTGGTCACCTTGAGGAAGATGGCAAGCTGGGAGCAGAGAGGACGATCGTGAGCAGGGGCTCCTCCCGCGTGGCAGTTGGAGGCACAGAAGAGGAAGGCCAGCCCTGCTCAGGGGGGTTTCCTGAGAGGCCAGCTTGGGGGAGGCAGGCGGGTGGCCCTGTGAGGGGCCACAGGAGCAAGAGGAAGTATCTAGTTCTGCCTAGAGTTGAAGATAGTTGTGAGCTTGGCCTTGACAGGTGAGCAAGAATTTGCAGTTGCGTGTATGGAAAGATGGGGAGCAGTGACAGTTTAATAGGGGTGTCAGAGAAGGAGATGCTGTAAACCGAAGGCTCGTTGTTGGGCCTGCACCAGACCTTTCCCACACACACTGGCTGTGTGACCTTAGGGAAAATTGCCTAAGCTCTGGGTATCCATCTGTCTCGGCAGTCAACAGCATTTATTTCTCAAACATTTATCGAATGTCTGCACTGTGCCAGCCACAGTGACCTCAACAACCAGAACAGCAATGATAGCTTTGTTGTCATTTTGCCCCAGTCTGAGTGCCTTCCATTTGGTATTCACCATTCACTCTCACAAGTCCCATATTACAGATCAGGAAACTGAGCTCAGAGAAGTCAAGTCTCCAGCCCATGGATATCACAACTCGTAAATGCCAGAGCTGTGAATCAAACCCAGATCCAGCTGGGTAAAGCCTGAGTACCACCATTGCCCCTGCAGAGAGGAGTGGACCTGTCCTACTTCTGTGAAGCCCCCAGGGAGGTCCTGGTCCATGAGGACACTGGGCCCTGCTGGGCTCCTTCTCTTCATCCCCAACCCTCGTCTTTCAGGACATCATCCCCTTTGGCAACAACCCCATCTTCCGCTACCTCTTTGGTTGGATGGTGCCTCCCAAGATCTCCCTGCTGAAGCTGACCCAGGGCGAGACACTGCGCAAGCTGTACGAGCAGCACCACGTGGTACAGGACATGCTGGTGCCCATGAAGTGCCTGCCACAGGCCCTGCACACCTTCCACAACGACATCCATGTGAGCTGGGGCTTGGGGGGAGCAGGCGAGGGATGGCTCTTTGGGCAGTGGGGGGCCCCAGGCAGCCCTCCTCTGGTCGGGAGCAGGGCGGACTGGCTGCGAGCCTTCCGCCTGTGGGAGGAAAAGCACTGACCTGCCCCTCCGGCCCCCAGGTCTACCCCATCTGGCTGTGCCCGTTCATCCTGCCCAGCCAGCCGGGCCTGGTGCACCCCAAGGGAGACGAGACCGAGCTCTATGTCGACATTGGTGCCTACGGGGAGCCACGTGTGAAGCATTTTGAAGCCCGGTCCTGCATGAGGCAGCTGGAGAAGTTTGTCCGAAGTGTGCACGGGTGAGCAAGTGCCCAGAGTGTGGACAGTGTGCATGGGTGAGCAAGTGCCCAGAGTGTGGACAGTGTGCACGGGTGAGCAAGTGCCCAGAGTGTGGACAGTGTGCACGGGTGAGCAAGTGCCCAGAGTATGGACAGTGTGCACGGGTGAGCAAGTGCCCAGAGTGTGGACAGTGTGCACGGGTGAGCAAGTGCCCAGAGTGTGGACAGTGTGCACGGGTGAGCAAGTGTCCAGAGTGTGGACAGTGCCCTGGGAGGGCGCGGGGAAGGCCAAGGGCCAGCTCCACGGCCAGACCCTTGGGTGCTGAACGACCCCTCAGACTCAGGAAGGGAGTTGGGAGATTCCAAGGAGGTGGAATTACAGGTCTTCTTAGCCTTCCCTTATACCTGCACCCCCCGCCTCTCCACTGAGCATCCCAACAGCACCCCAGCTGCTAGAGCCAGAAACCCAGGAGTTACCCCACTCCCCACTGCAGGGCAGGCCATGGGGGTGCTTTAGACATACCCAGGGGCTCCCGCTCCAGCGTGGAGACCAAAACTGAGGAGGGAAGACTCAGGACCGTGAAAGCCACACAGAGGCCTGGACAGTGCATTGTTCAGAAATGTCCTGAAACAGACTGTAGGCGAATCTCAAAATAGTTATGCTGACTGAAAGAAGCCGGGAAAAATGAGTACTGTATGGTTCTATTTTCATATACATACATACATACATACATACATATATATATACACACATTCTGTTTATGTAAAATTCTGGAAAGCACAGTTGAACCCATGGTGACAGAAGGCACGTCTGCCTGGGGTTGTGGAGGGTGATGGATGGCACCGGGGAATTCACGCTGTGAGGATGGCTGTGACTGTTGTCTGGACTGAGGTGACTGTTTCAAGGTTGTGAGGTGACTGTTTCAAGGTTGTAGGCATTATATAACATCGAATTTATCAAGCTGCAGTTTTCTTTTTTAATGTATTTTTAAAATTTGCTTATTTTCTGTATTTATTCTGTTGAAGTTTAGATGATGTACAATATTATATGTTACAGGTATACGATATAGTGATTCACAATTTTTAAAGGTCATGCTCTATTTATGGGCTTCCCAGGTGGCCCTAGTGGTAAAGAACCCGCCTGCTAATGTAGGAGTCATAAGAACCACGAGTTGGATCCCTGGGTTGGAAAGATCCTCTGGAGTGGGCATGGCAACCCATTCCAGTATTCTTGCCTGGAAAATCCCACAGACAGAGGAGCCTGGAGGGCTACAGTCCATAGGGTCCCAAAGAGTTGGACAGGACTGAAGCAACTTAGCATGAACACATGCCCTGTTTATAGTTATCATGAAATAGTGGGTCTGTTTTCTGTGTTATACAATATATCCTTGTAGCTTCCAGCTATACCCTTTCATCGGGTGCAGCTTATTGAATGTCAAAAAAGGTAAAGAAAGGCTGACAGCTGCATCAGGGGAGCAGACACACAGCACACTGCATCCTGCTAACTCTTCCTCCACTGCCACTTAAAGCCCTGAGCCCAGACTCCCCGTCTGCAAAATGGGGTTAAAATTCATGCCCCAGCCTCAACCACTAGCTCGTTAGTGGGGGGGTCAAACAAGAGAAATCCCCCAAAAGCTTGTCCTGCCCTGCAGAGCAGGCAGTGCATTAGGGGTGCATTAGGGGTGACTGGAGTTCTCTGCACCCCTTTCCCCTCCCGGGGCCTCTGTGCCCTGCCCCTGAGCCCTCGCCCCTGTGCCCTCGCCCCTGTGTCTGCGCTGCAGGTTCCAGATGCTGTATGCCGACTGCTACATGGACCGGGAGGAGTTCTGGGAGATGTTCGACGGCTCTCTGTACCACAGGCTGCGGAAGCAGCTCGGCTGCCAGGATGCCTTCCCTGAGGTCTACGACAAGATCTGCAAGGCTGCCAGGCACTGAGCCGGAGCCTGCTCAGGAGGAGGCAGACGCGAGGGGGGACCCTGTCCCCAGGGCCAGAAGGCATCTACCCTTCACTCAAGCTTGGCGGCTCTGCCAGATCCCCACTTTGAGAAAGAAACCCCTCCAGAGACACCCCCTACCCACATGGCCTCGACGGCTTGCTCCCAGCTTCCAGGGGCGGCTGGGTGGAGTGGAAAGGATGTGAGATTTGAAGTCAGACAAACCTGAGTCCAGTTCCCAGTTCAGCCACTCATTAGCTGTGTGACTCCAGGCGTCACTGAGCCCTTCTGAGCCCGGCTCCTCATCTGTCGAAAGCGGGTGTGGGTAATGCTCCCTGCCTGCTGTGACATCTAAGTCAAGCACCCATTGCAGAGGACGTGCTGGAGAACTGACAGCTACTGATAGCACAGCTTCCTGCTCAGCATGTCATCAGACTAAAGTGCTTTGAATTCAGCGGTTGGGTCCGGGAAGGCTCCACATCAGGTTACCTGGGCTCAGGTTTGGTGGAAAGGGGTGCCCTGGAGTTGCACTGCCATCATTTGTCAGCCAGAAGAGTTCCTCGCGGAGGGAAGGAAGGAAAGTTCCTTTCCATCGCTGGGCTCTTGGGAGGGCAACAGATGGGGTAGGCAGGCCCAAGACGTGCTGTGCCAAAGTCAGGTCTGATTCCAAAGTTCCCTCTGTCTTCCTTGGTGACGCCCTGCCCCTTCTTCATGCTCAGGCTTGCAGGCCCACCTCAACCATTGCCCGAGTCCACTCAGAGAGGACCGTGTGCTTGGAGAAGACACTTCAGGGTGGAATCCTGTCTGGGCCTGGGGCAGGTGGGGTGAGTGGTTTTGGCTCTGAATCCATAGGACCTGGGCTCATTCTTGCCTCCCCACCCTCCATGCCGCTTGTCCCAGACCCTGCTTCAACCTGCTGGGGTGTGCCCTCCACTCTGCAGTGGGGCTGGAAGTTGGCGGGAGGGGACCACACCAAGCAGGAAAATGGAGCCTGTCATCCTTAGGTCTCGTGGGGATCCTCACTGTGGCGCTGAAAGAAAACAGCATCGACTTGATTTCTCCAACCACTCATCCCCTCCTTTTTTTTTTTTTCCCCCTCTCCCCACCCCCAGCTGTAGTTAATTTTAGTGCCTTACAAATCCTAAGCTCAGAGAAAAGTTAGCTTTGTGTCTGTTCCAGAGGGAAGGAAACCTTCCCAGGCCCCTGCCCGCCTATTAAAGCTTGGTTGTTTACGCAGCTCCATCTTAAGAACTGCCCAGCCTCAGCTGAAAACCCAGACTCTGAGAGGGAATGATGTAAGGGAATTAAGTGAGCTGGGCCAGGCAGTGATGGCTGGGAGCTGGGAGGCCTGGGTTTCAGTCCTGGCTGTATGCTTCACAAGCTCTGCCTCCATGGGCAAGTCATTTGTCCCTCTGAGCTGCAGTTTCCTCATCTGTCACGTCCATGTACACAAGACCACCCGAGGCTCTTCTGCTTTAGAAGTGCACAGCTGTCTTAAACACCGCGGTTGCAAACCCCACGAAAAAGCCTCGTCCGCGTGGAAAGTCAGAGGGAAAGGAAATGGTCCAGGTGGGGGTCGTCTGCCATGTAAGACCCTTCCTTCAGCCCAAGGCCAGCTCTCATCTTCAGAAAGGCACATCCGTGGCCTGCGAGGAAGTATCACTGTTGTCACCACGGGCTGCAGAAGCCTCCCAGGGTCACACTTTGGCCGCCGAGGCTCACTCTACCCACCCCGGGTTTGGCACACTGTGGTGTCTTGATGTGGTCCTGGGAGTGCCAGGCACACTCGAAGCGCTCAAAAGGCAGAGGAACCACTCTTACCCATTTGGCCTCTGGAGGGGGCATAAAATCAGAAACCTCATTTTCTCGCTTGTATGCAAAGCATGTGAACTCTGGCACTAGCTCTCCCAGTGGGGCCTGTGGGCTTCTTGCTCAGCGGTAAACTGATGATCCTACTTGCTGTAGAGGAAGGGTTAACCCAAGCGAGATAAGGCCCCATGCTTTCAGCAGTGGGGCCTCTGTCCCTGGACCCCTGGGAGTGTGGCCAGAAATGCCAGCAGCCTCTGTTGTCCTCAGTCCTACAAACCAAAATCCTGCCCTTCACAGACCTTGCCCAGAACCTGGGGCTGGGAGGGAGGGTCTTGGGGTCACACCAGCCTCAGGGTCATGTTTTGCTTCAGTGATGTCTTGCCTAGAAAGGGGCAGTCTTCCAAGCATGTCGAGCTGAGTTGCCAGCTCTTTCTTGCAGCCAGTCTTGTTGTTATCCAGCCAGGTGGTGGTTTCAGGTGGAATTAAACTTGGCACATGGTGGGGTGCAGGGAGCACGTGTGAAAAGTATAAGAAGAGGCCTCTCCCTTCCAGAACCCTGAGTTTCTTGGCTGCATGAAGGTTTTCTGTAAGATCCGGATTCTAGCCAGTTTCTTTGGCTGGAAGGATGCATAATTAGCTGTTACGGGAAGGGAGGGGGTGGGGATGGGGGTGGCAGTGTGTGGTATTTTTCTTAAATCATGGGGACCACAGAGAAAGGCATGGGTCCCCCCAGCAGGCTCTTGCAGCTGCAGGTGCTGTGCCTACTGTCCGGAACACTTCATGTCCCTGTGGCTGTGTGGCTGCTCCTTCTGTAAAAATAAAAGTGTGACCCGGAAAGCAGCCTCTGTCATTTCTTGCTCTGGGGACCACGATGTGGAGGCAGTCCTGGTCCAGAGTACAGGCTCTGCCCCTCACTGGGCCCGTTTCCCCTTGAACCTGCACACCCAGGGCTGGGTGATGGCCTGGGGGAGGGACAGGCGTCTTAGGGTGGAGGGGCCAGAGTAATTTTTCCTCCCTACTTTTGAATTTCTATCATTGTCACAATCATCTGGCATAGATGTTAATAATATCTTCCTATTTGCAGGGTAGAGAACAGACTACAGGGGGAAGCTGGGAAGCTCGGAGGCAAGTCAGAATAGGTGAGGTGACGACTCAAAGTGGGGCTGTGCTTTTTAAGGCATCAAACATGACTGTCAGAAGCTCTGGGCCGCAGTCCTGGCTTTGTCACTGGGATGACCTGACTAATTCTGGCAAGTGAGTTAATCCTGTTGAGACTGTTTCCTCGTCTACAGACCAATGGAGACTACTAACTGTCCACAAAAACCCACTCCTCCCTCTGAGCACAGCAATGGACCCCACTCCCCAGCCTCCCTTGCCCTCGGGTGTGCTCTTAAGAGTGCAAGAGAATGTGAGCAGCAGTGGGAAAACCCTGTGTGAGGGTCTGCTGTCTTCTGGTTCTTCGATGCTGCTGACCACCCAGCCGTGGGTGGTGGCAAAGTCACACGGGGAAGGAGCCTGGATCCCCTAATCGCTGTCTGGAAAACTGCCCACCCACCTAGGCCTGGTCTGTTAGGGAAACAAGAAATAAGCTTTTACTGTAGCTGTGTCACTGCCTATTCAGGACTACTTGTTAGAACAGTTTCACTCACTCTCATTACATGAACAGATATAAGGGTTGAGTTTAGGGCAATAAAGCTTTATGCAAATCCTAGATATACCTGATGGACAATTTTCCTAAAATATATGTGATGTCAGGGTCCCATCCTACAGTTATTTCAGAGGAACTGTTTAGGAAATTCTTTTTCCAGGTGTTGAGTTTCACAGATCAGGATTTATAAATTTTCCTTGAAGGAAGAGAAATCCTTTAATGTCCTAAAAACAGATTTTGTAGTTGAAGCGTTAAATATCACCTTACATATGAATAGCATATAACATATAATATCTTCTTTAATCCTCACAGTCCTATAACAAAAGCGGGTCAGTTTTTTCCCCATTTTGTAGATGAGGAAAGTGAAGCTCAGGAAAGGTCAAGTGATTTGCTTGGAGGGCACATCGAGGCTTTTTAATGAGTTAAACAAGGATGCAGACTCATCTAGTCTTACAACAACAAAATGCTTCAAGAGCCTCACCCAGAGCCAGCTGAGAGTAGCTCCAGGCCTAGAAACGGTGAAAGGGGATCCTGGGCTGAGCTCCATACATTGTGGGGAATCCGGGATCTCTGCATGAACTCAGCTCAGAAAGGAAGCCACTTAGGAATCAGCAGAGGGTTCTGCTTTGACCCAGAGCAGTTCCTTCTGCCAGGAAAGCATCTTGCCTGACCATGCCCTCAGCTACATGGGCCGTGTCCTGACACCACTCATGCCAGACTTGCAACAATTGGTCCTCCAAAATGTGCGCGTACACACACACACACTACCCAAGTTAAATGTAGACATGTTTCCAAACTATGCTTTCTAGTTATGTCCTGGTGTTAAGATGGCCTGCAGGTTTCTTCCTGTGGGACAGCTCTAGTTACTGTAGGTGACTGCCTGGCGTACTACACTGTGAGAGATTGGGAGGCTTTGTTGAGGTCCCCTGCTGCTGTGTAGTCACTAAGTTGTGTCTGACTCTTGCAGCCTGTAGACTAGCCCACCAGGTTCCTCTGTCCATGAGATTTCCTAGGCAAGAATACTGGAGTAGGTTGCCATTTCCTCCTCCAGGGGATCTTCCCAACCCAGGGATCAAACTTGTGTCTCCTGCTTGGCCGGAAGATTCTTTACCACTGAGCCACCTGGGAAGCCCTTATGAGGTCTAGGAGGTGGCCTTTTGATGCTATGGACTGAATGTTTATGCCCCCCCCCCAATTCCTATGTTGATGTTCTAACATAATGGAATTGGGAGATGGGGCCTTTGGGAGGTTAATTAGGCCATGAGGTCGGAGCCCTCATGATAGGAGTAGTTTCCTAAAACACATGAACTAAATAGCCCTCTCTGAGGGTACAAGATGTTCATCTGCAAACCAGCAAGAGTGCTCTCATTAGATCTTCCAGCACCTTGGTCTTGGACTTCTCAGCCTCCAAAACCATGTGAAGTAAACTGTTGTATAAGCCACCCAATCTATGGTAATTTATTATAGCTGCCTGAACTGCTGATGACAGATAGTTTGAAGATAGTTGAGCAAGGAACCCAGAAATAGCTGAATCCTCTGCCCATCACACTCCTCCTCATGGGGTTCCCTTTAGGAAGCAGATCCAAGGGATTGATAAGGGGAAAATGGGGCACTGCAAGATGGTAGAAACAAATCCATATATCTGTTTATATCCATATATAGATAAAGAGATAGATTGATAGATCTGCTCCTAGTTCCTGACACTGAGCTCCTAAACCTCTTGGAATCTCCTGGGTGATGGCATGTCTTTTGTTCTAATGAGATGACTCTGGGTGGGCACCTGGATTGCTCTTGGATACGGGTGGTCACCAGAAAGACCAAGCCATGATTAGAATCTAGGAACTTTCAGCCCCTACCAACACCACCACCACCCCCATCTTCCAGGGAGGGGAGAGGGACTGCAAATGGAGATAATGATTGATCATACCTATGTGAGGAAACCTCTCTCAAAGTCCCAGTATTATGGGGCTTTGGAGAGCTTTTGGGTTGGTGAATACACCCATGTACTGGGAGGAGGACACATTCCAACTCCAGAGGAATAGAAGCTCCTGTGCTCAAGACCCTCCCAGACCTCACTTTATGTATCTTTTCATCTGTGTCCTTCATCATATCCTTTAGTACACATGTGCTGTGCTGTGCTTAGCAGTTCAGTCCTGTCCGACTCTTTGTGATCCCATGGACTGTAGCCCGCCAGGCTCCTCTGTCCATGGGGATTCTCCAGGCAAGAATACTGGAGTGGGTTGCCATGCCCTTCTCCAGGGGATCTTCGAACCCAGGGTTTGAACCCAGATCTCCCACATTGCAGACAGATTCTTTATCATCTGAGCCACTTGGGGAAGCTTAGTACACATGTGAATATAAGTATTTCCCTGAATTCTATGAGCCACTCTAGCAAATAATGGAAACCAAGCAGGGAAGAGGTCATGGGACCCTCCAATTTGTAGCCAAGTTGAAGCTGTGAGTACCTAAGGAACGTACTACTTGCAGTTGGCATCTGAAGTGGGGGGCAGCCTTGTGGGACTGATGACTTAACCCTGTGGGATCTGATGCTATCTCCATGTGGTAGTGTCAAGATTCAGTTAAACTGTAGGACACTCAGCTAATGTCACAGAGAACCACTTGGTGTGGGGAAAATCCCACACACATCTGGTGTCAGAAGTGTGAGTATTCTGAGTGATAGTAAAGGAGGCCTAGAGGAGGAAAGATTGGGTTTTTCAATGCAGGCACTTACTATCTGGACTGCTGCCTGAGCGCTCCCTGGTAAGTTGGGGCTTAGGCTGTCGGCCGCACAGTCAACCAGTACTGGGGTGTGCAGGGAGAGACTGGACAGACACGGAGTTGTTGTGTGGAGTAGCACAGTGGTGCCCAAAGAAGAGGAATGGGCAAGATGACACACTGGGATGCTGAAAAAAATATTAACACGTGTTTTGGGCTGGGTATCCCCATAAGTAGACCCTGAGACAAGGATTTGAGTGCAAGTAGTTTTATCTGGTCTTGCCTAGAAAATCCCATAGACGGAGGAGCCTGGTAGGCTGCAGTCCATGGAGTCGCTGAGAGTTGGACACGACTCAGTGACTTCACTTTCACTTTTCACTTTCATGCATTGGAGAAGGAAATGGCAACCCACTCCAGTGTTCTTGCCTGGAGAATCCCAGGGATGGAGGAGCCTGGTGGGCTGCCGTCTGTGGGGTCACACAGAGTCGGACACGACTGAAGCGACTTAGCAGCAGCAGCAGCAGCAGCAGTTTTATTTGGAACGTAAAGAAAACACTGGTAGGGGGATGGGCAAGGATGACAGTCAATGAGGTCTGCATTATCAGCAGGCTACAGGACTTCCCTGGTGGTCCAGTGGCTAAGGCTCCTTGCTCTCAGTGCAGGGGGTCAGGGTTCCATCCCTGGTCAGGGAACTAGATCCCACATGCTGCAACTAAGGGTTCACATGGCATAACTAAAGATCCCGGGTGCTGCAACTAAAGATCTTATGTGCCACGATGAAAATCGAAGATCCTGTATGCTATAACTAAGATCTGGCACAGCCAAATAAATAATTAAAAAAAAAAAAAAAAAAAAAGCTTACCACTGTGGGCAACTGGAGTTTAATTGCACTGGAAAAAACTCTGAAAGCCTGTGCAAAACATGCACCTCAAAGTTATATCCCACAGAGGGTGAGGGAGCTGGGTGTCTATATTCCAGCTTTGATTGGTCCACAGCTTGATTGCAGCTCCTGAAGGGTGTTAATTCCGTGGCTCTTCCAACCTTCCATGAAAAGAAGCCTTCCATGGCACCCAGAGAACCACCTTCTGCTCCATTATAAGTAAATGTCCCTTTTCAGTGTACGTGATGTTGGTAACACACAGCATTTTGGTATTTCACAGCAAAGTGCTTGAGAACTGCCCAATTTAAAGTTGTTACACAGGTTTTTCTTATACTCCTAATTTGCTGACCTTCTCTATGGTGACAGTGACTCTGAGTTGTGTGGTAGGTTAAAGATATATTTTATTTTTATTTATTTTTTTAAAGATATATTTTAAAATCATATTTATTCTGTAAGATAAAGCAGTCTTCAAACAAGTTTTATTGTGTATATTTTTTAAACTTTTTTATTTTGTATTAATTTTTTGATTTACAGAAAAGTTGCAATGACAGTACAAAGTTCTCATATCCCCTTCACCCAACTTCCTCTAATGTTAATATCTTCTACATAACCACAGTGACGTGAAGTCAAAGTCACTCTGTTGTGTCTGACTCCTTGTGACCTGATGGACTATACAGCCCATGGAATTCCCCAGGCCAGAATACTGGAGTGGGTAGCCTTCCCCTTCTCCAGGGGATCTTCCCAACCCAGGGATCAAACCCAGGTCTCCCACATTGCAGGCGGACTCTTTACCAGCTGAGCCACAAGGGAAGACCCATAAGCATAGTAAAATGATCAAAAATAAGAAATTAATATTGGCATAATATTAGCTAAACCAGAGATCCTACTTGAATCTCACCAATTTTAACACTAATGTTGCTTTTCTTTCCAAAATCCTATCTAGGTTCCTGCATTGCATTTAGCTGTTTTCTCCCTTGTTGTTGCTGTTGTTCGGTCACTAAGTCATGTCGACTCTCTGCGACCCCATGGACTGCAGGACACCAGGCTTCCCTCTCCCTTCAGTATCTCCCGAAGTTTCCTCCTTAGTTTCTCCCAAGCTGTAAGGGTTTATTGAAATACAATTAACACACAATCAACTGCACATATAAGAAGTGTGCAGTTTGGTTAGTCTTGACATTTGTATGGATATACACAGCTGTGTGTTCCTTGGCTTATTGATGGGCATTTGGGTTGTTTCCAGTTTGGGGCTACCACAAATGAAGTGGCTAGGAACATTTCTGTACAGTCTTTGTATGGACACATGCTCTCCTTTCTCCTGGGTAACTCTCAGGAAAGGAATGACGGGATCATGTGGTTGGTATATGGTTAACTTTTTAACTTGCCAAACTGTTTAAAAAAAAAAAAAACAACTCATTTTTAAAATTTAGATGTGGGTGTGGTTTCTCCTTATTCTCCTGGGGTTATGATTTTCCTTTCATGCTGGTTGTAGGGCAACTTGAGATCTCATTTTTAGGGTCTGTTCCCCATTACACACAGTTATTCATTTTTTTTATCTTAATTCTATTGTTAAGGTCATGCAAGTGGTTAATCTTGCTCCATCATTTTTCTTTGATAATAAACTACCCCTGAGCTTAGTGGATTTTTTTTGGGGGGGGGGTGGGCACACTGCAAGGCATGTGGCTCTTAGTTCCCCAACCAGGGATCTAACCTGCACCCCTTGAAATGGAAACGAGGAGTCTTAACCACTGGTTCACCAGGGAAGTCCCTTGCCAAACTTTTCCAAAGTGGCTTATAACACATAGTACTTTGGTATCTCATGGCAAAGTCCTTTATCAGATATATTTTCTCCCACTTTGTGGCTTGTCTTTCCATTCTCTTAACAGTGTCTTTGAAGAATAAATTTTAAAAATTTTAATTAAGTCCAATTTAACTATCTGTTCATATCGTACCATAGTATGATCTATAAAAGAACAAATACGGTTGACCCGTGAACAGTATGGGAGTTAGGGTCTCTGACCCTCTGTGCAGTCAAAACGATGTATAACTTTAGAGTCAGTCCTCTGTATCCACAGACTGTCATGCAGCAGTTCACACTTGAACTGCTGGACCCACACAGTTCAACCTTTGTTGTTCAAAGGTCTACTGTTAATTTATATCTAAGAAATTTCTGCCTAACCTGAAGTCCAACAGTTTTCTTCCCATGTTTTCTTCGGCAAGTTTTGTAGTTTAGGTTTTACATTTAGGATTGTGATTCCTTTTGACTTTTTCTTTCTATTTTTTTTTAACATATTGATATTGGATAGGTATAGCACCATTTGCCAACAAAACTATTCTTTTACCACTGAATTGTTTTTGTACCTTTGTTGAGAATCAGTTGTCCATAGATAAGGGGGTCTGTTCCTGGATTCTCCATTTTATTAATTTATCTATCCTGATCCCGTTCCACACCAGGGAGGAGTAAGGTAATGTTTGTCCTCCAGCTTTATTCATCTTTTTCAAAGTTATCTTGGCTATTTTCTGTCTGTTGTTTTTCCATATAAGTTTTAGGAGCATCTTGTCAGTTTAAAAAATATTACTGGGACTGATCAGTATTGAATTAAATCTATAGATGATTTAGGGGAGCTGACATCTTAAGAACAGACGTTTTGATCCATGATTATGGTATATCTCTCCTTTTATTTAGGTCTTCTTTAATTTCTCTCAGAAGCTTTTTAAAGCTTTCACTGTACAAATCTTATACATCTTTCATTAGATTTATACCTAGGTATTTTACAGTTTTGATGTTATTACATATGGCATTTTCAATTTCTATTGCTAGTGTACAGAAATTGTTGATTTGAGTATATTGATCTTATTTCCTGAAACACTGCTGACTTATTAGACCTAGTGTACACCTAGTTTGGTTTATCAGCCTTCTTGAGGATTCAACAGGATTTTTTTTTTTCAGTAGACAATGTACCTGTGAATAACAACAGTTTTACTTCTTCCAAAACAGTCATTTTGACATGATTGAGGAAGTAACGGCTTTTCTATAAAGCACGCCCGTGCTATTAAGGGTGTCTGAAGTATTTTTATCATTATGTGGGTTTTGTGACTGAAGCCTTGAGCCTGTCTCCTTTCCCCTAAGAATAGCACCCTCCTGCCATCCCACCCAATCTCTCTCTGTTCAAAAACAGTGAGGGCAGAAGCTCAGGATACTGTGACCAACTTGTGCAGACCTACCACTGGGCTAGACTGGCATACCCGTGAGGTCTGACTTGAGGGGTGTAACTGATTGTTCCCCATGGCTGCACGCTGCCAGGAGGTCAGCAACTTCTTATGGCATTTGGCCCTGCCAAGCTTCCAGAAGCATCCTGGGATGGAGATGGAGTATTCCTGGAGAGGGCATATAGCTGTTTTAAGACATATGCTACAGCAGCAACACTCTCCCAACTCTCTTTGGATTTTACTGAACAGGGAGTCAAGCATTTTGGCTTTAGAATAGGAGGGGTTCCAAGAGGGTAAACCACATCCCACCCCTTTAGTCCATCTGCTGTCTGGCTCCCATGTTCATGTCATGGGCCGATTTGAATTCTCAGGATAATCGATCTCTGGTATCAAAAGATATCTGGCCTTGCTGTCCCAGAAGACACCGTGACCTTCTGGTAGGTGTCTCCAGCAAAAGTGATCCCACCACACCTTTCCCCCCTTTCCCAGGCATCCCCATGTGTCCTTTCTCCAAGAACCCCCATTTCCACTCCTACGCTCCCAACCCCCAGATTTGTCTTCAGGCTTTCAGGTCCTCTGGTCACTGCAGGTTGTCCTTCATGGGCAGCTTTAAGGATCTGAATTATGATCCACAGTTGGCACACACTTCCCCTTAGTAAAAGGTGTGATTCTTTCCCTTTAAAAAGACACAGAGAAAGAGAAAATGAAACTGGTCCCTTGGAAGGATGTGAGCCCACCCCCCATCCATGGAGAGGGACCCATAGCTGGGTAACAGGTACCTATTGGTCGAACTTCCCAGGGGAACCTACACTGGGTGAGAGGCCCAAACGGATGACCTCTAGAGTTTTTCCAACAAAACAGCCTGGTTCTAAGGACAGTCCTCTGCTATGCACCTAGTTTGGCTCATCAGACTCTCCAAACTGGTTTGTAAGAACTTCAAACACAAAATCCTAGTGCCTAAAAGATCATTCCAATAAGGACACTGAGGGTCAGAAAAATGAAAGAATTTGCCCAAGGTCACCCTGATGCCCAGAATTCCAGCCCAGAGCCCAAGACCACAGTCTAGCATTCCTCCCATTCCTCGGATTCTTTCCTAAGAGCGGAACACGTGAAGCCTCTTCTCTGGTTCACTCTTCAGTAACCATTTGGAAGATCCTTGCTTTGTGTGTCTAACAGTGTCTGCCAGCCATATGGCATCCACCTGTATGTGTTTGCTCATTGTCTGTCTTCCCCACCAAGATGTAAACTTGATGAAGGCAAGACTTCGATTTCTTTACTGATGTTTCTTCTGTATTGTACTGCCCATACCATTTCAGGCGTGTCCACACACATACCACCTTGAAGGGTGGTGTCCACAAATATCTGTCAAAGGAAGGAAGGCAGGAGGGAGGGCTCAGAGGGTCACAGAGGCCTTTACAGCTATCTGGTGGGTCTCCATGCCTTCTGCTTTTCACTTCTCCCCAGCCCACTGCCCCTGGCCTGTTCAGAGCCTCAGCGCTCACCGGACACTAAGACAGCCTCCTTGTCTCCGTCCAGCCCCATCCCACTCCTCCACCCACAAGGCCACAGAGCACCTCTTTAAAACACAAGAGCTACTTCCTGTTAAGCCCCTTTTGAATGTCCAAAAGAAAATACTTGCAAAACACATACCTGATAAAGGATGTATGCCTAGAATATATAAAGGACTTTCAGAACCTAATAGAAGAAAATAAGCAACCATTTTTTAAAATGTGTAAGAGATATGGTGGCTCAGACGGTAAAGCGTCTGCCTGCAGTGCAGGAGACCGGATTCGATCCCTGGGTCGGGAAGATCCCCCGGAGAAGGAAATGGCAACCCACTCCAGGACTCTTGCCTGGAAAATCCCATGGACAGAGGAGCCTGGTAGGCTACAGTCCATGGCGTCGCTAAGAGTTGGACACAACTGAGTGACTTCACTCTCTCTTCACTCTAAGAGATATGGAGGAAGTACATGAAAAGATGGCCTACATCTTGTCATTAAAGAAATGCAAATTCAAGCCACAAGGAAACACCCCTATTAGGCTGTCTAAAGCTGGAAGAAAAAAGGGCCTTATAATACCAAATGTAGGACAATTAGATCCTACATATATTTTTGGTGGAAATACAAACTCGTACAACCATTTCAGAAATTAGTCTGGCAACTTCTTATTAACTTTTACATATATTTACCAAGGGAGCTAGATATTCTACACTAGATACTCATCAAAGAAGAATGAAAGCATATGTCTCCATGAAGACATATAAGGGACTGCTTGTAGAGCTTTATCCAAAATTGCCCAAACTGAGAACAACCGGATGTCCCTCTCCTTGCGAGTGTATAAGCTGTGGTACACCCATTCGATGGAACAAAAGTCAGCATTAGAAGGGAACAAACTGCTGCTACAAGCAACAACATGGATGAATCTCAACAACAATGCAAAATGAAAGATACAAAATTCTATATACAGCATGATTCCATTTATATGACATTCCAGAAAAGGCAGAACTATAGTGTTGGTAATCATATCAGCAGTTGCTTAGAACTGGGAAAGGGGGAGGAAACTGACTATAAAGGGCACAAGGAAGCTTTTGAGGGCGATAGTAATAGTCTATATCTCACTTATTTTGATATGACCATATGCATTTGTCAAAACTCACAGAACAGGAAAACATTTATACAGCTGTATACCTAAAAAGGATGAATTTTACTAGCTGTAGGTAGTACTATTATAAATCTTTTACAGAAGATCTTCTGTGGCCTCTCACAGGTCAGATAAAGTCAGAGCAGCTTAGCTTCAGAATCAAGGCCTCTAAGAACTGACCTAGTCAACCCCACCTGCCTTATTCTCTGCGATTGCCCTTCACACACTGCAAACATCATCCAAAATCAACCATCTAGTGTTTTCCAGACATGCCCTGAGATTTTTTGCTTCCTTTCCCTTGCTCATGCACTTTCCTCCACTCTAATTTTTTTCCTCTTCCCTGAAAGAAGTGAACCCTCATGCAAAGAACATAGCTAGGAGCCCTGGGGAAAGGGGACTCTGCACTGAACTTCCTGAGTCCCCTGTCCAAACTTCCAAATCTCCCACCAAAATAGCATGCACAGAAGCCTAGGAGGTAAAAGGGAGTGACCAGGTATGGACAGGTGGAATGAGGAAGAGAGTGCGGATCATGGTGAAGGCTATTTGTTGCCTTAGCCTTCCTAGGCTCAAAGGGCCCTCCCTCCTGGTCTCATCCTCCAAAAGGCTATAGGCTTAACAGACTTCCCCTACAGCCTGGATGTAGAAAAATCCTGGGCCTTCCTGCCTCCTCCTCCTCCTCATATTGCCCTATAACTCTAGAGAGGGGGTTGAGTGCCCTCCGCAGAAAGCTGGGAGCCTCTCTGGGACAGAACTGCTGCCTGTCTGATTCTATTCTGCAATGTCCTAGTAGCCAGGATACACCTGGCATTTAGTAAGTGCTCAATTAATTTTTGAAGACTGCACACATGAATGCTATTGCCCAGCGGCAACTTTAGGAAATCCCTTTCTCTCTCTGAATTTCAGTGGTCCCAACTGAAAAATACTGAGAGTAATTCCTACCTTTCAAAGTTACTGTATGGACTTCCCTGGTCCAGTGATTAAGAATCCGCCTTGCAACGCAGGGGACACGGGTTTTATCCCTGGTTGGGGACCTAAGGTCCCACATGCCAAGGAGCAACTAAGCCCACACACCACAACTACAGAGTCCGTGCACTGCCATGAAGGAACCCACATGGCTGAGCAAAAGATCTTGCAGGCTGCAACTAAGAGCTGACCCAGACACACAAACAATGAATAAATAGTTAAAGCTACCGTTATAGTAAACACATATAAAATCACTTTCCATATTATAAACTCCAATAATATAAGAACTTATTACTATTATTATTATAAAAATGGATATTTATGATTCAGTTTCAGATTCCTGGACCAGGAATGGGACTTCAGTTTAAACTGTTAAAAAGTCAGTATGCCTGCTCAAGTAATTAGGAGGAAGTATTGATGTCTGCCATTCACTTCAAATTTTACCAAACTGTAAGATAATTATGGGGAATAACACGCAAATTTGGCCTTGGAGTATAAAACAAAGCAGGTCAAAGGCTAACGGAGTTCTGCCAACAGAATGCACTGGTCATAGCAAACACCCTCTTCAAACAACACAAGAGAAGACTCTACACATGGACATCACCAGATGGTCAATACTGAAATCAGATTGATTATATTCTTTGCAGCCAAAGATGGAGAAGCTCTATACACTCAGCAAAAACAAAACTGGGAGCTGACTGTGGCTCAGCTCATGAACTCCTTATTGCCAAATTCAGACTTAAATTGAAGAAAGAAAGGAAAACCACTAGACCATTCAGGTATGACCTAAATCAAATCCCTTAGAATTATATAGTGGAAGTGACAAATAGATTCAAGGGATTAGATATGATAGACAGAGTGCCTGAAGAACTATGGATGGAGGTTCGTGACACTGTACAGGAGGCAATGATCAAGTCCACCCCCAAGAAAAAGAAATGCAAAAAGGCAAAATGGTTGTCTGACGAGGGCTTACAAATAGCTGACAAAAGAAGAGAAGCTAAAGGCAAACTAGAAAAGGAAAGATATACCCATTTGAATGCAGAGTTCCAAAGAATTGCAAGGAGAGATGAGAAAGCCTTCCTCAGTGATCAGTGTAAAGAAATAGAGGAAAACAACAGAATGGGAAAGACTAGAGATCTCTTCAAGAAAATTAGAGATACCAAGGGAACATTTTATGCAAAGATGAGCCCAATAAAGGACAGAAATGGTATGGACCTAACAGAAGCAGAAGATATTAAGAAGAGGTGGCAAGAATACACAGAAGAACTGTACAAAAAAGATCTTCATGACCAAGATAACCATGATGGTGTGATCACTCACCTAGAGCCAGACATCCTGAAGTGTGAAGTCAAGTGGGCCTTAGGAAGCATCACTACGAACAAAGCTAGTGGAGGTGATGGAATTCCAGTTGAGCTATTTCAAATCCTAAAAGATGATGCTGTGAAAGTGCTGCACTCAATACGCCAGCAAATATGGAAAACTCAGCAATGGTCACAGGACTGGAAAAGGTCAGTTTTCAGAAAGGCACTGCCAAAGAATATTCAAACCACTGCACAACTGCACTCAACTCACACAACTAGCAAAGTGATGCTCAAAATTCTCCAAGCCAGGCTTCAACAGTATGTGAATCGTGAATTTCCAGATGTTCAAGCTGGATTTAGAAAAGGCAGAGGAACCAGAGATCAAATTGCCAACATCCATTGGATCATTGAAAAAGCAAAGGCTTTATTGACTACACCAAAGCCTTTGACTGTGTGGATCACAGCAAACTTTGGAAAATTCTTCAAGAGATGGGAATACCAGACCACCTGAGAAATCTGTATGCAGGTCAAAGAGCAACAGTTAGAACTGGACACGGAACAACAGACTGGTTCTGAATTGGGAAAGGAGTATATCAAGGCTATATATTGTCACCCTGCTTATTTAACTTATATGCAGAGTACATCATGAGAAATGCTGGGCTGGATGAAGCATAAGCTGGAATCAAGATTGCCAGGAGAAATATCAATAACCTCAGAAATGCAGGTGACACCACCCTTATGGTATAAAGCAAAGAAGAACTAAAGAGCCTCTTGATGAAAGTGAAAGAGGAGAGTGAAAAAGTTGGCTTAAAGCTCAACATTCAGAAAACTAAGATCATAGCATCCGGTCCCATCACTTCATGGGAAATAGATGGGGAAACAGTAGAAACAGTGTCAGACTTTATTTTTTTGGGCTCCAAAATCACTGCAGATGGTGACTGCAGCCATGAAATTAAAAGATGCTTGCTCCTTGGAAGAAAAGCTATGACCAACCTAAACAGCATATTAAAAAGTAGAGCATTACTTTACCAACAAAAGTCAGTCTAATCAAAGCTATAGTTTTTCCAGTAGTCATGTATGGATGTGAAAGTTGGATTATAAAGAAAGTTGAGTGCTGATGAATTGATGCTTTTGAACTGTGGTGTTGGAGAAGACTCTTGAGAGTCCCTTGGACTGCGAGGAGATCCAACCAGTCCATCCTAAAGGAAATCAGTCTTGAATATTCACTGGAAGGACTGATGTTGAAGCTGAAACTCTGATACTTCGGCCATCTGATGCAAAGAACTGACTCACTAGAAAAGACCCTGATGCTGGGAAAGATTGAAGGCAGGAGGAGAAGGGGACAACAGAAGATGAGCTGGTTGGATGGCATCACCAACTCAATGGGCGTAAGTTTGAGTAAACTCCGGGAGTTAGTGATGGACAGGAAGACCTGGCGTTTTGCAGTCCATGGGGTTGCAAAGTCGGACACGACAGAGTGACTGAACTGAACTGAAGATAATTAGAAATGGGTAGAAGGATGATAGATTATAGACAGGTGAGTAATAGATGGGTAGATAGAAAGATATGTCAGAAGCAAGGAGAGTGAAACATTAATGACTAGAATCTAAGTGATGCATGTACAGGGGCACACTGGAAAATCCTTTCTATTTTGGTGTGTGTTTAAAAGTTTTCATAATAGAACATCAACTAAAAACTTAAGAAAATAAGCTTCTGATGGATTGAACTGGATGTTTCCTTGCATAGAATTATCCAGACTCTGAACCATTTCATCAGAGTCTTGTCCTTTAACAAATATGCATTGAGCTCTTTCTATGCGTGCCAGCTAGATACTGGAGTTGGAGAATAGAGAAGTTCTGTTCAGTAGGGACCACAGGCATATGAATAAATAATTAAAATATGATGGGAAAATGCTCTGATCTGGGAAGGCTCAAGAGGCTGGGAAAAAAGAGACATCGTCTGGAAAAATCAGGGAAGGCTTCATATTTAAGTGAAGTTGTAGAAGATAAATAGGAATCTTCCAGATAGAAACTAAGAGAAGAGTGTTTCAAGAACAGATCACGGTGTGGTGAGAGCACAGAGTGGTACCCAGCGTGGCCTGGCCGGAGTGCAAAGTGGGCATGTCCACACAGCCAGAGGGTGGCCAGGTGGAGTCAGGCAACCAGGCTGTAAGAGCCAGAAAGGTGACCGGCGGTGGTGGGGGAACTGGTCCGTTGGTTGGTCAACCACATTTTAGAAGCAGCTATGGTGTGCACAGGTCTAAAAAATGAAAAACAAAAGGCTGCCTTCCCCTGGAGTCAAACCCCAGGCTGCCTAGCTGGAAGCCCAGAACCTACAGTTTGGCAGGAAGAAGCAGGTGGGGCTTGGGAGTGACAGGTGAGAAAGACTGGCCGTCACTATACATTCCAGAAGATTTTACAACTCTTCCACACACACACACCCTCCCTCACCTGGACTGAAGACAGCAAACTATTCAAGGCCATGTTATGTTCCTACCCAGTCTTAAGTTGCTCAGTCATGTCCAACTCTTAGCAACCCTATGGATTACAGCTTGCCAGGCTCCGCTGTCCATGGGATTCTCTAGTAAGAATACTGGAGTGGGTAGCCACACCCATGGCCTCTCGAAACCTGCCAAGGAGGAGAGGCTGAAGTTCAGGGTCTGACTCAGAGCCCTGGTCCCTACCCTGCCTGCTATTTGGCTGCGGGCCTCTGAGCCATTTCCATCACATCTACCCCTCTGCACATCTTCTCCCTATATGGGAAGATAGGAAGAGGGCATGGCAACCCACTCCAGTATTCTTGCCTAGAGAATCCCGTGGACAGAGGAACCCGGCGGGCTACAGTCCATGGGGCTGTTAAGAGTTGGACATGACTGAAGCAACTGAGCATGCATGCACACACATGCAAAGACAGCCTTGACGGTCACTCTTTGCTTTTCTACAGCAGCCCCACAGTCTGTGAACTCTGCATTTCTCCACCCACACACATAGGATTGTGGTCACTACCTGGAGCCAAAGGCAGGGATAACAATAGCACATCAACACAGAGGAGTTGTGAAGGTCCTGTGAGAAAGCCTGCATCCTTCCAGACTCCATTTGTTCTCATTAATTCTTCCGCCTTAGTTTTAAATTTACTCTGATTTTTTTAAACTTCTACAATCAAATGATTGCTTCTGTTGGTTTCAATCTTTATTGATTTAATACTAAAAGCAATTAAAACTATGAATTCTAAAACTATGAATTTTGACAATATTATATAGGTTTTGATACAGAGTTTTCATTGCAATTAACTTCTAAATGAACTGTAATGTCAAATTAGATTTTCTCCTAGACCCAAGAGCTTTGAAGAATTCTTACTATTTTCCAAGTACTTGGTTTTGAGGGTTATCCTTTTATTGTTAAGTCTTGTTTTATTGTACTCTGTTTAGAAAGAGTAACCTAAAATTTTCTATGTAGGGTATTTTTAATTTAGATATTTTTAATGAGATCTTAGAAGATCAACTTTTGCAAATGTTCCATGAGTATCTGAAAATAATGTGGAGTAAAACATACCTATTCGAATCCTCCAAATAAATATTTATGTCCTTATCTGTCAAATTCTCAGACAGGTCTATTAAGAATTTCCATTACGATTGTACAAGTTTGTCACTGGTATTTTGGGTGTGTGAAGGTTCATGGTGTTTATAACTGCAACTACTCATCTTTGTCCCATTTAGTATTTTGCCTTAAATTCTATTTTGCTTGGTATTTGTATTACCACTTTTTGTTTTTGCTGTTTGAGAATGAGAATGCCTCCATCCTGGTAAATCACAGCTAGATCGATATATTCTTTTATTTCATGTCATCTTCTCCTTTCTTGAGCTCTTATGCTAATTTATTTTTCACTTGATTGGAGTATATCCCCCAGTAATATTTTCAGAAAAGATATATTTAGTATACATCCCAAATCCCTGTGCATCTCTATTTGCACATGAATGATGGTTTGGCTACATAGAGAATTCTACAGTCTCAAGTCTTTTTCATGTTGTATAAACAGTGTTTTCTATCATTCATGTTTCAGAGGAGAGGCCCAAAATATGTCTGATTGCCTTTTATTTAGATTGTAGGTTGTCTTCTTAGGTCTCATATTGGTAAGATTTTTATTTTACCTTTGAAACTCAGAAATTTCACTACATTTTTAGTGGATTGAATGCATATATTAACATCCATCCCTCCTGAAATCTCACTAAAACAGGAGTAAAGGAATACAAATTTCAAATCATATACCCACAAGGACAAAAAGAATAGAAGCAGCAGTAAGAATATTTTGGAAGTTGAAATGCAGACAGAAGAACAGTAACTATGTTAGCATACTCAAGAAAGCTAAATCCCAAGGCAGCAGAAGTTAAAGCTAAGAATTCCCTCACTCCAAAAATCCAGGGACTGGCAGCGCCAGGTACCTCTGGTAGTGGCAGTGAAGGCAGAACCCAAACAGGGCTACTGATTGAAAGTCTGTGTAATATCAGCTTCCCTCTCCACTCCCTGCAACCAGAGGAGAGCCCTTAATAAATGAAGACTGCAGAATTGATTCTCTGGAGACAGAAATGAGACAGAAATGAAGTTCTCTGTTTAGAATGACCAGGCAGAGTCAATGTTATGAGTATCCTATTTGTTAATAAAATGGAATCAAATGGGAGTTCGGTCACTACATATTGAGACCTCTAGGTTCTTCTCCCCCACACAAAGTGCTGGCACCCAGGTTTACATCTCCCAGAACTTTCTCTGGCCAAGGCCAAGAGGAAAACATTTAACATCACTGGCATTGAAATTCCCCCAGTGAAAATACCCAGCTTGGTCATGTTATGGTTAAACCCATGAACAACAAGTGCTCCAGGAGGAGAACGAAAAGTGCCTCAGAGTCTTCAGCAGGATTTTCAGCTGGGCATGAGTGCACAGTTAAGGATCACCAGAGGGACTTCCCTGATCCAGTGGTTAAGAGTCCACCTTGCAAGGCAGGGGACACCGGTTCAATCCCTGGTCCTGAAAGATTCCACATGACTTGAGGCAACTAAGCCTGTGTGCCACAACTACTGAGCCCACACCCTAGAGCCCCTGAGCCACAACTACTGAAGTTTGTGCACCCCAGAGCCCATGCTCTGCAACAAGAGAAGCTGCTGCAATGAGACGACTGCACTCTCCGCAACTAGAGACTAGACCCCACTCTCCGCAACTAGAGAAAGCCCATGCGCAGCAATGAAGCCCCAATGCAGCCAATAAATAAATAAATTAGAACAGTGATTACCACATATTTGAGAACATTTTTCGTATGGAAGATTGAGGCCAAAACAAACACACAGGGAAAAAAGAGAGAGAGAAAGACAATGACAGGAAAATTTGTCTTAATAATATCTTCAAAGGATAAGAAAGCATTGTATCCATGAAATAAAAGCATGCTGTTACTAAAAGGAACATTTAGAAGATAAACATAACTCTTAGAAATTCAAATATGAACTCAGAAATGAAAACCTCAGTGAATGAATGAGAAATATTTCTCATCATCTGAAAACAGATCAGTCGTACCCAGGGCAGAACCAAGCACAGACTAGGCCTTTCAAATGAACCAATAAATGAAAGAGCATATAAAGAAATCTTTCTTCCCAATTTATAATCTACCTTCTGTGCCTCATGGCACAATCCTCCATACCCAAGGGCCCAGCTGAGTCAGGACTTCATGAACAATGAACTTGAGCCCCAGGGAAAATCATATACCAGCCTGACCATCAGACTCTCACAGGCATCTGCTGATTAGCTCCCATTCAGTAACATTCATAAGCCTTAATTATACCTGGCCATGTCCTATAGGGTATAAAGCATTCCCCTTTTACAGATGAAAAAACTGAGGTCTAAAAGACAAAGATGACTCTTGGCTGGAGATAGGTCTACAAGGAGAACCCATAATTTGTGTGGTCAGCTTCAAAAGAGTGCCTGTCCTTTTTTGTTTTGTTTTGTTTTCTTCTAATGATAAAAGTCGTGTTTATTTGGAAAAATTCAAACATTTCAGAAATAAAACAAGGCAGAATGGTTTAACTATGGTCAACATTTTGGGGCCTAGTCCTCCACAGTGTTATCTATGCATATGGCAGTGCATTTTTTTAAAAATAAGGTGAAATTCCTCTCTTTCCTTTATATATTTAATACGCCACTATAATTGAATGTTAAACAATAACCACAAAAAGGAATTGGTGTTATATCAAGCTAGTCAGAATCTCCAAGGTATAAAAAAATGATTTGCTTGGAGTGGGGGAAAATTTTCTATTATAGTACAATCATTATATCATAAAATTAACCACATTTAGTACATTCACGCTGTTATGAGGATTTCTTTAGGTCTAATAAACAAAGCATTTCCAAATAAAGGAGCCATTACCTTTAAAGACACTGCTTTGAAAACATTTGCCAAAAATTCTCACTTTGGCAACGCATCTTTAATGGATTGTTATTCTATTTTTTTTTAATATTCACACATACTTACTCGTTCAAAGTTTATAATAAATTTATTCAACTCACCCTACCAACCCCCTTACAATTTGATAAAAAATGGCATTAAATGTGTACATCAATGGGAAGAATTACTATTTTTCCAATATCATCTTTCCACCCATGAACATGGCATTCTCTCCAGTGATTCAGGCCTTTTTTAAAAATATCTTTTAGTAAAGGTTTATATATTTTTTTCATTTAAGCCTTAAATATACTTATTAAGTTTATCCCAGTGCATTTTATTGTTTGCGTGCCTAATAGGAAGGGCATCGTGTTCTTTTTCTGAATTAAGTTTTCTATTTGTTGTGGTATTAGAGGAAACTTTACACCATTTACAGCACTCGCTTCCCTGGTGTTATAGTTTTAAAATGAACTCTCTTGGATTTATTTAGGTAAACATACATATCATTATAAATTGTGATGATTATGCTCTTCTTTATCAATATTTTTATTCCTTGTCTTACCATGTTTGCTAGAACCTCCAGAACAATGTTGAACATTCCCAGTAATATAAGCATCTCTATTTGGTTCTTGACTTCATGAGAAATCTTTAGTATTTTACTCTCACATTTAATGTTTTTGACCTCCTCTTTCAAAGCTCCCACCCTCCCTCAGGACTCAACTGTCTCCCTATTTCTCTACAGTCTGTATCAAATATCTGTCTGAGTAGAAGCTTTTCCTTGGGTCTTTTGACAACAGAAGGTGGTTTAAGCCATTGTAGTTTCTTTTCCTGGATCATGTGCATTTTCAGCCTCTGTAAAAACTTAACCCTTGTATTAACAAGACAGAATTCTGTCGAGGCACAGCAGAAGCTAAGGGCAAGGGAAGCCAGCACTTAAACATACCTACAGAGTGTCATCCACAGGGTAGGGCACATTTGCATGCATGATCTTCTTTAATACTTAATGCAGACGACCGAGGGTGAGATGGCTGGATGGCATCACCAACTCGATGGATGTGAGTTTGAGTGAACTCCAGGAGTTGGTGATGGACAGGGAGGCCTGGCGTGCTGTGATTCATGGGGTCGCAAAGAGTCAGACACGACTGAGCGACTCAACTGAACTAAAATGAGCTGAACGCAGACTCTACAATGTGGTAATTTTGTTTACTCTCACTTTTCAGATGAAAGTCTGTCTCCAAGTAACATGTCTCATGCCACACAGCTAAGTAGTAGAAACAGAATTCTGAGCCAGGTTAAAAGGGAAATCCTATAACTCTCACAGGCCTAAATGTTGGGTGTTTTAACAGTGGTGAAGGGAAAAATTTGTACCAGAAGGGAGGCAGATGTGCAGGGGGAGAAAACTGAGGGTCCAGTGGGAGTGGGCCATCCTTCTCTCCTCTAGAGCCCTTTGCTGAGCAAACAGTATGTAGGATGGGGCTTTGCTGACAGGTTGCAGGGGAGGGTTGGCCTTGCCAGAATCAGAGCATCACACTCTTCCCAGCTCACCATCCCCCAAACCCTTACTTGGGCATTGATGTATGGAAAGGGCCCTGATCTAGAAAGAAAGGCCTGGAGTCTAGCCTCAGCTCTATCACCATCAGCTGTGTGACCATGGGCAAGTTGCTGCACTCTTGGGTCCTGGTTGAACACCTGTAGAAGAAGGCTAGCCACCTTGTTTAGAAAGGGCAAGAACACACTTTTGTACACAAAGGTAGTCCACGTGGCTTTCAGTTAAACAAGGAAGATGAATCCGTGCATTTACCTCTGTTCCTTCCTGCAATTCACTGAATGAACTATAAAGGAGTTGTTTTTAAACAGACGAGCAAGAAAAGGAGAAGAGGTATCAGGGGGACAAGGGTGTTTACAATTTCAAGGAAATGCAAAGTGCAGGGAGTCATGAGCAGAGCTGAGAGGGCCCAAGAGCAAGCTGCCTGCAGCAGGGGAGCCAATGAGAAGCTTGCCAGCTCCTGCCACAAACCCCAGAGAGGCCCAGAAATTAGAGCCACCAGTATCTCAAAATGCAGGGGTGAAACTGCTGAAAACAAGAGGAAAGTCAGACCCTCTGCACCACACAGACTTCGCCCAGCCAGCAGGAGGCTGGAGGGTTAGTACTGAGAGAGAGAGAGTCGGGGTGGCAGTGGGGGAGCTCAGCGGATGGCGGGCAGACAGGCACTATAGTAAGAACAGAGCGAGTAGGTGAAGTCCATGTTCTAACTTAGACTCCTCAACCCTCCTTCCCCTAAACACCAGCAATCACATTCACCACCATCCCTACCCGCCAGGATATAGGATTCTTATCTAGAGAAGCTAAAAGGTGCCACTGAAAATGCCTAGAAATATTGACTTTAGAGTCTCCCAATGAAATGACCAGATCCCCATCTTCACTCCCAGTGAAGCCCTACCCAGACCCATAGCATTTCTTAGCGCTTTCTTCTCAAATATGAACAAGTGAAAGAAAAAAGGGGAACTGGGAAGAAGTGGAGACAATGCAGGGAGCAAAAGGAAAAGCAAAGAAGACTGTCATTGTCGTCCTTAAATGAAAGAACACCCTGCATGCAGAACCAGGAGCTAGCAGAAGATAAAAAATGCAATCTACACTGCAAAAGAACCCTCGGAAACTTAAAAGATGAGATTCAAAATTTCAAAAGGCAATAGCAGGGTCTGAAATGTTATTAAAAAAAAAAAAGGCAGAAATAAGAAACAAGGAAAAAAGAAGAATAGAGCATCAAGCCAGAATGTCTATAATTCATTGAAAAAAGAGGGGAGAGAACACAGAAGACAGGAAATCACCAAAGACAAAAACACAAAAAATTTTCCCAGAATAGAAGGTCCTAAGTTTCCAGAAGGAAGGAACGCATCAAGGACCCAAAACAATGGATGAAAATAAACTCACACTAGACCCAACATCTAATACTTCCCTGGTGGGTCAAAAGGTAAAGAATCTGCCTGCAATGCAGGAGACCTGGGTTCAGTCCCTGGGTTGGGAAGCTCCTCTGGAGAAGGGAATGGCTACCCACTCCAGTATTCTTGCCGGGAGAATTCCATGGATAGAGGAGCCTGGCGGGCTACAGTCCATGGGATCACAAAGAGTCGGACATAACTGAATAACTAGCACTTTCACACTTTTTTCAGACCTGTTATCATGAAATTTCAGTACACAAGGGACAGAGAGACAGAAAGAGGATCCTACAAACTTCCAGATAGGAAGGTACTGGTTGCCTACAAAGGACAGGAAAACCAAGATGGCATTGAAATTCTTAACAACCACGCTCGAAGGTCAAAGGCAATGGAGCAAAGCCTTCAAAATTCTCAGGTAAAATGATTTCCAACTAAAATTTTATTACTCCACGTTCAAGGTCAGGAGGGGTGGCGGTGAGGAGATACCCCTCATCCAAGTAAGATGGAAGGTGTTTCGAGAGGGCATCAGAGGGCAGACACACTGAAATCATAATCACAGAAAACTAGACAATCTAATTACACTAGGACCACAGCCTTGTCTGAAAGTGAAAGTTGCTCAGTCGTGTCTGACTCTTTGCGACCCCATGGACTGTATAGCCCATGGAATTCTCCAGGCCAGAATACTGCAGTGGGTAGCCTTTTCCTTCTCCAGGGGATCTCCCCAACCCAGGGATCGAACCCAGGTCTCCCACATTGCAGGTGGATTCTTTACCAGCTGAACCACCAGGGAAGTCCCACAGCCTTGTCTAACTGAATGAAACTAAGCCATGCCGTGTGGGGCCACCCAAGACGGGCAGGTCATGGTGGAGAGGTCTGACAGAATGTGGTCCACTGGAGAAGGGAATAGCAAACCACTTCAGCATTCTTGCCTTGAGAACCCCATGAACAGTATGAAAAGGTAAAATGATAGGATACTGAAAGAGGAACTCCCCAGGTCAGTTGGTGCCCAATATGCTACCGGAGATCAGTGGAGAAATAATTCCAGAAAGAATGAACAGACGGAGCCAAGGCAAAAACAATACCCAGTTGTGGATGTGACTGGTGATAGAAGCAAGGTCTGATGCTGTAAAGAGCAATATTGCATAGGAACCTGGAATGTCAGGTCCATGAATCAAGGCAAATTGGAAGTGGTCAAACAGGAGATGGCAAGAGTGAACATCGTAGGAATCAGCAAACTAAAATGGACTGGAGAGGGTGAATACAACTCAGATGACCATTATATCTACTACTGCAGGCAGGAATCCCTTAGAAGAAATGGAGTAGTCATCATGGCCAACAAAAGAGTCCAAAATGCAGTACTTGGATGCAATCTCAAAAATGACAGAATGATCTCTGTTCATTTCCAAGGCAAACCATTCAATATCACAGTAATCCAAGTCTATGCCCCAACCACTAACGCTGAAGAAACTGAAGTTGAACGGTTCTATGAAGACCTACGAAACCTTTTAGAACTAACACCCAAAAAAGATGTCCTTTTCATTATAGGGGACTGGAATGCAAAAGTAGGAAGTAAAGAAACACCTGGAGTAACAGGCAAATTTGACCTTGGAATACGGAATGAAGCAGGGCAAAGGCTAATAGAGTTTTGCCAAGAGAATGCACTGGTCATAGCAAACACCCTCTTCCAACAACACAAGAGAAGACTCTACACATGGACATCACCAGATGGTTAACATCGAAATCAGATTGAATATATTCTTTGCAGTCAAAGATGGAGAAGCTCTATACAGTCAGCAAAAACAAGACTGGGAGCTGACTGTGGCTTGGATCATAAACTCCTTATTGCCAAATTCAGACTTAAATGGAAGAAAGTAGGGAAAATCACTAGACCATTCAGGTATATCCTAAATCAAATCCCTTATGATTATACAGTGGAAGTGAGAAATAGATTTAAGGGACTAGATCTGATAGATAGAGTGCCTGATGAACTATGGACGGAGGTTCGTGACATTGTACAGGAGACAGGGATCAAGACCATCTCCATGGAAAAGAAATGCAAAAAGGCAAAATGGCTGTCTGGGGAGGCCTTACAAATAGCTGTGAAAAGAAGAGAGGCGAGAAGCAAAGGAGAAAAGGAAAGATATAAACATCTGAATGTAAAGTTCCAAAGAATACCAAGAAGAGATAAGAAAGCCTTCTTCAGTGATCAATGCAAAGAAATAGAGGAAAAGAACAGAATGGGAAAGACTAGAGATCTCTTCAAGAAAATTAGAGATACCAAGGGAACATTTCATGCAAAGATGGGTTCGATAAAGGACAGAAATGGTATGGACCTAACAGAAGCAGAAGATATTAAGAAGAGGTGGCAAGAATACACAAAAGAACTGTACAAAAAAGACCTTCATGACCAAGATAATCAGAATGGTGTGATCACTCACCTAGAGCCAGACATTCTGGAATGTGAAGTCAAGTGGGCCTTAGGAAGCATCACTATGAACAAAGCTGGTGGAAGTGAGGAATTCCAGTTAAGCTATTTCAAATCCTGAAAGATGATGCTGTGAAAGTGCTGCACTCAATATGCCAGCAAATTTGGAAAACTCAGCAGTGGCCACAGGACTGGAAAAGGTCCATTTTCATTCCAATCTCAAAGAAAGGCAATGCCAAAGAATGCTCAAACTACCACACAATTGCACTCATCTCACATGCTAGTAAAGTAATGCTCAAAATTCTCCAAGCCAGGCTTCAGCAATACATGAACTGTGAACTTCCAGATGTTCAAGCTGGTTTTAGAAAAGGCAGAGGAACCAGAGATCAAATTGCTAACATCCACTGGATCATCGAATAAGCAAGAGAGTTCCAGAAAAACATCTATTTCTGCTTTATTGACTATGCCAAAGCCTTTGACTGTGTGGATCACAATAAACTGTGGAAAATTCTGAAAGAGATGGGAATATCAGACCACCTGACCTGCCTTTTGAGAAACCTATACGCAGGTCAGGAAGCAACAGTTAGAACTGGAAATGGACCAACAGACTGGTTCCAAATAGGAAAAGGAGTATGTCAAGGCTGTATATTGTCACCCTGCTTATTTAACTTATATGCAGAGTACATCATGAGAAATGCTGGGCTGGAAGAAGCACATGCTGGAATCAAGATTGCCGGGAGAAATATCAATCACCTCAGATATGCAGATGACACCACCCTTATGGCAGAAAGTGAAGAGGAACTAAAAAGCCTCTTGATGAAAGTGAAAGACGAGAGTGAAAAAGTTGGCTTAAAGCTCAACATTCAGAAAACTAAGATCATGGCATCTGGTCCCATCACTTCATGGCAAAAAGATGGGGAAACAGTGGAAACTGTCAGACTTTATTTTTTTGGGCTCCAAAATCACTGCAGATGGTGACTGCAGCCATGAAATTAAAAGATGTTTACTCCCTGGAAGGAAAGTAATGACCAAACTAGATAGCATATTCAAAAGCAGAGATATTACTTTGCCAACAAATGTCCATCTAGTCAAGTGAAGTGAAGTCGCTCAGTCGTGTCCGACTCTTTGCGACCCCATGGACTGTAGCCTACCAGGCTCTTCTGTTCATGGGATTTTCCAGGCAATAGTACTGGAGTGGATTGCCATTTCCTTCTCCAGCAGATCTTCCCGACACAGGGATCGAACCCAGGTCTCCCGCATTGTAGACAGATGCTTTACCATCTGAGCCACCAGGGAAGTCCGTCTAGTCAAGGCTATGGTTTTTCCAGTGGTCATGTATGGATGTGAGAGTTGGACTGTGAAGAAAGCTGAATGCCAAAGAATTGATGCTTTTGAATTGTGGTGTTGGAGAAGACTCTTGAGAGTCCCTTGGACTGCAAGGAGATCCAACCAGTCCATCCTAAAGGAGATCAGTGCTGGGTGTTCTTTGGAAGGAATGATGCTAAAGCTGAAACTCCAGTACTTTGGCCACCTCGCACAAAGAGCTGACTCATTGGAAAAGACTCTGATGCTGGGAGGGATTGGGGGCAGGAGGAGAAGGGGACGACAGAGGATGAGATGGCTGGATGGCATCACCGACTCGATGGACGTGAGTTTGGGTGAACTCCGGGTGTTGGTGATGGATAGGGAGGCCTGGCATGCTGCGATTCATGGGGTCACAAAGAGTTAGACACGACTGAGCGACTGAACTGAACTGAAAATGTTATTTTCAACCAAACTATTGATCAGCTGTGCAGGGCGGAAAAACAATCTTTTTCAGGCATGCAGTCTATCAACAATGTCACCTCCCATTATCCTTTCTAAGGAAGCCATAAAAGCATGGGAGTCAATCAAGAAGGAAGACATAGGTGCACTTTGATTAAAGATACATATATATCTATATACAAAAGCTGGTTTTCCCTGAGAGATCTGGTCCCACGGAATATGGTCTTTATGCCCTCACCAGAGTTTCCAGCAATGGAATTCCCAATTCTAAAGTTCATGTTTATTCACCGTTTAACATTTCTGAAATTGAGATTACATGGCAACTGGTGGCATGGCATCTTAGGTAAGTAAAACATGGAGGCAGCTAAAATTCCCAGGCAGTTTTACAGCTAGCCATGGTATTTCATGCATATTTTTTCTTAGGTTTCCCAACTTCCTGAGATGAGTTTTTCCAACCCCGTTTTCAACACCAAGAAATAGATGCCCCATGGTGACGGCACTCAAGGCAATCCTAGACTGTGTGGGTTGTGGGTGAGGGAGTCGGTGTCCGTCAACTTCCTTTTCTCCTTACCACCAGCTATGGACAGAGTATCTCACAGTCCTCCACTCACTTGACAGCTGAGGGAAATGAGGCTCAGAGAGGTTGATCGAGGTGCCCTACCTCCCACAGCCAGCACGCATCAGAGCCGGGATCTCAACTCTCCACTGCCGCAGCTGTTGGGCTGGCCCTAGGGACAGCAGCTGCGTTCCCATGGGAAGCAAGCATGAGCACACCCCCGCCCAGCCCAGAGCAAGCCCCTCCGGGCCCTGACCCCTCTGCTGGAGCTCCAGCGACACTCACTGCATGATCATCTCCCGGACTGGGTCCGAGGGGTAGCGCTTGGATCCACCCATGAACAGGGACCGGTATCGCTGCCGACAGTCCTTTGTCTCCAACATCTGGGTGTTGAGGTAGCGACCCACACCTACAGGGTTCTGCACCAGAGAGAGGAGGCAAGACATTAGCAAGCTGGATGCCTGGCCCAGAGACTCGATCTCCAGCCTCCCCCGTCTCCCTATTCCATCTGTTACAGATTGAACTATGTTCCGCAAAGAGACAGGTGGAGTCCTAACCCCCAGGACCTCAGAGTGTGAGCTCATCTGGAAATAGCTACAGGTGTTACCAGTTAAGATGAGCTCATACTGGAGTAGGGTGGGTCCTTCCTCCAATGTGACCAGTGTCCTCATAAGCAGTGATATCTTGGCCCCCGTGTGCCTGTATCCCCTGCCCTATTCTGTTTTTGTGAGGTCTTGTGAGTGGGGAGATGGCCGTTCAACATGGAGGCAGGGGCTGCAGCAAGGTATTTACAAGCCAAGCAGTTCCAAGCATCACCAGCCACCACCAGCAGCTAGAAACAGGGCAGGAAGGATCTCCTCTACAGGTTTCAGAGGAAATGTGGTTCTGTCGATACCTGGATTTCAGACTTCTGGCTCCCAGAACTGTGAGAGGGTAAATTTCTGTTGTTTCAAGCCATCTGGTTTGTGATACTTTGTTATGGCAGCTTTGCTACCTTATATAGGAAGTTAATACCCCATCCCACCCAGAAACCTGGGTTGTAGGTATAAGAAGCCCTCCTGGAGAGGTTCAGAGGGGAGACGTTGCCTGTCCATTGTGACTGGTGGGGGCAGGAGGAAGGCAGGACAGGAACCCGCCCTCTGTATAGAATCTGGACCAAGGTCAGACTGGGTCTCCAAGTGAAGACCCTCCCCCTTGTAGGAGGTGAAGGCTGGAGATGAGAAAAGGAAGACTGTGGGGGCTTGACTGGCTCGACCTCACAAGAACAGAAAAGGGCAGGGGGTACAGGCACACGAGGGGCCAAGATATCACTGGGAGATGAAAAGGCGGAGTGGAAGGGGGAGAGTTGGGGTCTGGGGATGCAAGATGGGGCAGGGGGAGCTTAGTGGGAAGGCACATTCCAAGCAAGATGTTCCCAGGGAAACCTGGAGAAATACACAACTTAAAAATACACAGCTGCAGAGAGCGGAGGGGCAGGGCGGGGTGCCAGCCAAGCCAGAGCAGCAACCATGTCAGTTTCAGGAAGCTGTTCTGGGCCAGAGGAGCCCTGGGTTGTGTGTTTTTTTGTTTTTTGTTTTCTAAAACCATAGGCTTTTCCTTGTCCTAAACTGTAATAATGCGTCTGATTTTGGTTTCCTCGAGAGCTTTATTTCTGTTCATCACCTGGGTACTGGCCCCTGTGTTTCCCACTCTGGCCCACTCCTCACTCCCACTCCCCCAGTCTTTTTGGAGTTTGTGACCCTAATGTGAAACGGACAGTGTTCTCTTGAGAGCACGTGAGATTGTTAAATTCCAGCTAGACATTTTTCTGACACGGCTCTAAGGGCCTCGTTGCCGTTTGTGATAAGTGATAGGTAATTTATTGGAAAAATGTGCATACATTTATATTCAGAGGAAATTATAGTTTGCACTATTAGTTTGTCTATTAAAAAACCTTGACTGATTTAAAAATATACCCAGCTGTTTGGAAACAGGCAAAACTAACCTGTGCTAATGGAAGTCAGGACAGGAACCACCTGTGGGGGACAGAGGGTGGAGGGGGGGTGGGGCCCTGGGGTGCTGAAAACGTTCTTCAGCCCTCTGGGGGACCACTGCATGATGAGTCCATTTTGTGACACATCACTCATTTGGGACTCCTTCTCATCTCTTTATGGTTATCAGACTGCAGGAAAAGGTGGGCTTGGAAAGTAAGGGCAGAAATGAGAAACAGAACACCCAATGCCATCTAGCAAATGAAGAAGGCAGACACACGGACTCGAGAGCCTGGCTGTCTTACAAGAACACCAACAAACCAAAGATGACATCTTACACGTGGGGACAGCTGCCACTGGTGGGGAGGGGAGGGGTCAGAAGGGTCCTTGCTTCACCAGAGACAAGAAATGGGCCAACTCCCTCAGGTATCCCTGAGGCCCCAGGACAAACACAAAGAGAATGGAGGGAGCATTCCCCTGGAAAATAAGAGTGTGATGGTTCTGGGTGATGTCCACTAGCACAGCGGTTCTCCATCTGGTCCCTGGAACAAGCACTCTCAGCATGGCCTGAGAACTCATTAGAAATGCATGTTCCCAGGCCCCGCTCCAGGCTTACTGAATCAGAAGCTCTGGTTTGCAGCTCAGCCATCTCTGTTTTAGGAAGCCCTCCAGGTGATGCCAATGCCCGCCCAAGTTTGAAAAACCACAGCCTTAGAGCAATGAGACAGCCCAGGTAGGTGTTAGTCACCCACCTGGTGGGAAAAGCAGGTGGGATCCACTCCTTCGGAGCATCAGTTTCCAGAGCTGCCTGGAGAGGGTTCCCTGCCCCTCACCGTGTGTCCCCTACAAAGACCTACTCACCCAGTTTCCCATGATCATCTGGTAGACCTTCATGCCTGTCCGCTTGGAGGACAGCAGGAAGGGAGGCTGGTTGGTGCGCTTGCACTCCTTCTCTGGAGGAAGCCATGTACCGGGACCAGATGTAGCCTAGGAGTGAGGAATGAAGGCCAGGAGGCTGGAGAGGGCTGGCGGTGGTCAGCCTGGGGCCAGCGCAGGTGACCTCACCTACCTGGCAGCCCTGCGCCTGGAGCCAAGAACACTAGGAGGCACCCAGCTACCCCCAACTCACCTGGAGCCCCTCCTCTAGGGGTGAAGGGGCCCTGCGGTGCCCTCATGACCCCTACTACCTGCTCTGTCCCTGCCCATCAGCCTGACACCTCTTCCAGGTTCCCAGGAGCAGGGGCCCTCTGGGTCTGGCAAGGTCCAGAGAGGTGTTCCAGAACCCAGCCTGGGGAGCGGAAGCCACTCAGACTTTGGAGCTACTTGAGCGGGGCTCCACTCCCGGCTCCTTTTCCCCTTTGCTGGGAGCCTAGGGCAAATCCCTTCTGATCTCTGGGCCTCAGTTTTCTATCATGAAATGCAAAAGACAATCCCTTCCTCAAGGAGACTGAAAGGTGCCTGGCCCAGAGCAGGCATTCAGGAAGTGTTGGTACCCTGCTCATTCCTCTCCACCCCCTCACCTTCCCAAGCCCTCAGCGATCTATTGGGGGCAGACCATGCTTGGGGGTCACCTAAAGTCCAGACGCTACTCAGGTCACTGGCTGCTGAGCCCTCAGAGAGGAGCCCACCACTCCTCTGAACGGAACAGGGGTGTGCTTCTTACACTCAGTCCACCTCTAGTTTTCCCCTCGTCCTCTCTGCAGGGGAGAGAGGGGCAGAAATGCCCGCTGAGCATTTCCCGGGTGCCAGGCTCCACGCTAGAGACTCTAGTACTAACCTCATTGAATTCTCACAGCCACCTGGTCACACTCACGGGACAAGTGTGTAAACCAAGGCTCAGAGAGTGAGAGAGACTGACCCACTGAGACCAGTGAGTACCAGACCAGGATTGGGAACTAGGTGAGTCCGGCACCCAAACCTGGGCTTTCCCCTGAAATAGCCACCTCCATCCCACCCTGCCTCTGCATAGGGAGTCCCCTTCCAAGAAAAGAGGGAAGGAAGGCCACAGGGGGGACACTGACTAGTTTTCGGGGGCACTGGCTAAGGGTGGTCCAGTAGATTCTTTCTGTAGGGGTTTTCGGGTTTCGAGGAACTGTTGAAAAAACTCCACGCCTCTTATTGTGATGCAGGTTAAGTTCCTCCACGAAGCTCTGGAAATTTGTCAGTTCCCTGGGTCTTTTTTTCTGAGAAACAGAGGGGGATAAAAGAGATCTGTTATGCCAAGAAAAGCAAAGTCTGTGTTTCTAGACCCTCCCCACAGAGACAAGCAGGGGGTCCAGCCGGTGGCGGGGCTGGGGGATGGGAGTCTCTAACAGCCCCTCCTATGTGCTACACCCTGCAGCCCAACTTGCCTTATCTACTTCTTCTTCCACTTGTTTCGTGGACATTTACTGGCATTTATTCTAAGCAGAAGCGATAGTCCAAATACATAGAAACCAGTGTGATGAAGGAACACTCACGATTCTTGGGGCAATGAAACTACTCTGTATGACACTGTAACGGTGGATACATGTTATTATACATTTATCCAAACCCACAGAACATACAACACCAAGAGTGGACCCTAATATAAGCTATGGACTTAGGGTGATATTGTGTCCATGTAGATTCATTGACTGTAACAAATATTCCCCTCTGGTGTGGATTACTGATAGTAGGGGGCCATGCATGTAGCAGGTACAGGGGACATATGAGAACCTGTACTTTCTGCTCAGTTTTGCTGTGAACCTAAAATTGCTCTTGAAAATGCCTATTTTTTTGATAACACAAACTCTTATCCTGTGGACTGGGCTTTGGCTGTAGGGCCTGAGGAGGGTCCAACGACCCTGCTATGCTGAGCAGGACACCTTATCAGCTGGTCATGAGGAGGACTGGGAGGCCACAGGGAGAAGCCAGGTTGCAGGGCTGGGCCAAGAGTATTTCAGCATGTCACCACCACCCCTCATGTCCTAGCGCTCCTGATGCCTCGATCATAGGGTCCACCTCCTGCTAACACTCTGCCTAGTTTTCACTTGTGATTGTGTTTCTTTCTGCATTAAAATGTAAGTACCACAGGGGAGGTTCCCCTGCAGCTAAACAATTACCTGGACCAAGGCAGACATGAGTTACATGCGTAACAGGGAGTTAGATAAAGTGAAAGTGTTAGTTGCTTAGTCGTGTTCAACTCTTTGTGATCCCATGGACTGTAACCCGCCAGGCTCCTCTGTCCATGGAATTCTCCAGGCAAGAATACTGAAGGGGGTTGCCATTCCCTTCTCTAGAGGATCTTCCCAACCCAGGGATAGAAGCCGTGTCTCCTGCAGTGTGGGCAGATTCTCCTAGTTGCTATGAAAGCAAAGCCCAGGGTGCTAGGGAATCACATAACAGGATCTTGGTGGGTGCAGGAAATGGCTGCACCAAGCTAAAATTCTACCTCAGTTTCTCCTCTTGGCCCTCCAGTTCTCTGCCACTAACCCAGACAGCTTAGCTGGGTCTGCAGTAGCCAGAAGTGTTTGCAAAACAGCAGGACACTCAGGCTGCACCATCCAGGTCTCAGCAGGCCTGGTGGCCCGTGTCCCTTCCAGGCCTGGCACAGTGGCCACTTGCAGCTCCTCCGTAGTTCATGCTGGTGCAAACCAGAAGGGACTGGTGGTGAAGCCAGACAGCGTCCTGGGGTTCAAATCCCAGCTCTGCCTCTTCCAGCTACGTGGCTAGCCTCAATCTCCCCATCTAGCACAAAGAGCCTTATCCCTCCCTTGCTGGGAGTAGGGAGTGAGCAGGATATGGGAAGGGTCCCGTGTTCCCCCACCTCCCCCTCACAGAGCCTGGCACACAAGGTGCTGTGGATGAGCGAGGCTGGTCTTCCTGCCAGGGAAGGCACAGCCCGTTCTGGGTACAAACCTGCACAGAGTAATGTCCGTAAGGCTGGGGCTTGCTTCGGTCACCAGAGAAAATGTCGTAGGGGCCACGGGTGCCTGTGATTTTTGCCAGGAACATTTCGATGCCACTTTTAAAGGTGTAAGTGCCCGGTGCCAGACCACTCCCCTGGAACACAGAGGACAATCCCTACAGGTACATCACCCTCTTGGGGCCTCAGGTTCCCCATCTGCCCTGGGACTCCCCCCACCCAGGGCTGCACAGGAAGCTGGGTGAGGCCTGGCCAGGTGAGGGGGATACCTGATGAGCCAAGGGGGGCGGCTTGTTGGCCATCCTGCACATGAGGCCCTCAGAGTGAGACCGGTTCCAGGCACTCTCCTCCAGCTTCGTGAATGGGTTGCCCTTCTCCCCATAATTTCCAGGCCCTGGATAGTAGTTCTGCGGGTGGGGGAGGGATACAAAGGCCGTTAGTCCTACTGTGTGCAACTGAGGAAGAGACGCCCCCCAGAGGGGAACGGGGTTTTCAGAGACCCTGCATGTTAACTGCCCTCCAGAAACACACAGTGCTGCGGACTGCGAGCCTCTGCCACCGCTTAGGACTTCAGTTCCAAAATTCAGATTCTCAAGACTTCCATAGTGGCACAGTGGGTGAGAATTCACCTGCCAATGCAGGGGACACGGGCTCCATCCCTGGTCCCAGAAGATCCCCCATGCTGCGGAGCAACTAAGTCCGTGCACCACAACTACTGAAGGCTTGGGCTGCAACTACTGACGCCTGTGCTCCTGGAGCCTGTGCTCCACAGCAAGAGAAGCCGCTGCAGTGAGAGGCCTGAACACCACAGCTAGAGAGAGCCTGCACACAGCAGAGACTCAGCACAGCCAAAAAAAAAGAAACAAAAAAGTTCAGATTCTGCCCTGGGGCCCCACTAGTCTGTCCACTTATCCCTCACAGCTCCCTTCCTAGGTCTGACACTTCAGCTAAAGTGAGGTTCTTGCTGGTCCCCAAACATACGCATTCTGCCAAACTCCCTGCCTTTGCTTGCTTGTGCCGTTACTGCCACTCTTCCTGTCTTTTTGACCTTGGAAGATTCTAGTCCTGCAAAGCCAGGTCAAATGTCATCTCTCCTGAGAATGAAGCCATCCTTCCCCGATCCCCCCAGACAGCTGCTTGCTTTGGTGATCTCAGAAATCCCATCCATTATACACACCCCCGTGTCCTAGCCTGCATTTACACAAATGGGTTTTCCACTGTTCTGTGAACAGTGCTGTGATCTGGAGGTATCTGGAGTCCCAGGTTCGAATCCTGGCCCCGCTGCTTCCTAGCTGAGTGATCTTTGGCATGCCACTTAAAGATCCTCCTTAGCCTCATGGTTCATATTGTAAGCACAGGGACGTAGTACTTTCTTCAAGGGTAATGAAAATGAAAGGAAATAATGTCTTTAGAGCCTCTTGCACATTCTCAGCCCATAGCAAGTGCCAACATCTGGTAGTCAGAGTGGGGTGGCTATCTTGACAGAGGGGGTTGGGGCAGTGGGAAGCGGGTGGAGAAAGAGGTAAGGGAGGATTAGAACTGTGGCTGGAATGACCATCTGGATCGGAATGACTCTGGCTGCAACAACTGCCAGGGTCAGAGGTATGGCCTTTCTGGGTGTAATGAGGAGAGCCGCCCTGCAGGGTGGGTGGGGAGATGGGTGGGTGGGTGGGTGGGAGAGGGGCCGTCTTGGGTAAAGATCTGGCAGGATGTTTGCTGCTGCGCTGCATCTTTTAGCCACACAGAGTCGCTGCTGCTCCACAGATGATGGCTCAGCCCTGCCTCCCTCCAGCCCCTGGAACCTCCCGGAGAGCAGCCCAGAACCAGGCCAGGCAGAGAGGACAGGGAGCTCTGCCGGGACAGTCAGGCCGCAGTGGGCATCAGATTTGTTCACCCTCAGAGGAGCAAGACTGCACCTTGCCTGCTTCCAGGGCCCAGGGTTTCCAGGTATGTTCGGGAGAAAAGCCCCAAAGTAGGAAGGTGGGTCCTGGCATCAAGTACTAGGTGATTTACAAGCCTTAACATCTTGGCCCTAGAGGCAACCTGACGAGATCAGATCAGTGCCACTGAAATTAACAGATGGGGAAACTGAGTCTGAGAGGGAAACCTTGTGTCCAAGGTCCCCCCTCTGGAAAGGGGCATGAGTGCGTGCTGAGTCGCTGCAGTAGTGTCTGACCTCTGTATGACCCCACGGACTGTAGCCCACCAGACTACCAGTCCCTTGGTGCAGACAAGAAGGGACTAGTGGTGAAGCCAGATAGCGTTCTGGGGTTCAAACCCTGGCTCTGCCTCTTCCAGCTGCGTGGCTAGCCTCAGTGTCCCCATCTACCACAAAGAGCCTTATCCTGCCCTTGCTGGAAGTGGGGAGTGCTGTTCCTGCCACTCTTCCTGTCTAAGGCAAGAATACTAGAGTGGGTTGTCATTTCTTTCTCCAGGGGATCTTCCCGACCCAGGGATCAAACCCAGGCCTCTTACATCTCCAGCACTGGGAGGTGAGTTCTTTACCACTAACGCCAGTGCAAAGGTTTTAACTTCTAAATCCATGTGTGATCTTTCTGATCCTCTACTGTTTCCCAGACAGTGAGCATCATGACCTCTGGGGAGAACTTAGACGTGAGGGTCATAACAAAGGAGCAAGAGCAGCTGCTCAGGGAACTTCAGAGGCCAAGAAGTGCCCAGTGCTGACACTCTGTCAACAAAGCGTCACCTCTCCCTTCGACCCTTCAGGATCAGAGGTGCAGTAACATGTGTGGGCTGGTGTAAACACCCTTGATTTCAGCTAGAATGTTGTTTCAGACCTTTGGGGACCCTCAAGCAGGAGTGATTAATTCTGGGGGGAGAGGTGTGTGGGAATGGAGAAATTGTCACTTGTAATTTTTTTCAGCTGGACCTTGAAGAAGGAGAAGGATCCCAGAAGATGAAGGGGGAGGGACAGGTCCCCCAGGTAGAGGGGGCAGGAAGAGCACCTTTGAGACAACGGGAGAGGTATGCTAGAAGAGAGTGGGATGGCCCTGAAAGCCGAGCAGGGTGTCCAGACTTGATTCTGAGGTATGGGGGGTGCTTAAGAAGGTGCACAGCAAAGATAAATAAATAAAAAACAACTACGATGCTGTCTCAAGGGAGGAAAAAAAAAGAAGAAGGTGATGGGAGGGTGGGGCCTGGGAAAGAGGAGCCGAGGAGAGAAACTGAGGAAGGGACTCCAAAGCTGGGAATCTAGGTGTCCCCATAGCCCAGGGAAGGCAGAGCATACTAGGAGGGGGATGGAGGCAGATCCCAGGCCAGCAGAGAAGGCGTTGACTTTGCAGGGTGTGGTTCATCAGCCCCATCCTCTCTGGGGAAGGGTTCACAGGCCCTCAAGCAGGCACCCAGGGCTTTGACATTGGCACTGGGGAGGCCCCCACGGGCAAGTCAGCAGCCTGCACAGGTGGCATCTGTAGGCCTGTCCCACCAGCAGTGGGGGTACGACTGCAGGGACCAGAGGCCAGAGGAGGCACAGGAGGTCCCCAGTCCAGGACTCACAGCAAGATGACAGTGAGAAAAGCAGGCCTTGGATGTGAGCTCCCCCTGCTCAATGCCCTCTCCTTGAAACTCACTGTCTGGCCCTGAGCCCAGGAGGGCAGCTCAGAGAAATCCCGCAGGGCCTAGTGAGTTACTGCAGCAGCAGATAGAGGACCAGAGGGGAGGAGAGACAGCCAAAAGGGAGGGACAGGCCATGGGACCTTCACCTGCTCAGCCAGCCCTCCCAGAAGCCCCAGTGTTGAGGACCAGGGCACAGGAGGAAACAGCTAGCATCTGATTCGTTCCCCCAAATCCTCTGCCTTCAACAGGGCTGGGCTCTGACATCAGACCTGTCCTCCACATATCGTCAAGGGACAACGCAAGTGAGTCAAGTGCGGTGGTTATGCGTGGATACCTTGGATTCAATCCTGCCTCTGCCACTGAGTAGCTCTGTGGTCGAGGGCAGTCACTTAACCTCTCTGTCTGTAAAGAGGAGATGACAGTGCCTGCTTCACAGGTTGCTGTGAGGACTGCATTAATTAGTACACTAGAACGGTGCCTGGCGCGTGTCAAGTGCTGTGTTAAGTGTCGGCTATTATTACTTTAGATTTGAAGGTAATGACTCATTTTCCCGTGCCTCCAGACAACCCCTCTCCCTACAGGGCAGTTACAGCTTCTGCACCTGAGGACGCATGCGTACATCCCCTGAACGGGGCAACGAATAATCTCTAGGCTCCATAGGAGTTTTCACAGTGGAGAAGTGTGGAGGAAAGGCCCTGCCTTTGTGGTTGGACATCCCCTCTCCATGCCTGCTTGGCCCACTGGGGCAAGACGTTTATCCTCTCTGAGCCTCCGAGGGCTGGTCTGGAGTGGTTATAAAAAAAAAAAAATCAAGAGTGTTTCAGAGAATGGGTACTTAGCAGGCAGGTGTGCCCTTAGTCCACAAAGCCCTACCTCGTGCCTACTATGTGCCAGGTGCTGCGAGGACCGGGAAATTCTGCAATCAATCAACCGGGCAGATGTGTCCACCCTCAGGGGCTGCTGTGCTCTGGGAGAAAGACACACTGAACACAGCCACAATCGGGGCTCCTGGGACAGGGTGGCATCTCACAGGATCAGGTCAGACCTCAGGTCAGAGCTGAGGGGGGTGGAGGGAGTCCTTAGGTGAAGGGGCTGCTGGAGGAAGAACAGCACTTACGGTAGAGGAAGAGCAGGAGCAAAGCCCCCGTGCTGAGAGCTCATGGCACACTGAGGAGCGAGGAGGGTGGGGTGTCCAGCGCAGCATGGGGGCTGGGGAGGGGCAGTGCTGGCAGTGTGCGTGTCACCCCATCTTTGCCCTTGCTGCCTTATAGAGGCAGTGCCCATCCAGTGTCCTCCCCCATGAGATGACCATCCCCACCCACACGACAGCACACAGGCCTCCTGCCGCCCCAACTCTTACCACCATCACCTCCTATCTGAATGCCTCCAACCCCACCCCCATAAGTGTGTCATCAGCCACCCCCCACCAACATCAAAACCCTTCTCCACTGTCCTCCAACAGCACCTGGAATCAAACCTGAGGCCTCCACCTTGTCAAAGGTCCTCATGTCTGGGTCCTCACCCCTCTGCTCTCGCCTCCTCCACCCTGACTCACAGATTCCATGAGTCTCCATTGCTCACCTACACAGATTTGGCTCAAATGCCACCTCCTTCCAGAGGTCTTTCCTGCTGCTGCTGCTGCTAAGTCACTTCAGTCGTGTCCGACTCTGTGTGACCCCATAGACAGCAGCTCACCAGGCTCCCCCGTCCCTGGGATTCTCCAGGCAAGAACACTGGAGTGGGTTGCCATTTCCTTCTCCAATGCATGAAAGTGAAAAGTGAAAGTGAAGTCGCTCAGTTGTGTCCAACTCTTCGCAACCCTATGGACTGCAACCCGCCAGGCTCCTCCGTCCATGGGATTTTCCAAGCAAGAGTACTGGAGTGGGGTGCCAGGTGCCATTTATAGGGTAGTCAGGGAATGGCACCCCACTCCAGTACTCTTGCCTGGAAAATCCCATGGATGGAGGAGCCTGGTAGGCTGCAGTCCATGGAGTTGCGAAGAGTCGGGCACGATTGAGTGACTTCCCTTTTACTTTTCACTTCCATTCATTGGAGAAGGAAATGGCAACCCACTCCTCCAGTGGACACTCCAGTGTTCTTGCCTGGAGAATCCCAGGGACGGGGGAGCCTGGTGGGCTGCCGTCTATGGGGTCGCACAGAGTCGGACACGACTGAAGCGACTTAGCAGGGAAGACCTGACTACCCTATAAATGGCACCTCCACCACTCGTATCCCTCCCTGTCTCATTTCTCCTCATGGCTCAGATCATATGTGATTTGCTTCTTTGTACTGTTGTTGCCACCACTAGGACCACAGCTCCATGAGGGCCCGGACCTTGTCATTGTCACTGCTGGAACCCCAGGGCCTAGAACAGTGTGCGGCACTAGAGGGCGCTCCATCATTATTTGCTGGGTAGATGGCTGTAGATGGATGAGTTTGCTGCCTGCCTACTGTGTACCTGGCTTTGTGTTGGTGACTCAAAGATGAACCAGACCCTTTCTTGCCATCAGGGAGCTCCTGGTCTGGTGGGGGAGACAATAGGACCCTACGACAGCCAGTGGGCTCAAAGAGGTGGCACTGGAAGCAGAGGGGCTGTGGGGTCTCAGAGGAGAGCCTAGCCAAGCCTGGCGAGGAGCCCACAGGTGAAAGGGTGCTTCCAGCCGCAGCCAGGGGCATGCTCCAGAGGAGAGAGTGGGAGGGCTCCCACTCCAGTATGAGAACACCTACCCCAATGAGTCCTCGGAAGCGAATCTCCCCAGAGCTGAGCAGCCCACGAGTGCTGCCTGGTTTTGACTGCAGCTCTTCTAGGAAGTCTTTGAAGTTGTAGGAGCCAGGCCCCAGCTTTTCCTTCTGCCCCAAGAGAACAGAGAAGAGGTAAGAACTTTACACCCGTGTCTATGTGGGCAGGAGCCCAGGGTGTGGTGTGTTCCTTCAAGGATGAGCTCTACCTGGGCGTGGAAGGACACTGCAGGCTGCCCTAGGGCTGCACAGGAGGACCCGGTGCCCGGGATGGGGCGGGATGGGGCCCCAGGGGCCTCACCTGCTGCCGCTTCTCTTTCATGATGGCCTGGTACTGGAAGTGGGGCAGCTGGGTCAGCCGAGTGGCTTCCTGGGCCTTGGCCCAGCCTGTGCCCACCTCTTTCTTCAGTTTCTTGTTGCTGAAGCAGGTCTCCTTAAAGCCATAGGTCCCAGGTCCTATGTGGGACTGAGCCAGAATGGAGTCAGAACAGGGCCAGGCGCACCCACCAGTCCAGCCACAGAGCAAGTCCTTGCCTGCTGTCACCCTGACCTGAGAATGGACAGGCAATGCCTGTGGGGCCCCTCCTGCAGCCCCCAGCCTGGCACTCAAGCTGTGACCCTGACATCCCCTGTCACTAGCCCCCTTGCACTTCAGAGAGGGCCCATGGCCAGTCTGTGCAAAAGCTGCCAGTGGAACCCACTGTCTCTGTAGTTCCAACCCACACTCTTTTCACTACAGTCTTGTGTTTATCAGACACCTTGAGAGCCCAGCTCTGAGCCAAGCCCTGAGTTGTGGACTGAGCACACCAAGGGGTATGAGGCATGCCCCTTCCACAGCTGAACTCATCTGCCATGGTGGGGGACTCACAGGGACAGTGCCCAGACCACGTGGGAGAGTCAGGAAGCTGGGCAAACTCACCACGTCCACAGAGTAGACCCTGGAGTATGGAGCTTCCGTGAAGGTGCTTAACTTCTTCTGGTTGGGATAAACAGCGGAGACATCAAACCTGGGAGGACAGACACCCATTGAAAGGCACCCATTCCTGATGAGGGACGTTCTAGGGGGCAGGAGAGTTAGCATCCCAGGGGAGGTGACTTTGGAGCTGGCCCATGAAAGATGAGATGAACAGGGCTGCTGCCTCCTCGTGGCCTTTGTACTTCTGTTCCCTCTCCCTAGACTCCACCCTAGTCTGATCACCTACCCCCTGCTGAGGACCTTTACTCAAAAGTCACCTTCTCAGTGCAACCCCACCCCCCTTCCAGCACCTGCCAGCTCCTCCTCCCCACTGTCTGTTTTTCCATAGCCCTTATCACTATCTAACACTTTATATAGTTTTCTTTCTTTTTTGCTTATTATCCACTCCAGCCACCTCTCCGTAAGAAGGCAAGCTCATGAGCAAGGGTTTTGCTGTTTTGTTCAGTTTCATTCCCAGATGCTAGAACTGAGCCTGGCACATAGTAGGTGACATTTATATAGAGATATAGATATAAACATAGATACAGATGGGGCTTCCCAAGTGCTGTGGTAGTAAGGAATCTACCTGTCAACGCAGGAGATGCATGTTCCATCCCTGGGTCAGGAAGATCCACTGGAGAAGAAAATGGCAACCCACTCCAGCACTCTTGCCTGGGAAATCCTCTGGACAGAGAAGCCTGGGCAGGCTACTGTTCATGGGGTTGCAAAGAACTGGACACCACTGAGCCACTAAGCACAGCACAGTGTGTATATATGCACACTGTATATATATATATGGTATACCTAAGATATATATATATACCAAGATGCTCCTGAGAAATCTGTATGCAGGTCAAGGAGCAACAGTTAGAATTGGACATGGAACAACAGACTGGTTACAAATCGGGAAAGGAGTACATCAAGGCTGTATATTGTCACCCTGCTTATTTAACTTACATGCAGAGTACATCATGAGGAACACTGGGCTGGATGAAGCACAAGCTGGAATCAAGACTGCCAGGAGAAATATCAATAACCTTAGATATGCAGATGACACCACCCTTATGGCAGAAAGTGAAGAAGAACTAAAGAGCCTCTTGATGAAAGTGAAAGAGGAGAGTGAAAAAGTTGGCTTAAAACTCAACATTCAGAAAACTAAGAGCATGGCATCTGGTCCCATCACTTCATGGGAAATAGATGGAGAAACAGTGGAAACAGTGTCAGAATTTTTTTTCTGGGATCCAAAATCACTGCAGATGGTGATTGCAGCCATGAAATTAAAAGACGCTTACTCCTTGGAAGGAAAGTTATGACCAACCTAGATAGCATATTCAAAAGCAGAGACATTACTTTGTCAACAAAGGTCCATCTAGTCAAAGCTATGGTTTTTCCAGTAGTCATGTATGGATGGGAGAGTTGGACTATAAAAAAAAGCTGAGTGCCTAAGAATTGATGCTTTTGAACTGTGGTGTTGGAGAAGACTCTTGTGAGTCCTTTGGACTGCAAGGAGATCCAAGCAGTCCATCCTATAGGAAATCAGTCCTGAATATTCAAATTCATTGGAAGGACTGATGCTGAAGCTGAAACTCTGATACTTTGGCCACCTGATGTGAAGAACTGACTCGTTGGAAAAGACCCTGATGCTGGGAAAGACTGAAGGCAGGAGGAGAAGACAACAGAGGATGAGATGGTTAGATGGCATCAGTGACTCCATGGACATGAGTTTGAGTAAGCTCGGGAGTTGGTGATGGACAGGGAAGACTGGTGTGCTGCAGTCCATGGGGTTGCAAACTGATACCCAACATATATCATACATATGAATGAAGACACCTGGGCTGAAATTCTACGCACGACTTTTGGGCTGAGTGACCTACTATGGGACAGGCCACTTGGCCTCTCTGACCAGCACACAGTAGGTCCTTCAGAAATGATTTTAAACAACTTAGTAGGATAATTAAAGGACTCTGGGCAGGGAAACGCAGAGCCCGGAGGCGGATATACAGTCCCGCCCGCCCACCCCTGACTGCCAGCCCTCCCCACTTTCCGCTCCCTGTCCCCAGGCTCCAGCCCTCTTTCATAGGCCCTCCAGTCACAGGCCCTCTTTCCCGCCCCCCGCCCCGACCCCACCCCACCTGTGGCTCTGCACCCCGAAGGGCGCGCCGGTGAACCACTTGGTGGCCATGATGCTAGCCTGCCCCCTCGCGGCGAAGTCCTCGCAGGACTCGGGCCGTGGGACTCCTCCGCGGCGCCAGCCTCGCGAGCTGGCCGCCGACCACAGCCGCCGCTGCCACGGCAACCCAGGCCTTGTGATTTGTGATCCGCCAGAACCCGTGTGCTGTGTGTGTTGCGTCTTTGCTCGCGCCGCGCCGGGCAGGCACGCCCGCGAGGTTCTCGACTTTTCCACTGGGCTCTGCACATTTTCACTGCTGCCTTGCCAGATATCCTTCCCCCAAGCGAGCCCGGCAGATTTAATGGCCCCTCATGGTGGTTAATATGGATGCCATTTGGTAGGGTTTTAGAGTCATTTGTTGAGGAAAGAAAGAAAGTGAAGTCGCTCAGTCGTGTCCGATTCTTTGCGACCCCATGGACTGTAGCCTGCCAGGCTCCTCCGTCCACGGAATTTTCCAGGCAAGAATACTGGAGTGGTTTACCATTTCCTTCTCCAGGGGAATCTTCCCGACCCAGGGATGGAACCCTGATCTCCCGCGTTGCAGGCAAACGCTTTACCATCTGAGCCACCAGGGAAGCCCCATAAATTGAGGAACTGATTCTGATTTCTTGCTTTATGCCAGCACCCTGCACGGGGCCTGGTGGAGAGCTAAACGCTTCTTAATGTTCACCTTATGCTGGTGGGACCAGTGAGACCCACAGGGAGGTCTTGACTTAGGCAAAGGGCATCCCATTCCTTCTCCACTCTGTGGAGAGAAGGAGAAAGAGGGAACAGGCAAGGGGAGCCAGAACGTGGAAGGTAGGAATGAGATCGGTGGTGGGGGAGGTGCTGCAAGGATGGAGTCAGGACTCTGTTCCTCCCCCAGCTACCCGCCCTACCCCCACCATGACGCCCACTCTGGGCAGACAGTGTGCACGGTGCCTGGGACCCAGAGGAGGCCCCTTCTCAGACAGTCTAGTGGAGGGAAACGATGACTGCACTGTGGGAGCAGGTCCAGAAGACAGGGAAGACTGACCCAGACTGCTGGTGGTGGGTAGGTTGGGGAAGGAGGAGGAGGAGAAGAATTTCTTCCTGGAGGAGAAGAATTTCAAACTCAACATTAAAGAGTGTGTATATCTTGCTTGGTAAAGAAAAGAACTGAGGTTATGTGCCCCCCATAAGGCATGATCAGCTCTCTCCTCTCAACACCAGGGCCTGGGGTCATGCTACAGACTGTCTAAAATCATCTCCTGTGATCGCCTTTGATCCTTCCAAGGGTTTTAGGCTAAGGCAGGGCAAAGAGTCTTACACCATTTGATGAAAACAAGACTGAAACCAGAAACAGAACTTTCCTAGGGGTCCTGCATCCAGTCTGTGGTGGAAGTGGATTACCAGATCAGTGGGTCTCCTCCCAGGCCCCACCCAACACCCTTTTGCCATCCCAATATAGCATTTAAGCCATGAGCTGGACTCACAGGCCCCACGCTGGGCAGGCACATGACCACAGCACCTGGAGCATCCATGCTGCCCTGCTGAGCTGAAGGTCGGAGGCATCAGTACTCGGGAACACACACAGGACAGCCACCCCAGGTCATCCAAGCATTGACTTTGCCCCTTCCCAATGTGCAATCTTGAGCAAGTCACTTCCTCCTCTGATTCTCACCTTTCTCACCTTTAAAATAAAGCCAGTAATCTCTGTGTCTCCAGACTGCTATAAAGGTTAAATGAGCCGTTTAGGTACGCTTCATAGCAGAAGCATAATAAGAGGTCATTCCTAGCCCTTGGAAAGGGACCTTACAGAAGGCCCAGGGGCAGAGACTGTGTGTCATTCACACTGGTGCAGTATGTGGCACATGGAATATGCTCAGCAAATATTTTTTGAACGACTAGTGAACAAATCAATGAATCTAATCCAACTTCCCAGGAATGCATAAGTCCTCAGAGAATCAGATTCAAATCCTAGCCCTGCTGCTTCCAGGCTGGTGGCCTCGGACAAGTTACTCTGGGTTCAATTTCCTTGTCTGTGACATGTGACTGCAACATTCTGGAGGGGCTGTTTTGAGGAGTGAGTGACAAGTGGCTGTGTCCACTACCTCATTCTATGAGCTGGGGAGGCCCTACAACCAGACCCAGGGCTGCTCAGGGGTTCTTGGGCCCAGGCTTCCTGGGGTTGCTTTCTTTCTCTCCCAGAATAAGCACCTTGGCTCTGGGACTCATGGAGGAGAAGCCACAGTATATAAGCCAAGGTCCATTGGGCTGGGAGTTCTGGCTGCCAGGCAGGCCAGAGCAGGCCAGAGTGAGTCAGCTGTGCAGCAAGGCAGCTGGCTCCAGTCAGCCCAAAGCATCCCCCTCATAGAACTTTCCTGATCACAGCAATTAACTCTCTTGTAGGTACTATCGCAATCCTCTTCAACCCATATGGAACAGAAGAGGAAACTGAGGATCAGCCAGAGAGAGTAACTTGTCCTGGTCACATCGAGTGAGCATCACACAGTAGATACGAAGCTCATAAGTAAAGTGTGCTAGAGTTTCTAACCCATCCTCGGGGTGCCATATGTTATGTCAACAAAGTAAGTCAAGCTTCTGAGCCAGAGGATTCAGGCCTCTGAGATGGGGCTGTGGCTCCTGCCTTCAGTCCTCATCCGCTGCCATCTCTTTCCCGTGCTCTGTAAGTCTCAGCCATATGGGGCTGCTCTGTCCCTAGGCATACCCGGCCCTGGCAGAGCTCTAGCCTTTTCATGTGCCTTTTCTGCTGTTGAAACGCACCAGCAAACTACCCTCCCCATTCACCTCCTATTCATCTTCTCAGAGTCAGATCCAGTGCCAAAGCCACCAATTAGAATGGCCATTATAAAATAAACAAGCAAAAACAGAAACAAAGTACAAATGTTGGTGAGGATATAGAGAAACTGAAACCTTCGTGCATTGTTGGTGAGAATATAAAATGATGAAGCTCCATGAGCAAAAAAAAAGTATAGCAGCTTTTCTGAAAAATAAACATAGAATTACCATATGACCTAGCAATTTCACTTCTGGGCATATACCCAAAAGAAGTGAAATCAGGACTCAAAAAGATGTTCATGCACCCATGATCATAGCAGCGTTATTCCCAAGATCTAAAATGTGGAAACCACCCAAATAGCCATTGATGGACAAGTGGGTAAACAAAATGTAATATATACATACAAAGGAATATGATTCAGATTTTAAAAGGAAGGTAATTTTGACACAGTTACAACATGGATGAACCCTGAATTATGCTCAGTAAAATAAGCCAGACACGAAAGGGTAAATATTTTATCATTATTCTACTCAAATGAGGTACATAAAGTAGTCAAATTCATAGAAACTAGAATGATGGTTGCTAGGCTTGGGGAAGCTGGTATAGGGAGCTGTTAATGGAATCAAAGTTTCAGTTTGGGAAGATGAAAAAGTTCTGGAGGTGGATGGTAGTGATGGTTGCACAATGTGACTGTACTTAGTGCTACTGACTGTACAGTTAAAAATGGTTAAAATGGTAAATTTTATGTAATGGTTAAAATGGTAATTTTATGACAATGAAAAAAGGGGAAAAAGTCACATACCCCAGGAATCCATCTTTGATCTTCCCAAGCAGGTCAGGAACCCAACCCACATTTCACCTCATGATCACCAGCAATTTATAGTAACAACTTTTCATTAAGATCATTAAATTTCACATTTTAAATTATGGGTGAAAAATATCTCCAGAATGCTGTTTTAATTTGCCATTTTATTGCTCAAGTCAAATATTTTTTTTCCAAGTTTACAAATTGGCTCTATTTCCTCTTCTGAAAATGCTGATCGGTTTTTTTCATGAAGATAAAGTAACAGGGTCTTAGGAGCCCAGCCCCAGATGAAATGAAGGGTGGGAGGAACTCAGAAGTTCAGACCTGAAAAATCCAAGTTCTGGAGGACTAGCAGCTTTGAGGCAGGGAGCACAGCCCTTCTATTAGAGGACAGGGGCTGACGCCAGGCCTGGGGGGAACACTGGCAAGAGCAAGAAAACCCAGAGTGCAGAATGGGTGGGAGCTGGTAGCTATCCAGAGTGACATTTACCAAGTTTACCCAGACATCTACCCTGGTCCTGGGGAGGGAGTATCACCCTCATGTCACAGATGAGAGAAGAATAAAGTGTGAAATAATCTAGAGACTCATTCACACATTGGGTGTGCCACTCATTCACACACTGTGCTAAGTCACTTCAGTTGTGTCCAACTCTTTGCATCCCTATGGACTGTAGCCCATCAGGCTCCTCTGTCCATGGAATTCTCCAAGCAAGAATATCAGAGTGACTTGCCATGCCCCCCTCCAGGGGATCTTCCCGACCTAGAGATTGAACATGCGACTCCTCCAACTCCTGCATTGCAGGCGGATTCTTTACCTCCGAGCCACCAGGGAAGCCCCATTCATACAGTATCAGGGATTAAAAGCAGCACAGGAAACCCTGTCTTTCCACTGGGGCCCCACTGCAGGGCAGAGAGGAGGCAGAGAAATCCCAAGTGGGGAGGCCTGATGAATAACGGCTAAGGAAGATCTGTAGAAGAGAACAGGAAAAGCAAACAGAGGAGCGTGGAGGAGCTGCGACAGCTACGGGAGTGAGGGCAGCTTTGGTGCGGACTGGAAGGGCCAGGCCTGACTCGCAGAGCTCACACAGGATGGAGGAGTGCTCGCGGAGGAAGGGCCTGGCTTGGGGTTCAGCAGACTGGGTCCCAGGCCTGCTTGGGCACACCCAGTTCTGTGACCTGGGCAAGTACTTTTCTCGTCTGAGCTTCACTTTTTCTCATCTGCTGAGCAGAGAGAGTCAAACCACACCTTTGGCCAGGTACTGGGCGTTACACGCCCCGCATTTGGCACCACATCAGTGTATCAGGCACACCTGGTTGTGCAATGCAGGCATCTAAAAGCCGCTGAGCAGCAAAAGCGGAAACACCCACAGGGCGCTCCTGAGTCGCTCTGACCCACCCACCGGCGGGCGGCGCCGGGGATAGGAGGTGGCTGCGCCCCAGGCTTCTGCTCGCTGACCCTCGCCTCCCGCGCCGGGCTTGCTGCAGGGGCGCCCCTCTCCATTGCAGCCTTGGGGGCCAGGCCCGGGGAGCCGCCGGGCAGCCATGGCGGAGTCCGAGGCCGCAGCCGAGGACCTGGACGCCTTCATCGACGACCTGGACTACCTCCCGGGCCACTTCCACCTGGAGATGCAGCTGAACTTCGAGCCGCGCTCGCCGGCCTCGCTCCGCGCCCGGGACCTGAAGCTGCAGCGGGAGGGACTGCGGCAGGAGCTGGAGCTGGCAGCCGCTCCGCAGCGCCCCGCCGTGCGCCACCTCCTGGGAGCCTTCGCCTTCTACCTGGAGGAGCTGGACGAGGCCCGCGAGCGCTTCCTCGAGGTGGCCCGCGAGGATCCGGGTAACCTCAACGCCTGGGCCAATCTGGCCCACGTGTACGGGCGGCTGGGGCAGGAGGAAGAGGAGGAAGCGTGCGCCGGGCAGCTGGCCAGCCTCATGGGCCTGGCGGGGGACCGCGGGGCAGCCGACGACCCCCAGCTCCGCGCAGCGCGCTGCCTGGCGGAGCAGGGCTACGCACACGGCTTCGACGTGGGCTGCGCCAGCCCGGAGGAGCGAGCTCGCGTGCTGGAGGCTGGCATCGCGCTCTACGACAAGGCTCTGGGCTACGCGCAGCAGGTGGGTGACGTCTCCAGGTTGGGAGGGCTGGCTGGGGTCGCGGCCCCTAACGTCCCCAGGGACGCCCATGGCCCGCACACTCTCCCCTGGCCCCGGGCCTTTTGGCTTCCGGAATACCATTCCAGTGTGCCTCTCCCCGCTTGAGTCCCAGACTGGGCTTGTAGCTCTTCTCTGCTGGACTCCGGAGTGGACCCACATTCCAGCCGGTTAGCCTGCCTAGGTTTCTTTGCTGGCAGTACCGCAAACTCAGCACACCGACTCACCCCTGTCATCTTGTTCCTCCAAGGACCTATCCCGGCATCTGTGTGCACCCACCTCGCTATAAGGCACAGCTCTGCATCCCGCCAGAAACTGGCAGCATTCTTGACTCCTTTCTCCTCCTCACCCACCATCCCCATCCACTCAGACCCCAGATTCCGTGCATCCCACCTCCCCGTATCTCCCTGGCCTATCCACTCCTCTAATGCCTCCCTCCGCCAGCCCAGCCTCCATCATTCCCTGTCTGTACCAACATGGTCGCCGTCATCCTGCCTGGGTTTCTGCCCTCTGACTTGACCCTTCTGCCTCCACCCTGCTGCCAGTGTTCATGTTGCTCAATCTTTCTAGTCACATCCCTCAGCTGCTTACAACCCCCAGTGACTCCCCACTGCCTAGCAGATAAGTCCCAGGCTCTCTGGTGGGCACTGGAGACCCTCTGTGATCTTGCTCTCTGCCTTCCCTCTTCCATGTTCCCCCTTCCAGCCAAGCTTTTGTCCTTGCTTCCTGTGGGCCAGGTCTCCTTACAGCCCACCTTGGCACATCTTCAGCCTCTTTCTGAGATGCCCTTTGCTCCACCCTTGCCTGGAAGGTTCTCCTTGCTCTCAGACATCCCCTCCACTGACTTCACCAGGCTGGGTCAGGACATCCTTGGGGCTCCTACAATGTTGCTCACACTGTCCATTTACAAGTCTGTCTCCCCAGCTCAACCTTGAGGTTTTGAGAGTAGGGATGTCTGTCTGTAAACTCAATACCTGGCATGGTACCTGGACACATCAGTGCTCTCTTGAGTGAATGTCTGTGTGGCGTAGGCCTGGCACTAAATAGACAAATACTGGGTATATGAGTTACCCATTGTTGTATAACAAACATCCTTTGAAATTTAGCAGCTTGAAAACAATAAGCACTGATGGTCTCCGAGTGTGTGTGCTCAAGAACCTAGGCATGGTTCAGCTAGGTGCCTCTAGGCTGCGGTCTCATCTGAAGGCTTGCTCAGCCTGGGGGAGCTGAGGAGATCTCCTTCCAAGTTTACACATTTGGCTGTTGGCAGAATTCAATTCCTCACTGGCTGTTGGTCAGACTCCCACAGGTCCTTGCCTCATGGATATCCCATCATTTTTCTCTTCATTAGAAGCAAGTCATTAGGTCCAGCCCCCATGCAAAGAGAGGGCGTTACACAGGGACATGAATACCAGGTGATAGGATCACTGGGGGCCATCCCAAAGGCTGCTTGCATTAGATGGCTGACCCTGACATAGAGGGCCTTATCCTTCTGTTACAGAAGAGGAAACCACAGTTCAGAGAGGTGCCGTGACTTTTCCTTGAAGGCATAGCGCAGGCAGGATTGAGTTGGTAATGATGACTTTTTTAAATCATGGTTTAGGTTTGTGATAGTTAAATGACAACAAGCTTTTGCACATGAGTAGGATGGCTGCATTCACAAAGCCTCTGCACACCCCCTTGGAACATTTTCCACCAAAGCCTAAGAGGAAATGTGGAGTTAAGACCTCAGGGAGTGCTATGTGGGAGGCACGGGCTTGACTTAAGGGGAGTAGCGCAGGGTGGAGGTGAAGACGGTAGACACTGAGTCAGACAATCCAGGTCCCAATCCCAGTCCTTCATGCTCTCACCTCTAATTGGTCCTTAGCATCACTGAGCTTCCCATTCTAGGAAGTGGGGATAATAATGGTACTTGTATCCTAGGATTCCTCATCTGTAAAATGGGGACATCATCATTTGGTAGATGTCATAACTAAGAGCTGATGTTTGAAAAGCGCCTGGAATAGAGCTTGCACAGGGATAGCAGGATCACAGACAACCCCAGACCTCCTGTTTTAAAGCCTGAGTCTGAAGCCCTGAATGTCAGCTGCTCTCCAGAGAAGACTTGGCCAGCTTGGTATATGTTGACTGTGGTCACGGTCTCAGAGTGGGGCCTGAAGAGCCCTGGACTGGGGGCCAGGAGGCCTGGGTTCTCATCTCAGCTGTAGCCACCCACCTTGGGGCCTTCTCCTGTCTGGACTGCAGTTTCCCCACTGCGAAAGGGGAGTGGGAAGGGGGCACTGGATGGTCTCCAAGGTTCCTTCCTGCTCTCAGGAGGGGGCTCACTGGAGGAAGGCTTCCTGGAGGAGGTGGGGAGGGAGGCAGACATTTAGGGCATTGGAATGGAATAAAGGCTGACTCCTCCCTCCCTGCTGCTGGTCTGCCCTACCATGGTGTGGAAACACCCTCCTCTTTAGGGACCACCAGAGAGAGTGGCAATCGGGGCCCTGCCCAATGCTTCAGGGAGGGAACTAATGTCTTCAGTTGGGAGGTGGCCGCCAGGCCCTGTGCCATATCCTTGTGCCTGGCCCAGTGGCAGCTCCCCAGGTCTGCACAGAGTGGCTGTGGTCAGCCGCCATCAATCCCAGGAGACAGTTGGAGCCCTCCCTCCCTTTCATCATCTGAGGATTAGGAGAGATCACGCTTATAAATGGGCTTTCCAGGTGGCGCTAGTGGTAAAGAACCCACCTTCCAATGCAGGAGACATAAGAGACACCGGTTCCATCCCTGGGTCAGGAAGATCCCCTGGAGGAGGGCATGGTAACCCACTCCAATATTCTTGCCTGGAGAATCCCATGGACAGAGGAGTCTGCTGGGCTACAGTCCAAAGGGTTGCAAAGAGTCGGACACGACTGAAGCAACTTAACATGCACGCATGCCTGTGCTTATAAACTACCTACACAGAGCAGATGCTCAAGAAATAGCCACAATCAGGAAGACAATGATGATTTTGTATAGTTAGAGCGGAAGGCTTGAGTTAAAGCACCCAGCTATTATTATTTTGCTGTGTGACTTTGGACAAGTCACTTTTCATCTCGTGGCCTCATATCTGCTTTATAAACATTAAACAATAGTTTACTGTGATTATCCAATCAAATCATGGGGGTAAAAGTGCCCATAAACTGGTAAATTATGGGCAAGTCTGAGAGGCATATGCTCAGCCTCTTAACATTTATTGAGCACCTACTGTGTGCCAGGCCCTATCTTTAAGAACTCCTGCCTTTCAGAAACTCATGGACAAAGGGAGGAGCAAACATTTGTTCCTTCATCAACTAGCCCTCTTAGAGTCCTGTCTCTGGGGGAGTGGCGCGAACGGATGAGTCAGATGTGCCTATGACTGGCTGAGGTCACAGGTATTTATTGCATAGCCTGAGAGACAATTGTCTCTCAGCTCTGTACACCAGTTCAGTTCAGTTCAGTTGCTCAGTCGTGTTCGACTATTTGCGACCCCATGGATTGCAGCATGCCAGGCCTCCCTGTCCATTGCCAACTCCCGGAGTTTACTCAAACTCATCCCCATTGAGTCAGTGATGCCATCCACCCATCTCATCGTCTGTTGTCCCCTTCTCCCCCTGCCTTTAATCTTTCCCAGCTTCAGGGTCTTTTCAAATGAGTCAATTCTTTGCATCAGGTGGCCAAAATTTTGGAGTTTCAGCTTCAGCATCAGTCCTTCCAATGAGTATTCAGGACTGATTTCCTTTAGGATGGACTAGCTGGGTCTCCTTGCAGTCCAAGGGACTCTCAAGAGTCTTCTCCAACACCACAGTTCAAAAGTATCAGTTCTTCAGCACTCAGCTTTCTTTATAGTCCAACTCTTGCATCCATACATGACTACTGGAAAAACCATAGCTTTGACTAGATGGACCTTTGTTGACAAAGTAATATCTCTGCTTTTTAGTATGCTGTCTAGGTTGGTCATAACTTTTCTTCCCAGAAGCAAACGTCTTTTAATTTCATGGCTGCAGTCACCATCTGCAGTGATTTTGGAGCCCAAGAAAATAAAGTCTGTCACTGTTTCCATTGTTTCCCCATCTATTTGCCATGAAGTGATGGGACCAGATGCCATGGTCTTAGTTTTCTGAATGTTGAGTTTTAAGCCAACTTTTTCACTCTCCTCTTTCACTTTCATCTCTAGTTCTTCTTGGCTTTCTGCCATAAGGGTGGTGTCATCTGCATATCTGAGGTTATTGATATTTCTCCTGGCAATCTTGACTCCAGTTTGTGCTTCCTCCAGCCCAGCATTTCTCATGATATACTCTGCGTAAAAGTTAAATAAGCAGGGTGACAATAATATACAGCCTTGATGTATTCCTCTCCCTGTTTGGAACCAGTCTGTTGGTCCATGTCCAGTTCTAACTGTTGCTTCCTGACCTGCATACAGGTTTCTCAAGAAGCAGATCAGGTGATCTGGTATTCTCATCTCTGTACACCAGAGACCATAGTTTCTGGACCAAAAACAGGACACCGCCCCTTCCCCCAGAGGCTGAGAAGGGAAGTCCACTTTGGGGACATCAAGACCCAAATTGGAATTTGTTGGAATTAATGGGGACCTGGCAAGTTGAGGTCCTGGGCATAGAGTGACAATAACTGAGCTTCAGAGAAGGCGCACTTCCTTTCAGTACAGGTGACTGGGGGAGGCTTCAGGAAGAAGCAGGAGTGTCCTGGCAGGAATGGGGTGAGGGCACTCCTGGCAGGGGCGTGGTATGTGCAAAGGTCCTTTGGTGACAGCTGAACTGGGGCAGGGGGTGAGGCCTGGAAAGAGGGAAGCTTCCCAGGGGGAGGACACAGTGGCCCTGCTGATATGGACTCTGAAGTCTGATTCCTGACCTCCTCAGCTGCATTTCCTGTCCCCCCGCCCCGCCCCGCCCCTTGGCTGCCGTGCTTGTGGGAGGTTAGTTGAACCCAGAGATTGAACTCAGAGCCCCTGCAGAAAAAGCACCAAGTCCTAACCACTGGACCGCCAGGGAATCCCTACTCTTACTTCCCAGGGACTCTAAACTACTCATATTTCTCCAAACATGCTGTGCTATTTCACATCTCCCACCGCAGGAACTGTTCCCTTTGCCTAGAAAGCAAGCTCCATTCATCAAAACCCAGCTCAGATTTCACCTGCATGTTGAAGCCTTCCTTCATACAACACACACTTTCACACAGTAATTAATATTCATGAATATTCTGCTTAAATATTCAGCATGCAGAAGTAGAATATTCTTCTCCGGGTGCCTTGCGGATTTTATCTTAGTCCTCACAAGATCCCTCTGATCCCATTCTACACGCTTGGGAACTGAGGCATAGGAAGGCTAAGTAACCTGCCCAAGACTACAGAGCTAGTAAGTGTCAATTGGGTTCACGCCACTCTACCTGATTCCAAAGCCTTTGCTCTTTCTGGAGAGGTTGGAGAAGTGGGGTGCAATAAGGATAGTGCAGATGGCCAGTGAGGTGGGGAGGGGAGCCCCCAACAAGCGCTGCCTCCTGGAAATCTAGGGTTGCCATGTGTGCAGGTGGGGGGTAGGCAGGATGAGGGCAGAGGTGAAGTCAGCACTGGGCTGGCGAAGAAGTGGGACAGTGGAGCGGCCGCTGAGGAACCCATCATGGAGAGGGTTGCCACCCACAGGAGCCGTGACTGGCGGTCCAACCTGCAGGGTACAGTGACTCTAAGAGATTCCTCATCCTGAGGGGGCTGGGACTATCCCAGACAGGGAGGAGCCCCCCAGACCTCAAAGAGTAAAGGCCAGCCAGAGAACCAATGACAGCTGCTCATCTGCTAACTAAAATTACAAGAGAAAACGTTATAAAAGTTAGTAATTCAGCCCAATATTCAAAAACAAGCAGTATATCTGTGTGTGAGTGGGTGTCTGTGACTTCCCTCTCAGCCCTTCTTTCCCTCTCTTTCCTCGTCTTCAAGTTACAAAAATATGATGAGGCAGATTGTTTTATCCATCATTCCTCCCCCGTCAGCCCTCCACACGCAGTCCTAGATGGATTCTTGGTGGAGTCTTGAGGCTGAAAGGTATTAAGAGCAAACCCTTTGGAGTTACAGATACAGTTTAAATTCTTCCTCCTTTACCAGGTGGTTATGGGCAAGTCACTTCACTTCTCTGAGCCTCAGTTTCCTTATCTGCAAGCTGGGATTCTAACGTCATCTCATAAGGTTGCTGTGAGGAGTAAGAGAGAGACTACACAGGGCTCCAGGTGGGGTGCAGATCATGGTGGGGCCCAGCCCCTTGCCTGTCCACTCCACCCCGGGCCCCCACGGCCCTGGGCTTTGCGCCACATGAGAGCTGTTCTCAGGCTCTGACTCATCAGCAAGCAGTTTCTCTCTTGCCCCCAAGAGGGTGAGCCTTCTGTCTCTATCTGCGTCTGGCACAGGGTTGGACCTAAGAGGAATTTTTGTCTGTTGCTAAATTTAATTTGGTTTTTAGTCTTAAAATTCCTATTATTTTTCTAAAATAAGGTAAAAACTTATTTTTCTCTGAAAGCAAAATCTCTGTCCCAAGCTGACTCAGTTGTGTGAGTTCCTCCCCCCTTTCCTAGAATATTGGTGGCTTCACACACTCGCCCACGTGCACATACACAGCAGACCCTTCACCCTGCTTCGGAGCAGGGCTGGCTCTGGGTGGCACTGGGAGCCAGCACGGAGCCGAGTTTTACACTCGCTAGCACGTTTCATTTTAGCACATCAAACCTCATGGACACACTGCCGTTGGGTGCTGTGATTCTCTGTCACACAGAGGACAGAACAGGCTCAAGGTGACACAGGCCATCCAGATTTCACCTGGCCAGCTGGGGCAGGCAGGACGGAGCCGGTGCTGGGAGGCCCAACAGCCAGCCTCACAAACAAAGGTGTGGGCATTCCACACTGTTGCCGCACCCAGCAGGTTGGGACCTAGCAGGAAGGGCTGAGAGGTCACTGCTGGTCAGCATCCAGGGTCCCTGGCATGCACACACCCACCCACCCATACACACACCCACACCTCTGCCACCATCAGGGAGGCGTGCACACACACACACACACCCCTCTGCCACCATCAGGGAGGCGTGCACACACACACACACACACACACACACCCCTCTGCCACCATCAGGGAGGCGCACACACACACACACACACACACAAACACCCCTCTGCCACCATCAGGGAGGCACACACACACACACACACCCCTCTGCCACCATCAGGGAGGTGCTCACACATACACACACACACCCCTCTGCAACCATCAGGGAGGCGCACACACACACCCCTCTGCCACCATCAGGGAGGTGCACACACACACACACACCCCCCACTCTGCCACCATCAGGGAGGCCAGGACCAGGGAACTCCTCAAGGAGCTGCCCTCTCAATAGATTTCTGCTCCCCACACCTCTGTCTCCCCCAGTCTCCCTTCCCACTCTCCCAGTCATCCCCCCTCCGCAGCGACTGGGCCCACTGTGCACACAGAGGCACTGCTGGGACCCCGCAGTCAGAGCGTTCGTGTGGGAGTCTGCAAGCTGCAGGACACCCTGAGTGGCCCAGGCCAGCTGTGCAACCTCTCAGAGTGTCCATGTCTCCCTCTGTGAAATGGAGACAGTCGTACCAGCCTGGAGGGGGGTGCGGGAAGAGGCAATGGGGTCACAGAGGGAAGGCCAGCCCCAGCAAGCCTGGGTGGATGTGGCTTGCTCATCCTCAACCCCTGATGGGGCAGCCAAGACTCCTTCTAAGTGAGCACCCACCTTCCTCTCTGTCTCCTCTGACTTCCTCCTGCCCCTGAGCTCACCCTCAGCTCTGCCCAGAGCCAGCCTTGGGAAAAGAACAATGAAATTGGGAGAAGACCCCGCTGGGAGCCAGGGGTCAGGATTTGGGTTCCTGGCTTAGCCCTGCCTGAGTGGCTGTGCGAGGTAGGAAAGTCCTCCTCCGTCACTGGACTGAAGTGGTGGCCGGGCTGATTTCGGGGACAGGAAGGGCTTTGAGAGCAAAAGGTGGGGGAAGCAACAAGCCTCCTGGCAGAAGAAAACACATAAACACACAGAGGGAGAGGAAACCACAGCTTGGGGAGCGTCAGGAATGGTGCTTTGAGGACTTCAGAGTTGATCTCCAACTTTTGAGGTCATAGGCAGGGTTTCTCCTCCCACGGTGCTTGCAAACACACATGCACAGGCACACGCGCGCGTGCACACACACACACACGTATACATACATTCATGGCTCCACAAATCTGAGTGATTTGACTTGGTTCCACTAGAAAAGGAGCTGGATGACTCACACTAGACAATGAGCTAGAGACTGTGCACGCCTGTGCTTTTCACAGATTATCTCACTTGAACCTCCTAGAAATGCTGGGGCATCAGAACTGGTATTAACCCCATTCTACAGATGAGCAAACCGAGGCTCCAGGATGTGTAGCGACTTGCTCAAGGGCACACAGTCATAAGTGGCTGGCTGGAAATGGACTCAGGTCTCTCCGACATGAAGCCCTGGCTGAGGGACAGTTTTCCCGAGGCTCTGGTCCCAGCCTTCTGATGGCCTCGGTGCCGTAACAGCACCTTCTGACTTTGCTGCTGGCTTCATTCCCTCTATTTCTGGCAATCTGGAGAACTGGTTCTCCCCTCTTCATTGATACAGGACCCCAGAGCCAAAGCTGCCTTTAGCATCTTCTGACCTAATTGCCTTTTTTACAGGAGGAAAGACAGAGTATGTTAAGGGCGCACACAGCCCAGACCCATGGGAGGAGCTGAGAAAATGCAGGCATCACTGTTATTATCACAGAGGGCAGGAGACTTCGTCAGATCCACCCAGTGCCAGAGTTGGGTTTGGACCCGGGACTAGAAAAGGGGCTCTAGAAAAGCCCTTCTCTAGAAGAGGGGCTCTGGACTAGAGAAATGGCTCTGGGTCTAGGACAAAGAAAGGGGGTGACGATGGGGAGCTGCCGGCCATCTGCTCTGATCTTAAAACCCATGAAGACCATGGCAGGGAACCCAGTCAGGGCTGAACAGGTAACTCACCTCCGTGGCTCAGCACCCATCCCCCAGCCCCCTCTGCCCAGTCACGCTGGACCACTTTCACCCACACACTTGTGAGAGGCAAGACCAGTGGGTCATGCCCGCTTGTAGATGTGGAAACTGAGGCCCAGGCTGGGCCAGTGGGCTTTCCAGGAACCCTGGGGGAGGCAGAGGCAGTGGGGGGTGACTCCCATCCCATCAGTGTTTACCCCCACTGAGGCAGGAGCTGGGTGAGTAGGAACCTCACCTGCCCTGCCTTTCTGGAGCAGGCCCCTGTAGGAGCCAGGTGGGGTGGGGTGGGGCTCCACGTGCAGAGCCCAGAGGCTTGCTCTGTGTCATCACTGAGGACATTCCAGTTGAGCAGGAAGAGCTTATTTCTGAGGCCTTCCACCTGGTAACTTTTATTTCTGCATTATCAGCCTCCACAGGGTCGGTGTGATGAGGTGGAAAGAACAGGGGCGCTGGAGGGAGGCAGATCTGAACTTGAATCCTGGTCCTTTCCCCCTGGTCTGTGGGGCTGGCTGGGCAGCTCTTCTCTTGGTCTCTCTCCTCACCAGTAAAAGGAGGAGGATGTGTCCCACCTTCTCAGTCTGCTGTGCAGGCTCAGGGCCACAGTGCACAGAAGTGCCAGTGGACAGTCGACGGTCGAGAAATATTCATTCTCCTTCCTCCTCCTCATTGCCCCTCCCCTGAAAGAGAATTAGTCAGCTCTCAGGAACTGACACTGAAACACAGATTACAAAGTCCTCAGGGGCAAAGTTTGAACTGCAAGGCAGGCATTTTCCTTCAGAATCAACGGGGTCACAAAGAACTGAGCACACACGCACACACACAGAGCCTGTGCAGACACATGTAGGTTAATAAGCCACTGGTATATCAAGAGAGCTTCTGCTGAAATCCCCTAAAATAGCTAAAGTGAAAGTCGCTCAGTAGTGTCCGACTCTGCAACCCCATGGATTATACAGTCCATGGAATTCTCCAGGCCAGAATACTGAAGTGGGTAGCCTTTCCCTTTTCCAGGGGATTTTCCCAACCCAGGGATCGAACCCAGGGTTGGGAAAATCCCGCATTGCAGGTGGATTCTTTACCAGCTGAGCCCAACATTTCCTTCTTTGGGGGTCACCTTTTGAAGTAAATGAACTAGCCATCTGAGACCCATCCTTATATCTGCCAAGTTAGCACACACCTGCTCTGTAGGGGCTCATCCTAACCCTGATATTCACTATAGGTTCTGCCAGATCACCCACCTTTGTCGATTACCCACCCAGCTGTGGCAGTGTGGATCTTCAGGCTTCCCTGCAGATCACAACTGCTGATCCTTTGCTCTGTTAAAAAGAGATGCACTGGCCTGCCATTTTCACTCGGCTCTCCACAGTGCGAGAGGCCCGTGTAGTGTTTCCATCAAGTTCCCAGGGGATGCTGATGCTACTGTCATGAGACTCCACTTTGAGAACCACTCATCTGGGGTAGTTAGGTGCGGGGACCTAAGCTGCTGGGTTCCCAGCTCTGCTACCATCTAGCAGGGCCACTTAGGGCCACAGGTGCCTCTTCTGTAAAATCGGGATAACTGTAGTCCTTACCTTCTTGATAACCCATGTAAATTATGTGCCTCATTTATAGTAAGCACTTATAGTAAGTGCTCAATAAAATGCACTTTTATTCATATAGCAAAAACCCCAGCATTTCCAGGTTTCAGTCCAGGCTGTCACACTAGTCGTGTGTCTTTGAGGACATCATCTCACCTCAGTGTTCCCACCCAACGGGGTGATGATGACCCACTTAACATTCCACACAGGGCTTTCTGAGGATCACGTGGCTTCTGCAATGAGTGCACTTTGTAAATGGTAAGCACCGCACAGAGTTGCAGCGAGGTGTTGGGGGTAACAACATGAATTTGAACAGGGAGACTTGGCATGAAATACCGGAAGAATCCGCCTCTGTGAGCCCATCTCTAAAGTGAGGGAAATATTGGTGAGGGCCTCAGAGGAGCTGGGAAATGTCCTGAGAACCCTTGCCTGTGCCTCACTCTCACCCTCAGTTAGTACCAGGATCTGCCCAGCTACTGAAGGGCAGTGCTGGAGCCTGGGCCCTGCTGCGTCCCCTCCCACAGATCTGCCACGGAGCAGCCACCAAACTTGAGCCCGTCCAGCTTGAAGCCTGGGCAGACTCTCCCACTGGCCAAAACCCCCTCATAGACCCTGGAGCCCCCAGCTCATGGGGTCCTGATGAGGATGAACAACAGAAAGGGTGGGGTGTCCTGCCCCAGCTCACCCTGGGCGGCCCTCAGTCAACATTCTTCTCCTGGCAGAGGTCCTGTCAGCCCCCTCCCAGGGGGCTGCCTCCAAATATATTGCCTCTGGGAGCCATCAACTCTGGAAGTGAATTCCTTGCAGCCATCAGAGGTTTCACAGCAACTTCATTCTCCAGGAGAGAGGAAGAACACCCCCTCCCTTCTTCAGGAGGGGAGGGGGCAGTCAGAGGCCTGTTTAATTTAATTTAACGCACCATGGCTTGCCAGGTTGCCCCTGGTAACAGCTTCAACTGCTGCTTCAGTTACAACCAGAAGGATTTTTAAAGAGACAGCTTATTTTAGGACCAGAATTGCACAGCAGAGTGAATGGTCTCTCTCTCTACTAGGGATGGAGGGTTGGAACCCAAGCATAGGGAAGGCTCAAGCCAGGCCTGTTTATACCATTAACTCCACTTCTAATTTGCAACGCTATAAGCCCTCCTGCAAATGGTACCTTGAGTGGGATCTGAGGAGGGGCTCCATTTGAAATTTATCAGAGAGATGTCACTCAGCTAGCTACTTCTCTGAAAATCACAGTTTTAGTCTTCAAGTAGAAGGGAAGAGGGAAATGGCAACCCACTCCAGTGTTCTTGCCTGGAGAATCCCAGGGACGGGGGAGCCTAGTGGGTTGCCGTCTATGGGGTCGCACAGTGTCGGACATGACTGAAGCGACTTAGCAGCAGCAGCAGAAGGGAAGAATTTTCAGGAGTTGCCCCGGCAATTCAGGCACTCTGCCACTAGATGGTAGTATTGCTTACTTAGTGCAAACGATAACCAGGCTTAACTTATTCAAGACTATCAGAATAGTGGTGAAACCACTGGGTTTCAAGTCTTGATAGTAACCAGTGTGTCACCCTGAGCAAGCTGCTTCACCTTTGTGGTCTCAGTGGTCTCAGGGATATAATAACGGGATTGATTAAAACAGCCGAGTGCTGTTGACAAGCATTGGGGCTAGAACTATGAAGGCATGAGTTTATGTCCCAACTCTGTCATGTACTGTGTGATTGGACACATCACTTAATTTCTTGTATCTTGAATACCAAACAAGAGGGTGGCTATGACCCAGGCAGAGCCTGAGAATAGCACATTGCTCTTCAACCTTGGGAACCTGTGGACCCTACGGGGCATCTGAAGCCCTAGGAGCACAGTGGTGGTGGTGGAAGGCTGTTAGAAAGTGGGGTAAGGCAGGATGACTCAGTGTGCCAGAGCCTGAGACCTCGACGCCCCAACTAGAACTGAAACAGGGCAAAGCAGCCTCCCAGACACTCCTAACCCTGCACGTCTCTAACCCAAACCAGGAGAAAGGGGGCAGATATTGATGGATATTTGTGGAAGACTGGGCCCTGCCTCACAGTGCCCTTTTGCAGATAAGGATATAGCCTCTAAGGGGTAACACATCCACCCAGGGCCACCCTCCTCTTGTGGCCAGGCCTGTTAGCCACTGAGCCTCTGCTCTGGGCACTGCAGCCCTCTCCTTGTCTAGTACAACGGCTGTCTCTATGGTCATGTTTCCTTGTCAGGAGCCTGAAAAGGGGAGCAGGTTCTGTGTCTTCCCACCATGACTCGGCCTAGCCAACCTCAAAGTGGGCATGAAACCAGAGGTCATGGGATCATACCCACAGGCAGCCAGGGAGCCTGAAGCACACATGCTTTGGTCTTTCATGTGGACAGGTGCTGACCTTGTGTCAAGGTCCTTGGCCAGCCTGGCTTATGAACCTGAGTCCCCTTCCCATGTCCCAGGTCCTTTGTAGGCACAGCACATTAAGGTTATCCGGCAGCCCATCCCAGCTTTTTGCTTTGGTCAGTGTTCTCCACTGAGCTCTCATGGATGCCCCTTAGTCCTTAGACCTGCCACTCTTCCTTCCAGACAGCGCTATTCCCAGCCAAAGCCCCCATACACATATTCCCACCTAAGTAACAGGGTAACTTTCCAAGGTGATGTGGGTGTAAAAACACATGGGACCCTCGTACTCCCCAGTTCAAACCTTCGCTATGGCTCCCCATTGCCTTGCAGATGACTTCCAGGTTCTGAGCCTGGCATTCAGGGGCCCCTCCTGATGTGCTCCTGCTGGCTCCTCCCTTCACCCCTTAAAAATGGGGTGCTGGTCACTCCAGGCTGCATGCAGCCCCTGACACACCTGCTCACTCATCTCTGAGCTTTTGCACAAATGTGCCCTCCATCTGATGTCCTCTCTCACTGTATCCACCTTGGTGGTTCCTACTTGTCCCTAAGAACCCTGCTCCAGCAGGCCCTCCTCTGGAAGCCTTGGGGGTCCCCCTGGATCACGTGGGAAACCTCCTCCCACAGCCCCTGTATCCCTTCTGCTCATTGTGTCTTAGTCTGGCTTTCCCACCAGACCTGGCTTGGCCCTGGGCTCACACCTCTCTCCTAGGGGCAGTCACACCGCTCACTGGGATCTACTCACAGGACCCCCTTCCTCTGTTCCTCTGAACGGGCCAGCCCAGAACAGCCACACCCTAACTTGCCAGCATTAGCTACCCTGTGCCTCCATTCTTACTCACCGTGCTCCATGCTCCTCAACTGCCCACACGTGTCCAGGCTGAGCCTCCATCTGGAACGCCCTTGTGCCCCACCCCACCCTCTGCAATACCACTCCAATTCAAGACCCACCTTACAGCCCACCCTGTGTGTGTGTGTGTGTGTGTGTGTGTGTGTGTGTGTGTGTCACTCAGTCGTGTTCTACTCTTTGCGACCCCATGGACTGTAGCTGGTCAGGCTCCTCTGTCCATGGAATTCTCCAGGCAAGAACACCAGAGTGGGTTGCCATTCACTTCTCCCAGTCTCCCAGGGACTGAACCTGGGTCTCCTGCATTGCAGGCAGATTCTTTACCGTCTGAGCCCTCTGTGAGACCTTCTGAGTCTTCTGACTGGAAATGGCCTCCCCCTCCTACTCCATTTGTCCACATCCACCTCTTGGTCTTGATCAAACTCTGTTTCATATTAGAGCTATTGGTAAGCCAGCGTGATGAGAGGAGCAAGGGCTTTGGAGACTAACAAATGGGATTCAAATCCCAGTTCTGACACCTGCATGCTGTGTGACCTTGGGTGAGTCATTCTACCTCTCTGAACCTCTGTCTGTGCCTCGGTGAAGTGGGAGTGGCGCCTGCCTTAGGGTTGTGAGATTGAGATGATGCGTGTCAGATCCCGGCACATGGCAGGTACCCCTTCAAGCCCTATTATTTATGCCTGCGTCTGTCTTCCCAGGCAGGTTGTGAGTCCATCCAGGGTGTGGGTCCCATTCAGTGCCACAGCCCATAAGCACCCAACACAGGGCCTCACACCACAGATGCCCAGAAGTGCTGGCTTGACTGAACACTTGGTTCTAACTACTGAGGGTGGGGGGTGGAGGCATAATGGGACCCTAAGCTGAGAAGGCCGCTGTGGGGGCGGGAGGGGGGGGTGGTGAGTGCAGAATGGAGCCTGGAAATCAACCACAGGAGATTAATGTGGAGGCAGGGGCCAGAGCCTGAGGCAGAGCTGCTGATATGCACTGGGGGTTTTATTGGTTTTCATTAAAATTCCTTCCAGAGGCAGGAGCAGCTACTCCCATAAATAACGGCATAAATATTTTATCTGGTGCCCAAGTCAGTCTAAATGCACAGCAAAGTTAGCAAGAATAACAATGGGAAACAAGTTTGGGGGGGGCGGGGAGGGGGCGTTTCCTGGGCTTCAGCTGAACTCACTCACATGCCTAAAGGGGCTTCTCAGGAAGGTGGAAGGCGAGAGATGGGGCCAAAGGGGAGATGCAGGTGGATGGCGGGGAAGAGAGAAGGTGACCAGTGGAGTATGGGCCTTGTGGGGGAGGGAGCAGGAGCCTAGGAGAGGGGAGGGGAGGAAACGGACCCCGTCTCTGCTCTGCGATGGACCCCTTGCTTGGGGCATTCACTCAGACCATCTTGTCAAATCCTCTGTGGTCAGAGAAGCGAAGTGACTTGCCCAGGGTCACCCGGCCAGCCAGTGGCAGAACCAGGCAGGATTATGATCGAGAGTGTACTTGCTGCTTCTTGGGGTTTAGGGGAAGCATGGGGCTCTATGAACAATGTCCCCAGTGCCTCAACAGCAGCAGCACAAGCCATTCTCTGCTTCCCTAGATCCCGATGGAGGAGAAAAGGGGCTGGTACTTCACCATGGCAACGCTCTTCATCAGGTCAGGCTGGGGGTGGGGATGGGATGGTGGGGAGGGACGGGGTGGGGCGGGGAGGTGGGGCGGGGAACCCAGGGGGGAATGGCTGAGCCCATCGCCATGGCTAGGGCGCTCCAAGTTCCCCTTCCTGCCAGTAGCCTGGGGAGGGCTCGAGGCAACCTGGGGACCACTGGGAGGGTCCTGATCAGCCACGTCCCCTTCCTGGGCACAGGTTAGATGGCATATTCCTGGAGCTGGGCAGCGAGGAGCAGAAGAGGCTGCCGGCCTTCAACCGCACGCTGGCCCTGCTGCAGCAAGTCCTCAAGTCCTCGGACCCCCAGCCCCGAGGTCGGGCTCATGCGGGCGGCAGGCGGGGAGTGGGAAGGGGTCGGGCTCTCCCTGCACACATCAGCAGCCCTGCCAGCCTTGTCACTGTCCCCACCTCTCGTTCTGTTTTTCTCTCCCTCAGCCTGTCCCCTCCACTCCCTGTTCCCCTCAAGGAGCTCACACCCGTCACCCAGCGGATGCATGCCCGCACATCACTCCAAGGGCACGTGTCCAGGCCTGTCTGTAACGCAGAGTGTGAGAGACAGAACTCTCCCCATTTCAGCCTCTTATCCCCGTTTTGTGGTGGGGGAATGAAGGCCCTTCTGGAGATGGGAGGGGTCGCTGTCACACAGGGACCAGAGCTACAGAGCTGGGGGAGAGCTGGGGTCAGACAGCAGAAGGCGCCTTCCGTGAGGGCCCCTAAGGGATGTAGAAAACACAAGACAGGCACTGGAATCGTTCCCCCTTCACTCGCAAGTCCCCTCTGCCCTCCTTTGTTTCTCTTTCTCCCTCGGTGGCCCAGTGATTTCTGCCCCTGCCCACCCACCTTGTCCTCCCAGGGCTGACACCTGGGTGGTGCTGGCCCCTGCCTGCTCTCCCCTTCCCCACCTGCGACTCCCTGAGACGCCTCTCCCCTGGCCCCCAGCTCTGGCCTGGTGCTACCTGGGGATGCTGCTGGAGAGGAAGGACACCTTCTCCACCACGCCCATGGGTGTCCATGACTGCGGGTTTTCGGGAACTGACCCCCTGGACTGCTTTGGCAAGGTATGTGCCCCTGGTTACAATCATCCTCCAAACCTGGACAAAGCCTGACACCCCAGCCTCCTCTCCCTGGAACCCACTGCTTCTCTGGGTTTCTCCCCACCTCCATGCCCTACTCAGGAAGTGCCCTTATTCCAAACCTTTCTCTCCATCCCAAGCGAAAAAGCAAAGTGAGTCAGACCCTCCCAATGCCTGGTCTGACCTATCCCATTTCCCAGGCCTGTCTTCTAAGCTAGCTGCAATTTTCCAATGCTTTGGCCTCCTGGTGCAAAGAACTGACTCATTGGAAAAGACCCTGATGCTGGGAAAGATTGAAGGCAGGAGGAGAAGGGGACGACAGAGGATGAGATGGTTGGATGGCATCACCGACTCGATGGACATGAGTTTGAGCAAGCTCCAGGAGTTGGTGATGAACAGGGAAGCCTGGCATGCTGCAGTCCATGGGGTCGCAAAGAGTCGGACATGACTGAGCGACTGAACTGAACTGAACCCTCAGGCTTTTCCCCTTTGCAGCCCCATGGCACAGTGGAAAGAAAATGAGTGTGGCGCAGCGTGGATGCCAGCTCTGCTCACAGGCCCTGTGACCCTAAAACAAGTCACTTCCATCCCTGAACCTCCTTATATGTTGATTATGTGATCTGTCCATCTTCTAGGATATTGAGAGACTCAAAGAAGGTAGTGGATGAAACTGTCTACTGCAGACTTTAAAGTGTTGTTCAAGCCTTATTCTTGACACCTTGTTTCGGTGGCAATTTTCACACTGAGCTCAGTTTTTTAAGATTTTCCTGGAGGACAGGGACCCTGTGATTCTCATCCCCTGTACAGTCAGCATGATGCCCTGGGGCAGGTCACAGTGTTGGCTGATGGGTGATGAGCAGTTTCTTGGTGAGAGATCTCAGAACAGAGTGGAGCATAAACTCTAGTTCACGTGTGCTCCAAGAGTTGTGTCTGATTTAACACACTGCCTTTGCCCCTCCTTGGGAACCTACTCTGTGCTGAGCACAGAGGTGGAGAGATGGGGCCCCTCCCTGCAGGAGCTCACTCTCTCAGGGGCAGCAACAAACACAAGGCAGGAGCTGTCAGTAACTAGACTGGGAGTGGGGTGATGCTGAGGCCCAGGTAGAAACACTGTGTGAGTGTGAGGGAGGCAGAGGCTGATTCTGGCCCCTCTTCCCACCTGTCCTGGAAAAATGAGGGAGCACTCATTGATAAGTCTGAGAAAGAGGGGTTGACCTGGGGTCTGGAGGGATTCACCGGACATGTCCATGAAAACGGCAGAGAGCATGGCAGTGAGTTAGGCTCTTGGGAGTTGAGTGTCACTGAGTTGCACCCCAAAGTGTTGGGCCCCATGATATGGTTGCATTTGGAGCTGAAAGGTGGATATGGGGGATGAAAATTTGGGGATGATATGGCCCTACTGAGAGATGACCTTCCAGTTCTAGCAAACAGCCAGACAGATGGTTTGCTCTAACCCTTGTCCCTTACCCAGGCCATCGAGATTGCCAAGGACCAACTTCCCATCCTTAATCGCCTAGCCAAAATCTTCCACTTCCTTGGAAAGCAGGACATGGCCATTGGCACCTGCAACATGGCCCTGGACGTCCTACGAGATCCAGAGCTCAACTGGCAGGCGTACTGCACAAGGGCCAAGGTGAGTCAGCCTGCAGCTCTGCCTCCTTCTGCCGTTGAGGATCAGAGAACAAGGGCCAAGACTCTGTGGCCAGAGCCGAGAGGTCAGGGAGCCTTCGTGGTAGAAGGGAGCTTAGGTGTCATCAAGGCTCACAGTTCGTGTTCTCTACGATTATCAAGTTAGAGAATGAAGGAGCTTACCACCCACTGCTCATCCCTTCTACAATGACCTGGCCAGCTACCTGCCAGCCTCCTCTCTGATTAGCACCTCAGGCAGTCAGACTGACCTGGGTGGAGTTCTGGCCTCTCGATTTATCGCTGTGGGTACCTGGGACAAGTGAGCCACTTACCCCTCCAAACCTACATCCCCAAATCTGGAAGATACAGATCATAACATCTATGTTAACAGATTGTCAGAAGATTAAGTGAGGTCACATCTGAAGCAGGTGCCAGGAGTATGGGAGGTGCTCGTAGAAGGCAGAGGGTGTACTGGAGGAAATCTAATGTCTGGAAGAAGAGCTCTGGCTCTCAATGCAGCTAGCCTTCGTTCAAATCCCACATCCTCACTTACACTCTTGCCTAAATTCCGAGCCCCACTTTCTTCATCTATAAACAGGCTGAAGGTAATTGTACCTGCCTCACAGTGTTGTTATGAGGCTTAAATTAGATTCTGTGTGTAAAACTCAGTACTGAGCACATAGGAAGAGTTCATAAGTGGTTGATTACTATTATTAGGTATTTTTTTTTAACTGGCTCACTGTCTCTTACGGCAGTCCACTATGGTCATTCAGCTCCGCAGATTACTAATTTAACCAAGAGCTGCCTGCCTCCGGCTTCCCCACGCTAGTCTCAGATCTGCCCTTAGGAGTCCCCACTGAATGCACTGCTTGGGGGCAGAGATCTGGACCTCTGAGTTTACTTTGCTCCAGGCTAAACAGCCTTCTCTATTACCTTTCATGGGACATGAGGGTGAATCTGCTCCCTGGGTCTTGGTCCCAATGACATAATCATGTTGCCAGCAGTTACTAGTTAGGGTCTCTACCTAGAAGGCTCTTCTCCCAAATGTCCAGTTGGCTTCCTCCCTCACTTCATGGAGGGCTTGAAGAGGCAGCTGCTAGCAGCCATCTTCCTGAAAATGTCAGCCTCTCACCAACACATTGTGTCCTCCTGTATTGATTTATTTTTTCTTCTTAGCACTTATCATTCCCTAACATACTATTTTCTGATTTATGTTTATTTCTCTCCCCCCACCCGCCAGCTAAAATGCATGCTCCACGAGGGCAAGGAATTTTGTCATTTTGCTCTCTACTATATATTCTAGAACAGTCCTGGCACATAGCAGGCTCCTGACAATCTGTTGACTGAATGAATAAACTGAGCACCCCCCAGGTGCTAGGTCCCGGCTAGAACATGTTCTCTCCATTGTCACGGTAACTTTCCAAGGAAGATCTTAGTGTACTGATTTTTCAGATGTGGAAAATGAAGCTCACAGAGGTCACGCAAATAAAGAGGAGGAAGGGCTGGAATTCAGCCAAGTTCAACTGCCACTAAAGCCAAAGATTCCCACCCCCACCCCACCCCCACCTTATGAAGCTATCTTAGAACCAGAGCCTACTGATGGCTATAAAGTATTAACACCTTCAATGACAACAACCCCTTTTTCTTACTTCCTCTTTCTCCACCTCTTCCCTAACTCTCCTGAACCTCTAGATTTTCTAAATGCCCCAAACAGATGTGGGGGAAAAAGGAGGAAGTGGTGATGAAAGCAAGGGTCCGGAATCATTTGTAATTTGATGCTTGCAAGCTGGGGCCACCTGCCATTCTTCCCACACTACTTGCTTACACAGACCCTCACAAAATCGGTGCTGCCATCCCATCTCAGATAACTCCCTCCCCTAGTCAGCTGTATCCCATCACCTGTTTATTTTTTCATTGTACTCGTCCCCACTTGAAGTGGTACCGTCTACTTGTTTATGATCATCATCCCTACTAGAATGTTAAGTTCTGCCAGGGCAGGGACCTCATCTGTCTTATCACGACTGCACTCCAGTACCTAGCACGGGGCCTGGTATATGGTGGGCACTCAGGACATATTTGTTGAATGAATGAGTGAGAGAATGAATGAATGGCTCTTCATCCAACCCCCTTCATTGCACAGAGAGGGGAACTAGCGCCCAGAAAGAGGCTGGTCCAAGCTGGCAGAGGACCAGGACCTAGCACTTCTGAGTCCCAGTCTCAGGGGCTTTCAACTGCACCACAGAAACTCCCTGAGTTGCTGTTGAGGAAAAAAACAGAGGCTTTGTTGACGACAGTAAGAAAGGCAGGGGTCCTGGCTTGGAGCATCTTCCCTCAGCTGACTCTCTGTGGGCAGATCCACATCAGAGCCTACCTGCACGACCTGGAGCGAGGCAAGCTGGGGCTTGGGGGCATGCCTGACAGGAACCACCTGGCCTGCGCCAAGGCTGACCTCGAGGAAGTGGTCAAGGTGTGCCCAGGCCTCAAGACCTACCTGGACATCGGCCAGGTAAGGCAGCCTCTTGGCTTGAGTAGTCAATGGCTTACTTAACAAAAACTGTTAACTCTGTCAGGCCAGGGCACTGAGGACACAGAGAGGCACGTGGGGGCATCCTTGTGCCCGCAACAGTACTTGCCTCCTACAGCTACAGGGAGGGTTATAGGTGGTGATGCACCGACAGCGTTCAGAACAGGGCCCAGTTCTTTCTAAGCACTCAGAAAGCGTGGGCCATTATTCTGTAACCTTCTGTGCCCAGGGAATAATCACCGAGAGGTTACACTATCTTTTGTGAGAGAAAACTGCAGCCTGAGAGGGTCGGGCTCAAGGTTCTATGGCCAAGATTGGTGGGGCTGGAGCTGGAATCAGAGAGAGCACTGTCTCCTTCTCCAGGAGAGGGAGACCAAACTTTGCGATGAATAACTGTTGAAGGAGGGGAGGGTGGGAATGAATGCATGGAATTTTAAAAACAGAATGGAATGAAGGGGGAGCAGCAAGAGAGCCGGGGAGGAAGGCTCATGCCGCGGCCCCCACCCCAGGTCTACTACTACATGGGCGTGGACGCCGTGCAGGAGCTGCTGGCGGTGGACGAGGCGGCGCTGAACCAGGCGCTGGTCTTCCTGGCCAAGGCCGGCGAGTCGGAGCTGGGCGCCATGCTGCCGGAGCTGCAGCTGCTGCGCGGCAAGTGCCTGCGCATTAAGGGCGAGGAGGCCAACGCGGCGGCTTGCTTCAAGCGCGCCGTGGAGCTGGACGACGCGGGCTGCAGCCACGCCGAGGGCTTCGGCTGCCTGCTCGAGGCGCTGCTGGCGCAGTGGAGCCAGGCGCAGCTCAGCGATGGCGAGGTGGGCCGCGAGGTCGATGTGTGGCTGCGTCGCGCCCAGGACAAGTACCCGGCGGCGCGCCTGCGCCAGGAGCTGCAGCGCGTGTGGCGCGCGCACACGGACGAGGTGCTGGGGCTGGCCCGGGCCTTGGTGGCCCAGGGACGGCCGGCGCTGGTGCGGCTGCTCTTCGAAACCATGGAGCGCAAGGGCGAGGGCGTGAGCTCCCTGCGGGACCGCCGTGCGTTCTCCGTCTGAGGGTCCCTGAGGCTCCCCGCCCCTCCCCACCACTCGGAGATGGTTGGACCTGGTCCAGGCGCTGGAAACCGGCTCGCTGTGCCATAGGCTGGTGGGTAAGTGGAGCCCATCAGACTGGCTTCCGGGAGTTGGAATGGGTACCTTGAGACACAAGGACAGTTGGACGTGACCACGGAGGCAAAAGAGCCTGATCCAGGAGAGCAAGGGAGGCTGGGGGCAGACGCGAGGGGCCAGTGGGGAACTGCCAATGGGAAGACCCAAATTGTGCGAATATGCAGAAAAGTAACATGGCGTCTCCCAAGAGATACAGAAGATAATTGCCTCCGTTTTGGCAGGTGCTCTAGTACCCAGGAGCCTGTTACTGGATTCCCGCGAGCCACGCTCTATCCTTATAAGGCCCCCTCTACTGGAGTAGGTCTCAGGTCTGGCAGTGGGAGAAGTCGTGGCTAGAGCAGAGGGCACAGCTGCCAGAGCGCAGATAAGGGCAAGGCCGCAGTCTACACCTGGCTGCTCAGCGCTCTTTCCTGCCCTCTAACAGTCTTCCAGCAGGTCTCATTCTTGGCCAACTTGGTCTGAAAGACCCTCAAACCCCCTGAAATGAGGCCCATTGGTAGAATCTTCCCTTGATTTCTCTACTCTTAGGGGAACATAAGGGCCCCAACCAAGGAAGTGCCGCCTGTGCCCAATCTCAAACCTTCTACCAGACACTGAAGGAAATCTTGGAATTTTACACTTTTGAAATCGAAGTTATAGAATCATAGATGTAGAATTTTATTGTCAAAGACTTTGGCTTTGATTGTTAGCAAATCTGGAAACCACAAGCTAGATTCTTATGGTCCTACCAACAAGAGGAGCTGCTGCTGCTGCTGCTGCTGCTGCTGCTGCTGGTGCTGCTAAGTCGCTTCAGTCGTGTCCGACTCTGCAACCCCATAGACGGCAGCCCACCAGGCTCTCCTGTCACTGGGATTCTCCAGGCAAGAACACTGGAGTGGGTTGCCATTTCCTTCTCCAATGCATAAAAGTGAAAAGTGAAAGTGAAGTCGCTCAGTCAAGTCCAGCTCTTTTCGACCCCATGGACTGCAGCCTACCAGGCTCCTCTGCCCATGGGATTCTCCATGCAAGAGTACTGGAGTGGGTTGCCATTGCTAATTTAACTTAAAACTCTAAAAAACCAAGTTCTTTCCAGACTGCAAGAGTGTTGGTTGTATGTAATCGCAATGGCAAGACACCTCCCCCCGCCCTCTCCCCACCGGTCCATAATGGTTTGTGATTTATTTTGCATTTCCTCCCCCCACTTAAAAAAAAAAAAGTTTTACTCACTGCTTTACTCATTTTCCTGACACTTAAGATGGTACCAGGGATAGGCCAGCACCCCTGCCTTACTTCTCATGTCCCCAGTGATAGGTGGAGAACAGACTGAGACATGCGGTCCCTAGAGATCTCTCATTCTGGGAAGACTGAGAGCCCTGGAAGGGAAGTGGCTTGCTCAGAGTCACACTCCCTAGCCTCCCCATCCTGTCCCTCCAACTTACTTACAGCATTTTTCAGGTTTGGAAAACTACTAATAAACTGATAACACTAAAGCATTAAGCGTTTATGTGTCACCTGTCACCAGGGCCCTCTGATATCCATTGGTATAATGCTGTCATTCCAGGTTCCTGTGAAATCTGGGAAGTAAGGCCACCCAAGGCCTCTGAGTTCCATCCCAGGGCTCATGAAGACTTCCTTTCCCTCCTTTCTTCCTCTCCACTGCAGCAGAGTCCGGGAGGTGACTGCACAGCAGGCAGCACACACACTGTCCACTTCTCCCGTACCCCTTCTCTATCCATGACTGTGACCTGTGACCTTCCCTAGGACAGATGGTGGTGGTTTAGTCGCTCAGTCGTGTCTGATTCTTGCAGCCCCATGGATTGTAGTCCACCAGGCTCCTCTGTCCATGGGATTTTCCAGGCAAGAATACTGGAATGGATTGCCGTTTCCTTCTCCAGGAGATCTTCCCAACCCAGGGATTGAATCTGGGCCTCCTGCATTGCAGGCCTATTCATTACCAACAGAGCCACCAGGGAAGACAGGAACCCATCTGTTTCTTCTCCTACTTCCCAGACAGACAAACTGAATTCAAAGTGGTTTGCTGGTAAAGCTGGGAAGCTGATGAGGTTTGTTGCTCCCCTAGGCCTCCCAGTTTGTTTTCTTCCTTGCTTTTCCTGTCCCCAAGGTTATGCATTTCTCCCTCCATTGCCTCTTCCTCCTGCCAAAACTTTTCAATAAACTTTCTTTCTGATATCTCATTCACATTAATCATATAAATGACTAACAAATACCTACTAGAGCTTTTGTCAGGAGTATCTGCATACTAGCCAAAAGCCGAAAAGAGAAAACAAAACCCACTTCCAGGACTGCCTCCTATGTGCAAGGCACTTCATACATGTAAACTCATTCCGTTCTCTCACCAGTCCTGAAGAGTAGGCATTGCAATTATCATTTTACAGATGAGAACACAGACACTGAACAAGGTCACAGATAAGCATGGAAAGAGCCAGGCTTTGAACCAGACTTACCCCATTGTATGCTGCCTCCTTGGACACAGCCCTTCCTGGGAGGTGTGTCATGAGTGGTCTAGAGTTGGGCCTGGGATCACCAACACAACCTGTCCCTACCCTGCTCCGTCCCCACAGTGTACTAGTCTCCCTGCTCACAAATTGCCTTACTTCTGTGTCTTTGTACATCCTATTCCTCCACTGAATTTTCTTCTTATCATTTTTATCCCTAGTGCTCAGTTCAAACCTGCCTCTTCCAGGAAGTCTTGCCAAACCCTCCAGCTCTCATCCATCATTCCACTTTGTGTACACTCTCAGGCCATTGTGTCTCGCTGCATTTCCTACATTCCTTTATCCTCGCACCATAATGATCTCACCATGTCTGTTGTCCCCATTCGACTCTGGTTCTTTTCAACAAGGGCCACATCTGATTCAGCCCCATGGCCCTGCACTGAGCTTGGCACATAAGATAGGCTCAGTTTGGGCTATTGTACTGAGTAAACTCACAGCAGGGATATGGCTACCTCAGTCCCAAACAGGTGACTCCATCACCGGGTCCACAAGGGCTGAGGATGGGACCAAGACTACCCCCTAGGGACCTTTGCAGGCTAGAGCACAACGAGAAAGCATGGGCTTTCTTTCCACCTCCTCTCCAGTTTTAGGTGAAATCCCCAAATTTGTGGCCAGGAAGCTGAGGCCCAGATAAGGAAACTGAGGCAAGGGAGCAGGGAGTTGCCCAAGGTCAAACCATGAATCAATGACAGATACTAACTTGAACCCCACCTCCAGACTCTCGGGCCAGTGATCTCTGCCCTTTGGGCTGCCTCCTTTGTCAAGTTTATTTCTGTCAAGTTCAAGAAGACTATAGGCCTTCAAGTCACTTACTTAACATTTTTCAAGCACTGGTCAAGCACCAGGCATAGCTCCAGGCTCTGGGGCTAAGTGGAGAGCAGACTAGCTCCTGCCCATGCCTTCAGCGGGCTCACAGTCTGGAGCATATAGAGTGGGTCATGCAGGGCCTTGTGGGCCACAGTGGGGACTGTGGAAGACCCAATGTGATGCTCTCAGAGGTGTAAACTGGCAAAGCTGGCTATCCCACCCTCCACACTGGTCACGTTCATTCTGTGTTACTGGCCTTTCCCCCAGCCCAGTGGGGAGGAGAGGGTGGCTATCCCTGGGGCTCAGGACCTAGCCTTGGCCACCCCTCTTCATCAAGGCACTGCAGAGGCCAGGCCTGGCAGGCACCTGGGATCACAGCTCTGGCTTGTAGTGGGAGGCTAGTGGGTGGGTGATCTTTATTCAATTACAGCTTCAAGTCCTGTGAAACACCCCTGCCTACTGGGCGGCTGGGAGGACAACTGTCTGTCATGTAGCTGAAGCAGCAGGCACTCCTTAGGGGAGCACTGCAGAGTAAAAGCCTTAATGACCCCATAATCAGAGTAATGAAGATGAATCGCACCTTGTGCTGCCTGCCCATTCCTTCCTCTGTGTCTAGCAGCCAACATCAGACGCTGGAAACTGTTTAGTCAGTATGAGCAAGGCATGTTTAAGATCATGAAAACAGGTGAGATTTTTCAGTTATAGGTTTCTAGAAGCTCAATATTGCAAATAATCTCAGCCATCACCTCTTCCAGCCTCTCCATCTAAACCAGAACTCCTCTCAACAGTGAGTGTTCTGAGAGAGTATCCAAACCTCTTGCATGCCTCTGGTAGACAGGCAGATCACTACCTCTTGAAGGTATCGTGCATTTTTAAAGTCTTCTGAGTTTGTCTCTCTGTTGCATTGAAACCTTCTTTTATGTCATTTGCATGTCTTGATTCAAGTTCACCTTCAGCACACAGTGAAAGGCTCTCAGTTGTGTCTGACTCTTTACAACTCCATGGACCATACAGTCCATGGAATTCTCCAGGCCAGATTACTGGAGTGGGTAGCCTTTCCCTTCTCCAGGGGGTCTTCCCAACCCAGGGATTGAACCCAGGTCTCCCGCATTGCAGGTGGATTCTTTCCCAGCTGAGCCACCAGGTAAGCCCAAGAATACTGGAGTGGGTAGCCTATCCCTTCTCCAGTGGAGCTTCCCGACCCAGGAATCGAACTGGGAGCAGACCCTAAAAAGCAGTCTGTGACCTTGAACAGGTCACTTTGCTCTTGTCCCCATTCTCTCTGTAAGGTGTTCGAGGTGTTTAGCGGGTGGGTGGCTGCCTGCTCTACCGGCAGCCAGGCCCAGCTCGGACCTGACACCGGCCGCCGGTGCCCAGCCTAGAGCTGACACAGAGCTAGCAGTTGAAAGCAGAACAGACCAGGGCTTCTCCCAACCGTAATCAAGCCCCGAGGGAACACCCTGTGTGGATGATGGTGGCTGGATGCCAAATGAAGTGAAATATCTCCTTTTCTCAGGCTGTTAACTTTTTTTCTTGTTTAAGGAAGGGGAGGATAATGACATTTAGCACTTTACAACTCAGCAGTAAAATGAGCAGATGGAAACAGATCCGCAGCATCGTGGGCATGCTTCCAGCAAGAAACCCTCCCTGGCTCTAGCTCTGGTTCCGTGGGGCCGAAGTTACTGGCAAGGTTTGCTGGTGGGGTGAAGGACACCGCCTGCTCCCTCCCACCCCGGCTCCTCCCACAGGCACCCCTCCAGGCTGCACGTTGTTGGTAGTGCTGGCCCCCGTTGCCTGCTTCTGGTTTCTGGTTGCTGTGTTCCGCCTACCTGGAGCACCTTCCCGTACACCAGGTCTGTTTGGGGTGTGACCTCTCGAGTTTGGGGATGCGGAGGAGCAGAGGTGGGAAGGGTGGGTTCTCAGAGAGCTTGCTCAATCGCTTCAGTTGTGACCAACTCTCTGTGACCCTATGGACTGAAGTCCACCAGGTTCCTCTGTCCACAGAATTCTCCAGGCAAGAATACTGGAGTGGGCAGCCATGCCCTCCTCCAGGGGATCTTCCCGACCCAGGGATCGAGGATTCTTTACCATCTGAGCCACCAGTGGTGAGTAAACACTGTTGCGGAGCTGTGGAAAAGCTCCGGCTGGCCTCTAGGTGGCCACAGAAGAACAATTTGAGCGCAGAAGGTTCCTACAGGGAGGTTAAAAAAAAAGTTGTCACCTGTGGCTGATTCATGTCAATGAATGGCAAAAACCACCACAGTGTTGTAAAGTAATTAGCCTCCAATTATAATATAAAAATAATTTTTTTAAAATGTTAAGTTATCCTTGTCATCATCAAAACTATTGTTTACTGAGAACTCCCCACTGGCCAGTCCCCATGGCTCATGTCTCACACACCTCACTTCATTTTAACCTTCCCAAGCCCAGGAGCTATGTGTTAGCACTGTCTGCATTTTACAGGTGAAGAAACTGAGGTTCAATAACTTCCCCGAGGTCCCTCAAGGCAGGCAGGCTAAAGAGTACTAATGAATGACTTTTTAACTGTTTTTTGAGTTTAGATTACTTTTTCTCTTCTATCCCATATGTTGCTCTATTAACTGCACACTTAAAAAAACCTGAATGCACTTTTCATGTTTGTTTCCAAACTAGTCAATAGCTCTATGCTGGGACTTGTTCTATCTTAGCATGTAAATCATTTCATTAAATTACAGGTCTTCTGTGAGTTTTATTTGTAATCCACAAAGTCAAAGAAACCAACAGAAGAACCCCTACTGTGGTGGAGAGCGATTGCCTCCACCATCTGCTATGTGCCTCCCTGCTGGGAATAGCACCTCTCCTTCCTAGGCTACTAACCACTCCTTCCCCACTTGGAGTGGTGGCAGAGGGCTGTCAATCATAATACCCCACCCCTGACTGCAAATGCTGATGTGACCAAGGTTGGGCCAATCAGAGTCCTTCCCAGAGAGTTTTTCAATTGGGTGCAAAAAAAAGGACAGAAGATGCTCTCAGTCTGTCTGCTGAAACAGCTATTAGCAACTGTCCCTGATAGGATTACTCATCGGAAAAGACCCTGATGCTGGGAAAGATTGAAGGCGGGAGGAGAAGGGGACTACAGAGGATGAGATGGCTGGATGGCATCACCGACTCAATGGACATGAGTTTGAGTAAACCCCAGGAGTTGGTGATGGACAGGGAGGCCTGGTGATATGGAGTCATATCACAGAGTCGGATATGACTGAGCGACTGATCTGAACTGTGGGCATCAAAAATCTGAAAACAGTATCTTAAACAAGACTGTGTGTTTATCTTGCAAGGCCAGCTCATGTATTACCTCAGTGTCCCCTCTCTGCTCACCCACCAGGTACCCAGTAAGGTTGTCCTACTGCAAGCTCCTGACACTCTCCACCTGTCTGGAAGCACTGGGTAGCTGACAGCCCTGGGAGCAGCTTTCAACCAACAGGGCATGGAAATTGCATAAATACCCGAGCCTCATAAGCCGGGGTGGGTGAGGGGATAGGATACTTTGGAGGAATGTGAGATTAAGGCCCAGTGGCCCATAGAAGTAAGCTGTTCATTTTTTTATCACAGCCTGTATTCATTTCGAGCTCTTTCTTCTCACTTCCCTACTCTCTTCTCAGTGTTTCCTGAGATCATCTCCCAAATAAACTAGTAAGTACAAGTGAAAGTCACTCAGTCGTGTCTGACTCTTTGCGACCCCATGGACTATACACACTATACAGTCAATGGAATTCTCCAGGCCAGAACACTGGAGTGGGTAGCTTTTCCCTTCTCCAGGGGATCTTCGCAACCCAGGGACTGAACCCAGGTCTCCCACACTGCAGGCAGATTCTTTACCAGCTGAGCCACCAAGGAAGCCCAAGAATACTGGAGTGGGTAGCCTATCCCTTCTCCAGGGGAGCTTCCCAACCCAGGAATCAAACTGGGGTCTCCTGCATTGCAGGCGGATTCTTTACCAGCTGAGCTACCAGAGAAGCCCCACGTGCCCTCAGATCTTTGACTCGACCTGCTTTGGGGGGTGGGGGGCAAGCTTTAGATGCCCTTGAAATCCTTCCTCATCCCAAGAGGAAGACTCTGCCACCTCCAAGTACTCACATGGCACCTTGTTTGTACCTCTAATAAATACACCATGGCCTGCCTTGTAGTATTTATTAAGCATAAACTAGGAAGGAGGAGGGAGATGGGAAGGTGGTTCAAGAAGGAGGGGACATATGTGTACCTATGGCTGATTCATGCTGATATTTGGCACAAACCAACAAAATTCTGTAAAGCGATTATCCTTCAATTAAAAAATAAAATGTTTAAAAATAAAATAGGAAGAAATGTGTTTCTTGAGTACTATGCCTTATACCAGGTATCTTGTGCTCATTCATTAACTTAATTCATTTTTAATTATTCATTAACATTAATTAATGATCATTCATAAAATTTTTTTAATTTACACTCTTGACCATTTATTTTTTTGTTTTAATTATTTTTTTAAACTGAAGGATATATAGTTCATGTACAATGTTATGTAAGTTACAGGTGTATGACAGTGATTCACAATTTTTAAAGGTTATAGTCCATTTATAGTTAGTATAGAATATTGGCTATATCCCTTAGGCTATATAGGCTCCTTTTATTTAAAAAAATTATAAATAATATCAGGACAAGTATATTTTTTAAAGCTGATTCCATTTTGGATGGCTTATTAGGATGTAAATCTTTAGAAGTAGAATTATAGGATCAAATTACATGAACAGTAAGATTTTTAATATCTTATTATTTTTATTTTTGACTGCCTTGGGTCTTCGTGGCGACGCGTTGGTTTCCTCTAGCTGCTGTGCGCTACCCTTCATTGCCGTGCTTGGGTTTCTCATTGCGGTGGCTTCTCTCCTTGCAGAGCACAGGCTCTAGGACATGTGGGCTCAGTGGTCGTGGAGCGTAGGCTTAGTCACCTCGAGGCATGTGGAGTCTTCCCAGACCAGGGATCAACCCGTGCCCCCTGCGTGGGCAGGTGAATTCTTAACCACTGGACCACTAGGGAAGTCCTAGTATCTTATTTTTAGAGTATATTTTTATTTTTATTATTTTCTTTTTACTTAAATGCCCTGATTTTTTTTTTTTTACTTTATTTTACTTTACAGTACTGTATTGGCTTTGCCACACATCCACATGAATCCGCCACGGGTGTACACATGTTCCCCCTCCTGAACCCCCCTCCCACCTCCCTCCCTGTACCATCCCTCTGGGTCATCCCAGCGCACCAGCCCCAAGCATCCTGTATCCTGCATCGAACCTAGACTGGCGATTCGTTTCTTACATGATATTATACATGTTTCAATGCCATTCTCCCAAATCATCCCACCCTCTCCCTCTCCCACAGAGTCCAAAAGACTGTTTCATACATCTGTGTCTCTTATGCTGTCTCGCATACAGGTTATCGTTACCATCTTTCTAAATTCTTTATTGAGCATTTATAATGTGCCAGATAGTGACCTACACCAGGGGGTGGCAATCTATGGTCCATAGGCCAAATTAGGCACACTGCCTGTTTTTGTAAATAAAGTTTTATTGAAACACAGCTGTGCTTATTTATTTATGTATGTTTATGGCTGCTGTCTTGTCATAACAACAGAGTGGAGTAGTTGCGACAGAGACCATCTGGCCTGTGGAACACAGTAAACAGCATTTACTGTCTGGCCCTTTGCAGAAAAAGTTTGGTGCCCGTTGGAATAGGCGCTGGGGCTGCCGCAGTGAACAAAACAAAAATCACTGCCTCCTCCACTCTATTGGGGTGAAGTCAGGGGGCAGAGGGGGGAAATCTAACACAGTGAACCCCAAACTAGATGTTCAGCATAAAATGTTAAATGACGATAAATGCTGTGGAGAAAAACAAAGGGAGAGAGAATCAGGAGTGCTCGCCAGCAGGGGTGGGGATTGTGGTGAAAATTGGGGTGTCAGGAGGTCCTGGCTGTGAACATGACATTTGGGCAAAGACCTGAAGCAGGTGAAGGAGTGAGCCACGTGGACATGGTGGGGAGGAGCCTCTGGGTAGTGGGGCAGCAGACGGAGGGCCACACTGGAGTATTAACAACAGTTCATCCTATGCTGAGCGTTAGTTACCATGTGCCCTTCACGGGCTTTACATACATATTCCATTTAATTACTTAAAAGTTATCATCTCATTACACATTTAATCTTACAAAAGAATGATCTGAAGATATTTCTATTATTAATAAAGACAGAGCTTTCCGTTTACATAGTTGTTTTACAGTGCTGTTCGTTTATTCTTCATAGCATTTCAAAGAGGTTACTGACCCCATTTTAGGCAGCCAAAACCCAGAAAGGCCAAGTCCTTTGTCCCGGGTCACACAGCCAGTCAATGCTGGCCGTGGAAAGCAAGCCCAGCTCTATCTGCCTCCAGACACTGCCTTGCTCTCTCTAAGCCACCAGTCTTGGAGGGTGTAAACTCCACCTGCTCCACTCACACCTAACAACTCCTTGTTAGGAGCTGGCAAAGGCTTGTTGGAAGGAACTCAGTTACCATCATCCTTCTGGATGAAAGTGACCAGGTAAACTGCTGGCGTCATCCTCGGAATTCACAAATGCGATCATTCGCTCTGTCTTGGGGCATCTACACTGTGTCCCAGCCTTCTTCTGGCTATGCCAGTGCTGTGTAGTGTTAACCCCAAAGCAAGGGCTCAAAAGGGGCTTGTTGACCGACAGATTAACTATTGCTGCAATTCTGTTTCATTGCACTTTTAGCAAGACTTTCTTATGAACTGAAGGAGTCATTCAGAAAGACATTAATTCAACAAATATGTACTGAGAATTACAATGTGCAGAAAAATTGAGTTGTACTATGTACAAAGCCTTTCTACATAGTAATCAGATTTACTATGAGAGGGGCTAATAGGTGAACAAGCAATAGGTCCTCCTCTCCGGGAGCTTGCAGCCTATGGGGGTGAGGAGACAAGTGTTTTGTATGTGCTACAGGACCAACTATGTGCCGGGCCTTGTGCCAATCAGGGCACTTTCATCATTAAAAATAATCCTCATAATAGGACTTCCGAGTTGGCCCAGTGGTTAAAAATCCACCTGCCAATGCAGGGGATGCGAGTTCTATGCCTGGTCTAGGAGGATTCCACATACCAAGGGGCAACTAAGCCCATGCGTCACAACTACTGAGCCCACACGCCATAACTACCGAACCTGCGTCCCTAGAGTCCATGCTCCACAACAAGAAAGGCCACTGCAGTGAAAAGCCCGTGTAACATAACTAGAGAGTAGTCCACGCACAGCGACAAAGGCCTAGCACAGCTATAAATAAATAAATACAAACTTTAAAGAATAATTGTAATAATAGCAAACATTATTGAACCCTGATACACACCAGGCACTGTGCTAAGCCCTGTACCTGGGCTAACTCCTTGTGTCTTCATCACAACTCCATGGAGGAGATATCATCACTGTCTTCAGGATGAAGGCATCTGATCCTCAGGGACATTGAGTATCTCACCCCCAGGCACACTGTAAGTGGGTGACAAAGCGAGGATTTGCATTGAGCTCTACTTGCCCCACCACATATACACACTCAGCTATGACACACCTGAGAGAGAGTAGGTCAGAGGAGAGAGTCAGGAAAAAATCTGAATGGTCTCAAGAGAGGGGGAGGTGGGACGTCCATGGTGGTCCAGTGGCTAAGACTCTGTAGTCCCAGTGCAGGGGGCCTGGGTTTGCTCCTTAGTCAGGGAACTAGATTCCACATGCCGCAACTGAAGATCCTGTGTGCCACAACAAAGTCAAATAAATAAATATTTTTTTAAAAAAAAGAGAGGTGGGGAGGCCCTGCAAGAGGAGGCTTTAAGGGCGGGTTCCTCAAGGGGATACCATTTAAGACGGTCCCCAAAGAGTGAGCCTCCAGCAGAGGGTATCCAGTCAGACAGAAAGGGTCTATTTGGGTAACTGCTCCACAACTTGAACTGTATGTTTGTTACAAACAAGTTGCCATTGGAGGCTCTGAGTGGGGAGATCGGGCTGTGCATCAGACAGACCTGGAGATGAATCCTTTCTCTCCCTGTTACTAGTTGTGTTGACCATGCACAAGCCAACCAACCTTTCCAAGCCTTGGTTGTCTCATCTGCAAAATGGACATAACAGTGATAATTATACCTCTGGGGGTTTTATTGTAAGGATTTAATTGCATACAGGTGTAAAGTGTCTAATACTGTTCTTGGTACATAATGAACAATGATGATGATGATGATTGGTGCCACACTTCCATTCTGAGGAATCTCAATTTAAAAAAAGAGGCCCGCTTTCTCAGCTCCCTTCTAATGTCTAATCACCTGAGACTTGGACACTGAGCAAATGAACAAGTGGGCACTCTGAGCCCAGGGGGAAGAGGTCCCTGGAGACAGAAGGGCATTGGTGTTCCACACAGTGGTCGGAACAGAGGTGGCAGAAGAACGACGGCTGTCTCCTCACGGTGGGCAAGGGCAGCTGCAGTCCTGAAAGTCGGAATGATTGAAGGCCGAGCCGGATACTTTGAATCATTATCTCTCACGGGCCTGTCACAACAGCCTCACATGGCATTCTGTTTTACTGAAGAAACCAGGAAGCCACGGGCCCAAGGTCTCAAGGCTGGGAATTGGCTGGGCAGGATTCCCAGGCAAGGCCACGTTCCCACCTCCAGTCTAGTCGGTCTGGGCCAGTCTGGGCTAACAGGTTAGGGGGTGGGTTCAGGAGTCCAACAAGTGGCCTGTCCCAGTGGCTCTCTGGAGTCTGTCTCCTCTCCCCCCACCAGTCTGGGCCATTACAGGAGTCTCCCATCTGGCCTCTTTCTCCATCCCCCTCCTCCCATCTCAGTTCACACCTCACTCAGGCAAAGAAACACAACCGACCATGTTCTTCTATGGTATAAAACCCTTCCATTACCCACAAGCCTGCCTCTCACACTGGCAGAAACTCAGTCTGTTCCAGCAAGCCCTGACACAGTGGTGCCCGCTGCCTTTCCGGTTATGCTTCCCTGACACCTGGGGCTGCTCTATACTCCAGTCAGAACTATCTTGGAGCCTTTTTCCTTACAGCAGTGTGACCTGCTGCCCCTCTGAATAGAACTGTCTTCCTATTCACCCTCTGCTACTTTTTAACCTGAAAAACTCCTAGTTATCGTTTAAGTCTAATTTCACTTCCCCTCCTCCACGAAGCCCTCCTGGATTCCACCCCTCCTTGCAGTGCTCCCCTTCCAGCATCTTGCTCTCCCTTCTTCACAGCTTCTTACCACAGTCTGCTGTGACCTCCACCTTCAGACACCTTCTCCAAGAGGTTAGGAGCAAGTTGAGGTCGGGGAGTTCACCATAAACTCAGCCATCCTTGTCCATTCAGCACACACTAGGAGCCCCTCTCTGTGCCAAGCTGTGAGCTCTGTATGTAGAGACAACTCAGCATGTCCTAAGAGGAGCTCTGACCCCAAGTAGACAAACCATCCACTCATATACTGATTGATATATTAAAACAAGCAAAAAGCAAAACCTCTTGCTGAACCCAACATGGCTAGGCCTTCTGCTTAGAGGTGAGGATCCAGAAAAGAGCCAGACCTGTGCCTGCCTGCAAGGGATTCCCAGTCTGACCAGTGGCCAGTGGAAACCACTAAGCTTATGATGCATCTTAAGCTTATGGCTGTGGGGCACCAAGGCAAGTGACTTTTGCTTTGTTGTGGATGACAATGGATGAATGAATTAATCAATTTCTCTCTCTCTTTTACGGAACTTGTGAGGTTGTAACCATGAATGGGCTCTGTAAGTCAAGGCACTCAATAAATGACTGATCAATCAATCGATTGAAATGTCACCCATGAGGTGGCTAGCAGTGAGAGGGCCATATTCTGGCCTCCACCACCCTGGACTTACTCAATGGGGAGTAAATCTACTCTGACCACAGCCACCTGGAGTGGACTTGCAGCTCCTGGCTGCAGAGCCTCCTGCAAATTCCCAGTAAAAGGCAGCAGTTCTCGGCCTGCCTCCCAAGAGGGTCGTGAGCATTAATTAGTTACCATTGGTAAAGTGCTCTGAAGACATGGGGGTGTATAAACACAGCAACTCATTAGGCCTCTCCACACCACAAAGCTCTACAGCCGGGAAGAGCTAATTGAGAAATAATTAACACCTCAGGGTGCAGAGGACGATGCCTGGCTTTTCTAGGATTGGTAGGGATGTAATAAAGTGCATGGAGAGCAGGAAGAATTATAAGGCTACTTTAGATCCCAAAATATACTAAAGATTATTCACCTTCTGCCCCCAGGGAAGAGTGTGGGGACCTTTGCCCCACTAAAGCCTTTGGGACTGCATTCCTTGGAAAAGTCCAGAGTACAGTGCTGGGCTGCAGAGGCCGAGTGATGCTCTTCATGCAAAAGAGCTCAGGTCCAGCCCAGGTCTGCCCGGCTTCTAGCGTGTGAGCAGATGCCAGTTGTGGAACTCATCAAGCGGTATTTTCCTCAGGTCTAAGACCCGGATGGTGACATGTGTCTACCATCCTCCTGCCCCAGCACCAGCGTGTCTGATGTCCTTCCTCTACGTCAGCAGATCTAGCGCCGGCTTCATGTTAGGATCATGGGGGACTATAAGTACTGACCAGCATCTTGGGGCTGGGACTAGGGGGCATACAGTGATTCCCAGTTCATTCAAAGTTAAGAACCACTGCTTTGGTTTGTGTATCAGGCACTGTGTTGGGAGCTGTAGAAAACACATGTAAACCCTACCACACTCAATGCTCCCCTCACAACAGCTCATCATTCCTGATTCAATGCCTCAGAGTGTCCTGGACATCCCTCTCCACTCTCACTGCCATTTTTGTGCTGCCAAACCTCACCCAAACCATTTAGGCTTGGTTTGAAGCTCGCCTCCTCAGGGAAGCCCTCCTTCCCTGTGTTCCCACAGGACTGTTCTCAGCCCTATTATAACACTGATCACACAGTGCTGTTCCTGGCAGATCCTGGTGGGCTGAGAGCTTCTCGGGGGCAGTATCAGAATCACCAGTGTCTTGCACTGGGTCTGGTATCTTTTAGGCTCTGAATAAACTGTAACAGTTATAAGTTAGATAGAGTTATATGATATGCAACTCCCACCTCAGGGCATTTGCACTTATTGTTCCCTGTGTCTGGAGCACTTTTCTCCCAGATATCTGCAAGTCTCTCTCAACTCCTTCAGGTCTTTGCTAAAATGTCACCTTCTCCCCCAGACTTTCCCTGATCCTTCTATTTTGAATGGTAACCACTTGACCTCCAACCCATTCCCTTCTCTAATTAATTTTTCTCCAAAGCATTTAAAACCATCTGACTAATGGGTCCTGTCTTTATATAAGATTGTTATAATTTGTTTATCCTGGAGTTTTTACATTAATTTTTAAAATTCAGGGATTGACATACTACTATATATAAAGTGAAAGTGTGAGTCGTTAAGTCTGTCTGCCTCTTTGCGACCCCATGGACTGTAGCCCACCAGTCCATGGGTTTCCCTGGTGGCTCAGATGGTAAAGAATCTGTGTGCAATGCAGGAGACTGGGTTTGATCCCTGAGCTGGGAAAATCCCCTGGAGAAAGGAATGGCTACCCACTCCAGTATTCTTGCCTGGAGAATTCCATGGACAGAGGAGCCTGGTGGGCTACAGTCCACGGAGATGCAAAGAGCTGGACACTACTGAGCGACTAGGTGTAAAACAGATAACTAGTAAGGAACTACCACATAGCACAGAGAACTCTACTCAATACTCTGTAATGAACTAAATGGGAAAAAAATCTAAAAAAGAGTGGATATATGTATGTGCATAATTGATTCACTTCGCTGTACACCAAAACAAACACAACATTGTAAATCAACTATACACCAATAAAAATTTGAAAAATAAATTAAAATGTGATTGCATTAAAAAACCACTGGTCTTGAGCCCTGAGTTCTTCGACCTCCCCTTAAAATTCACCATATTGGATAATTGACTAGAATGTAAACTACACTGAAGGCAGAGAATTTCGTCTATTTTGTTTACTATTCCTAGTTTCTACAAGGGGCTGGTACCTGGTTGCTGTTGTTCAGTCACTCAGTCGTGTCCGACTCTTTGCGACCCCATGGACTGCAGCCCGCCAGGCTTTCCTGTCCTTTGCCATCTTCTGGAGCTTGCTCAAACTCATGTCCACTGAGCCAGTGATGCCATCCAACCATCTCGTCCTTCTCCTGCCTCCAATCTTTCCCAGCATTAGGGTCTTTTGGTACGTGGTAGCTGCTCAAAAAATATTTCGTGAAAGTTTGACTTAGTGTCTTTAAGATTAAATAGAATGCCTTATTTCAATTCTTCAATATTTTAAATTTATTTAAATTGAAAGCCTGTAAAATCTTAGGGCAGATTCAAAGCCACATTGCCCATTGTTGTCATGGTTACACACTCCCCAGCGGTTCTCCCATTCCAACACAGTGACGGGCCCCGGGATCCAGCGCACGAACACCAGACTCGATAACCTACCCGATCGGCCTTGATCATAGAGTTACACCTCCCTCAATCCTAGAGGGCACTTCCGGGACGATTTACTTATTGCTGCCTAGGCCAATCTACGAGCGCGTTCTCTCTCCTTGGCTAAGTTTCCGGCAAACCTTTCGCTGGAGTCTAGAGTGGGGTGGGGCCAGGCCCCCGAGAGCGCGGCTTTGTGATTGGTGGGAAGGGTAAGAGGCGGGCTTGTGCTGGCACCGCTCTGGCGCAGGCGCGGTGGTTCGTGTGGCGGTGTGTGTGCCGGCGACGTTCCGTGGGACTACGGTTGGTGAACGGGCATAACAGTGAGGGCTGAGGGACGGGCGGGACACTGCGGAAGAAGAGCGGGCTCGGTTCTGGGCGCGGAGACTGAGGACTTTGGTGTCAGTTTTTCCACGTGCATCCCGGCCCTAGATTGGGGCGGGGTCACAACCACATAAACTGTTGAATAATTTTCGTTTCTTAGTCTGTTTCCTCCATTGTGAAATGGCAGGACTTCCTTGTGTGCCTCTGGTCTTTGTGACCAGTAACTTGTGAGAAATACAAGTTCTCTGCCCACACCCCAGACCTACTGACTCAGAAATTCTGGCGATGAGGCCCCACAAGCTTTCCAGGTGATTTTGATGCTTGCTGAAATTTCACGATTACTGGGCCACTGTAATGTGAGGGGTCGACTTGAGAGAAGTCTTGGAGACAGACTCATTTGCTTGAGGAGGAGTCAAGGGTGAAGGAGTCTCTGGCTTGAGCCACGGGCCTGAGGTGGGACTTTTAAGTGATGGCTCCAGGCGTGAGCCACATGTGTCCTGCCTCCAGGGCCTGCATTTTTCCACATAGGCATACTAGGGCTCTGTGGCCATGCCTCCCAACTGTCTTCAGGTCATGGGCCACAAAGGAAATAATAATATTTGTACAGAGCCCAGGGGAAGTTGTTGAAGCTGCTAGAAGTTGGAGGGGACCCCTGAAGGACTGAGGCTGCTGAAAGTTGGAGGGAGCCACCTGGGGGAATTTGAGCTTCCCAGAGCTGAGGGGAATTAGTAACCTGTTCTCAGCATAATGCAGGAGAGCTTTTGTTCCGTGGGATGTGCTGATGATTAGGGGTACTCACTAAGTTTGGCAGTATAAATCAAGAACCTTGAAAGAGGTTCCTTTTGCAAATATCCTTTTGCATCTGCAAGATTGGTGGCTGTCATAGAAGTTTTATTGGAGGCCGATCTGTGCTGACTGCTGCAGGGTGTCAGATCACAGTTAACACGTATTTCTGCTCGACTCATTTTTCTTCAGGCACAAGTGCCTCCCTGTGCTGGGGTGTCATGGAAGGGCTGCTGACAAGATGCAGGGCACTGCCTGCCCTGGCCACCTGCAGCCATCAGCTCTTGCAGTATGCTCCTCAGAGGTTTCACCACTGTGCCCCCAGGAGAGGGAAGCGCTTGGTGCTGTCCCGCATGTTCCAGCCCCAGAAACTTCGGGAAGACCAGGTGCTCTCTCTCGAGGGCAGATCTGGCGACCTGACCTGTAAGAGCCAGCGGCTGATGCTGCAGGTGGGCCTCATCCACCCGGCAAGCCCTGGATGTTACCACCTCCTGCCTTACACTGTCCGCGCCATGGAGAAGCTGGTGCGCGTGATAGATCAGGAGATGCAGACCATCGGGGGACAGAAGGTCAACATGCCCAGCCTCAGCCCAGCAGAGCTCTGGCGAGCCACCAACCGGTGGGACTCAATGGGCAGGGAGCTGCTAAGACTTAGAGACAGACACGGCAAGGAATACTGCTTAGGACCAACCCACGAGGAAGCCATTACAGCCCTGATCGCCTCCCAGAAGACACTGTCCTACAAGCAGCTCCCGTTGCTGCTGTACCAGGTGACGAGGAAGTTTCGGGATGAGCCCAGACCCCGCTTTGGTCTTCTCCGCGGCCGAGAGTTTTACATGAAGGACATGTACACCTTCGACTCCTCCCCCGAGGCAGCCCAGCTGACCTACAGCCTGGTGTGTGATGCCTACAGCAGCCTGTTCAACAGGCTGGGGCTGCGATGCGTCAAGGTCCAGGCCGACGTGGGCAGCATCGGGGGCACGATGTCCCACGAGTTCCAGCTGCCAGTGGACATCGGGGAGGACCGACTTGTACTCTGTCCCAGCTGCCACTTCTCTGCCAATGTGGAGACTCTGGACTCGTCACGGACAAACTGCCCTGCTTGCCAGGGGCCACTGACCGAAACTAAAGGCATCGAGGTAGGGCACACGTTTTACCTGGGCACCAAGTACTCCTCTATTTTCAATGCCCAGTTCATCAATGTCCACGGCAAGCCGTCCCTGGCTGAAATGGGGTGTTACGGCTTGGGCGTGACACGGATCTTGGCCGCTGCCATTGAAGTTCTCTCTACAGAAGACTGCATCCGCTGGCCTAGCCTCCTGGCCCCTTACCAAGTCTGCCTCATCCCCCCCAAGAAGGGCAGTAAGGAGGAGGCGGCCGCAGAGCTCGCAGGGCATCTTTACGACCACATCACAGAAGCGGTGCCACAGCTCCAAGGGGAGGTCCTGCTGGACGACAGGACCCATCTGACCATTGGGAACAGACTGAAAGACGCCAACAAGTTCGGCTACCCCTTTGTGATCATTGCAGCCAAGAGGGCCCTGGAAGACCCTGCACATTTTGAGGTTTGGTGCCAGAATACCGGAGAGGTGGTCTTCCTTACCAGAGAAGGAGTCCTGGAATTACTGAGCCGAGTGCAGGTTGTCTGAACCACCCCCTGGACGCCTCCCACCGTATCTCACAGCCTTGGTGTTCACTGAAATGCTGCCTTTCCTGTATTGCTTTCTGGAGCTGGTCTCCCCAGAAACAGCAGCTCGTGGAAGGTGAGACCACGTTAGGAAAGCCAGTTGTAGTCATTTGTTCGGACTATTTGTATTTAAAGTTGTTAACTTGATCCCTTTGTCTGGGCTGGCTGTGCCACCACATACCCTATCTTTCATATTCCACTGTGGAAGCTTCTGTTTGGAGGTAGTGGCTAGAAGGAGCCAAGTTGTCATCTTGGCCCTCAGGAGAGTCACTTCCCTTCTCTCAGCAGTTTTCTACACCACATGTAGGTTGGGGGCCTCCTGATGACTGACCCCCTCCCAGCTCCAGCAGTCTGACCTTGGGCCTCTTGCTGCATTCAGTCCAGAGAGGCAGCCCACCAGTCCTCCTCCTTTGAGAAGTGGGCTGAGGGTCTGGGGACAAGAATCAGGACACCTGGCTGCCACTGACTCACCAGTGACTTGGACGTGACCCCTGCCCTGCTGGGGCCTTCGAGTTTCTCCATCTGTAATGTGCGAAAATGGAACTAGATCTGTAAAGTCCTCACAGCTGACTAGCTGGTTCCTTGAGAGGTTTATGACGGGCAGATCTGGTTCCTCTGATCCTCCATTGTTTAAGCTACCCGGAAAGTTAAAACAGTTAGCTAATGGCCCCCAAACCACCTCCAGAGACCTGACTCTCCCTCTTGAGTTGGCCTGGCACTGAGATCATGTTATATTGATTGAATAAAGTCAGACTGTTGGGGTGAGGTCTGCATGTTAATTGGAAACAGTGGTAACACCTGCCAAGTTCAGAGTGCCGCAGCTTCTTGCCTGGAAACTCTCCTTTTTCTACTTCTCCACTGGAAAAAGAAAAAATTGGGTGACTGGAAAATACGTGTTATACCACTTCATCCCTCAAGTGTCTGCAGGCTTCCAGTGCTACAGTGACTTCGTCCTGGCTGCAGAGTTGGATCCTAGAGCCATGCATGACGGAGGTGAATTATCAGTAGAAGGTCACTGCCTGAGTGCTGGGGAGAACTGGCAGCGAGCTTGAGCTTTCATTGCTCCTGCCCCCAGGAGCAGGATCAGCTTCTGCATCCTCGGCCCCTGGTGTCACGGCTTGTCCATACCTAAGGAGAATCTTTCAGGGCTAAGCTCAAAGCCATCACCTCCTGAAACATGCTCGGCAGCTCCTGGCAATGGTTTCTGTCTTTGGCATCCCCTGTGCTCTCCTACTAGCACCGACACCCTTCTCACTCAGTGCGCACAGCTCACTGTATGGCTGCCAGCCTCTTGTCATTGATGGTCAGCTCCCTGAGGCTGGGGCCCTAGGCTGACTCCTAGTGCACTGAAGTGTTGTCTTGGCCTGTTGTTCTGCCTGCCAAACAGCTTCCCGTCAGCTTGTGACTGCTGATCGTGCCAGAGTAACCTCACCCCCAACACACACCATCAGGGTTCCTAATGAATGCAGACCCCAGGCCCTAATGACTCCCAGGCTACCGCTGGGCTCTGCGCCAGCATTCAGGCTAGAGACAGGATTCTGAGAGCAAACCTAGAGAGGCTGGATTGTAAGACAAGGATCTTACTCGGGTGCACAGTGGAATCCCCTGGGTCCCACCCCGAGGTTCTGTTCTGGGGTGTGGCCTGGGCGTCAGCAGTTTTAAAATTCCCCAGATGATTCTAATTCGCCAACTTTGTGGAGCGTCCTCAGCCCACATTGCAGGGTTGAATGTTTGAGTCATTTCAGTTGTGCATTATCAGGTTGATGTGAGCTCTCTGCTTTCAGCACTTATATATGCCGTGTTCAGATCTTAAAACTGTTAAAGGTAAGTGCTGTGAAATCTTCATTTTACAGATGAAACTGGAAGCTCCATTCAAGCAATTTAAGAGTGCACAGCTATTATGTATCAGAGCTAGAATCTGGGTACTGACCAAAACCTGTGTCTTGTCTCACTATACTGCATGGCCTCTGCCTGGGCAATATGATTCCAGTAAGTAAAATGGATTATGTATGTCTGATCAACTTAGCCTGAAGTAGAGAAATTAGAATTACGTGCAAATGAGCACTTTAAATATTTTCTTAAATTTAAATTTGTGCTTCATAAGCATACTTTATGGAAGGCTAGTCTAATGTAAGAATAAGCACTTCTAAAAATCAGCTTCAGGGAATACAGAACTAGTTAATTTAAAACTCATAAATGTGTATGATATGGAATGATTTGAGGGTAAGGTAGAATCATGGAACTTTAGAACAGGAGAGCTTGCAGCCTGCTTGTCCAGCCCTCACTTCACAGATGGGAGACAAACCTGCAGTGGAAATTAACCTGCTGCAACCCATCTGACTGGCCAGACTGCCTGATTGCAGACCGGGTGCTGCGTCTCCTGAATTAGGCTACCTCGGGTCAATCTTGTTGCCAGGGGTGACGGCTGGTTGAGTCAGCCTTTGAGCTACAGAGGCCTTTAGGTTTGAAAGAGATACCCATTTTCCAAGGGAGACGCATACAAGGAGCACAGTGATTTGCTCAACATCCAGCTGAACTGAAACCCAGGTGTCTTGATGACTTAGCCAGCGTTTCTTGCAGTAGCCAGGGGCAGTATAGTTTGGTGGAAAGATTAGGACCTTGAATAGAGAATCAGTTTTCCATTTAGCAGGTATATGATCATAGACAAATAACTTGTCTCTTGTGCATCTCAGATTCTTCATCTGTGAGATGCTTTCATAATGGCACCCACACCTCCTTGGGTTGTCTGAGGGTTGGCTGAGCTGACTTATATGAAAAGCTTAACCCCTAGTGTGCTCTCTGGAACCACAATGACTTGCATGGGATGACTTAGGAAATAATCCATTAGGAGCTCAGGTTCTGCTGTTAACATTGAGACCTGGGTTTTGTTTTTTTGTTATGTTGCTTCACAACTTTCCTGGGGAGTGGCACAAACAAGAATTAAGTAACATCTGCAGAATGGTTCCGTCTCCTTAGAGGAAAGACAGAAATATTCAAACCGTGTACATTCCTCTATCCTTTCTGAACTTGCCAACATTACTTCTTGCCATAAATTGATGAAATGGGGTTGCTGGCAGAATAACAGGTACAGGCTGTATTATCATTGCTCATTCCTTGGGGAGATGGAGAAGCAACTGGCTGGGAAATATTTAACAGAATTAATACTTGGGGACAAAGGCTGGTGCATAACAAAACCATTGTGTAAATCAAGCTTAGAATGTAAATCAAGAGCTCCATTAATATTCAGTGTTTTAATAGAAGAAACACCTGCTGGGCCATCAATAAAGGAGCTTTGTGGAAATCTTGAAATTGTCATTTCCTTAACTACTTGAGCGCCAGGCCTCTTTACACCCCTGTCCATTTCTACTCCTAGAGGCCAGGACGCTTTTTGGAATTTGTCTGTATCTAAGGGCACACATTCTTTCTGGAGTTATTTATCCACTGATCTCCAGTAGCATATTGGGCACCTACCAACCTGGGGAGTTCCTCTTTCAGTATCCTATTATTTTGCCTTTTCATACTGTTTTTGGGGTTCTCAAGGCAAGAATACTGAAGTGGTTTGCCATTCTAGCAAATTTGGAAAACTCAGCAGTGGCCACAGGACTGGAAAAGGTCAGTTTTCATTCCAGTCCCAAAGAAAGGCAATGCTCAAACTACCGCAAATTGCACTCATCTCACACACTAGTAAAGTAATGCTCAAAATTCTCCAAGCCAGGCTTCAGCAATACGTGAACTGTGAACTTCCAGATGTTCAAGCTGGTTTTAGAAAAGGTAGAGGAACCAGAGATCAAATTGCCAACATCCGCTGGATCATCAAAAAAGCAAGAGAGTTCCAGAAAAACATCTATTTCTGCTTTATTGACTATGCCAAAGCCTTTGACTGTGTGGATCACAATAAACTGGAAAATTCTGAAAGAGATGGGACTACCGGACCACCTGACCTGCCTCTTGAGAAACCTAGATGCAGGTCAGGAAGCAACAGTTAGAACTGGACATGGAACAACAGACTGGTTCCAAATAGGAAAAGGAGTATGTCAAGGCTGTATACTGTCACCCTGCTTATTTAACTTCTATGCTGAGTACATCATGAGAAATGCTGGACTGGAAGAAGCACAAGCTGGAATTAAGATTGCCGGGAGAAATATTAATCACCTCAGATATGCAGATGACACCACCCTTATGGCAGAAAGTGAAGAGGAACTAAAAAGCCTCTTGATGAAAGTGAAAGAGTAGTGGAAAAGTTGGCTTAAAGCTCAACCAGTATCGACTTTCTTTACTGGTATCTGAATGAGTGGTCTCATAATCGGCTCCTTTACCATCTCTATGGAAAGCGTTAGTTTTCTGGCTGTTAGTCAGTATATCAAGATGGGATTTTTCCTCATTCAGAGCACTGAATAGTCAAAGATATTAAACTGAGCTGATAAGTTAATGGATTTTATGTAAGTTATACAGTCTTAACTGGGTACTTGTAAATAGCACCAAGTGGGCCTTCTACCTATAATACTGCAAAAGTTAAGGCAGCAGAGGGATTAGAAAGAATTTTTTTTATAATCAGTTAATTCACTTTGTAAAATGGCTGTAAAGGATAATGTGTACAGATTTTCTGTTCGCATATTCATTTGTAAACTTCCTAAGACTGTTATGTTTCTATTGCTTTTGTATGGAATGACATTGCAAAAATAAAAACCTTCTTTAACTGAAAAAAAACAGCTCAACATTCAGAAAACGAAGATCATGGCATCTGGTCCGTCCCATCACTTCATGGCAAATAGATGGGGAGACAGTGGAAACAGTGTCAGATTTTATTTTTCTGGGCTCCAAAATCACTGCAGATGGTGATTGCAGCCATGAAATTAAAAGACGCTTACTCCTTGGAAGGAAAGTTATGACCAACCTACATAGCATATTCAAAAGCAGAGACATTACTTTGCCAACAAAGGTCCATCTAGTCAAGGCTATGGTTTTTCCAGTAGTCATGTATGGATGTGAGAGCTGGACTGTGAAGAAAGCTGAGTGCCGAAGAATTGATGCTTTTGAACTGTGGTGTTGGAGAAGACTCTTGAGAGTCCCTTGGACTGCAAGGAGATCCAACCAGTCCATTATGAAGGAGATCATTCCTGGGTGTTCTTTGGAAGGAATGATGCTAAAGCTCAGAGAAGGCAATGGCACCCCACTTCAGTACTCTCACCTGGAAAATCCCATGGATGGAGGAGCCTGGTGGTCTGCAGTACATGGGGTCGCTAAGAGTCGGATGTGATTGAGCGACTTCACTTTCACTTTTCCTTTCATGCATTGGAGAAGGAAATGGCAGCCCACTCTAGTGTTCTTGCCTAGAGAATCCCAGGGACAGCGGAGCCTGGTGGGCTGCTGTCTTTGGGGTCGCATAAGAGTCGGACACGACTGACGCAACTTAGTAGTAATATGCTAAAGCTGAAACTCCAGTACTTTGGCCACCTCATGCAAAGAGTTTGACTCATTGGAAAAGACTCTGATGCTGGGAGGGACTAGGGGCAGGAGAAGGGGACGACAGGATGAGATGGCTGGATGGCATCACTGACTCGATGGATGTGAGTCTGAGTGAACTCCAGGAGTTGGTGATGGACAGGGAGGCCTGGCGTGCTACAGTTCATGGGGTCGCAAAGAGTCGGACATGACTGAGCGACTGAACTGAAGGGCACACATGACTTTTAGAATTAGGAAAAGAATTTTTTAAAGTTTTCTATAATGTGGGAATTGGGTAAAGTAATTTTATGATGTTTTTGCAAACTTTTGGGAAAAGATTGATTTCACTTAATTTAAAATAATAACTTAGATCATAGTGACCCAGACAGACTCTACTGTCAGACTGCCTGGGCCATTTAGCAGCTATGGGACCTTGTGCAGGACACTTCTTGTACACGTTTCCTCACTGGGAGAACAGGGACAGCAGGGCCTGCTCACAGCAGGTGCTTGGGGAGTGTAGCTGCCCTTCTGGAAGGTTGAGCGGGCAGTGCACGTGGCCAGCACAATGGGGTGGCACTTTCAGGCTCCCACATTCAGGCACCAGCTCCATGCAGGGGTGGTGTCCACTCATATTAAGCCAGCAGCTCTCAAGGTGCTAATGAGCTTGTGATTAAAACCTTGTAGGGCTGGGAGAGTGGGGTGGAGGCACTTACTGGTTAATGGTTAAGCCCGTGGGCTGACGGGAGTGCCACAGGCAGGATGTTGATGCTGTTAAGGGTTTCAGCAGACTGACTTCTACCCAGGCATACATGTCAGGGACATTGCAGGTCAAACTGCCAAACTTTTACCATAACCTTGGAGTGCGCAGGCAAGGGCCTCTGGTTTGTTGCCAACTCCTGGAAGCAGGGGCCCAGTCTTGCTACTGTTAGTATCTCCTGAGGGACTGAGGGGAGTCCTGAATTCAAGTTGTGACTCACTCTTCACTAGCTAGCTGGCTCTGTAAGCTACTTATCCTCTCTATGCCACTTTTCTTCTCGGTAAAATGGTGCCTTGCCTCCCAAAGACTGGCAAGGTTGAGCCCATCCACATGAAGCACCTGGAATGCCCTCTGGCACACCTAAGTGCCCGGTACATGGCAGTCGTTACTAAGCCTGGTAGCATGTGTGCTACCCCTGGCATATGCCCTTTCAAGGCTCCTGCCTTAGCTTGAAGTCCCTCCCACCTCACCAATCCCTTCAATTGAAGGGCCCACATCCCCTGTGTGGTGGCCTCCCTCCACCTCCCACCCCGAGTCTGTTCAGAGTTCATCACTCCTTCCTGTGTCATCAATCAGTAACTATTTGGTATACACCTGCTGTGTGCTGAGGAGCTGCTGTGCTAGGTCCTGGCAGGGCACAGTGCACAGCTCAGCATACCTGACTCAAGTTTCCAGAGAAGTGGAAGCAACCACCCAGTAATCAAGTACAGTGCAGTCAGCATAGAGAAGGTAGAGGACTCATGGGATGTGTGGTAAGAAGCCAGCCAGTAGGGTTTCCTGGAGGAGGCAGCTGGACCTGACGGAAGGTCCTGATAGGTATTAAATAAAGGGAGGAACAGTGGGAATGGAGAGAGGGGAAGAAGTGAGAGTCTTCCAGAGGGAACAGTGTACAAAAGCCGTAAGCTAAAACCGCAAGACTAGAGAATAAAATGTGTCATAAACTCTTGGTATGAGGCAGGCTGTGTTCCGTGTGCTACATGCAGATTAATTCATTGAATTCTCACAGCGCCTGCATGAGGAAGGTGCTGTTATCCTCAAGTTGCAGACAGGACTGGTACCTGAGGCTACTCAGCTAGTGGGTCATGGGGCTGGCCAGTCGGGCTCCAGAGCCGATACTCTCACTTCTGCACCATCCCACCACAGCTGAACTGAGGCCAGGATGGCTAGGCTGAGGCTGGAGATGGAGGGAGCCACAGAAGTGGTAAAGGGCCAGACACTGAAGGGCCTTCAGTGTCACACCAAGAGTGCAGCGGGGACATAGACAGACTGGCTGCATTTCCCTTTATTGGAGAGTTCTCAACCCACGGTAAGGTTTATGACACCCACTCAACAGCATGACCCTGAAGGCAGAAGCTACCTGATGCCTTGCCCTTGGTTCAGTTCAGTTGCTCAGTTGTGTCCAGCTCTTTGTGACCCCATGGACTGCAGCACGCCAGGCCTCCCTATCACCAACTCCTGGAGTTTACTCAAAGCTCGTGTCCATTGAGTCGGTGATGCCATCTAACCATCTCATCCTGTTGTCCCCTTCTTCTCCCGCCTTCAGCCTTTCCCAGCATCAGGGTCTGTCAGTTCTTCATATCAGGTGGCCAAAGTATTGGAGTTTCAGCCTCAGCATCAGTCCTTCCAGTGAATATTCAGGACTGATTTCCTTTAAGATGGACTGGTTGGATCTCCTTGCAGTCCAAGGGACTCTCAAAAGTCTTCTCCAGCACCCCAGTTCAAAAGCATCAATTCTTCAGCACTCAGCTTTCTGTATAGTGCAACTCTCACATCCATACATGACTACTGCAAAACCATAGCCTTGACTAGATGGACCTTTGTTGGCAAAGTAATGACTCTGCTTTTTAATATGCTGTCTAGATTGGTTGCCCTTGGTTGGTGCCCATTAAATGTTGGTAAAGCCAACCGAAGGAAAGAAACCTGAAAGAGGAGGCAGGTGGGCTCTGGAGAGAGATGCTTAGGTTCAGATCCCAGGTCTGATACTCACTGTTGAGACTGTATGCCTCCACCTTATTTATAAAATTGTGATCCTAGAACTGAGAACGTGGCTTAGAACGAGGGTTTGCATACTGCTTGCTGTCCATGTTGACAGCCGTTTATCATCTCTCTGCTTGCCCTTGTACACCTCCAGTGTACACCTCCAGAAGTGTTTCATCAGGGTGTGGCTTAAGGGGTTCTTTTGTCCCCCACCAAGTTCTCCAGCTGACACCCTAAATCCACAGAGGTATCTAGACAGGTTGGGGAGGCCCACCTCCATCCCTGACCCTTTGCCCTGAGAAGGGCTGTACTCTAGTCTTGTGGGAAGAAGGGTCCCTGGGATGGTGGGAAAGGCTCTGCCTCAAGTTGGGGATGCCAAAGATGCTGGCTCCTCACCCCTCAGCCTTGCCCTTGTCCTTCCTCTGAGCCTAAGTTTCCTCATCTGTAAGATGAGGTGGAGGAGGGTTAAGTCCTTGTGGGGAGCTCTGATTTGGCTCTGCTAGAATCTGAGGCATGGGCAAGTGGCCACAGAGGCACCAGGTGAGGGCAAGGCCCACAGGCCCCACTACACCCATCCACTTCACAAGAGGGCCACCTGTCCTGAACCCTGCAGGTCCCACCCCTATGGAAGGGGAGTGCTCAGGACCCTTGCCCCACACTCCTGTGCTCACCCTGGCTGCCCATCACCATAGCCACTGCAGTGGGGCAAAGCTGGGACAGGCCTTGTTGTCTGGAAGGGCACAGAATCCAGCTGGGAAATGAGAGAGGATGGCCTGTGTGGCCTAAGCCAGGCTCATGATGGACGCTGGACTTCGGCTCTATAGCCACAAGCAGGGACCTGCACCTGGAAGGAAAGCTGCCTGGTTCTTTGTAAACATTCCACAGCAAATTGCCATTCATAGATGACAGCACGCACAGCAGAAAACCCTAAGTTAGTCGATCTTAAGTAGAGTAGCTGGTTTCAGTTTAATGATGTATTAGGTAGCTTTGCTATAGTAACAAACAACTCCCAAATCTCAGTGCTTATTATTAATACTACAACAAATATTTATTTCTCATTCATGTCACAGTCAATGGCTGCAGGCCAGCTGCTTCAGCTCTGCTCCACGTGTTTTAGCATCCAGCTGAAGGAACAGCCCACCCTGGGAAATACATTCCCAGGCAGAGGGAAGAGCATGATCCACCGCACCATACCCTGCAAGCTCTGCCTGAACATGTCCACTCACATCCCTTTGCATCAGGAGAAGGGACGCACCCTCCTCACTGGGGGAAAGGGTGGGCAATGCAAGGACAGGACATATAAAATCCTCTAGGAAGGAGGAAGCAAATAGCTGTAGGCAAAAATACAACAGATGACAGTGACTCAACGTGCAAACAGATTTTCCAGATTAAAAGGCATAAAATTCTAAACATGAAAACTGATACACTGTCTAAGTGTGTCACAGGTCTCCATACTGCAAAGATCAGGAAACATGGCAAACTTTTTAGGGGTTCTAGAGGAGCCTCAATTTGCAACTCTTCATAAAAGATGGAGAATTAGGACCTGGCTTCCCTGGCCCCATCTCACCCCAAGGCATCTACAGGATCCCAACAGAGCAGGCCTCTGTGTTCATGAAGGACTTCTCGGCATTAACACCTTACACGTGTGGCTGTGTATGTGTGCAGTGTGAGGCACACAGCTGCAGAACCATGTCCTGGGATCATGAGTCTTCAGGTCAGAGCTGGAGGGTGGTGTTAACACAACTCACAGTGAGTCCAAGCAGGTCATAAGCAAGGCACAGAGCTCAGCAGCAAGAGAGCAAAGTGAAGGCCTGCTAGAGCTCGGCGGTCTGACCCGAGAGGCTGAAGTTCAAGAAGGCAGCAGCTCCTCCCCAACCATGATGCAGGGAAGGCCTGCCCCTGGGGTGACAGGAATAAAGTGCTGGGTTCGAAGAGTAGATCTTGCTGATTCAAGTATGCTTAACTCCAGGCTGAGGTGGGGGAGGGAGGAGGCCCAGGGAGCCTGGCTCCCACAGCATGGCCCAGTCACTTTACCTGGTGCACCTTTTTCCCCCGGAGATAATTCCTACAAAAACCAGAGGATCCTACACAGACCAAAAATGTTGGTGTCAGGGCTTTTACAAAGTACCTGCAGTGAACACAAGAAGAGAGAGGGATAATTGAATTGCAATCTTAATCACCCATGGACCTTCCCAACAACAGTCAAGGTGAAGCTTTAGATGTGAGTCAACATTAAAACACAAGTTTAGCACATTTATTTGCTTGGTTGTTTATAAGTCTGCAAATGAGCATGACCCCCTCCCCCTTAGAACCTAGCCAGAACCTCTGGGCCAGTCCTCTGGGTCCTCTAGCATCATGTATGTTTATGGCTAAACATAAAATAAGACCATGCTTTCATTCCTTCATTCAACAGTACGTGCCCAGGGTAAGCCAGGCCTTGTGCTGAAAAAAACAGATTAAACAACAAACAAAAGCCACCATCACTGTCTAGAGAAAGGGAGATAAATAATGACAGTGAGGCACAACTGTAGAAGCATTTTTGAGGTACAGTGTTAACCCAAAGAGACATAATTCCTCTACGGGAAAGGGAAATCAGGAAAGGTTTCTGGGAGCTGTCACGTCTCAGCTTGCATTAACTGGAAAAGGGGTCCTGATGGGCACGGGGGAGAAAAAGCCAGGAGGTGCAGGTCACTAGAGCTTTTGCTGTTGCTGGGCATAAAGCAAATGGAGCAGGCATGCTGGACAGCAGGCAAGGCCGTGGACTCAGGTCCAAGGGTTTCTGCACCACCCTGTGGGCTCGGATCTGGGCAGAGGAGCCTGTATCATGGCCCAGCACCCAGTTCAGAGTTTGATGTTGCTGGTCTGAAGTTCCTCTGTGCTGGGCTGTCTCTTGCCTATGCTAATCACTTAAAAAATAATGACTTCCAATGTATTTATACTTTCTCAGAAGCATGAAATTGGTTTTCCTCCATCAATCAGTCTGCTTTATATTTAAGATTTCTCTGCATTTTCTGGGAGATAAGGTAGAGCAGACCTCAGGCCTTTAAAGAATTCTGGATAATTTACTAACAATTGAGAAAATGAAGAGCTAAAAATCTGTCTATAAACTAGAAGGGTAATTTAGGGCTAGGAAAAAACAATGCTGCCAAGAGAAGTCATCATTCATATCTGAAGAAATCCTCACCTCCTGCCTGCCAGGCCAAAGCAGGAACATCAAGACCAGCTAGACACTCACTGAGTCAGTCAACACATCACCAATTCCCACCCCAATCTACCTCCTAAACTTCAATCCACCCCTACTTCACGTCTCACCACTGAACAGTACACTTAAGATCTGTACACTACTTGGTAAATTTTACCTAAACGCCCTCTAGGGCTCCACACACCATCGTCAGGATTCATGCTCCCTAGAGCATTCGAGGCTGCCATACACGGTCCTAACATGGTCCTCCAGCCTCATTTCCAACCCAACCACCCTTTTCAAACCCAACCACCCTTAGCGTACTGGACTCTGCCTAAATCCAAGACATTTGCTTTGCTCAAAGCTCAGGGAAAATTGGCCCAAGGGTCAACTATAAAGCTACTGAGGCCATAACCTTATAGTCCAGGAACCCCCAAAGCTAAGAGACAACTGCCAAATCCAACTGGCTCCCACTGCAATTAACCAAGGTGCCCTCTCACAGTAGACCGCCCCTCTCAGTGCATCAGAGCACTGACTCCTACTCTCTCTCCTACCTGAGAAATATGTAGTCAAGAGTTACTATCCTCATTTTAGAGATGAGCCAACAGACCCAGGGAGGCAGTATGGGCTTAGAGGCACACAGCCACTAAATGATGGTGTCTGACTTCAAGAGCCAATGCTCTTTCCATACGACAACATCAAGGGACACAGGCGCAATTAGGAACAGGAGGGCCATCCCAGCTGTCTTTGGTACAAAAGCCAGGCAGCGCTTTCTTTTTCAACCAGCCCCATTCACTTCCCCCTGAGGATGTCACGGCTGTGGTGCAATGGGCTGAGTCAGCACACTGCAGCCTGTTTGGCCAAAAGCCTGGGCCAGTCTCCGTGGGCTGCTGTCTCACAATGTTGCATCCAGGGCAGAAGGGAGGGGAGCACAAGGCTAGTGCTCAGCAGTGAAACGGGAACCTGGCCATGTCCCTGGGATGGTGCCTGAGCACCCTTCCTGGTCTACCCAGCCCCATGAAGGTGACTCACCTGGGGTGCTGCAGCACCTGCAGCAGGGTGCTACTGGGAGGCACGCAGTACAGCTCCTCCCTGTCCTCATCCTCAAAGTAGACCTGCAGGATGAACAGAGGGACACAAGTCAGACACCAGTAAAGGGCTTCAGCGACACTAGGCATGCTGAGGCCAAATCGGGTTAATGTGTAAGAGACAGCAACTGCTGAGACTAAAATCCAGGCCCATGAGCCTTCCTTCCCTAACAATTCAGTCGTAGAGCCATTAGGTATGGGGAAAGGAGGCAGCAGTGGCCCAGAGCAGAGAAAGAGAGATGTCCACACAGGAGGCAGCCCTGGGCAGGTGTCAAAGCCCAGCCAGTGGAGATACGCATTCTCACTGGGGACTGGCCAGCCAAGCAGGGTGAGAAGGGCAGCCACTCATGGCAGGGGGAGGCCTGCTGAGGGGAGTGGGCCTACGCTGGATAAGAAAGACATTCCTGCAGGACGGTTGAGCAGTGCAGGGCGACAGCGTATGTAGGATGAGGAGGGCACCATGCTGGGGCAACAGGCTGATGCGGGAGTCAGTCCACGTGAGCGAGGGAAGGCTCCCCATCGGAGGGGATGCTGGTGGTGAGGGGAGGGGAATTAAATGTGGGGCAACCGATCAAACAAATATATTAATAATAATAGAAGCCACTGAAAAAATAGAGAAAGAGTTGGTATTGGATTAGAATTGGAGATACCAGTGACAGCTCATGTTTTTATACACACACATGCACGCCAATGGAGCAGTGAGCATCCTCCTCCCTTCACCCCTGTACTTAGGAGTATAGCTACTAGACAGATCTTGACTTCTAAATACTATTTCCTGCTAAAAAGAACCAAAGCTCCTTGGGGAAAATGGCTGATTCTAGAGCTAAGGCAAAAAAAGCACAATTTGAGCCTCAAACACATTGTAACACAAAGCAAGGAAGTGCTTTAAAAATGGAGGCAAGTCTGAAGGACACAGAAGCAAATTTGAAGGAATTCCCACTGACCAAATCCTAGACACCTTGAGCATAATGTAACCATGAAAGTGAAAGTGAAGTCACTCAGTCGTGTCTGACTCTGTGACCCCATGGACTGTAGCCCACCAGGCTCCTCCGTCCATGGGATTCTCCAGGCAAGAATATTGGAGTGGGCTGCCATCGCCTTCTCCAGGAGTAATAGATTATAACTCAATTAACAAAATAAACCATAAATCCACTGACATAAACAACGGTTTGATGAACAAGAAAATATGTGTATCATCTCCAAGTACCTCCCTATAAAATACTAACTACAAAGGGGAAAAGAGTAACTTTATGCAGTACAGAAGCTTGTATACCCCACCTCAATCAAGTGATGAACGTGAACATCATCAGTAATGGGACATTTGAAATTATGACGTCTGACAGGATGCAACAAGAATATAGCACTGCTCTGTGATATTCCAGTCAGATACACATAATCTAGGCCAAAAGACACACACGACAAACCCACACTTTCCACAAAATAACTGGTCTGTAACCTGCAAAAGTGGTAAGATCAAGAAAGTTGACTAAAGACTGAAAATCTTCTGTAGCCCAAAGGAGACTGAAGGGACATGAGCACTAGATACAATACTATGTGGGATTCCTTCTGCTATAAAGAACGTTACTGGTGACTGGCGGAGGGGATCAAGATGGTGGGAACAAGAAGATGTAGAGCTCACTCCCACACACACAAACATCAAAAATACATCTACATGTAGAACAATTCCCACAGAAACTAACTAGAAACTGGCAGATCTCCTACACAACCAAACCTGCAACAAAGATCTCCACATCATCAGGTAGGACAGGGAAAGAAATAAAAGCATCAGGCTGGGACTGGTACCACTGGAGGGGATCTGTAGTGAAGAGAAGTCCACATGGATGGACCCTCACCCTGAGGAGCCTGCGTGCCAGCTGGGAAATCCACTGACACAAGAGAGAAGCCCAGACTGTACAAGTAAGGACATGTGCTGGCCTGCTGACAATCAGGACAGAGAGAGAGCTGCGCTGGAGGCTGCCACCTCGACAGGCACGTCCCAATCCAAAGGACCAATACCCTAGCCCCACTCACCCCACACCACAGCCTGGTGTGAGACTAGGGCAAAGGTTCAGTCTAGCTGTGCGGACAGACTAGGGTGATGTGGTCCGAGTAGAACCACGGAGACCACTGTCAGTGTACACACCAGGGTGGTGGGTCAAACCAGGCAGACATGTCAGCATATGCATCAGGCATCACAAGGGCATACAGCAGCTAAGCACTGGATCTCAGGCAGACAGGCCCTGGGAGAGGACTTGATCTAGCTACAGAGAGAGACTGGAGGGCCTGGGATGTGATTTGGGGGAGATACAGAATCCACTGTCAGTACCCACGCAGCAGGGGCACGTCTAGCTACAGCAGACACTGTCAGCACACGCACTGGGCAGTCCTGCAAGAACACAGTGGCTAGGCAGTCAGGACCTGCCTGGGTATGGCTGCAGGGATGGCTTCCCAATGGAAGCAGCCTAGTTCTGCCCACTCCACATGGCAACTACTGTCAGATCTAGAGTGGACAGGTCCTGGGAGAGGTCTACCACAGAGGCTGCCCAGGTCCCAGGTGGCACCACAGCCTCCTCAATTCCTGCAGCCACAACACCCTGACCCCCAACTCCAGCCTACTTCACACCACAGCCTTGCACTAGACAATCACAGCAGAGAAAAGGAGGCGACCCTGGGCTGCTTCTGAGGGGAACCATGGCGGTGCTCAAGTTCACCGAGACTGCATGGACGTCACTTGCTTCAGCAACCACTTTCTTTGGGGCAGGGCACACACTCAAAGGCAACGAAGCCTGATCCATCCTGACCCTCGTGGCTTCTACCCCAACAACGGGGGAGCAGACCCTGCCTGGTAAGCCATGGAGCAGAGAGGAGGCCCCACCTCTCATCCAAGGCAGGCTCTAGACACACCATACCACCAACCATACCCCCACCAAGGGCGACAGCACACTCAAGAAAGATGTGGCTGGCATCCACACCCAAAACAGCCCTCACACAAGTACTGGACACACTCTGAGCAGGAATGCTTTTTTAAGACCACAATAGCTAACTTTTTTAAGACCACAATAGGTAACTTTTTTCATAAATTCACAGAGATAGTGAAAGTGAAGTAAAATGAAAAAGCAGCGGAACTTCTCCCAGTTAGAAGAACAGAATTCCCCTGAAAGAACAAGTAATGAGACAGACCTCTCCTGTCTATTAGACCTCAAGTTCAAAAAGGAGGTAATAAAAATGCTAAAGGAATTAAGAAAGATTATCAGTAAAAATGCTGATCACTCTAAAAAGGACTAGAAACTATAAACATGAATCAACTGAAATTAGATAATTCAATTGCTGAGATAAAAACCAACTCTGTAAGTAATGAATAGCAGACTAAATGTCACAGAAGAACAAATAAGTGATCTGGAAAATAGAATAATGAAAACCACCCGATCAGAACAGCAGACAGAAAGACAAATGGAAAAAAAAAAAAAAAAAAGAAAACAACATATGAGCTCTACAGATGAATATAAAGCATGCCAACCTACACATAATAGGAGTTCCAGAAAGCAAAGAGAGAGAAAAGGAGACCAAAAATGTGTTTGTAGAAATTATGGCAGAAGACTTCCCAAACCTAACAAAAAAAATAGATAGCCAGGTACAGGAAACAAAGACGGTTCCAAACAAGATGAACCCGAATAGATCCAGAACAAGACACAGCATAATTAAAATAGCAAAAGTTAAAGAGAAGATTCCAAAGTCAGCAAGAGAAAGACAAAGAGTCAGTTAAAGAGGAACCCCCATAAGGCTATTAGCTGATTTGTTCACAGAAACACTGTAGTCCAGAGAGAGTGGCATGATATAGTCAAAGTCCTGAAGAGGAAAAATCCACAACCCTATCCGGCAAAACTATCATTTACAATAGAAAGAAGGATAAATAATTTCTCAGACAGGCAAAACTAAAAGAATTCAGCAATACTAAGGGTCTTTAGTACTGAAAGGTCTTCTCTAAGTAGAAAAGCAGCAGAATCTATTGGAAAGGAAGATCACAATGGGAAAGGCAAATATATAAAAGGATAAAAGATCATTTAAATGAGCCAGTACACAGATTAAAAAACCAAAAAATTCTGTAAAAGCAATTAAAACTATAATTAACAGCAAAAGGATAAACAAGAAGATGTAAAATAAATAGGACATAAAAATCATAAAATGTGGGGGAAGGGAGTATAAAGAAGAAAAAAATCAAGTTGTATTCACTCCACAGTCACAAGGACAGTTCAATATACACCAGTCAATCAGTGTGATATATCACATTAACGAATGGAAAGACAAAACCTATGTGATCATCTCAACAGATACCAAAAAAGCATATGACAAAATTCAACCTCCACTCATGATAAAAACTCTCAAAAATGGGCAGAAGACCCAAACTGACATTTCTCCAAAGAAAACATACAGGTAGCCAACAGAGACCTGAAACGATGCTCAACATTGCTAATTACTGAAGAAATGCAAATCAAAAACCAAAGTGAGGTAACACCACACATCAGTCAGAATGGCCATCATTAAAAAGTCTACAAATAGATGCTGGAGAGGATGAAGAGAAAAGGGAACCCTCCTACACTGTTGGTGGGAATGTAAACTGGTGCACCCACCATGGAAAGCAGAAGCTAATAGTTACAATATGATCCCAGCAACCCCACTCCTGGGTATATATTCAGAGAAAACTCGAACTTGAAAAGACACATGTATCCCAATGTTCACGGCAGCACAATTTATAATAGCCAAGAATGGAAACAACCCAAGTGTCCATCAACAGATGACTGGCTTAAGAGGATGTATATATACACAATGGAATATTACTCAGCCATAAAAATATGGCCTTTTGCAGCAACATGGATGGACCTAGAAAATATTATACTTAGTGAAGTCAGTCACACAAAGGAAAATATTATATGGTATCATTACGTGTGGAATCTAAAAAATAATACAAGGACTTCCCCAGTGGTACCATGGAAGACTCTGTGCTTCTACTGCAGGGGGTACAGGTTCACTCCCTGGTCAGGGACCTGAGATGCCACATACCATGTGGTGTGGCCAAAAAAATAAAAAAATTTAAAAAAAAATAAAAATGAATCTACATGTAAAACAGAAAAGAGACTCACAGACACAGAAAACAAACATTACCAAAGAAGAAAGAGGTGGAGGATAAATTAGGAGTATCGGATTAACAGATACAAACTTCTATACATAAAATACATAAGCAACAAAGATTTACTATATAGTACAGGAAACTATTTTCAATAGCTCATAGTTAACATATAATGGAAAATAATCTGAAAAAATATAACTGAATCACTTTACCGTATACTTGAGAAACACAATACTGTAAATCAACTATACTTCAATTAAAAGAAAACTTTTTAATTAGTAGTATGTGCAAAAAAAAAAAAAGTGTTTCTGGGGGCTGGGGGGAAAATCTGTGAAAACTAATGGAGTCTGAGGATTAGCTGGTACTAGTGTATCAAAGTTAATTTCCTGATTCTGATGATTTATTGGGATCATGAAAGAAAATATCCTTGTGTGTAGGAAACAGACACTTAAGTCTTCAGAGGTGATGGGGCATCAGTTGACATCTTACCCTCAAACAGAAGACAAATTTCTTTGTTCTGTAAGTTGTGATTTTTTTTTCAAAGTTGCAACAGTGGAATGTTATTCAGCCTTAAAAACAGTAAGATTCTGACCCATGCTACATGATGATAAATCTTAAAGACATTACACCAAGTAAATTAAGCCAGATAAAAAAGGACAAATACTCTATGACTCCACCTACACGAGGCGCCTAGAGTAGATCCATTCAGGGACAGCGAGGAGGAACAGAGTTCCTGTACATCAGTTCAGGATGATGAAATCGAGACCGACTGTGGTAATGGTTGTACAACAATGTGGAGGCACTTAATGCTACTGAACTGTACATTTTGAAATGTTTAAAATGGTACATTTTATGTTTTTTATATTTTGCCACAATTTTTTTTTTTTAAGGCAGTGAAACCTTGCTCTGCCCCGATTCCCCCAACCCCAATTCTCATAGAGGGACAAAAGAAAACTTCCTTACCTCTAAATTATCAGGGCAGTATTTTTGCTCTAAATCCCAAGAGGGTGTTTCACCAAACATCACCATTAGATGATCAATAAACCTAAGGAGATATAACATGTACTTTCCAGTATCAGTAACTCATAATCTTGTTTTCCCACATCCCATCCCCTGGACACCAATTCACAGAGGTATCAAGAGTATATAAATCATGAAATGCAGGCCTAATCCATTTTGACAACAGTGCCCAAAATATGTGAATCATTTGTCCCACTATGACACAGTAGTTCTCTTTAACTGACTCAGGATTAACAACATTCAGATACTGAGCCACAGTCTAACCACTAACTATGAATCACATGTTAAAATCACTAGTTATATGTTTTCTAATAAACATACCCTTCAGTTTTATTCATGCACTACCTCCAATACTTTCATCTCTCACAAAAGACAACTCCCAGTGCTTGACAAACACTGTACTGTGGCGTTACTAACGGTGAGACCATGTCTCTCATTGCAAAGCTTCTTGGTGAAAGGAGAAATCCGCTATGGCTTAGAGATTATGCTAAACCAGACTGTGTAATAAAACTCTCTAAAACTATTCTCTTCCCTCCTCACCCAAAATTCTACCTGTGCATCCTGCTGAAAAAACAGGGAAGTGCATGCAAGCACCACAGAAGGCTCCTAGGGAAGGAAGTTACCTGGAATCCTCGTGAAAAGCAGAGACCAAGTCCGACTGGGCATACTCCGGGTACAGAAAAAGCACAGGCCAGCTCAGTCTTCCCTGGTCATCCACACTCAGCCTGGCTCCACAGGGGTTCTCAGAGCTGAGCCCATACAGGACAAGCTCACTGAGACCTTCTGAAGCTGAGTCTTCATCCTCTCCAGCAGCTTCAGCAACTAGCCTGATGTTCCTAGCCTGGATTAAAGCAATAACATACATGTCATGTGAGAAGGATGCAAACTCACTTCACTAGAACAGGGAAAACTGTAACACTACCAGCTCCGTGAAGGCCAGCTCTACACATGATTTGTCTTCATTATCCCTGATACCTGCTGAACTCACCTTTACCGGCCATCTACCACAAGCGAGACTCTTGTCACAGACATGAACTAGACATGGTAGTAAGTCCAACATAAGGGAAGAAGTAAAGCTGTGGAACTGCAGACCATGAATAATTAATTCAGCCTGGAGGCTGGAGGTGACTGGGGAATGCTAGGTCTTGAACAATGACTCTGAAAGGCAGAAGAATTGGGGCACATGGGGAGTGGAAGGGCATTCTACCCCAGGGAATAGCCAAGGAACAGCTTGTGCTAAGGTATTAAAAAATACAGAGTGGCATGTACAAAAATGGAAATGTTTTCAACTTGGCTGGGACATGGGATACTAAAAATTATATATACACTGACTTAATCTTGAGTCTGTCATAGAAATAAGGATAAATCAAAGGTCTGAATGGTAGAGTCACCTCTTACATATGCTGGGGGTAATTTCCTAAGGTTAGCCCACAAGGGAAAAATGACATGCAATCAAAACTACCTTGATGGCATCTCCTATACCAGGGGTTTGCAAACTTTCCCTGAAAGGGTCAGATTAAGAAATATTTTAGGTTTTGTGGACCAGATGGTCTCTGTGGATATTACTCAACTCTGCCACTGTAGTGTGAAAACAGTCATCAGTAAGACACATATAGGCAGGGCCATGAGCCACTGGCTGCAGCTTGCTGACCCTAGCTTTAAACCACTAAAATACAATATATATATAGCTTTGGGTATATTACTCTCTAGAGTAGTTCTCAAATATAATGAAGTTTCAGATGCAGAGTTAAAGAAGAATACCAAAATAATGTCTATATGCCAATGTCTAGGCATTCCAATACTCTACATTTGAGAAAATGACCAAATCTCTCTGGAGTTATTCCCTTCTGTTTAATCGGTTAACATGTTAACAGATTTTCTGTTGTAGGGCAGAACTAGCGGAGTGCATCTCAGTACTGTGAAGTTCTCAAAGCGAACAAATAATTTTAAGGAGGTACATAATTTAACTCAACAAAGAATGAAATCAAGAACCAAATTCATAGCCAGTATTACCTCCCCTGTGAAGCCAAGGCTCAATAGGTGACCTGTGAAAGCAAGATTTGGATCAGACTTTTCCTACATTTATTTAAAATGCAGGCAAGAGAGGGAAGGGGAGGTAGAATTTTGTGTTACTGTGATAGTTAGGAGAGCTACATCCTAAAATCACTTCCTCAGGATGCAGTGTAATACAGGGACCAAGAGCAAGGACCTGGCTCTGACATACACTAGCTATGTGAGGTTTCTCTGAGACCATGTGGAATAAGAAAGAACAAGATCCACCTCAGAAGGCTACTGTGAAGATTAGATAATGATTAACCCATAGCAACTATTCAGTATATGTTAACCTGAAACCAACACATGCATATAATTGACACAGCTGACTGAACTCAGGGGGTCTGACTTGTCACACTGCTTCACCAAAAGCAGAAAGAAAATGAACAACTCATTCAGGTAAAGCATCCCCAGAAAGGTTCCCGATCAACTTCATGATGAGTGAATTCTGCAAGACCATAGGGCAAAAGTTTGAGAACTCACCTTGATGGCCTGGAGTAAAGCCTCATTCTGATCCTGCTTCTTCTTTTCTTTCAGCTTTGCTTTCCTTATATCCCTCTGTTCAGTTCGCTGAAAATGAAAAATTCAGATGCATGAGCTCTAAAATTCAGATGCCTCCTCTCCTCTTCTGTTACTCCAGCCTGACCCTAAATAGCTATCTCTTGTCTCTATTCAACTCTGGCTCCTAAAGGAACACCAGTGGCTGGATTCAGTTCAATAAACATTTAAGAAGCACATGTCTGGGTGCTAGGACCAGCGGCAACAGTAATGTTAAAACCTACCCCAGGAACTCACAGTCTACCGAGGGGGACAGACATTTGAAAAGGTCTAGTGTTAGCCTGGGAGTATGAACTGAGTGCTCTGAAACACAGAGGAGGGAGTGATGACTGATTCTGCCCCATGGAGGTGGGTTTAGACAGAAACCAGATCAAAGAGAAAGGGCATTCTGGAAAGAGGACCTGACATAAGGGCCAATGGGGCATTAAAACTTCTGTTATGGATGGAGTACAGGAAAACACACTGGGAAAAACTCAGGCCAAGAACATATCAGAGACTCTGCCCTGGGCCAAAAACTTATCACAGACTCTGCCTCTTGCACAATTACAGTTCATGAGAGAAAAATATCACCAGTCTACTTCATCTGGCAGAACTGTAACTCAGATTTCCTTTTCCTACTAGTCTGCCCAAAACCAGCTGATCCTACTCCAACCCTCAGGACTGTGATTAATAGGGGCCAACTTTTTCTCTAAAGGGCCAGACAGTAAGTACTATAGGCTTTGCAAACCATGCACATGTTCAAGCTAAAAGATCTCCAGTCTCATCTGTTTGTACGTCTATGTGTACATTATGCACATAAGATGTCTCTATGGAAAATATTATCAAAATTAAATGTATAAGAAAGCTCTATTTAACAGACTTAAAAGTAAACACAAATTAAATTTTCTAAATATAATGGAAACTGGCCAAAATGAATTTCAGATTCACATGATCTTGGAAATATTCAATATTAAATTATATCTGATAATAAAGCTAGCTTAACCTTGTTGGCTTAACCAATGTAAACATGTCTTACTTATTGTACTTAGGTTAACCGAGTTCATGTTATTTCTGTTGCAGAGTCTGTTAGCAATTGTTGACTGAAAAAAAAAAGCATAACCTAAAAAGGTGAGAATTTTATTTGCAAGACTTGCCAAGGACTTAAACCTGGGAGGCAGCCTCTTGAATAGCTCTAGGAACTGCTCTGAAAAGGTGAGGGAAGACTTCCCTGGTGGGACAGTGGATGGGAACCCACCTGGCAATTCAGGGTACATGGTTCGATCCCTGGTCCCACGTGCCATAACTACTGAAGCCCCCGCAACTAGAGCACGTGGTTTTGTCCTAGAGCTGACTGTTTCTAGAAGAAAAATAAGGAACTAATATGGATACAGAAAGTTGTGAGATTTGAAAAAGGGAATCTTGAAAAAGAAGTTTTGTACACAGTCAGGCTGGAATTAAATTAGGTAAATTTAATTTATCAAATTAAAATTACTAACAGTAGTATGGGACAGGATTTAGTTCCTCTATTAAGAGAAGAAAGTTTTCTTGGAATATTGCTTTTGCTAATAGATTGTATGAATGATGAGTTTCTTTGCCTTTGCATGCTAAGTCACTTCAGTTGTGTCCAACTCTTTGCGACCTTATGGACTGGAGCCCACGGGGCTCGTCTGTCCGTGGGATTCTCCAGGCAAGAATACTAGAGTGGGTTGCCATTTCCTCCTCCAGGGGATCTTCCTGACACAGGGATCAAACCCAGGTCCCCAACCCAGGCCCCCTGCATCTCCTGCATTGGCAGGTGGATGCTTTACCACTGAGCCTCTTGGGAAGCAGAGGCGATGGCTCAGAACATTCATACAGGACCTTCTAGATTCCCAGGAATACACTGGAGCTTTTCAAAGGCCCCACAGAATCTCAATCCCCAGCTTGTCCTTTTACGTTTTCTGGTAAGCCTATTGCTTGTCTCAACTGTTTTCCACTGCCTCAGGCAGACGAAATCTTACATAATTGCCTCAAATTGTATTTGACAAATGCCTCCAATCCCAACACTCTGTGAAAAAGCTTTTCCTACTGGGATAGTTTCAAGATGCCTAAAATAAAAACAACTTGTGAGTGGGGTCTTCTAGATGGTCAAATAATGACACTCTTCTGGCAATGGGGCTTAATACTGTTCTGCCTCTTCTGGTGGCTACCAGGATGCTCATTTTCACCATAATTGTGGGCTGTTGGCTTTCAAGGCTACTATGGACCTTGGGAGAGAGGCGATGGGATAGGGCAAGGTAAAATGCCACAAAGCTTGCTGTTCTTAAGAAGGTGCAGCCATTATTTTCCAATGAATAACCACTACCCAGATTGCTGCACAGCTTTGGTTCATTTCAGAGTTATGCTTTTGGGCCCTGAAATCTCCCTTTAATTACACTTGTGCTGCAGGACACAGACACTTCCATTTAAGTCCACAGAGGAAAACAACAGAATGGAAAAGACTAGAGATCTCTTCAAGAAAATTAGAGATACCAAGGGAACATTTCATGTGAAGATGGGCTCAATAAAGGACAGAAATGGTATGGACCTAACAGAAGCAGAAGATATTAAGAAGAGGTGGCAAGAATACACAGAAGAACTGTACAAAAAAGATCTTCACGACCCAGATAATCACGAAGGTGTGATCACTCACATTCACCTAGAGCCGGACATCCTGGAATGTGAAGTAAGGTGGACCTTAGGAAGCATCACTACAAACAAAGCTAGTGGAGGTGATGGAATTCCAATTGAGCTATTTCAAATTCTAAAAAATGATGCTGTGAAAGTGCTGCACTCAGTATGTCAGCAAATTTGGAAAACTCAGCAGTGGCCACAGGACTGGAAAAGGTCCGTTTTCATTCCAATTCCGAAGAAAGGTAATGCCAAAGAACGCTCAAACTACCACACAATTGCACTCATCTCACATGCTAGTAAAGTAATGCTCGAAATTCTCCAAGCCAGACTTCAGCAATACGTGAACCGTGAACTTCCAGATGTTCAAGCTGGTTTTAGAAAAGGCAGAGGAACCAGAGATCAAATTGCCAACATCCGCTGGATCATCAAAAAAGCAAGAGAGTTCCAGAAAAACATCTATTTCTGCTTTATTGACTCTGCCAAAGCCTTTGACTGTGTGGATCACAATAAACTGTAGAAAATTCTGAAAGAGATGGGACTATCAGACCACCTGACCTGCCTCTTGAGAAATCTGTATACAGGTCAGGAAGCAAAAGTTAGAACTGGACATGGAACAACAGACTGGTTCCAAATAGGAAAGGAGTACGTCAAGGCTGTATATTGTCACCCTGCTTATTTAACTTTCTACGCAGAGTACATCATGAGAAACACTGGGCTGGAGGAAGCACAGCTGCAATCAAGATTGCCAGGAGAAATATCAATAACCTCAGATATGCAGATGACACCACCCTTATGACAGAAAGTGAAGAACTAAAGAGCCTCTTGATGAAAGTTAAAGAAGAGTGAAAAAGCTTAAAGCTCAACATTCAGAAAACTGAGATCATGGCATCTGGGCCCATCAATTCATGGCAAATAGATGGGGAAATAGTGGAAACAGTGGCTGACTTTATTTTGGGGGGCTCCAAAATCACTGCAGATGGTGACTGTAGCCATGAAATTAAAAGACGCTTGCTCCTTGGTAGGAAAGTTATGACCAACCTAGACAGCATATTCAAAAGCAGAGACATTACTTTGTCAACAAAGGCCCGTCTAGTCAAGCCTATGGTTTTTCCAGTAGTCATGTATGGATGTGAGAGTTGGACTATAAAGAAAGCTGAGCCCAAAGAATTGATGCTTTTGAACTGTAGTGTTGGAGAAGACTCTTGAGAGTCCCTTGGACTGCAAGGAGATCCAACCAGTCCATCCTAAAAGAAATCAGTCCTGAATATTCACTGGAAGGACTGATGATGAAGCTGAAACTCCAATACTTTGGCCACCTGATGCGGAGAGCTGACTCATTTGAAAAGACCCTGATGCTGGGAAAGGTTCGGGGCAGGAGGAGAAGGGAACGACGGAGGATGAGATAGTTGGATGGCATCACCGACACAAGGACATGGGTTTGGGTGGACTCCAGAGTTGGTGATGGACAGGGAGGCCTGGCGTGCTGCGGTTCATGGGGTCGCAAAGAGTCGGACACGACTGAGCAACTGAACTGAAAGGCTCTTCTGCAGACAGGCTTGGGAATGGCCTTCCACAGTAGCCTTCTAGATACTCTCTCCTGTATAAGCCACTTTTAGAAATTCTGGCCATACGTAGTTGCCTGGGCTCAAAATTCTGTTCCTGATCCATGTGGGTCCATACCTCTACTTTTGTAGACAGGACCAGAATGACTTCTGACTAAAACTTATCCCTGTTCAGGGCCAGCTCTAGGCTCCCATGGTACTGAAAATTCCCATTTCATAGCGTAGGCAGTGAAGAGGGACCTGGACCAAGAATCAAGAGAACTGAAGTCTAGTTATGGAACAAACCTGTGAGACAGTATTGCAGAGGACTAAGACTGTAGACTCTGGAGCCAGACTGCCTGACTGTGAAGCCCAGCTTCACCAGCTATGTGACTTTCTGATCTCTCTGCTTTAGCCTCCTCACTAGCGGAAAGTGAATTAGAATAGTGCCTACCTTATAGGACTATGTGTGATTTCGACAGATTCGTATAAGTAAAATTTTTAAATAGAACTTGGAACATACATACAGTAAGTGCTAATGTTGAGGCTTTTTTTGGTAGTGATGGTCTGTTATTACTATTGTTTTCAATCATCACTTTTGCTGTTATGTACCAGAAATGTCACATTTCATCAGCAAATTAAAGATGTCTTAATGTTGGAAGTTACAAAAGCATTATAGAAGCCTAGGGCTTCCGTGATGCCTCAGTGGTAAAGAACCCGCCTGCCAATGCAGGAGACACTGGTTTGATCCCTTGGTTCAGAAGATCCCTGGAAAAGAAATGGTAAGCCAGTCCAGTATTTTTGCCTGGGAAATCCTATGGACAGAGGAGCCTGGCAGGTAACAGTCCATGAGGTCACAAAAAAATTGGACAGGACTCAGCAACTAAACAACAAATAGAAGCCTAACATCTTAAGTGTTTAACTGTCTTTCCCCTCCTCTTGCAATAGCTATACTCAGTGTGCAGACTAGACTATGCCACTAGTCTATTTATTCAAATCCTAATAGTCACAAATTTATCCAGTGCTATATATTCTTCCTTACCTCTATCATGTTATAATTACTCATTTACTTCTCTGTGTCCTCTAGAGCCCCATGGGTAGGGACTGATTCGGGGTTGTGTCTGTTGTTGTTTTCTTCTTTTTTTAGCCACACCGCATGACTTGTGGGATCTTAGATCCCCCACCAGGGATTGAATCCAGGCCCTCAGCAGTGAAAGCACAAAGTCCTAACCACTGGACGACCAGGGACCCAAGATCCACTCTGGGAGATGCTAATTAATTTTGCCACCAACCTTCAACTTGTCTGCTTTAGCCCTCAGGTCCAGAAGCTTCTTCTCTGTGGCATCTATCTGCAGCCCCTCATCGCACCAGTTCACAGCCTCGACATAGTTTTTCAGTTCCAAATGGCAAGAGGCACCTGTAGAACCCAGCACCCTTAGTATCCGGGGACAAGACGCATGGAAAGAGCCATCCTTGAACACGACCCCCAACTTCAACCAGCTACCAGCCAGTGGCCTGAAGTTCTGGGAAATGGATGACAAAGTCCTTTCTAGTGCATTCCCCAGACAAGGAACAGTTTCTTATATTTTAGATCAGAAAGGTTTCTAGGTCGCATTCGGATCAAAACTCTCTTTCTGGTATCAAGGACTCTTAAAGTAGGGAAGGCTACAGCTTAGTGGCAAAGAACATGGTCTTTGGAATCAGAGAGATCTGGGCTGGAAATCTAGCTGTCATTAACCAACTAAACATTAGACAGTGGACTGAGTATCCCTGAGCTTTAGGCTGCTCATCTATAAATGATAAGACTAAAGTCCATCTCAGATGACTTTAAATGGAGAGAGAGAAAGCAGAATTTGCCTCAGTCACTCACAAAAGCAATGGCAAAACTAAACATGTTAGGTATCTCCTAGAACTGTTCTTGATGGCTACCAGTTTAAGCTACCTCTCCTTTAATCAGTCGTGTTTTTCCTCCAGTTAGCCTCTGGGCTTTCTACAGAATTTAAAAACATCTGAACTAAAAAAATTTAAATGTCAATAGAATTCAACCTCATCTTTCAGAGATAGAATGGGTGTCTTGCAAACACCACACAGTAAGGTAAAAACGACAATTCAAGCAAGCTACAGACTTCCAGCTGTAGCAAATTCCACATGACTATACACAATTTATTTGCTTATCTTCTTTCCCTATAGCTGAAGGGCCTGGATCTACATAAACTCCCTAACCATGATTACATAAGCATAATTTTAATAAAGCATTTTAAGTTGGTCCATGGGGATATAGAGATTAACATGTAATGAATAAATTAAAGTTTACAAAGCACCACTGAGCTTCTCAAAGAAAAGGTGAAGTATGCAAGTAATAAAAGCAAATTATTACATACAAAGGTCAGACTAGGACAGAAAACATAACCTGGGAACATCTGAACATTAGAGTTATCGGCAAAAGTCCCATAACTTATCTTTTAATTAACAATAACATGGCATTTGAAGATCTTGTCTTTCAATCAGCTAATTTGGAAAAAAAAATTAGAATGTGGCTTTTAGAACTGCTTTAATTAATTTTATTCTTTATTAATTTAAAATGAGGAGTTTCAATTTCTCTATCAATTCTTAAAACACAGACGGTTGAATTATTCTCTGGAGAATTCTTTTAAAAATGGCACGTTGCTGCTGCTAACGACTTAATACTAAGATTGCAAAAATAAGGTAACTTCATCAGTATCTTAGCACTTTAATATCAAAGCTTAAAATACTCCTGGTGTTGCGCATGCCAACTTTTCCATGGCGACAGTCACACTGCAGCTCTACAGGACTTACCTCTTATTATTGCTTTGAGGTGGCAGGGTCTTAGCTTTCTGGCAGCCATCACATCATTGAGAGAAGAACGAAAATTACCTGACAAAACACCATTCAGTAAACGAGAAAACAAGTTTTAAGATCACATTATTTCCAAAATTTTGCATGTAAAGACAAAAACACTCTTGGACAATCTTAGAGAAATATAAATCAGAGCAACTGTTCATAGAAAAAAAATTGTTATGCTCATGAAGCACCTCAGAAATGTTTGTAATAGCAGGCAACCCACCAAACAACTATAAATGGCTAGTAAGCACACGGAAAAATGCTCAAAATCACTGCTGATTAGAGAAATTAAGATTAACATGAAAGTGAAAATTAAAAACAGGTAATACCCAATATTGGTGAAGATATGGTCAAAGTTATTTCAGACTTTACAGGCTATATATGGTCTGTTATACATTGTTTGTTTCATAATCCTTTAAAAAAACACTTTAAGCTCACAGGAGATCAGGGACCCAGATGTGGCCTGAGTCATAGTCTGCCAAATCCTGCTTTAGCCTAAATAATCAGAATTACCGGAAAAATTTTATCACTAACTTTGTTCATTTTTGCATTACTTAAAAAAGCCTAAAAGTAGCTATATACTCAGCAACAGCAGTACAGTAAAACAAACAAACACTGGTATGTCCATATGATGCAACTTCAGTATTCACAAATAATTTAATGACAGGTGAAATTGTTTATGTTATAAAATTAAGTGAAAACTGAACAGAGAATTGGAACAACAGCACGATCTTATCTGTGGAAAAAATACATAAAGAGAAATCCAAAAACTTCTGCTTAAAGGTAGTAGACTGAACATATGCATTTCAACCCCTGTCACTTGACCAAAAAAGCCATTAATCCAGAGACAAGAATGAGAAAATGGAACACACATTTTAAAGCTGGAGAACAAAGAGACACAGGCTAAATGACTAATTAGGCTTGAGACAACTGAAATCTAAGCCACTAGAGGGAAAATTCAAAGCTACCAAGTATACTGCAAAGCCTACAAAGTACCCAGTACTAAGGAATCAACAGCAGCAGGTGCCTCTGTATAAAGGGGTCTTCTGTTTAGTGTATTCTGAGTCAAACTTGACTCTGAATCCTAATCCCAGCACTGCATACTCTTAAGGCAATTCATTTACACATTTACTACATTTTACTGCAGTTTCTTACTCTGTTAACTAGGGATAAAGCTGTTAACCTTATTTACCATACATAGTTGCTATGAACTCAAGAGGGATAAAAAATGTGCAAGTGTTTTGTAAGCCATACCAGTGACAGCATTTAAGGAATGTCTCTTGATTATTATGCATTTGCTCCTCTGGTATTGCAAATACCTGTTTTTTGTTTTTTTTTTCTTGCAAGGTGCTTTTGGTCTTATTAGGCCTATACGTAACATTCTTTGAAGTGAAGTGAGCTCGCTCAGTCGTGTCCAACTTTTTGCGACCCCATGGACTGTAGCCCACCAGGCTCTTCCATCCATGGGATTCTCCAGGCAAGAATACTGGAATGGATTGCCATTTCCTTCTCCAAGGGAACTTCCCAACCCAGGGATCGAACCCGGGTCTCCCGCATTGCGGGCAGGCGCTTTACCCTCTGAGCCAAACATTCTTTAGTTCCCGCAAAAAAGGAACTATGTAGCTCTTATTCACAGTGCAGTGCCTAGCACACAGTAAATGCTTTATATTTACAGTCTGAATAGGTAAATGAATGAAACTTGTTTAAGGAAAAGTCAGGTCTTACTCATTTCTATTTTGCCAGTGCCTAACACAGAACAAGAACTCAGTGTGCTGAACGAAGACAATGTATTCCTCCAGAAGTAAGAAGACTGGGTTTCTAGTCCAGAGTCTGGCACTAACCAAAGGGGTTCTTCTCTACACCTATGTAATGAGGGGGCTGGTTGGCTCAAATAATCTCCAAAGTTCTATACCACTCTTGCTTTTTAGAATTTTATAATGAAACAAGTTAAAGAAGAAAAAAAACTGGAGCAGATTATGACTGGAAAGAAACTCTGCTCCAAAGGTGATGAGTCCCAATAGATCTATCCCAGCTAGACTTTAAGGCTTATTGTCTACCAGTCCCTCAGAAAAGGTTGAAGTCATTCCCAGGTCCTCTCTAAAACTATGTGATAAGAAACAAGGGTTTAATATGCCTAAGATTAGATACCAGCAATGATGTCACCCAAATAATCAGCTGTTTCCCAAAGTCATATCTGCACAACAGTCCTGCATGTTAATAAGTGTTACTTGAAAAGGAGGCACACAAAACCTGAGAATCACAGGATAAGGTTCTCTGCTGTAGGTTTTCTCAGTATTAACATACTAAGGTGCACTGCAAATCTCCAATGAAGAAGCAGCACTGTCCAAGTTTACTTGCCCAAGAAATGTTTTACTTCAAAGGGCCCACAGACTACTGAGAAATTCTCCCTTGGACTAATATAGTTTCTCTCACACAAAGAACTTTATCACCTTAATCCTTCTGGCATCCTTGAGAGGAGGCCAGAGAAAAAAACAACTTACTTTTGAGAGAGGAGAGGCATCTGGGCTCAAAAATTCCAGATCATACCAACTTGCCATGTATTAAAGTATTTGATGTTACTCATGTGGCTCAAATAGTAAGAATTATATAATCTATCTGACATCCCTTTTCACCAATCTACCTGGAAAATCAAAGTTCAGTTAAAGTAAGCTATCTTAGGTTTCTGGGACAAACAGCTCCTTTTCCTCTGACACTCTCAAACCCTCCCCACTAGCCATCATGTAATAGTTTTTTATAAGTTAATCTTTTAGAAAGTACTAAATAATAGAATAAATTACCTAGATAGTATTGTGCTGCTGCCCGATTGGTATAAAGAATAGCATTCAAATCAGGGTCTGTACATTTCTTCTTTAATCCTTCAGTGTATGAAATAACAGCTTTCTTGTAGTCTTTTTCTTTAAAGTAATCATTGCCCTCGTCTTTGTAAGTCCTGGCCTGATCTGCAAAAAAGAGAAGAAAAAAAATCACTATTCCCTATTTTTTAAAGGGCTCATTAAAAATCTAAATCACACAATAATGTAATGACAAACCAAAAAGAACCAATAGGGAAAGAAAACTCAAAAACGAATGCTATAAAACTGGGTATTAATATGGAGAAATAAAGTCACATGTACTTAACTACAATCAATCCTAAATATCTTAGAAAGCAGATTATTAAGTGCTCACACACACCAAAAAAACCATAAAGGAAAAAAGTATACTTATCTCTTGAAGACAGGGCTTTAATTACAGAAGAAATGGGGGGAAATTACACTACTGTTTTCTAGTATGTTGTTTTGAGTCCCTTGAACGCAAATTCCCCTCCTCACTTTAGCAAAAGCCTACAAAATTGTTACAATTCAGTTCAAATTTCCCAGCCACTGAAAGCCCACTTCTACACAACCCCCCCAACCTTTGGTATCCCAACAGCACCTCCAACACCTTGGCACTTATCACATAGGTTTGTCCTGATTCTTTAGGACAGTTGAGCTGTCCACTGGAGTATGACCTTTGAGGGCAGTCTCATTTCTTCCTGTATCCTGGTGCCCAGTATTCAGTAGGTATACAAAAAGTATATGTGGAATAAATAGTGACAAATCAGCTCAGGCTAACCACTTCTGGTATCTATCAAAACCTTTCTAACTCACACTTTATCTCAATTTAATGGAGGAGCTTAGAGAGTCACTGAAGATACCTTCTGGAGATCGCTCTTCATCAAAAATAATTGACTGCAGGCAGGCCAAGTCAGGATTCTCCAGGGGATCAATTTCTGATGGTGAGTTCTTCATAAACAGAGGAATCTTTTCAAATTCCTGGAGGTTGTTAAGGGAAGAATGAACTATACAAATACAATTTTCCACTGAGTAGACCCAATTCCAGGTCTCCACATCAAAGTTTTTTCTCACTCATCATAATTTGCAAATCCTCATGACATCTCTCCCTCCCCGGCCTCAGAGTCCCATCTGTAAAATAAGAGTGCAGAATACCTAAAGACCCTTCAGTTCTCACATTCTTACAAAAGCGGCAGTAACTACCAAACGAGTTGCGCGCTCGTTTGTTTCTGGCACTTCACCCACCCTCTCACTTGAGCTTCGCCAACCATTCTAGTGCTCCCGTCCGAGGAATTTTACAAACGAGGGTATGGTCTCAGATAAGCTCTGTACTCACAAGTTTCTGACTCCAAAACCTGAACACCTAAACATACTGCCAGCTTAAGAAGACCCTCAAAGCTTCGGGGCCGATTTTTAACACACAAGTAGAAACCGCCTATCCACTGGCAGCGCCAAACCTTGGCGGTAGAGCGCCTCAGCGCCCGGGAGGCCCCAGGAGTTGGGACGACGCCCACGCACGCACGTGCTGAGACCCCGGGCCCGCCCACCTCCTCCCACTGGCTCTCGTGGAAGCCGCCACGGTAAGGCTGACTCTGGAACTTTTCCACGAATGAGTCCATGCCGTCGTCAAAAGTGGTGCCCGGATCCTGCTGCTCCATGGCTGCTCCTGGTGATCCAGCCACCGACCAGGCGCCGAGACCCGTACGGCAGCTTCCGGCGGCGCGGGTGCCCCCTCTCAATCTTCCGGGCGGCGCCGGCGTGCTGCTTCCGGCTTGCTGGAGGCGTGGCCGACCCGACTCCACCCCTCCGCCGGGAAACGCCTACCCTCCCGCGCACTTTCGAATACTTTCGGGACGGTGGATGAGCCCCGCACCCCACAATAGCGCACTATCACTTAATTCACTCGTTTATTTAACCAGTCAGCACGTTTTCTAAGCTCCTTTCTGTGCCAGTCCTGTTGTGGTCGTTGGGTATACAGTGCTGGGCAAAGCAAGTTAAATCCCTGCCCTCTAGGAGTTGATAAGGTAGAGCGGAGAAAGTGAAAGTGTTAGTCGCTCAGTGGTGTCTGACGCTTTGTGGACCCCATGGACTAGGCCTGCCAGGCTCTATCCATGGAATTCTCCAGGCAGTAATACTGGAGTGGGTAGCCATTTCTTTCTCCAGGGGATCTTCCTGACGCAGGGATTGAACCTGGATCTGCTGCATTGCAGACAGATTCTGTACTATCTGAGCCACCAGGGAAGCCGTAAGCAGAGGGGAGAGACAGACAATAAACAAGCAAGATACGGGAGTTTGTCAAGTGGTAGAAAGGACTGTGGGAGAAAAGTTTTAAACTGGGTGGGCAGGCATTCAAGCAAAGGAAGAAGCTTGGAAGTGGCCAGAGGGTGTCTGGGGAAGAGCATTCCCCTAGGAGGAAACAGGGCTAAAGGTGTGAGGTGCAGAAAAGACAGTGAGTAGCAGGTAGGTGGGAAAGATAATAAGCTGTGATTCTGAGGGTTTGGGTTTTCCTCACAGTGCAATGGGACCCTTTGGAGAGCTTTGAGGAAAGGAATGATGTGATCAGACTATTTCTGATTGGGATTCTGTGGTGGGCTAGTAGTAAAGAACCCGCCTGCCAAAAGATGCAGGTTTGATCCCTGGATCAGGAAGATCCCCTGGAGGAGGAAAGGGCAACCCACTCCAGTATCTTTTCCTGGAGAATCCCATGGACAGAGGAGCCTAGCAGGCTATAGTCCATGGGGTCAGAAGGAGTCAGACACGAGGACTGAAGTGACTTAGCACACATGCACAAACCCCTACCCCCCACAGCTGAGATGGCAACAAGCCCTCTGGGCCAGGTGTGCCTTCCTGCAACCACTGGGTTCCCAGCAAATGGCTGCTGGGCCCTGCATTGGATGCCACAGTCTCAGGAGCTCACAGCCTGGTCTAGAAGGAAAGATAGGCATGCAGCAAACCAGTCTAAACCCAGTCTGGTCACAAGCTGGCTCAGTGGAGGAACAGGGGAATGGCTGTTCCTTGAGGGGGTTCGAGGAGGGTTCATTGAGGAAGCGATGCAGATCTCAGAGCAGAAATGGGGAAGGTCTCTGCAGATGGATAGGGGCTGGAGGGAAGTTGGGCATTTTAGGCAGTGGAAGTCCACGTGTAGAGACATGGGGGTGGGCAACAGCCTGCATGCTGAGTTAAGAGGAAGGTCAGCAAAGTAGGTGGGAGTCATAGGTCAAAGGGTGAACGGGTGTCCTTTCACCCTTCATGCTGCAGAGGATGGTGAGATACTGACAGACATAAGGGAAAATTTGTCTTAGGAAGGCCTGGGTTGCAGGTGAAGGATTGATAGGAGATGCTGGGTTAAGAAATTGACAAGGAGGATGCTGGTGAGAAGCCGGGGAGAAGAGAGATCTGAAGCCCAGAAGCAGAGCTAGCAGGCTTGCTCGTTATTTGATATAAGAATCAGACAGACAGCAGGGCTCAGGATGCCACTGGGAGGGGCCATGAGCCCTTCAGGACCAGTACTGTGTCATTTACCTTCTGCGTCACCTGTACCCAGGGGAACACCTGGTCCATATGTTTTCTTCCAAATCTAAATCTCCTTTTCCACACTTCCTCCTCCAGCCTAGTCCCTGATGATTCCTGTATTGTTCTCTTCATTTCTTCTCTTCTTGAATACAGAGCCTGCAAAGTCATTTTGCTTCCATTTTAAAAGTGTGATTCCATAAGAACTCATTTTGCAGGTGATGATAGGGAAGGTTCAGAGAAGGGAAGTGCTCCTTGACCCTTCCAAGTTGAGACTGTTTGGGGGGCTTTGCCAATAACTGAGCCTGCCAGGTGCCTCTGTGCTTTGAAACCACCCAGACCTAAAACATGGCAGCTCTTCTTTGTCAAGGCCACCCAGACCTGGGCTCTGTCTTGTGAAAGTAGCAGTGTCTCTGGGTGGAAAGGGCTCAGACATGGGAGTTGGGAGGCCTTTGGGAGCCACACTTCTAATTGCTTTCTGGCATGACATTAGACAAGACCCACCCATCTTTGAGCCCTGTCCTCATCTATAGAACATGGATAATAAAGCCAGCCTGCCTTTCCCATGACCCTGTATGGCTGCTGTGAGATTCAAATGGGGCAATGCTCATGAACATTCTTGGCAATGGAAAAGGTTATGCAAAAGTACCACCCCCATTTCTTATTCTAATGCAGGCCCAGGATTCCAATGGCCTTGGCCTACATTTGTTGGAAGATGATTGTGTGGTTATCTTACAGACTTACGTCTCTTCCTGCTCTGCACACGCGCCCAGGGAATCTCAGCTCACATCTGTGCACAGATAAATATCCCAAATCTGTTTACATCTTAGATCCCTCTGCTGAGCTCCACCATGTGCAGCCAGTACCTAGGAGATATCTCCACTATCATGGCAGACAAGCCCCTCAAGTTCACCATGTCCAGACTGAGCTCATCCCTCCCCAAACCTGCTCCTGGTCCTGAGGACCACGCAGTGGGGGACATCATTGGCCTGGCCATCTGCCCTGAAATCTGGGCACCATCCTAAGGTCTTGCTCTCCTTGCTGTCAACCACCAGATTCTGAAAATTCTTCCTCCAATCACCCACAGGTCCAGCCATACTGTCCATCCTGCATTGCAGCCCAGGCCCCTGCCAGACCCCGAAGCCCCCCGCCAGATGCCCTTGTCCTCCCCTCCTCTCCTGCATGAGCTCTCTTCCTTTCCTTTTTCTCATTTATTCCTCTGAGCCTTCCTCCTTCCCTCCTCCCATCACTCTAGTGTGTTTTAATGTGCGTTTTTCAGTTTGTAAGTGTCCTTTGCAAACGTAACTTCTTTTGTGCATGCATTTTATATGTGGTTTTTTTTTTTTTTTTTTTCCCGCAGCCCTAGGTTTTAGGTCCCATCCATGGTGCTGCATGTACCCTTACTGCTTCTAACTGCTGCATGGGACTCCATGGTGCCCATTCACCCCTCACGGTGGATCTCCAGGCTGCCTCCTGTCCCAGGCATCACAAATAACTCTAAGAAAGACTTCCTCATACATCTCCCCTTACGGACCTGTGGGAAGATTCCCTGAGATGTGTGCCCGCCGTGGAAGTGCTGAGTCATGGGCGTGCATAAACTTAATGTGAGTGAAGAGTGACAGATTCCTGTCCAGAACGGCTACTGCCCTCCCCACGGCAGTGCCTGTGTGTGCACAAGGAGAAAGCTCTCTAAAGCAGACATCCTCCTGCATCTCCCCCTGCTTGCCTCTCCCCTTCCCACCACACCTCCCCAGGCTCTCTGAAGTCTTCTCCTTAACACAGGCTCCAAGGCCATACTAACCCAGCCCCTGTCCTCCTCTCCCCTCCCACTCTGAGCTCCAGAGCACCTTCAGATCTGCCGTGGATTCTTGGTCTCATGTGCCCTGCTCTTCTCCATACATGCCTGATGTGTAGGCATCTTTCCAAACCCACTGGAGGGGGTGTCTCTTTTCTGGGAATCCTTCCCTGATCTCCCACCCCCAGTTAGCCTCTGGACTTCACAGTCCCCACACTGCTGTTCAGCACAGCATTGACCTGCTGGGCTGTTGGTGTTTTATATGTCTCTAATACTTCCATGAGGCCAAAGTTCATCAGCCTCAGTACTTTTGACAATTTAGGATGGACATGTCTTTGCTGAGGGACTGTCCTGTGCACTGTAGAATGTTTAGCAGCATCCTTGGCCTCTACCCACTGATGATAACAGCCTCCTCCCCAAGTGGAAACAACCAAGAATGTCTTCAGACCTGTCCAGATCACCCCCAGTTGAGAACCACTGCATCAGACTATCAAATGCTCAGGGCCTGGGGCTGGGTCTCATTCATGTCTGTATCTCCGGCACTCAGAGCAGGCCTGGTCCAGGTTAGGTGTTCAGTAAATGTTGCCTGAATGAGTGGTGGCCAATCTCTGGGCAAAGACTCGAGGGTGGGGCTCAGAGATCAGGATTCTGGGATATGCATATCATGGGGTGGGGATGAGGGGATCTCTTCTTTTCTTTCTCCAAAGGCTACCCAAGTCATCGTCTCCTTTTGTTCTTATTCTCTCCCTGTGAGGGAGGGGAAGCTGAGACATCTAGCAAACTTACCGTGTGACCTTGGACAAGCCATTGCACCTCTCCTGGCCTCAGCTTCCACATTTATAAGAGAGCCTGAGTGTGTCTATGAATGTTGACTGAGTCGATAGTAAAGAACATGCTCATCTCGCAGGAAAAACTCCATGGGGAGAGGCAAGCTATGCGGCGTTTATAGGGAGCGTGGCTGGGGCCTTGGCCACCTCCAAGGAGGGCTGGGGCTCAGGAACATCACTGCTTCAAAGACATCTTCCAGGAGCCCAGCACCTGCATGATCCAGGAGCGCCGCTGGTGGGAAGTGGGCAGGTTCTCACAGCTCGGGCTCCAGCGGTGCGTGGTGGCTGGGTCACACACCCATGCGTCCCCATGTGGCAGTGGCCAGGAGCTCCGCCAGCAGCTGGCCAGGATGTTGTCCTGGGCCTGGGCAGCACAGATGCACACTGACGCTTCTGGGTCGTGTCTCAAGTTCTCCAGAGCTGAATTATGGGGAGGAGAGTGGTCACTTGTTAAGTCTAGGTTCCCACCTGAGTCTCACACCTCATCCTTCTCACTTTATATCTTAGCTTGGGTACTCTGCTCAGCATCCCCTCATCTCCCAGCTCTTCAAATTGTTCGTGTCTTTCAAAGCTTGGATCAAAACCTGCCTTCTCCAGGAAGGCTTCTTGGACTGCCCAAGCCTTCCTTCATGCTCCCATCAGCTTTCCCAGTTATGAAATTAACATGCCCCCTTAAGAGTCTGAACTACTTGCTCTGCACTAAATGGTTTTTTATCTTGTTTTCTGAGTCTGGTTTCCTGGATTGTAAGCTCCCCTAGCAGGTGGACTGAGTGTTCTGTGTCTTAGCGACTCCACAGTAGCTAACGTGTACTCACCTGGGTCACTGTTAGCACAGCTGGACTAATGCTAAGGATTGGGTCGTAACCCTCCCCTCTCCCATTTCCCGCTGTGAGCCTATTCATTCCCGCACTGGCTCTGGAAATCTCGCCAGCGCAGGACAGGACTCACCAGCTTTCACTTCATTCATACGATCTTCCGTCATGCTGCTGTCCATACAGGGGACCAGGGACCCTTGAGCATAATCCAAGATGTGAGTGGGTCCATCTCCTGATTCTGACCGCCCCCCTCAGACCAGACCTCCTCAGAAAAGCTCTCCTAGTCCCACAAACGAGGACACAAACAGAGAACTTCATCTTGACCCTGGGACAGATTCCTTGAGAGGGATTCTGGGAGGGGTGGAAGATCCAGTGGGCAGAGAGGGCAGCAGGACAGAGACAGGAGCAGAGCCATAGCTGACTCCGAGAGGTGGTCCTAGGAGACCCCTTCCCTAGGCTGATCTGTAGTATCCTCCAAGAATCAGGGAGGTGCTGCCTCGGTGCCCCCTCTCCAAGGAGCAGTAACAGGAGGGTACCAAGTGCCTTGCGTACCTTCCCCTCAGGTGGTTGGTGGGATCCCTGGAGAGGCTGAAACTCAGTTCCTCGGCAACATAGATCAGCCCTCCCCTGCTGCAGCGGCTCCTAAAGTACCTGCAGATCCCTGAAAGTGCCCTATCTCTCAGAAGGCCCCTACCGTACTTTGTACCTTACTAATTCCTATTTGTCCTTGAATATTCAATTTAACGTGGCTGCTACTCTAGGAAATTTTTCCCTACCTTGCCCCAAGCTAGTTATAAACACCTCTTTAGGCTCCCAGAGTCTCTGAGTCTGTCTCCGCCTGTGTACACACTGTGATGTGTTTTACTTATGATTCATGAACATCTCCCACCAGATGTGGGGTTTCTTCAGCTTAGATCTGCTAGAGATGGGGGAGTGGGAAAGATAGTCTGAGGGCCTCAGAGACACTTGCTCAAGTGCATGCGTGTGTGTGTATTTCTAGGGCTGCTACTGCTGTTGCTGCTAAGTCACTTCAGTCGTGTCCGACTCTGTGCAACCCCATAGACAGCAGCCCACCAGGCTCCCCTGTCCCTGTGATTCTCCAGGCAAGAACACTGGAGTGGGCTGCCATTTCCTTCTCCAATGCATGAAAGTGAAAAGGGAAAGTGAAGTCGCTCAGTCATGTTTGACTCAGCAATCCCATGGACTGCTCCTCTGCCCATGGGATTTTCCAGGCAAGAGTACTGGAGTGGTTGCCATTGCCTTTTCCAGGGCAAGTGTTCCTAAATTTCTGTAGGGTCTCACAAAAGACCTATAACCACCCGCAAGAGGTTAGGAATCAAAACACCAACATTCTTAGAAGTGATTAGTTTGGAACAAGATTTAGAGAAGCCAGAATTTAGGAAATACATCACTCTGTTTAAGGAGCTCCCCCTGAGCATGTCCCCACAGCCCAAATGATGCCCCCTCCAGCTGGGCATTGCTCATATGTCCCAGAACTGACCATGTTAACAGCTGCCCCCACATCTCCCCAATCCTGACCATCGGCATCACCTCCTGAAAATTTCTTTGTTTCTCTAGACTAAGCGCAGTGCCTGACACAGAGTAGAGGATTAATCAATGTGTGAGGCCAATGGATACATGCATGGATGACAGGACGAATGAAAAATCGCACATGAATTGGGCAAAGGTACAAGGTGGGGGCCTCTCCAAGCCTCTCTGCAGTAGGGTCTCCTGCAGACCCTTGAAGGATATATGGCTGGGGGAGGGAAGGCGAGTGGCTGAGAGGAGACGGCATACCATCAGAAGTGTCCTATGGAGGATTCTGAGTGAAGGGAACCTACTTGGTTTTTTCCCCAGAAAGACAGAGGTTGGGGTTGTGGGAAGAAGGAGGAAGGTGACTGTCACTGAGGGAGAACCTTTATCTGCCAGTCTTCACATTTTAAAAAATTCTCATCCAGGCCACAAAGCAGGAGCTGATCCCTATCTTGCCAATCACCTTACAGATCTTACACAGGAGGCTCAGTTGGCATCACACAGAAAGGCGATTGTGGAGCTGAGATCCTAGTTCACTTCCCCCTGTGCAGACTGGTGTTTCCTGCTGCAGGGCAGGCTCCTGCTGCGCCTGGACCTTGCAGTACTGGGGGCGGGAGGTGGGGCAGGTGAAGCAGCGATTCTACTGCCTACAGATGCCAAGGTTATGACCTCGGTCCACTTCCCAAGCAGTGATCTCAGAAGAAGGGAGACCTTGCTGATTTATATCAAAGCTGTGTGCTGGCCAAGCCTTGCATCCAAAGGGAGGCATCCACCCTGGGCCAGAAGAGCCACTGCTTCCTTCCAAGGGGAGGAAGCAGCAGAACTAGGTCTGCCAGGGCAGGTTACCTATGAACATGACCGAGGACTTCCGCAGGGAGGCCCGAGGACTCTTGGCATACTCCAGGCTCTGGCTGAGGAACGTGAAGGCGCTGTCTCGATGGGTGTCCACCTGGGACAAAGAGAAACCAGAGAATGCTGGGCCCTCAGAGGGGATAACCACCCATCTACCCCTCCCAAAGCTAGGAACCAGGACCCAGTCAGGCAGCTGAGCCCTGGCCCTTTGCCTCCTAAATAACTCTGCTACCCATGTGGGACTCTTCCAGAAGCCAGGCCTCATGTTCTCTTAGCTGACTGCAGCAATCATGTTAATGGCCTTCCTGCCTTGGGTGTCTCCTTTTCTGATCCACCCACCTGCTACAGGCCAGGAGGCAAGTTCTAAAATACAAGTCCAGCCAGAGCTGAGAATGGATATGGCATGTGAGGGACATGACTAAGGAGACGGGTCTGACTAGGGTGAAGGATTCAAGTTACAAAGCAGTGAGAATAAACTACAGACTTAGGAGGGTCTTAAAAGTCCTTCAAATACAGACAGAAAATAGGGCTTCCTTATGCATTAAAAAATAAGAAGCCAGCATCCATTCTTAATAGGGCAATGACGAAGTAATGTTTTAGGCAAAATAGTCTGACAGTGGTGTTCAGGTTGGGTTTGATCAAGTAGAAACCAGGGGGCAGGCAATCTGCTAAGAGACTGTTGAGGGAGATAAAGAGAGGTGAGGTCTGGTCTGGTCACTCTCCTATTGACAATCTGCAATCAGGGAGTAACTGTGGTGCTGGAGAAGACCCTCGAGAGTCTCTTGGACAGCAAGGAGATCAAACTAGTCAGCCCTAAAGGAAATCAACCCTGAACATTCATTCGAAGGACTGATGCTGAAGCTGCAGCTCCAATACTTTGGCCACCTGATGCAAAGAGCCAGCTCATTGAAAAAGACCCCGATACTGGGAAAGATTGAGGGCAGGAGGAGACTCGGATGACAGAGGAAGAGATGGTTGGATGGCATCATCAACTATATGGACACGAGTTTGAGCAGACTCCAGGAGACAGTGAAGGACAGGGAAGCCTGGCGTGCTGGTCAGTCCACAGGGTCGCAAAGAGTCAGACACAACTGAGCAACTGAACAACAGCAATAACAATGTCAGGGAGGAAACTCCTGGGCTTAGTGTGCAAAGTATTCATGATCATGTTCTTTCTCAGCCTCAGGTCTTTCTCTACCACTGCCTCCATGCACACCATGCTCCAGTCCCAGGGCAAGGCACAATTCTGCCCAAATCCGTGCCCGACACAAGCCATTGCTCCTGATTGGAGTCCCTTTCCCTCTTTCCTTCCTGATGAGTCCCTCTCATTCTTTGAGGCTCAACTCAGAAACCGTCTCCTCCCTGAAGTTTTCCACAACCCTCTGGCACAGCTAATCTCACCACCCTTGGCATCCCTGCAGCACGTTTCACGCCTTTGTCACAGCGCCTATGACATTGGACTTGTAATTACTTATACCTGTCTCCCCCACTGGATCTGTAGTTCCCCCCAAAGAAGGGACCTTCTCACTCAGCTCAGAGTCCTCAGCACCCTGGATGGAGCTTTGCATGGTACAGGTGCCCAGAAAGTACTGGATGAATAAATGAGTGAATGACTAGGTTACTGACCCCTCTCTAAAGCTAAGGCTAGAGGTTGGCCTTCATATGAGCAGAACTGTTGATGCTTGGAGAGCAAAGAAGAGACTGAGAATCCAGAGGTCTAATGCAGAGGTCACAAGCTGGCAGCCCACAGGCCACAAATGGCTGGCAGGGCAGAGGCCAGTGCAGTGTTTTAACCAAATTGACTGTTAATTAAAGTCTTATAAAAATCTAGCTTTTCTTGTGAAACTGAAGGCCCTGGTGAGAGTTGGCTGCATGGTGGTTGGAGCTCTCCATTCGTGCTTTCAACAGAGCCTGGCCCCTCCAGGTTGCCATGGCCCAACCACCCCTACATCACTTATCTGCCCAGTCACTGGTCATGGTTAGTATTTGTATTAGCAGCACTGGCCAAACACTTCTCCAGGCCTCTTTTTCCCTCTGTAAAGGGAGGTAACAATATTAGGCACTGGATTGCAGAGGCTTTGAGCACTATTGATAATGATTATTACTGCAAAATAACAACCTGTTATTTTGTTTATTTGTTAGGTTGATGGGGGAATGGGGATGCTGCATGCCCCATCCAGACCTCCCTTAGGATGTGAAGGATTTATTCCCCCAAGTACAGATTGCCTTGGTGGAAGAGAACTGCTGGCCCAAAGTCACGTCCCTTCACAGGCCAGCTGGCAACCGATGACAAGGTAAACCACAGCCTCAAGACCTTCTTCAAGGGGCAGAACCAGAAACTGACAGACCACTCAGTCTGTATGGAGACCTGACTGCCAGCCCCAGTGTGAAGAATCTCGGCATCATGCTGGCTGAGACCTTCCCTGAAACCACACTGCAGCTTGACTCCTCTGCCACTTCCGCTCCCTGCCCTCCCTTCCACAGCGGCTGGTCCCAGGGTGCTCCCTAATAAACCTCTGCCTCAAAGCCTGCATCCTGGGGAACACAGCCTGTGACTACAGGAAGGGTAGATGGGCCTAGATGGCAAAGCGTCCGAAATGGTACATGAAGGAACCCGGCTGCATCCTGCAGTGCAGCGTATCGCTGTGTGTAGGGCTCTCTCCGACCGCAGAATGTTCTCGAGTGTTACCTGGACAGGGGGTTCTGTGGTTTAATGATTTGGGGAAACCATGAATCAACCATGAAATCTCCTCAGCACAGAGCATTTCAGAGCTCTAAGGTGCTGGTGACACTGCGAATCTCTGAGAGGAAGATAACGATGCAGTCTTTCTCAAACTTACTTGTCTTGGATCTTTTCTCTCCCGTGGGGCATTTCTTGTAGGACTGCCATCACGGCAAATACGTGCTGGAAATTACTGTTGTAGAAGAGGGAGCCGGTAGAGTCCCTCAGGCAGGGATGTGATATAGACAGACTCGGGTTTTAACCAGATTCTGGTAGCCTGAGTGGGGAATGGATTGGAGGGGCTGAGATTCAAGACTGGGGGACCCACTGGATGGCTGGACTCATCTGAGAAACATTTATGACCTGAACTAAGGGAATAATAATGGGAAGGGGGAGGGAAAAACAGATTCAGAAGTATTTAGGATATTTAAGATTGATCAAAGGTGAAGGTAAGGGGGATCAAGAAGCCTTGAATGGTTTTAGGTTTCAGCTTTGGGGATTTAGAAGGAGAGAGAACTGACGTTGGGAAGGCCATAAATTCAGAAGAGATATGCTGAGTTTAGTTGTGTGTAGTCATTGTGGGCAGGGGAGGGCTTCCCAGGTGGCCCTAGAGGTAAAGAACCTGCATTGCAAAAGCAGGAGACATAAGAGATGCGAGTTTGATCCCTGGGGTTGGGAAGATCCCCTGGAGAAGGAAATAGCAGCCCACTCCAATATTCTTGCCTGGAGAATTCCATGGACAGGGGAGCCGAGTGGGCTACCATCCATGGGGTTGCAAAGAGTAGGACAGGACTGAAGCGACTTAGCACAGCACACACACAGTCACTGGGGGAGATGTCCAGTAAGCCTTGGAGAAGGAACACCAGAAGTGGGGAGAGAAGTCAGAGGTAAAGATGAACTTCCAGGAGCCAACAACTTGTAGGTAGTAATGGAATTATCAGTAAGGATGCTCATGTAAAAAGGAGGAAGAGACAAGGAAAGAACTGGCCACCTCCAACATACTCATAAGAACCCACTGTAGTCTTAGAAGCACTCACAAGGTACTTGCAAATTTTGGCCACTGTCTGCTGCTGGTTGTCCCAGGGCTTCTGGCTGTAAGCTTTTTTTGGCAATTCCCAAGCCATGAAGCAAGAACAGCGGAACAGGGTCTTCACACATTTCTGGGGGCCAATAGGAAGAGAACACCAGAGTTATGCAATTCCAAAAGAGTTGAACTATTCTCTGGAAAAAAAAAAAAAAGTACAAAACTGATTTTGGGAAAACAATTCCTATCAATGTTTGAAACATACAAGGAAAGTTGGCTGTTTTGAAAAGAAATACTGTTATGGGTCCTTTTTGAAAACAGGCTTGGCCAGACTTGGTTGTGTGATGGATTGTCTGTGATTCCAGGCTGGGTTCTGTAAAGTGGGCTGCACCCGCAGGACTCAGGGCTATGCACTCACCTGGCTCACCTTGGCGTTGCCCTCTTGCATGGTCAGCAGCAGGGGCACCAAGGTGCTGATCAGCTGCTCCTCCACAGCCGGGGTGCGGGGCGACCGCAGCTTCTGAACTACCTTGCCATACAGGTTGATGCTGGAGGAGCGCACGTCCTCTCGTGACTGGGGCAGATGCAGAGGCTCAGGTGTGCTCCATCCTCCAGGAGGCTACCTGCACCTCTGTGCCCCACGTAGAGGCTCATGGCCTTCTTCCCACTCATTCCGAGGGCCCCTCCAAGCACAAGATGCACAGAGACGAAGAACACTGAAGGCCACCTGATGGGGCTGATCTAGGGCTGGCTTCCTCCTCATCAGAGCCTGGGTCAGGAGCTCTGCCCACTCTTCCCAGCAGGGACCCCACTGTCCTAAAAGGTGCCTTTGTGCCAAGTAGAAAAATGCCCCCCTTTGCTGAGACTAATCAAAGAATTGTGACACCCACCCCTACCCCCTTAGGGGAAGAATGGGGGAAGGGATAGTTAGGAAGTTTGGGATCGACAGGTACATACTGCTGTATTTAAAATGGATAACCAACAAGAACCTACTGTGTAGCACAGAGAACTCTGCTCAATGTTATGTGGCGGCCTGGATGGGAGGGGAGTTTGGGGAGAATGGATGCATGTGTGTGTATGACTGAGTCCCTTTGCGGCCCACCTGAAGCTGTCACAACATTGTTAATTGGCTATACTCCTATTTTTTAAAAAAAGTTCAAAGGAAAAAAATTGTTACTCCTCTAGATGGACAAATCACAGAGGCAAGTCTCTGGGGTAACAAGCACACAAAGAGACCTCCCTCTATGAGAACCAATTAGAGAAGGAGCTTCCTCTGTGCAAACCAATTACAAAGAATTTGGACCAGTTGGGACGAGCACCCATTCCCCTTGGGCTGACTCAGCCCTGCTCGGGTCCCAACAGGCCGTGGGAGCTACTACGACCCCTAGAGTAGTAAAGAACTGCCCTCCAGGTGTTATACCCCATCCTCCCACCCTCGCGGAACCCTTACATCACTGAAGTGTGGCAGCAGGATCTGCAGTATGTCCACATAGACTGAATTGTCCATCAGCTTCCGATCCTGCCCCTTGAAAATGGTCTTGAGGTTGTGGACCGCCTCCACCACCAGCAGCCCATCCACACTCTTCAGACCCTTCACCATGGAGGGCAGGAGGGCCTGCACCTTGGCGGCCTGCGGAGAAGGAGTATTTGGGACGGGTGCTCCTATCTGGTCTAACAGGTGAGGGGCCCAGCCTCTGAGTCACAGAGATGAACTTGGTCAAGCAAGTCCTACCTCCAGGCCTTTGCTTATGTTATCCCACCTGCCTGGTATGCCCTCGCTCAAACTCCCGCTGTTTCCAAAGCCCTCTTTAGCCTCACTAACTCCTTCCTAGCCTGCAACCCTGAGGGCTTTTGTTGTCTCCCCACTTCTTGGCACTATCTATAGATGATACCCTGTGTTGTTAGTTTTCTGAGTCTGTGTCCTGTCCCTTTGTCCCTCTAAAACATAAGCTGTAACAACAGTGCTTAGTAGAGAAAAACAGCACTTTTTAAAAGGCTAATGAAACATCAACAACCTGCGACTCAGCTTCCTAATCTCTAAATTAGGAATAATTACTGCTATCCCCAGCCCCTCCTAAACATACTGCTCTTAGGGTCATTGTGAAAAATCTGAATTCGGAAAGTACTTTTCAAAAAGTAAAGCATATAGGGAGTTATTAAGGGATACCCATTATACAGATGGGATAATTAAGACAGAGACAGAAATGAGCTCTGATTCCAGTCACCAGCATTGGAGAGTTGCGAATGGCCAAGCTCTAGCCTTCCTCTTGTCGGGGCCCTGGCTGAGTGGGCTCTCCCCTGCCCTCCACTCACCTTTTCAGTCCTTTGAGCCAGGATGACCAGGCCTCGGATGGACAGCACCTTCATGATGGGGTCCCGGTGGCTCAGGCCTTCCGCCATCCGCCCCAGAGAGTACTCCTCAGGGATCCGCCTTACCTGCTCCATCCGGAGGAGCTGAGGGAATAAAGATGATTACTCCCCAGCACAAGGAGTACCCCTCAGGGCCCATTTGCCTCTGGGGCCTCATTCACACCTATCCACCCTCTAGTCTGTATTCTTACAACAAGCGTCTAACCAAGCTTCCCATCATTCACGGAATGACCCAGGCTGTTTTGTCCCTTCTGCGTGGGCAGGGATGCTCTTCTGCCAGGCCTCTCACCTTCACTCTAGTCCCAGCTCACCATGCACGGCTCCAGCCAAAAGTCAGCCCCTGCCGCCATGTTTGAGGGTCCCCAGGCCTCACCTAGGCTGACTGCCCACTTCTCTGCACCCCTGGGGGCCCTGAACACAGAAACCTTATTGCCCCCATGTGCTTATGCACCTGACTCCCACATCCTATCCCCCTGGAGCTTCTTTGAGGACACAAACTGAACCTTTCTCCTAGGGCACCAGTTACTGATGCAAGCTCTGGGATGGAGTATGTACTCAGGGAACCCTGGTTGCATGAGTTCACAACCAAGAAATGGTTCCTTTCCTTCTTGGAATTGTCCTCCTCCAGAGCCCACCATTGCAAGGTTAGTACCATCAGCCCCACTTTGTCCCAGCCCCAAACCAGGCATCATCCCCATCGCCTTCCTCTCCCTCTCCCCTGCCACCTCCAGCATCCAATCAGTCTTTAGTTCCTGCCTAGTCATCCTCATAAGCACTTTTCCCATCTGTTCCCTTGCCCTGCATCTACTGTGATGATTGAGACCATGCGTCTATGATGAAAAGAGAAAGCTGGGGAGAGCAAACAGGACAGCTGATGGGGTGGGGGTGGGGAAGGCAGGAAAGGTGGGGCTCCACCTACCACCCGCCCTCCACCCATCCATAGAGCTACACTCAGCTGCTCTGCACCAGGTTCTGGGCTGTGACTAGAGACACAGAAATGTGACAATCGTAACAGCAACAGAGCTCACTTGGGGAGTACTTCCTGCACTGGCACTTTGCGTGAACTCACTTACTCCTCATCAAAACCCTATGAGGTGGGCAATTCATTATCCTTGTATTGTAAGTGAAGAAAGCAAGGCACAGACAGGTTCAGCAACTTGCCGAAGGTCACACAGCTCCCTTGAGGACTCCACCCACCACTGGGAGAAGCAAGCACCCCTTCAGGCACAGCATGGGGAGTCTAGGGGTGCCAGGAAAGGACATCTGAGCAGCATCAAAGCATCACTGTGAACATGTTGCGCCACCACTTCTGGGGAGAGAGAGAAGGACTTGAAGCTGGGTGAGGACCCCTGTCCCAGGGCGGGAGGGCCACTGCTCAGGGCTCCAGGGGAGTGCTGGAAAAGATTACGCCTACAGTCCCTGACCTTATGGAAACGCCTCTCCCACAAGGCTAACCAAGGTAGAGGAGCCAGGTGGGCAGAGCTGGTCTGAATCTCTCTGGACAGCTTGAGCTATGTGACCTTGAAAACTGCCCCTTATCTCACCAACACATGAATGTCACAATTCCTGCTTTGTAGGGCTGCCGTGCAGACAAGTGGGGTCGTATACGTAAGAGGTCAGCGTGGTGTTTGGCACATGGCACGCCCTCAAGAAATGACACTTTCCCAATTCCTCACCAGGGTCATGGGGATCCCAGCAGAGCTGAGACTGTAACTTGGACTCCCGACCCGAAGACACATGCATGTCCTCCTGAGGTGACACGTTCTGCTGGTGCCTGCAGAGCCAGGCAAAGTGCTTACCTGGGTACTCACTCACCCATCTGTTTGCCTCTTCTTAGAGGCCTTCTTGGGGCTGGGTCTAGGGATGCCAGGCATACATGATGTGGCTCCTGTTCCCCAGGCTCACAGTCCACTGGGGAGGCAGTGCTGGAATTGCCTTGCTGCCCCTGTCCTCCTGGCTGTCTTTACTCAAGGCCCAGTTCAAATGGCACCTCATCCAGGAAGCCGTCCTTAACCTTCCACTGTCTGAGCAGACAGTGAGCCTCTGAGCCCCACTGTACAGACCCTGGTGATAGCCCAGACCCACTGTGTGCCAGCTAGAATGTCACAGGAGGAGGAAGGGGTGGAGGTTAAGCGAGTGGGTTTTCCAAGTGTCATCGACTAGCGACTGGAGAAACAAAATGTGGTATGTACATACAGTGGAATATTACTCAGACTTAAAAAATAATGAAATTCTGGCCTGTGTTACAACATGGACGAGCCTTGAAAACATTATATAAAGTGAAATAAGCCGGACACCAAAAGACAAATATTGGTGGTTCCATTCGTATGAAACCTAGAATAGGCAAATTCATAGAAACAGAAAGTAGACTGGTGGTCACAGGGTCTGAGGGGACACGGGAAGGAGAGTTAGTGTTTAATGGGTAGAGAATTTCAGTTTGGGAAGGAAGATGGAAAACTTCTAAAGATGGATGGTGGTGACGGTTGCACAAAAGTGTGAATGCATGTCACACTGAAGGCACAGCCAGTGAGCTCTACACTTGAAAATGGTCAACATGCTCACTAAATATATATTTATTACATCTATAAACACAAGCACACACACAAAGCTATAGAGTGAGTGTGTATTTTAGAGCCCAGATGTCTGGCTTTGAGTCCTGGATCTGCCACTTACCAAGCTGTGTGGCCTTGGGAAAGTTACTTAAATCTGTGCCTTGGTTTCCTTCTCTACAGTAGGGGATGGAATAATATGTGCATCATAGGATTATTGTGAGAATTAGATGAATCAGTATGTGTAAAGCTCTAAGAATACACCTGAAAGGGAGTCAGTGCTCAATTAAATTGTTGGCTATTATTATTGGCAAGTCTGCCCTTCTGGGGCTGACACTACCGACCTTCTCCTGACTCAGCTCTCCCCAGCACCCGCTCTAGTCCCCTTGTATCCTCACTCAGTTTAGACATCACTTCCTTCAGGAAGCCTCCCTGATGTTCCCCTACCCAATACACCCGAGACTTATGTTCACCCACCACAGGCTGAATTGCCCCCAGTAGCACAAGCCACTCTATGGCACCCTGTGATATAACTAGGATGTCCTCTGTCTCCCCTCCCGCACCAAGAACTCCTGAGAGCAGGGCAGAACCAAGTTTATATTTGTGTCTCCAATCTGGTACCTGGTACACGGCAAAGGATGGTGGTTGCCAGGGGTACTAGGGGAGTCTGGGAAGACTCAAATGGGGTGGAGGGATGGAAAGAAGAGAAGAGATAGGAAGGAGGAGGGAGAAGACCCACGAGATCTTTCTACTCAAGAAAAATCATGTTCAGGAAAGACTCTAAAGTATTAAGTACTTATCACACAAGAGAAATGACCAGCAATGGGAACTGAGGCCTATGCTCCTGGGAAGGCCCCGGGTAGCCCCTGCCCCGCTCTGGGCACCCAGTCGGTACCTCCACGAAGAAGGCAGTGGCGGTGATCTTGTGCTTCTCGTCGCCTCGCTCCAGGAGCGGGATGAGCAGGTAGAGGATACGGCACAGCTCCTGGCAGGAGTAGTGCACCATGGCCCTGGGGAGGAGGGGAGCAGTGCCCTCAGGCTCGCCAGCCCCAGGGGGCCCGCCGCATGGGGGCCTGGCCCCACACTCAAAACTCTGGGCAAGCCCCCAGTCCCCCGTGTTCCCGCATCCCCAGGGTTTTCCACCTGAACAGGATCTCAGAGCCCATTGGATCACACTGCTTTATTTTACAGGTGGGAAAACTGATAGACAGAGTGGGAAAGCGTCTTGCCCAAGATCACAGAGAAAATCAGTAAGAAAGACAAGGCTATGACCCCTAAATGTGCAGGACCACTCCAGGAGGAAAAGACAGGAAGGAAAGAATTTGAGGACCCACTCACTAGGCACCAGGCAGCAAGCCAGATGCTTTCAAGTCCTTATTGCATTTGATCCTCATCATTACCCTTTGAGGCAGGTTTCTGTTGTTAACCCATTTCATAGATGGGGAAACAGAGGCTTTAAGTGTGAATTGCCCAAGGTCATAGAGCTGGAAAATTGTAGAGCTGGCGCCCAAACCCAGGGGTTCCTACTCCAGCTGCCTAGTTCATTCTACGAAGCCAGTGATGTTCCAAGTGTGGCCCCTGGATCAGCAGTATCAGCATCACCTGGGAACTTGTAAAAAAAATGCACATTCTCAAGCCCCCATCCCAGACTAACTGAATTAGAAACTCTAGAAGTGGGGCCCAGCCATCAGTGTTTTAACAAGCCCCGTAGATGATTCGCCCTCAAGTCTGCACTACGCTCTGTTAGTCAGTGAATCCAGAAGAGTGTGTCAGCCATGCATAGAGTCTGGAATAAGACAGCCTGGGTTCAAACTCTGTTACCACTAGCTGTGTCACTTTGGGCAAATCACCCAGCTTCTCTGGGCCTCAGATTCCTTATGGGTAACTCTGGGGAAGTAATAGCGTCATTTCACCAGTCATTGCTGTTGTTACTATCAGTTGTAAGTCACATCTGACTGTTTGCGACCCTGTGGACTGCCGCACACCAGGCTTCCCTGTCCTTCACCATCTCCCAGAGTTTGCTCGGACTCATGTCCGTTGATTTGGTGGTGCCATCCAACCATCTTATTCTCTGTCACCCCCTTCTCCTCCTGCACTCAGTCAGTCATGGTGAGCGTTAAATGGAACAGTCTGTGAATAGACGGCTCTCTGCAAGGTGCCTGGAGCATGCAAGTGCTCAATAAATACAGTTGTATCTTGAGACCCAAGGGGAGCGCACCATCCTGGACACTCAGGCTGCAGGACTAAGAAGCAGGATCTTCCTGCAGGAACCACATTAGTGAAATCAAGGTGAACCAGCCCCCATATCTCCTTTCCCTAAGGGAGGCTGTGTGTGGCTGAGGGGAAGAGCCTTGATCTGGGACAGGGGCTTATTTCCCAGCCTTGCCACTTCCAGGCTGTGTGTACCTTTGGTGCATAACTATCCCTCTCTGAACCTTGGCACTCTCCCCTGAAAAATGTGCATTAATAATCCTTGCCCCACAAGTCAGCATAATGAAAACAGAAGCAAATGTGTTGAACTCTTACTATATGCAGAGGCTGTTCAAAGTATTTTAATCCTCACCCCAAAGCTCAGAGGTGAGTCCTGTTATTGTACTGCTGATGGGGAAACTGAGACACAGAGAAGGAAAGGAACTCTGCCCTAGGTCACACAGCTGGGAAATGGTAAGCTGGGATTCCCAAGCAGGCAGACCTGCTCTCAGACCACATTCTAAACTGCTCGGCTAGACCATCATTTCTGCATTAGCATGGGAATTAAACTAATACTGTGGTGAGAAAGGTGCTTTATAAATAAGCCAAGCAGCTCCACAATGCCAGGTACTGTTACAACCACAGTTTGTAGAGCACAGGTCATCCTTCACATTTGTATTGTCTACTTGCTGATGGAGACAATACTCTGCCGATCTTAGAGAAGAGGTGATAGAGCAAGGGAAGGGTCTTGCCCAGAAAGAGATGCAAACCCAAGTCTGTCTGAAGACACTGAGGTCTCTTCCCTCCCTTTGACCCCTGCCCCAGGGTCCTCACCTGGCCAGCAGGGACACTCCACGGTGGTGGTTCTCTGCCTGCCCCATAAGCTCCCAGCCGCCCTGGTCCTCCAGAAAGTTAGCCTCGTATGAGCAGCCCATCTTCAGCAGCAGGGTTTTCACCACTTTGACCACCCAGCTGCCAAGACAAGGGGGGCTGAGATCTCATGTCACCCTGCTCCCAGCAGGCCAGACCTTAATATATAAAGAGCTCTTACAAATAAATAAGAAAAATTCCCCAAAGTCCTATATACAATTAGGCAAAGAATAAGAACAGTTGCTCACAGAAAAGGAAATAGAAATGGCATTTAAACTCAACCACATTCATAGTAAGAGAAATGCAATCTAAAATGACAGCAAAATACCTTTTTTTTTTTTTTTAACTTTCAGATTGGCAAAGATGATGGCAAAGTTGTGGGGAAATGAAGTGTCATATACTACTGGCAAGCTGGGTGCTTTAGGAGGTACTTCATTTCCTTTCACTCACTGATCAAGAACTTTTTCCCCCATATCTTCCTGTTCCATCATAATAGTTAAACACAGAAACCTTTTGATGTACCCATTCTACTTTCAAGAATTCATCCTATGTGTACAGTCACATGTAAATATCAAGACATATAAACAGCCTCACTCATGGCAGCATTGCTTGTAAAAGGCTGTGAAGCCCCTAAATCGAGAGGATCCTGGTTAAGTGAATGGTGGTATATTATAATCTACACAGAGGGATATTATGTGGCTGTCAAAAATAATGAGGCAGCTCTGTGTGTGATGATCTCAAAGATACAGTATATAATAAAAGCAGAAATATGTAACTATGTAAGGTTCACTACCACGGGTGTGAAAGTAGAGAATGAAAACACGTTGGCTTAGCTCTGCATCAACCCTGTCCGAAGGGCAAGAAAGAACCCGGGCCTTATGAAAGAAAACTGGGGTAAAGAGAGGAACAGAGACTGTTTTAACTGTCTTTGAAGATTTTTACTCATGTGCCTATATTAACTGTTCCAATTAACAAATGAAAATCAAATAGTTCAGCCGTGGTTATATATCTAATACAAATCATATCTCTAGGGAGGGAGGAGGAAAATTGAAATGGTGATCTCCTTGGAGAAGGCTGATTTCTTGCTGCCATCCAGCCCTAAGCAGAGAACATATACAGTAGATGTTCACAAATAGCTCTCGAACACAACTGGCTCTGTCTCATGAAAGTGCACTTCTGTTTTCCTTTCTAGCCGCGGAGCTAATTTCTACCAATCAGTTGCCCTAAAGACTTTTGTAAGAGCCTTTGCTGGTGGCTGTCCCTCTGCTGGGGACAGCAGGAACATACCGAACAGGGACGAAGCCAGGGGTCTGGGCGTCCTTCTTGGCATCCTTGCGGGAAGCCACGCGGCCGGGAAGGCTGAGGCCGATGTGGTAATGGACCTGAATGAGCAGGGCCAGGAGCAGCTGTGGATAGATGCGCCTCACACGGCCCATGCAGCTGTTGACGGACAGGAGCTCACACAGGCCACTGGCTGCCTGGAGGTGGAGGGGAAGCTGGTGAGACGTCACCACCCACCATCCCAGGACTCCTGACCAGGCCTGGGCTGATTCTCTAGGAGGTTGGTCCTCGATCTTTGCTCTTCTCTGGCCCAACATGGACAAGACCAGGTTCCCCCACCACTGCATCCAGGCCCTCTGCGTGAGCCCTGCACAGTGTCACAGTGACACTTTGCTGTTGACACAGCCCTGAAAGAATCATGGTGGAAGGATTTCTTCCCACATTTATGAGGTAGAGTCTTGACCCCACTGTGCAGGACAGGAGACAAGATCAGAGGGGGGAAGGGACTTGCCCAAAGATACCCAGCCCCTCGGGGCAGAGCTGAGGCTTGATCCCAGGTTTTCAGATTACAGGAGCCCTGCCTCTTACTGGTTCATAACATCGGTGCCCAGTCCATAAGGTGGGGTATCAGTTGCCTCTTTGTTGGGGGCTGTTAAAACTAGACTTCCCTCACTGTCTCCTCTGAATGACTTGGGAATATGCCAACACACAGTGATCAGAGGAGTGGGTGATGCCCAAACCAAGGATGGAATGGGCGCTGGTGCCCTAGTCACAGAACTCAGTGCTGGGGGAGAGAGGCAGAGAGATCCAGAGGTAAAGCATGGGATTCGGGGGCAGGAGATCTGGGTCTGAGTCCTGGCTCCACCACTCAGTAGCCGTGTGGCCTTAGGTGAGACATGGAATGTCTCTGAGCATCAGTGTCTTCCTGTGTTAAGGGGTAATACCACCCGCTCCTCCATCCACCATGTCTCTGTTTTCTGGCTTTCCTCTACCAGACTGTCTTGCTCTCTGCTGAATCCCCGGAAACTGATGAGTATGCTTGGCACATAGTAGGTGCTTAATGTTTGTTGAATAAATAAATCAACCCAACAAAAACATTTTTTGAGTGTCTACCGTATGCGCTGAATTCAGGCATCTCATAGATTAATCAAATGAGCCACTCTATACACACACACTATTGTTAGATCACAACTGGGGTGAACTCTTCCAAGAGAAGTATGTGATGTGTATGTGTTCAGTCTTGTCCAACTCTGCGACCCCATGGACTGTAGCCCACCAGGCTCTTCTGTCCGTGGGATTCCCCAGGCAAGAATACTGGAGTGGGTTGCCATTTCCTCCTCCAGGGGATAGCCCTCACCCAGGGATTGAACCCACGTCTCCTGCATTGGCAGGCAGATTCTCTACCACTGAGCCACCTGGGAAAGAAAGTATAATACGCACAGATTTGATCTGGTCAGAGTGGGCTTCCCTGAGGAGGTGGATAGCTTAAGAGATAAGGGATGAGAAGAAGTTAACTTGGCAGACAGAAATCTAGGTCGAGAAAACAGCATGTGCAAAGGCCCTGTGACCAAAGATAGCACAGTGATCAAGAAGACCTGACAAAGAGTAATGAGGTTGGAGCCAGGCAGGCAAGAGGAGCACACAGCACACTGAGGCCAGCGAGGGTTGCAGGGCCCAGCAGCACCAGCAGGAGCTCTGTGCTACCCTCAAGGGCAATGGGAAGCCACAGAGAGAGTTGGGAAGAGCAGATGTGCATTTCTCAATGATTTTCTTAGCTGTGATACAGATGGGAGGGGCTGGAGTGGAAGCAGGGAGGTGAATGGGGTGTTATCCAGCTGGCTAGGACCAGGGTGGTGCTGACAGAGCCAGAGAGAAATCTGTCTGTCCACTCAGCCCCCTTCCCGCATCAGAGCCCGTTCCCTCCGTGTTCCCAGGGCCAGCCTCTAAGAGTGGCAGAAGATGCACTTAGACATTTTATGTCTCTAAAAAGAAGAGATGAGTTACCTCATTTAATTTTCATAACTGCCATACAAGGTAGATGTTGTTTCTATTTACAGATGCAGAGACTGAGCCTCAGAGAGGTGCGGTGACTTGCTCAGGTTACAGAGCAAGGCCAGTTCTCAGCCTAAGGTGTGTGAGTCCCTGGTCATTCAGTCCCAGGCCATTCCAGGCTGCCGCAGTCACTGTAAGTAGCAGCAGGATGATGCTGCTGGTGGTCCGGTGGATCACAAACAAGAGCCCGGGGACAGACTTGCTCAAGGCCACCCACTTAGCTCCGGGTAGAGCCAGGCACTAGAAGATGGGTGTGCAGAGCTCAGCGAGAGCAGGAGGAGGACGTGTTGGGGCAGTGATGGGGCCGCTGGGCACGGGAGGAAGCGGGCAGAAGGAGAGCTCCTCACCGCCAGGGGCACAATGGAGGCCCGGCCCTTCTTGGTCACAGGCTTCTCCTTCAGGCTGGTCAGGAGCAGGTCCAGGAGGTCTCGGACGTCACAGCTGGGCTTGCGCAGTATCAGCTGTCTCCACATCTCTGCTCCATTGCTGACAGGCCAAGAGCAGGGATGGTTAGCGGGGACAAGGGCAGTGGGGCCAACCCTGCCGCCGAATTATTTTAGGAGGTAGAAGGAAAGAAGCCTTTGAAATCGCATCCATGAGTGTGCCGAAAATTTTCTTGAATGATCTAAGAAGCCTGGGGCTAACAATGATCAAAAACCTACTCAGGTACTTTGCCAGGTGTTTTGCATACAAGTTATGACTTCAGCAAATGTTGAGCATCTGCTATCTGCCAGCAGACATGAGCAAGATAGTCCAGAAACTCAGGGTCACTGAGTTCTTACAGGGCCCCTCACAGTGGATTGTCAGTCTCATTTTGCAGATGCGGAGTTAAGGCTCAGAGAGGTAAAATCACTGACCCAAGACTGCACAGCTAATGACTACAGAGTCCAGGAGTGACCAGGTCTGACGACTCCAATGCCTGTGCCTGTTCCTCTAGGCCTAGGAGCCCTTCGGGGCCTGGGTCTTGCATTTGTCACATAACGTCAGGGAGCTCCCACTCCTGATCCTTAGAAGGCGATACACCAGGGACTTCCCCAATGCAGCGGACACGAGTTTGATCCTTGCATTTTGGGAAGACGCTGCATGCCGCAAGGCAACTAAGTCCATGTGCCACAGCTTGAGAGTAGCCCCGCTCACCACAACCAGAGAAAGCCTGGGAGCAGCAGCGAAGACCCAGTGCAGCCAAAAATAATAAAAAATTAACAAAAAAATTAAAAACAAAAAAGAAGGCAGTATACCAGTCAGGGAAAAGCATCTGGATTAACCTGCACCAGCCTACAGGTTCTATCCTGGGGAGGTGAAAAGTGCTGACAGCCCAGGGCACTAAAGGGTTAACAAAAACCTTCCATCCCCTGCCCCCCAATCTGGTTAAGAGTTGAACCTTCCATTAACTTTCCAGTTCTGTTCCCCTGGAAACCTGATAAAGATAGTATGTCAACTATGTTGCTAGGCAACATTGCTTATGATAAAAATGACCCAATTGGTAAATTGTGTCTGGGTGAAGAACTGCAAATGAACTATAAGGACCACTGGCGACACTGCTGCATTGAGCTTCTCAGGGTGCAGCGACTCTTGTGACTGGGTTTGTCCCTGTGAGAATCTGGGAGGCAAAGTCCAGAGAGTTATAAGAGACTCGAGTTCCTTTAAAACCCAAGCCACTCGAGCCACAGTAGCACCTACATCTTTTCAACTGGGAGGCCCAGGGCCAATACTAGCATGAGGAAAGTGAGGCATCCAGGTCTCTACATTTAAGGAGGTCCTCACTCTCAGGCATGCACAGGAGTGGCACTTGTGAGCAAGGCCTCCTTAAATCTCGTCCCAGCTCTGTCTAATCCTCCTGCACAGGCTGCTGTAAGGATACTGCCCTGTCCTACATCCTCCTGAAGTAACTGAAGTCAGATGTGGTCCTGGCAGTCTTGAGTCTGAATGTTTAGTGGCTCTAAGAAGAAAATTCCCTGGCTTGCAGTGAAGCCAGAAAGGGTTAAATTCTTCTGGGAGTGTGTCACTCCTGCACTGCTCTCCCTGGTTTCTGTGAAGGACACCAGCTCTTCTGGTTAGAAGTGCACCCCACTTGCACAGTTCTGCATAATTCTTTTCCATTCACTCTCAACCAACCGCCTTAAGACGTGGATCACACACTTCTGCCTTGTTTTCATTCAGAGGTATGGGAGCATTTCCTGGGCCAGGAGCCTGGAGCAGCCAGATTTGTCTCTCTTGCCCACAAGCTGATCACCATCTGGCCACAGTCCCCTCTGCCATCAGACCAGAGCTCCCTGAAGTCTGACAACATGGAGCACAAGACATGCACTCAGCATGACTGGCTGCTTTACTGATCTTGCCCACCCATTCGGGGTGAGAATGTGGGTGTTATTTTCTCCTTTTACATATGGGGAAAAACTGAAGCCCAGAGAGGGCAATAAAGCTACCCAAGACCACACAGCATCTGGAGGCAGTTAGAAACAACATTCAGTTCTTTTTCCCATGGCATCATTGAAGAGCTCTGGGCTTGGAGTTGGTCAGATCTGAGTTTAGGTCATCATTCTGCTGCTTGTTCAGTAGGTTCCTAAGGCTAGAAACTTTCTGTGAGCCTCAGTTTCCTTATCTGTAGAATGGGGTTATTACGCTTGTGAGAGAACAAATAAATGTGCAGCACAGACCCGTGGCAGGAAGGGCTTAAGGGTTGTCATAAGCAACATAGATCATGGAGGTGGGACCACTGGGAGGGCAAGGGACTCCCCTGGGTAGAAGGAGGGATTCCCAGCCCGGGAATAGGGGGCTGTATCAACTCTCTGAGAGACAGTGGCTGGAAGCACCCATCACTTGGTACCTGTCCAGTGGGAGGGGACACATGAGCAGGGCGACGACAACCTCGGTCATGAAGGAGCTGGCCAGGAGAGAGACGGGCAGCAGAGCCACCTCGCGGGCCCGCGGCTCCTGGATGTGGCTCAGGCACACGTAGATGCCGTGCATGATTTCGGGGATCTGGGGCGCAGCCAGACAACCAGGGAGCAGGCAGAGGGCCAAGCGGAGAAGCCAAGGGGGACAGGGGAGCAGGGAGGTGGGAGGAGGGAGAAGAGGGCGATGCGGAAGAGGAGGGCACAGAGGGGAGAAGTGGGGAGACGGGCAGGCAGAGCGCCTGCCCCTTCCCTGGAGACAGCTTGTCTGCACTGCCCTCCCGCACCCCTCACCAGAGAGTTGAGCTCTTGGGGACTGATAAGCAAGTTGAGAGCATCTAGAACTCATTCACCACCCACCCTGCCCTACCTGCAGGATTAGCGAGCCCTGTGGGGTCTCCCAGCCCAGCCCCTGTCCCCAGGGGGCCTTACCACCTCCAGAGCCCTGTGTCGGTACCACTCCAGCACCGAGCTGAGCGTGACCTCCGAGGCTAGCTGCATCATCTCCCCTGAGTCCTTCCCCCGAGCCTCGGAGCCACCTTTCAGCCCTTCCAAGGCTGCTAGCAGCAGGTCCTTTACCTGCTGGGGCCCCAGGAAATCTCCGAATTCCTGAAACAAAGGCAGAGAGATCCTGACACACGTGGGCAGACCCGGAGTGAGTCCTGCATCTATGCACAAACGCCGCCAGACACAGGCAGAGGTCAGCAAAGAGACCACATACTCAGTTAATCATTGAGTGTCGAACCCTTTGAGGAGCTGTGACAAAAAGAGGGGGTGACATGACCCCTGCCCCTCCAGAACTGGGTGCCACATGCTATGGCACAGACCAGAGGGATAGGGAGCCCACAGGATGGACCTATGTGGTTGAGGAAGGCATGTAAAGAAATATAAGGGGGATTGAGCCTAGAGGGCTGGAAGGAGAGGAGGCGGCACTAGGGCGGGCTGGTGCTGCCCCTCCTCCCTCGCCCCCATCCCCCAGGAAGGCCCAGGGCTAGTGGGCAGCAGGTGGTCACCGCAATCACACGAAGAATGTTCTGGCATGGGCTGACAGGGTTGTAGGGCCCCAGGAAACGCTTGTTGCTCTCATACAGCTCCTTCTTATTGGTCTCCTCCTTATCTCTGGCTCCTGCAAAACAAGAACCTTTTCAGTGAGACCTCACTACCTATTTCGTTTCTTAACTTTTTGCTAAACATGGATGTCAAATGTGCATAAATCGTACGTAACCAGCATGATAAATCTTCTTGATGAGCACATCCGTGTAGCTTTCACCCAAGTCAAGAAACAGAACACAGTCAACAAGCCCAGAAGGCCCTCCTATGCCCCTGTTTCAGACCATAATCCCCCTCCCCAACGCCTCTTCTGACTTCTAATTCCACAGGTTAGAGCTCCTTGCTGTTGGACGTCATATAAATGGACTCCTACTCTATGTTATCCGTTATGTCTTGCTTTCACTCAACATTTATGTGGGTGAGCTTCACCCATATTGTTGCAAGCCGCGTGGGTTCATTCATCCCCAGTGCTGTACAACGCTACACAGTATGAATAGCTACCATTTACTGGCCTGCTGTTCTACTTATGATAAACATTTGGGTTGTTTCTAGCTGTTATAGGTAGTGTTGATATGAATGTTCTAGTATATCAAGTCCACGCTTTTTGTAGGCGTGTAGCTAGAAGCAGAGGCTTCCCAGGTGGCTCAGTGGTAAAGATTACGCCTGCCAATGCAGGAGACATGGGTTCAATCTCTGGGTCGGGAAGATCCCCTGGAGAAAGAAAGGGCAATACACTCCAGTATTTTTGCCTGGGAAATCCCACGGACAGAGGAGCCTGGCAGGCTACAGTCAACGGGGTCTCAGAAGGGTCAGAGACCTAGCAGCTAAACAACAATAGCAGCAACAAGCTAAAAGTGAAATTGTGTCCTAAGGTGGGTAGAGGTTCTGCTTTAGAGGGTATTGCCAAAGTTCTCCACGGTGGGGACCAGTTATGCTCCCACCAGCAGTGTGTGAGAGTTTAGTAGCTTCACATCTTGCCAGTGAATTTTCTGTTCCATTTTTGCTGGGTGTGTGAAAACACCTCTTTTTTAAACTGCAGTTCCCTTACCCCTGGTATTCCCAACCTCCCTTTCCTATTTTTTTTCTTCTTTCTTTGATACTCATCATCATCTGACTTACTATATATATTACTTCTTTATTTTGTTCATCGTGTTCTGACAACAAGAAGATAAGCTCAACAGGAGGACTACTGATTTTTTTTTTCCTTCTGTGTCCCCAGTGCCTAGAATAGTACCTGCAAATTGGAGATCCTTATGTTCTGCGGAAGGAAACACATTTCAGGCACATTTCCTGAGTCTCATGGTGGCCCTACCTGGATTCCTCAGCATGTACAAGATACAAGACGTGGGCTTGAGGAAGGGTCATTGAGGCAGAATAGCATACAGACCAAGCAAGCAGGTTGTCTGCAAAAAGAAGGAGCTTGAGGCCTGATTTCAGGCAGTGTGCGTGCATGCTAAATCGCTTCAGTCATGTCCAACTCTTTGTGATCTCATGGACGTAGCCCACCAGGCTCTTGTGTCCGTAGGATTCTCCAGGAAGAACGCTGGAGCAGGTTGCCATGCCCTCCTCCAGGAGATCTTCCAGACTGAACCCACATCTCCCGCATCTCCTGCACTGACAGATGGGTTCTTTGTCACTAGCACTACCTGGGAGGCCTAGTGTCAGGCAGACCAAGGTTCAGATCCTAGCTTTGCTGCTTCCTACAGTCCAGAGGCCTGCATAAATCACTCCTTGAGAATCTAACAGTGGGAATTTGTCCTTAGAGTCACCACATAAAATACAAAATACCCATCTGAACTTCAGATAAACCAGCAATTTTAGCAAAAGTATGTCCTAAATATACCAAAAGGTATTTACTGTTTTTCTGAAATTTGTATTTAACTGAGTGTCCGATATTTTTATTTGCTAAATCTGGGAATACTAATTGAGTGTATACTATTCCTGTCCCCAAGACTGAACATTAACATGACGTATATCACCTTTATCCATCACTCAGAAGATCTATGTGGCTCTTGGGCAGAAGGAAAAGTCTCCTAGGGACTAAATCTTTGCCCCAGATGCTAGAGAACAAGAAGAGCAGGGATACCATATAGATCCCAAAAGACTGAAACTAATAAGATGGGAGGGATGGGGGGAAAAAAAATCTTTGTTGGCCCATAATGTGTGGAACGAGCTGGTCATTTTACACATATGATCTCATTTAATCTTCCAAAAAGCTTGTGGTTTGCATCCTACTGTGTCCTTTTTACAAATGAAGAAACCCAGGCCTCAACAGGAAAAGTACTTGCCTGAATTTGTATAGTTAGGAAGGGCCAGAGCTAGGTCTGGTACCCAGGTCACTCTGCTTCCAGAGCCAGGGAACTTTAAACAATGTGCCAAGGTCCCTTGGTTTGGAGCAGAGTTGGGACTCTGGGGAAAGGGGGGAGGCAAGTAACAGTCAATACTGCACCCCTCGAGGTGCAGTGAGTGCCAGCTGGGTTTCTGTGTCAGCCCTTACCACATCATTAGCTTCCCGCAGCTCTTTCAGAGATGTTCTCCTGCCTACAGGTTTTAGCCACTCCAGATTCCAAGATAGGACCTGTTCTTTGTTCACTCATCCAATACATGTTCACTGAGCACCCACCATGTGCCAGGCCCAGGGCGAGATCTTGGGCACACCATGGGGAAGAGACATAGACTCAAATGAACTATAAACTAACAGGGAAGACAGACCAAACACCAGGGCACTGGGGCTGTTGTTCCTGGCTGCACACGGTGGCATGGGAATGTGAACATGAGAATCACAAGTTAAACTAGGAAGGAACAGAAGAGGCTTATATAGAAGCATTGCTTAAACCAAAATGTGTTTGTCACCTCTGTCTCCTAGTTCTGTGGGGACTAAACTTCACACTGATTTCCAGACCTCTCTGAACTTTGCGTTGGTCTCTTCCATCTCCCACCAGTGCCTTGTTGCCAAGGGTCCACTCAATTCTGAGGCTGAGTACCTGGCTCAAAAGCCTTGTGTTAGAGGCACGCCAAAGGGCTTACGTTTTTGAAGCTCCAAGATGGTATAGAGGATGGTGATGCCGTCCAGAGCTTCACGGCCGATCTCCTCATCAGGATCCCCGATGCGAATGATGAGCCTCCCCAGAAGAAGCCCCAGTGCCGGGAATCCCGAGGACATCTGTTTGTGTCATGATCTTAGGGACTGAGACTTATAGGTTCAATAATGCTATACAGTAAATGGTGAACAGAGCTAGATGGCCTGGCCCGGAGAGCTGAATCCTCTGAGGAGTGAGGCCCACCTAGGAATCTCGGGGCGGATGCATGGGCTCCCTCAGAGCTGAGAACATTCTCCCTAGCAGTCCTCCCCTCCTCCCTCCCAGAGCCACTCACAAGGAAAGGCGGGGTCAGAAGCGCGTGGTTCAACACAGAGACACTGATTTTCACAGCCCGTGCTCTCTCATGGGCCTTCCCAGAGTTCATCCAGGGCCCCAGGGGCTGTGGGGAAAAGGGTACAACTCAGAGCTACGAGCCGGATGCTAGCCTCTGCCCCCTGGATGGGCAGAACAGCCTTCACCAATTATCAGGAAGCTTCTGAGGGAGAGCATCAAAGCAACCCACCGCAGCCCTCCTCCTCTTCTTAGAGCATAGGGACTCATGGGGTCCAGAAGCTGAGGACAGAATGGAAGACCAGAGGAGGGCAAAGGTCAATGGGAGAGAGACGAAAGGTGGAGAGTCTTGAAGATAGGCGAGAGGCATAAGGACAAGAATTTAGAAAGCAAGGATATGGGAGCAGTTATCACAGGAGTCGCAGGAGTACGGGGGAGAGGGAGAAGGAGTTTGGGACACGACCTGTGAGGCGGGCAGGGAAGCAGAAATCTGGCACAAGATTACATCCTGAAGTCAAATCACTCTTTCTGGGTCCAGACCCCCAGCCCCAGTTCTCCTGATCAATTCCCCATCCTCCTCCACCCTTCTCCTCCCTGCCTCCATACCTCCAAGATGCTCTTCAGCCCAGCAGGAGTGGGGTCCTCAACAAAGAGGGCATTGAGAAGTGTCTGCAGGGCATTCAAGGTCTGACAGTAAAGTATCTGTGAACACGGAGAGGACCAAGTCACTAGGGAGCCTCTGGGGCAGACCCCAACCCCAGGCAACCCCTGATGCGGGTCAGGGGAGGAAGGGGTACTCAAGCCCAGGAGTGCTGCTTTCTAGTCCCACCATGTGAGACTAACCTTGATGTGCGATATGGGGCAACTGGCTTGCCCTCCATGGGTTACAGGTTCTTTATGGAGAAACTGGTAATTATTATCCGTGAACTCCTTAGCTTACAAGGGCAAGAAGAATTACAGAGAATCTACCACGGGCTAGGGGATTGCCTCGTAATTGGCACAACTCTATCACTCTGTCCTCAAAGTGTTTTTCTCACTGTGCAAATGAGGAGATGTTCTTTAAAAACTATTTACTTATTTGACTGTGCCTGGTCTTAGCTGTGGCATGCGGGATCTTTAGTTCTTTAGTTGAAGCATGTGGGATCTAGTTCCCCTGCCAGGGATTGAACCCCAGCCCTCTGCACTGGGAACTCAGAGTCTTAGCCACCGGACCACCAGGGAAGTCCCAGGAAGAGACGCTTGTCCAAGGTCACGGAACCGAAGTTTCAATTCATGAGGAGCATAAGAAGACGGGTGGGAAAATGCTCAAGAACCGTGAGGGCTAGATCAATGGACAACCAGCCCTACTTGTGTTATTGTCTCCGAGGAAGTATTCTGATTCCTTTTAAAATCACCACTCCTAGATCCAAATAGATTTTCTAAGTTACCCCTTCCAGGAGTCAGCTCTCTCCTCCCCAGTTGTTTGTTCCTTCCCCAGTCACACCACAGTCCTGAAATTGCCTTAGGAGGGTGCAGGCATGACACCTACACAAGGCTAAGGGGTGTCTTTGAGGCCCTCTCTCCCTGCCTCTCTTCTTCCCATCATCTCCACATCTTCCTTCCAGGTCGTCTTCGTCCAGGCTTCCTGAGTCTGAGCACACCAGGCTTACACCACAACCACCAAGGAAGCCTTGTTCACCAACTCCCTCCTCCTACCTGCCCGTCTGCAGTCCATCACTGTGCAGCACTGACCTCTGCTGGCCTTTCCTGGTACTACAAGAAGGCTGCAGGCTCTCTTCCTACCCATCCCTGCCTCCCCTTTGGGTCTCCTCTCAAGTGCTCCACCTCCAAGACTCAGAGCCATCACGCTGCGGCTGGTCTGGCTCCAGCTGCTCTCACCTCAGCCTCTGGACTCCAGCCACTCTGCCTTCTTATCATCCTTGCAGTCATCACGTTCTCTCCGCCCTCAGGCTGCTGCACAGGCCGTTCCCTCGGCCTCTCGCTCTCCTTCGGCCACCCTCTTCAGCTAGTTAACTCTTCTAAACCTCTCGCCTCTAGCATCACGACCTCAGAACCCCAACACGGTCAGGTTCCCTCCGTTTCAGACTCTCAATAGTATCATGTACTTCTTGCTTGCACCGAGTACTGTTGTAATTCTGCATTTATTTGTATGATACTTTGATAATCTGCCCCTCAGCCCTACAGTATCTCAGCCCTGTACTTCTGGATCAGGTATCAGTTAAAACTTGCTGGATAAAAGGATGTAAGCCTGTGGCTCACTCAGAGCTGAAATATCTCTCCCTAACCTCCCCCACTGACCCCATTCCACATGCAGGGTCTCCTCTGATCACTCTTCCAGGGGCCATCCTGCAGGGGGTTGAAGGTGCTCATGAGAGCCCCTTGAGGTTCTACTTCCAGGCCTCAACACAAACTTGCCCAATCCTCAGGCCTTTTCTTCCTGATCCTGGCCACTTCCTGAGCCATGCCAACATCTGCCCACATCCTTCTCATGGGGCAGAGCCCAACGTGGGCAATGCTTCAGATGAGGGATCCTTTATTCCACAGACTCACTCATTCACCAAATATTTATCAAGTGCTTGCTCGGGCCAGGAGAGGGGAGGTGAATTGCCCAAGCCACTTAAGTAGGAGGTTGAAGATTCCAATCTACCTCTCATAATGCCCTTCCTCTCCTGCTGGGAGTCCAGGGACGTGCCTCCCTCTGAGGACACCAGTCAGCCCCAAGGCCCTGCTTGGGAGGGCCCTGCCTCACCTGTAAGGCATCTGCCTTGGCCTGGTCTTTCTCCTGCATGGCCTGCACGGTGGGCAGGGAGAACACACTCTTCACGCACGTGTTCACCAGCTCCGACCGTTCATGCAAACCCAGGACAGGCTGGGAATGACTGGGGAAGAGACAGAAAGTGAGGGCATGGAGTGAGGGGGCACCTGAGGCTGGAGGCTGGAAGTGAAAGGTGCAGGGCTGGGACAAGGGCTGAGATCCAGATCCACAGAAGGGCAAAATGAGGTGAGGAGGAGGAGGAGGGTGGTGGGGTACAAGTCAGATAGCCCCGGCAGGGCCTGGGCAAGGGGAAGGCGAAAGCCCTGGGACTAGGAAAGGGCCACGCACAGCAGAGAGGCCTCTGAAGATACAGGCAGAGCCTGAGGGTTGGGAAAGGGGCTGAGGGTTGGGAAAGGGGCCGAGGTCACCTCAGCCGGGTCAGGGTCTCCATGGCCTGCTGGCGGACGGAACTCGTGAGAGAATCCAGCGGCTCCTCCTGGATCCACTTCTGGATGGGGGACACGGAGGTGTCAATGAGGGGGCAGGCCACCACAGACCACCAATGCCGCAGCCACTCCTCAGGGAATGGGGCCACTCTTCAGCCTGGGCCGGCTCACTCCCTGCCTGGCCTCCAGTGGAGGGAGCCAGCTGACTGCTCTAACCCGGTCCAGAGGCCACAGTTCAAGGTCTGCAAAACGGGCCTGACACGCTGCACACATGCAGGGCTCAGCAAGAACTGTTTCAGCAACCCTGAGGTAGGAAAGTCTAAACCACGGAGCAGCCCCCAAACACTATACCTGACCCTTGAAAGTGGTCCAGTTGAGTTCCTTTAAAATGTCCTTCCAGTTAGTTTTCACTTTTGATCTAGCACCAACACCCAGTAGGTGCTCAGTTAATGTTAATTAAATGAAACTATCAGAGGCATGGGTTTTTTTTCTCTCTTTATAGCTAACTATTGATATAATTCTGGAAACTTCAGTGGCTGTCCCAGCCCAGACACTCCAGTGGATAACTGAGAAGTGACTGCATTTAGCAGAAAAAAAGAAAGTTCCTTCGGAAGTTCCCCTACCAGAGGAACTATGTGGGGAAATAACATAATGACTGCTCCCGGGGAGCTAAGATTTTACAGTGAAATAACCTTTGGGTTGTGTCCTCCACTGACACAGGTTTTTTATCAGTCACCTGTGAGATATTAAGAGTGAGACTTAGAGAAGGGAAGTGACTTGGCCAAGCTCCCTCAGGGTAGGTGGGGGGCAGTTCAGGGTGGAGCTGAGACCCAGGCCCAAGTATCTGTGCCTTGATGTCCTCTGCCCACCCCACCCCAACCCCACCTCATCAGTGGGTGGGCTCAGGACTTCTGCCCCCTCCCCACCCTGATGCCACAGACCCGCAAGCTGCTTGCGCACCATCATCTTCTTTATCAGGGTCTTCTTCTCTTCTTCCTTGTCCAGCACATTCTGGCTCTTCTGGAGGCTGAGGGCACTCCCGACCTCAGGGGCAGTAGAGGGCAAAACCACAGGGTGAGAGCCACATGGGGCCAGCCCTGGGGCTGCCCTTACACCCGTCTTTTCACCTGCCACCTGCAGTCAAGCTGCCTGTTCCTCCCCAGCTGCCAGCCCCCAGCATCAGCTCAAGAGAAGTGAGAAACCTCAAGGGAACTCGGGGTGAGGGGGCGGCGGTGGTGGTAAAGATATGAGAAGATGGTGGTGGCAGCAGGTTGAGGATAATCCCTGTAGGTCAGATTTGGGGGAAGACCAGATATCAGATTCAGATTGCAAAGCACCTGTCAACTAAGGGAGAAGAGGCAGGCACTGGTGGGACAGAAAGGGTTCCAACACCTCAAGTTGAAATGTCATCGTTAGTGATACCTCGTGAGGGCCTTCTAGCATCTACCCTTTGTAAGGACGCCCACTAGTCGGATTAACGCATTCTGCTACCGGAGAGGGAATACCAATACAAATGTCCCACTAATGTCCCATTAATTAATGTCCCATTAATCTATTAGTTCTCTTTATCTTAAGGTAGAAGAAGAAAAAAACATGAAAGAGACAAAATATATTGTAAAGAAAGCAAAACAAGTGTGTCTGATGGGCAGTATGGTGGTTTAAAGATGCTACAAGCTATTTCCCACTCCACCTGGCAAGAAGACAGGTGGTACGGCCTGGCCTGGGCGGGCGCCCTGCTTCTAGACTCTAGGCGTCAACTAGGCTCCCCCATATTCCGTGTGTTACACTCACTACCAGCCTGTCCAGTCTTCTCCCACTGGCCCTCACCAAATCATGAAGATGCTGGCTTTCTCTGGCCTCCCAAGGCCTGCTGCGTGGCCAAGACCCATGCTGGGCCTGTGTCCTAAAAAGGGTCATTCCCTTTTTATAGACCTTCACAATTCATTCAGTTGTTTAAAAAACAAACAAACAAACAAACAACAGAAAAAAACAACTGTTATCAAGCACTGAGGATATGCCAGGCACTGCTCTAGATTCTAGGAATACGGCTGAGAATCAGACAGACAAAACTCCCTGATTTATGGAGAATGAATTCCAGTGCGAGAGACTGACAAGAAATGAGATAAACTAATAAAACCATAGAGCAGAGAAGAATCCGGCAGAGAAGAAAGAAATGCTGAGGGGGGAGCGGGAGGTGGAGGGAAAGGGCATCCCAGGAAATCGGTGGCAGGAGGTGGTTTGGCAGGAAGCATACCAGAGCCGTTTTGCCGCGATCATCTCTCTGCCCTGGCACCTCCACCAGGCATGAGGCTGCTTCATCGAAGGCTCCTGCATGTCACAGTTCCATTGAGGAAAGAAGAGGGAGAGTAAAGATACAGTGCAGCAGAATCCCATCTCCCCTTCCCCATGGGGCTCCTCCAAGCTTTACTTCCCCAGCAGCCAGACTGAGCCCCTATCCCTAAAACCCTTCAGGGGCACCCCGTGTCCCAGACATAAGGCTCGCATCCTTATTAGTGCCTTCAAGGTCCTGCCAGGTCAGTCTCGCCTGCCCACCTCTGCAGCTCACTTTCCCCTACTCTCCCCTCACTCACCATGCTCCCACCACGCTGGCCTCCTTCCAGGCCCAGCAGGCTTTGCTGCCAGGCCTTTGCACAGCTCTTGTCCTCTGTCTGGGCCTCTGCACTGTCGCACCCCCTTGCCCAGGTAGAGGACAAGGTCCGCTTGCCTGCCACTCCTCAGAGCGGCCTCCCCGACCTTCAGAGTAACAGCGGGCCCACTGTGATCCTGCTGTGCATCTTTCGGTTCTCTTCTCTTGGTTGTTACCACACTTTATAGTTAAATTCTTACTTGTTACAGTATTGGTTGGCTAAAAGTTCATTCAGCTTTTCCCATAACATCTCACGAAAAAACCTGAATGAACCTTTCGGCCAACCTAATAGATAATTGCTATTTTGTTAGCTTCACAATTCCTCATCTTTCTTCTGGTGGCAAAGCCTCTGTCTTCCCTGCAGGCTATTCATTTCATATAGGTAGGTGAAGCTACGAGGCCCACCCATCACCTCTCTTCAAATAAGGATGGGCTTTACTCTTGAAATCAGTATAATATTATAATCAACTGCTGCTAAGTCACTTCAGTCATGTTTGACTCTGTGCGACCCCATAGACGGCACCCACCAGGCTCCCCTGTCCCTGGGATTCTCCAGGCAAGACCACTGGAGTGGGTTGCCATTTCCTTCTCCAATGCATAAAAGTGAAAAGTGAAAGTGAAGTCGCTCAGTCGTGTCCAACTCTCAGCGACCCCATGGACTGCAGCCCACCAGGCTCCTCCGTCCATGGGATTTTCCAGGCAAGAGTACTGGAGTGGGCTGCCATTGCCTTCTCCAATAAATCAACTAGACGTCAATAAACACACAAATGAATAAAGGTGGATCTGGAAACCATGCTTGCTCAGTAAGAGATTCTCATGCCCCCAGCCACAGTGATTGGTCCAGGTGTGGGCACTTGGCTGAGCAGGGCCCATAGAGTCCTTGACTTAAGGCAATGAGGCGAAGCCCAAGGAGAGAGACCCTGGGACATCTTGGCCCCCAACCTCGGCGGCTACTGGAGGATGGAGTCAACAGTGAGCAGCAGAGACATCGCAGTGGTAGTGAATACAGCTAGCACTAAAACCCTGGCTTCTTCTAAGCACCTTTTCCACTAAAGGAAACAAGGCTCCTAGGAGAATCAGGTGATTCTAGGACTCGGCCAGAGAAAATGCAGGTGAGTCTGAGACAACTTCTACCAGAAAATAAGGAAATGAGCCCAAGAAATTGTGAGGATATGTCAAAAAGACGTAAAAGCTTGCTCAAAGAGTACTCCTTGGTCAAACGGGGAAAGCTTCAGTATCACAATAAATGATGGTAACAACAGATTATATAGTCTATCGAGTAAACTAAGAAATGATAAGTCCATGCTAACATGAAAAAAGAAATAACTAAATTGAAAGTTTGATGAGAAATAGGATATTTACATAGTTTCAAAAGATCTCTCTAGTATTTTTTGCATATTTATGACAAAGGGGTGAATAATGACTTTACAGTGGAAAACCTTGGCAGCAGCCATTGAGCTCGAGTGATCAAAGTGAGCATCACCAGTAATGGAGCAAATCAAAACCATTCACCACCAGATAGAATGCAGTAAGAAAGACCCAGCATCATGTCTACGCTATTCCCACCAAAGATGCATGACGTGACTCCGACCATGAGAAAACACCCGACAAGCCCCAAATTAGGCGAATCTTGTAAAACAGCTGGCCTATGATCTTCCAGAGTATCAAGGCCGCGACAGTCAAGGAAGATCTGATGGCTGAGGGAAACAAAACAGACGAGACAGAAAAGGGCAGTACGTGAGTCTGACCTGGACCCTTTTTTAATAAAGGACACTTCTGGGACAATTGGTGACATTTGAATGGAGCCTAAGGACTGGATAGTAGCAGTGTATCAGTGTTAATTTCCTGATTTTGATAGTTAATCTTTATCCTCTTTTATAAGAAACACATACAAATTCAAGATTGATAGGGTATCATTTAGCAACTTATCAATTCAGAAAAACATTTTATACCGTACTTTCAACTTTTCTGCAAGTTTTTATTATTTCAAATTTTTAAAAGAATGATGGATAAATAGAGGCATTTTCAGTAAAAATAGAAAGAGTTTGCATCAGCAGAGCTCACTAAAGCAAAAGGGTATACTTCAGCCAAAAGGAAATTAATCCCAGATGAAGGTCTGAGATGCAACAAGCAAACAAACAAAAAAAAAAGAGGTTAATTATTTGGGTAAATATAAGAACATTAACTACATAAAATAATAATAATGTTCATAGAGTTAAGAAAAAGAAAAGATAAAATTAACATACATTACCAGGAGAGCATATAGATGGGAGAGGAGGCGTTAAATGAGGTTAACTCGTTTAAATCATCTGGGAGGAAAATAAATGCATTGACTAGTTTGGACGTTGTGATTAATTAAATATACACATTGTAGCTTCTAGAGAATCAGTAACAGACTTTAAACAGTATATAACTTCCACACAAATAAGGAAGAAAAGAGGGAGGAAAAGCAACCCAAAAACCAAAAAAAGGAGAAAAAAAGAAATATAGAGCAAGCAAAACAAAGAATACAATTGCTGGTCAACTATAGGCCAATTAAAAATTTTTAAAATTTTAACTCTGCATAATTGTATTAAATATGAATGAACTGCGGGTTGGAAACAGTATTACCTAATTCACGTTTCTGATCTGGATGCCCTTTCACTTTCTGTTTGTTTGCTTTTTGCTGTGCTGGGTCTCTGTGGCTGAGTGGGCTTTTCTCTGGTTGTGGCGAGCAGGAGCTACTCTCTGGCTGCGGTGCATGGTCCTCACTGCGATGGCTTCCTGCTGAGCTCAGGCTCTGCTGGGAGCTCAGGCTTCAGTAGTTGTAGCAGCTTATCTCAGCAGGTGCGGCTCCCCGGCTCTAGAGACAGGCTCAATAGTTGTGATGCACAGGCTTGGTTGCTCTGAAGCATGTGGGATCTTCCCAGATCAGGAATCCAACTTACGTCTCCTGCTTTGGCAAGTGGATTCTATACCACTGAGCCATAGGGAAGCCCCAGAAACCATGCTACATAAATTGATTTGTAGATTCAATGACATTCCAGTGAAAATCTAACAGATTTTTATTTAGTTTTATGGAAATTGACAAGCCGTTTCTAGAATTAAAATGGAAAAGTAAAGCACCTAGAATAGGCAATCCCGACAAAGTGGAGGAGTCTCACTACTAAATATAAGGGCTTACTCTAAAACACGGTAATTAAAGGCAATGGTTAAGGATAGACAAACGAAGGAATAGAGAGTCCAGAAATTAACCTACACATACACAGTCACTTGATTTACCTCAAGGTGACACTACAATTCAGTGGGGGAGATTATGTGTTTTTTCAGTAAATGGTCCAGAGCAATTAGATATTCACATGGGGGGAGAATGAGCCTTTTAAATTCCTCTCTCAAACTGTTTCCCAAAATTAATGCACAATGCATTATAAATTTAATGTGAAAGACAAAATGGTAAAACTTATGGAGGAAAATATAACACTGTTTTCGTAACCTTTGCATACGCATATCAGGATTACATAAAGAACTTCCGCAAACCAATAAGAAAAAAGACAACACAAAATTTTTAAATGAACAGAAGACTTGAACCGGCACTTCATTATAAAGGATATACAAATTGACAATAATCATATTGAAAGATGCTTAACATCATTAATCATCAAAAAATGCCATTGAAAACCACATGGAAATGGCTTTAGATACCTACACTTTCATGCATTGGAGAAGGAAATGGCAACCCACTCCAGTATTCTTGCCTGGAGAATCCCAGGGACAGGGAGCCTGATGGGCTGCTGTCTATGGGGTCACACAGAGTCGGACACGACTGAAGCGACTTTGCAGCAGTAGCAGCAGCAGAATGGCTAAAATTTTAAAAACTGACTACCAAATGTCTGTGAGGATGTTGAGCAACTGGAAGTCTCACATGTGAGAGGGTAAATTAATCCAACCACTTTGAAAATTTTGCAGTATCTATTAAAGCTGGACATGTGCTCTTGCTATGACCCAGAAATTCCTCTTCTAGGTGAAAAAGAGTATCTTTGCACTAACATGTACAAAAGGGTTCAAAGTAACTTTATTCATATTATCCGAAGAGTAGAAAAATTCCAATGTCCATCAGAATGAATCAACAAATTTTATGAACAAAGTTCATAAAATAGAATACTACAGAACAATAACAAGAATCAGCTATGACACGTGCAACTGTGGATGAATCCGCTAGACATAATGTTGGGCTAAAGAAGCCAGAATCAGAACAGTATAAACAACAGCAGTTATTGATAGAAAGTTGAAAGAAAAAATAGGTAAAACTAGTCTATGGTGATACAAATCTGAAGAATTGTTCCTTCTGTGACTGTTGATAACTGAGAGCAATCTTGACCCCTATTTGCCATTTGGCAATGTCTGGAGACATCTTTTGTTGTCACAACTTGTGTGGGAGGATGTCCCTACTAGTATCTTCTGCAGAGCCCTAGGGATGCATCTTACGAAGTGTAGAACAGCCCCCATACACCCACACCCACACAACGAAGATCTGTCTCACACAAAATATCAATAGTGCCAAGACTGAAAAACCCTACCCGAAGAGCCAACTCATTGGAAAAGACTTTGATGCTGGGAAAGACTGGAGGCAAAAGAAGGGGATGGCAGAGAATGAGATGTTAGATAGTATCACTGACTCAATGGACATGAATCTGAGCAAACTCCAGGAGATAGTGATGGACAGGGAAGCCTGGCATGCTGCAGTCCATGACTTAGCAACTGAACAGCGAACAACCCCAGAAGAGGGGGAATTGATTGGAAAGGATCACAAGGGAAGGTTCTGGGATGCCAATAAAGATCTGGGTCTTGATCTGGGTGGCAGTTACCAGTGTGTTTATGTATGCAAATATTCATCAAGCTGTATGCTTAAGATTAGTAGTGCACTTTACATATTTTACTGATACATGTTATATATCTTAGAAAACTTTTTAAAAGACAAATACAGTTTGAAAATACATTGTCTTTAAAAATACAAACGGATAAAATTATCCTACTAAAAAACAAGATTGATCCTAAATAGACAAAACAATCTTGAAAAAGAACAAACTTGGTAGACTCCTATTTCCTCCTTTCAAACTTACTACAAAGCTGTAGAAACCAGACAGTGTGTTACTGGCATAAGGACAGACATAAAGACCAATGGAATAAAATAGAAATAAATCCTCATATATATGGTCAACTGATTTTTGACAAAGGTACCAAGACCTTTCAGTGGAAAAAGAATGCTCTTTTCAATATGTAGTGCTAGAAAAACTAGATATCCGCATGAAAAAGAATGACGTTGGACCCCTTCCTCACACTGTACACAAAAATTAACTCAAAGATTACACTTAAAAGCTAAAACTATAAAACTCTTAGAAGAGAACATAGGGAGAAATCTTCATGACACTGGATATGGCAATAATTTCTCTTATTTTTCAGACTACAGAATTATTCCATTTTATTCAGCTCAAAAAAATACAATTCTTTTCTTTTTTACATGTTGTTTGTTTTTAGTGCTTTAGGGAAGAAATCATTTTTTAAAAGAACTTTTTCTTTTGTATTGGAGTATAACCAAAGGCAAAAATTTCTTAAACATAACGCCAAGGTAACAGACAGTAAAAGAGTAGAAGAATTGATTCTCATCAAATTAATCACTTGTGCATCAAAGGACAATGTCAAGGGAATGAAAAGACAACTCACAGAACGGGTGCCAATATTTACCAATTGTGTATCTGATAAGGAATTAATGTTCAGAATATATAAAGAACTCCTAAACTCAACAACAAAAAACAACTAAATCTGGGGGCTTCCCTGGTGGTCTAGTATCTTGACTCCATGCTTCAAACGCAGGAGGCATGAGTTTGATCCCTGGTCGGAAAACTAAGATCCCACATGCTGTGTAGCATGGCCACAAAACTAAAAATAAAACAACCAAATCTGAAAATAGGCAAAAGACATTATACAAATGTCCAATAGGCATACTAAAAAAATGTTCAACATCATTTATTAGTCATTAGGGAAATGCAAATCAAAATCACAATTGAAATTTTACTTCACACTCTTTAGGATGGCTATTATAAAAATGTTTTCTAAAAAAAAAAAAAGTGCTGGCAAGGAGAGATTAGCAGTGCAGCAATAGAAACCCTTGTACATTATAACCTCTGTACATTGTTGGAGGGAATGCAAAATGGTACAGCTGGTATGGGAAATAATTTAGCATTTCCTCAGAAAGCTAAACAAGAATTACCATACGATTCAGCAGTTTTACTCCTATGTATATTTCTAAAGGAATTGAAAGCAAAGATTCGGAGATTTTTGAGCTGATATGTATAGCAGCATTATTCATCATAGCCAAATATTCGTCCATGGACAAATAAAATGTAGTACATTCATTGGAATACTATCCAACCACAAAAAGGAGTGAAGTACTGATTCATGTTACAACATAGATGAACGTTATGCTAAGTAAACCATATACAAAAGAACAAATGTGTGATTCCATTTCATGAGTTACCTAGAGTAGGCAAATTCATAGAGACAGACAGCAGGTTAGAGTTCATGTGGGACTGGGGAGAGAGGAATAGGGAGTTACTACTTTATGGTAAGACCTTCTGTTTGGGATGACGTGTCCGACTCTTTGCGACCCCATGGATTGTAGCCCACCAGGCTCCTCCGTCCATGGGATTTTCCAGGCGAGAGTACTGGAGTGGGGTGCCATTTCTTTCTCCAGGGGATCTTCCCCACCAGGAATTGAACCCGGGTCTCCTGCATCGTAGGCAGACGCTTTATTGTCTGAGCCACCAGGGAAGTCATTTGGGATGACAGACAGTGGTAACTTTACACAATATTGTGGGGTGACTAGTGCCACTGAATTAAACGCTCAAAAATGTTTGAAATGGCAGATTTATGTTATATATATTTTACGATGATTTTTTAAAAGATTTATCATGTAATATACCAAGAGCCATTGAATTGTGTACTTTAAATGGGTAAATTGTATAGTATATGAATTAGGTTACAATAATAACTGGACTCCACAAGGAAAGGAATGAAGTTGAACCCCAGTTTCACTCCATTTCACTTGAACAGGTGGATATATAACATTCCAACAAACATGCCAGAGAGATTTTTTTGAGGACCCAGACAAACGTATTTTAAAATATATACAGAAGAATGAGGGTTTTTGAATAGCCTCTAGGGCATGGTGTGGAGGCTGTTGTCCTTGGAATAATTTTAAGAACTTTGAAGAGGGATTCTTTCAGATATGAATGCATATCTGTAAAGCCGTGGTCATTTTTTAAAATTGCAATGTGGTATTGGTAAATGAGCAAATAAAAATATTTGGAGATATAAATAACTGAGAAAAGATCTTTACAACATCAAAAACTGATGGATTCATTTATAGAACTCTTGCACATCAGAAGTGAGTCACGGGTTCCAGACAGGACCCCAAGGCTTCACTTAGGTGGGAACCTCAAAAACTCAAGCCTGCTTGCTCCACTGGTCAAACTCTGACCTGAGAAGCCAGACCTGAAATTCATCAAGAAAGAAAAGAAGGTAAAGTTAGATGACTCGTAATTTGTACAGAATGAAAGTATCATTATATGGAATATTATATTACAGTTAAGAAAACTGGAGCTCAGAGAGATTAAGTAACTCGTCCCAAGTCACACAGCAAGCAGGGGCTGAGCACTAGATCTCTGGTGTATAATTAATATATTGCGTGTTACCCATTACATGCTGGGTCCTTCCTTTCCCCTCTCCTCTTCCCTCCCTGCCCTGCAAATCTGAAGAGAGTTCTTCCAGGTCGGTGTCCTCTCTGGGGCTGGCACTCTGGCCTTACTCACCCTGAGGGATGCTCTGGAAGGCCGTGGAGTCCTTATTCGTGCTGTCGCCGGTGGGGAGCCCCAGGGTGAACTGGCACACCTCCACACTAGCCATCTCACTCCAGCTCCCCAGAGTCCCCTCCAGAGGCATGGTGTGGACACTGCTGTCTTCGGAACACCCCTGCTGGCTGCTCAGCGTCAGGGTGGAGGTGTCGCTGAAGATGAGGCTGGAACCCAGGCTCAGAGTCTCCTTGGAGCCCAGGATCAGGGTCATGCATGAGGGGGGCGAAACGGTGGAGGTGGGTCCATGGGTGCTGGAGTGAAGGCTGATAACGTCGTTGGAAACAGGAACCAGGGTCAAGCATGAAGCCTGAGTGACGGTCATGTTCAAATCAGACTTGGGGTTGCCATTTGAAGCCACGCTGATGGTTCCCTTGGAACTTGTGTTCCAGACTGCACCAAAGGCTCTTTTTGAAACAGACCCAGAGATGTTATGTGAAACCAAAGTGATGGTCTCGTTCGTGTCTGGCATAAGGGACTCAGGAGAACCTGAAGCCGTGTTCAGGTCCAGCTTGGATATGTTCCCTGAGCCCATGCCGAGCAGCTGATTGGAGTCAGGATCAAGAGAAGGGGTTGAGGCTGGAGTAAGGAGAGTTTTTGAGCCTGGCCTGGAGATGCTGTGGCCCAGAACAAGAGAGTCTTTGGAATACGACCTTATAAACGGGTTTGTCTCAGGCCTGGAAGGATTGGAGTTGCTCTGACCCAAATCAAAAAGATTGCTTGAGAAGGAGTTGACAGCCTCCTCCGAATTTGGACCAGTGTGGCTCCCCGAGCTCATACCCTGGGCCTCCATAGAGCGGGGGCTCAGAATGAGGTTTGAGGCTGGACTTAGGGGCCCCTGTGAGTTAAGCCTTGAGAGGTGATTGGAATCCAAAGCCAGGGCTTCAGCAGAGTGGGCAGCAGTGATCTGGAGGGAACCTGGAGTCGTGGACCTGCTGTCATCAGGTCTGGGGGTGTCATCAGACTCCAGGCCAGGGGCCTCCTCTAAGACCGGAATCAGAGTTGGATTAAGGTCTGGAACAAGAGCCACGCCAGGACTCAGGGATGGATTCAAGACAGCAACAAGGTCCGTGTCCAGGCTGGGCCCAGAGATGATGCCAGAGCCTAAACCAGGGGCCTCCGTGGAGTTGAGATTGGGTGTCATGTTCGCGTCTTCACAGAGGACCAGACTAGCCCCTGGACCCAAGGCCATGCCCAGTCTGGAGGTCTATCAGTGCCACTGCCCCGTTCTGTCCAATAGCTGACTGTCGAGCTCCCTGCAGTGCTCCTGAGAGGCAGAAAAGGCCAGTTCAGCCTCACCTATTGAAACCTTTCCACGGCTCCCCATGGATGACCTCCATGACCACGCCCAGCCCACCTGTCTAGCTCCGTCCTACATGGCTCTCCCCCAGCTCTCAGCTCCAGCCTCATCCCCTGCATTTCCTTCTTTGACCACACCCCGCTCCCTTTCAGCTCACAGTCCTTAAATGTAGTTTCCCTGGCCTGGAACCTCCCCCTGCTCTCCTCGCTGATCCTACTCCTCCAAGCAAATGATACACGGCACTTTATTCCAATGACTTGTTTAGTGATCCAGCCCCTGCTGGAGATGAGTGGGGACATTGGCAAGAACTACGCACATCTTAGTCCCTGGGGCATCCCCAGCACCTAACATAATACTAGGTCCACAGTAGGAAGTCCAGGAATACTAGACAAATGAGGAGCCTCTCCCACCTTAAGGTAGAAAGGGAGAAGGGGAAGTCTCCTTATTCACTACTTCCAGCCAACCCCTAAGTTGCTAGAACTGCTCTTTGAATGACTGTGGCACTAGATGCCCAAAGGCGCCTTGGCAGAGATGCCCACTGCCCTTAACAGTTTGCTCCGGGTGAGGCAAACTAAATGGAGGAGAACCTGAGGATATCATCCAAAGCAGAGCCTGTCTCAGCCCAGCAATCTCACTGCTGGGTGAACTCCCCAAGTCCCCCGACCCCCATCCCACCCCAGAAAGACTAGACAAAGGAGGAAACTCTCCCACCTTCCCCTACCCCACCCCCACACCTGGGCCACCCTCCCTGTGGGAATCGTAGGGACAGCTCACCTGCATGCTTGGTGTTCTTAAGCAGGAGTGGGGCCCTGTGAGGAGAGGCGAAAGAAGACCAAGTCAGGCAAGAGTGGCTTTTTCGGTACTTACTGAGCAAAGTCTAAAGGCCAGGCACGCACTTCTGCTAACAAAATCCCCTGTGTGCACACACACATACACACAGAGTCCCAGAAGTTAAATATGCTTACTCCATTGTATGCTTAAGGAAGGGGAGGTCAAGGGGAGGAAGGTCAGCCCACGGGCTCTCAGGGAAGCCGAGACCACCTCTTTATGCCACCTAACTGCCTACCCTCCATGACTTCCTACTGTCTTCAGGACAGCATCCCAAATCCATAATGGGACCTAAAAGGCCTTTCTGCGTCTGGCCCCAAGTCCTTTTTCACCCTTCTTGCCCCTTCATAACTCCCTCTGCCTCTGCACCCCCTCATTCCAACATCCCTCAACTTCTTTGAGTTTCTACACAGTCACACGTCCAGGTTAAGTCTGGCCCTCCACAGGCTGAGTCATTTTCCCTAGCTAACACCTACAGCTTCACCCCTTCAGATTTCAGCTTATATGCTATAAGCCTTCCAGGTCCCCCAGACAGGTGAGGTCCACCTGTAAGTTCCCAGGGCATTTTGTCCACTTCTCCTTTCTTGGCACACAATATCTGGTCTCCTCGCTAAACCACAAGATCCACAAGAGTCTAGCACTCCCGCCCACCCTAGGGCCCGAGCTCCGCAGCAAGAGAAGCCACCACAATGAGGGGCTCGCACACTGCAGTTAGAACATAGTGCCTGTTCGCCACAGCTAGAGAACGCCCTCGCGCAGCCACACAGACCCAGTGAAGCCGAACGTTACAATAAATAAATAAAATAAAAAGGAGTCTAGCACAGCACCTGGCACACAGGAAATGTGCAATAAATGCGCTTGTTATTTCATGCTTTTATCTCTTCTTCATTCATTCTTCCATTCCGTCACTAGCTCATTTCCTCATGTATTCATTTCTTATTCATTCACGCACCAACTCACTCACTAAGTCATTTACTCATACCGTACATTTTGCTGTGCACCTTATGGCTTGGCTTTGAAAAAAATATAGATTCATAGTCATGTCGTCCTGGGTTCAAATCCCAGCTCATCCTCCTAATAGTGTCAGTAAACTTGGGCAAGAGATACTCCCCTCCCCCCATCCTCCTCATCTCTAATATGGGGAGCATAAAGCCTGCCACCCAGGGTTGTTAAAGTCTCAGCGTCTGGCTTGGAGCCCACTTGGCCCACTGAAGGTCTTCTCTAAGTTAGTTACTCATTCTGTTACCCTCCGTGAGGCATTACAAGCAGAGTAAGGTCCTTGGAGCCCAGTGGGACCTTCCTTCACCCCCCAAGCCAGCAGTTTATGCAGAGCTTTGTAACTTGCCTCAGAGGAAGGAAGTTTCACCTACCATCAGCACCAGAGGTGATTTTACCCTGAAGCTAATGAAATTTAAAATTTCAAGGCTCCTCACTCATGCAATTATTTTCCAAAGGGCCTGTACATAATTTTGTCTTCTACTTAAACAGGAGCCTCAAAATTATAAAAAGCCTCAAGGCTCCAAAATACCCTGGATCATCCCTCCTGTATTCTCCTCTCTGTACACATACATACACACACAAACACACATCATATTTATCAAAAGGAGGCATTTTCAACCTGGAAAAAATTTGAGTCAGGTATAGCCTATGGTGCAGTCAGTAGGATGTTGGAAGGCCTACCTGGTTTAACCTGTGAAAGAACATAAGCTCTACTTCTCTGACACAATAAATGCATAATACTGGGTCAATGGGCAAAAAGCCATGGGTCTCAAGCCAGGCTGACCCTCCTTTATCCAGAAGAAAAGAGCAGATCTCCCTCACTTTCTTCTATTTCCTCAATCCTCCTCCTCCACCCTGCAACACACAGGTGAGTCTTCAGAGCCTAGGTAGGCAGCCCACATCTTACCCTCCACCAAAGGGATACTGTGCATTAGGAAGATGGTGGTTGTTGAGGTGGGACCCAGGGGAACTAAAGGAGGTCGCTATAGAGCTGCTTATTGGCCTTTGCCCCTGGGTCCTGGAGCCCCCGTTGAGGAGAACAGAGGGTGGCAATAGACCACCTAGCCCCATCAGAGACAGAATCACTGACTGATTCCCATCCTTTCTCCTTCACCTTTATGAAACCTTCCAGATCCTTGATAAGGGTTTCTGGCGCTCTCTGAAAGAGATCTTCCAGTTCCTCATTGAGAACATGTTTATCAGATGTATGGGCCTGAAATGTGTCAGGCACTTGTATGAGTATGTATACACGCATGCACGTATACACATTTGACATTGTTGTACCTCGGTTCTAGAAAATCCAAACAGACTTTGCCATCATTCCTCCAAATCAGATCCTCTTATTCTCTTACATTGCAAGGCACTGGAACCATAATCCAAGCCAGACACAATATCATCCTTGACTATACTCTTCTTGACTTCTGAATCCAAATTTTGCCAAGTTCTGCTAATTCTGGCTCCAGAAAATTCCCCAAGTATCTTCTCATATCTCCATCAGTTCAGTTCAGTTCAATCGCTCAGTCGTGTCCCACTCTTTGCGACCCCATGAATTGCAGCACGCCAGGCCTCCCTGTCCATCACCAACTCCCAGAGTTCACTCAAACTCATGCCCATCGAGTCAGTGATGCCATCCAGCCATCTCATCCTCCGTCGTCCCCTTTTCCTCCTGCCCCCAATCCCTCCCAGCATCAGGGTCTTTTCCAATGAGTCAGCTCTTCGCATGAGGTGGCCAAAGTACTGGAGTTTCAGCTTTAGCATCATTCCCTCCAAAGAACACCCAGGGCTGATCTCCTTTAGAATGGACTGGTTGGATCTCCTTGCAGTCCAAGGGACTCTCAAGAGTCTTCTCCAACACCACAGTTCAAAAGCATCACTTCTTCCACACTCAGCTTTCTTCACAGTCCAACTCTCACATCCGTACATGACTGCTGGAAAAACCATAGCCTTGACTAGACAGACCTTTGTTGACAAAGTAATGTCTCTGCTTTTCAATATGCTATCTAAGTTGGTCATAACTTTCCTTCCAAGGAGTGTCTTTTAATTTCATGGCTGCAGTCACCATCTGAAGTGGTTTTGGAGCCCCCCAAAATAAAGTCTGACACTGTTTCCACTGTTTCCCCATCTATTTCCCATGAAGTGATGGGACCAGATGCCATGATCTTCATTTTCTGAATGTTGAGCTTGAAGCCAACTTTTTCACTCTCCTCTTTCACGTTCATCAAGAGGCTCTTCACTTTCTGCCATAAGGGTGGTGTCATCTGCATATCTGAAGTGATTGACATTTCTCCGGGCAATCTTGATTCCAGCTTGCGCTTCTTCCAGCCAGCGTTTCTCCATAACCACTGCTAAACGCTAGTACGGCTCTCACTGCTTTGAGACTCTGTCTTGGGATTGCCCTCTCAACAAGGGTCCCTATGCATAGGGGTCGCTCCCAACAAACCATTTTCCAAATTGAGCACAAAGTTCTTCCTCTAAAATTGCATTCAACAGTATGGTACTGGCAAAAATATAGAAACATAGGCTAATGGAATAGAACTGAGATTCAGGAAATAAATCCATGCATCTATGGTCAACTGATCTTTGACAAGGATGCCAAATCTGTTCAACAGGGAAAAAATATTCTCTTCAACAAATGGTGGTGGGATGACTGGAAATCAACACCTAAAAGAATTGAGTTGGCCTCTTTCACACTAAATATAAAACTTTAATCACAATGGACTAAAGACCTAAATATAAGAGCTAAAATTATAAAACTCTTGGAAGAAAATATATGGATAAATCCTCATGACCTTGGATTTGGCAATGGTTTCTTAGATATGACACCAAAATCACAAGAAACAAGGAAAAAATAGAGAAATTGAACATGAGCAAAATTAAAAACTTGTGTATCAAAAGGCACTGTTAGAAAGTGAAAAGACAACTTACAGAATACCATGGAATATATATAACTGATTAGATCTAGTATCTAGAATAACAGCTAACAATATCTTACAACTTGCAACAAAAAGATAAACAACCCAATTTAAAAAATGGGCAAACAACTTGAATAGAACACTTTAGTCATTCAGGAAATGTAAATCAAAACAACATTAAGATAACACTTCACACCCACTATGGTGGTTGTAATTTTAAGAAATGGAAAATAGCAAGTGTTGGCAAGGATATAGAAATATTGCAATCATCAAACATTGCTGGTGGGAATGAAAATTATGTGGCCTCTATAAAAACCAACCTGGCTGTTCCTCAGGAAGTTAAACTAGAATGGCCATATAATGCAGCAATTTCACTCTTATGTATATACCACAAATAACTGAAAATTGATGTTCCAACCAAAACTTGGACACAAAAGTTCACAGCTGCAGTATTCACAAGAGCTAAATGTAGAGACAACCAACATGTCCATTGACTGGTAAACAGATTTAAAAAAAACATGGTATATCCACACAATGAAATATTATTTAGCCATAAAAAGAACTGAGTACTGATACTTGCTAAATATGGTAAACTTTGAAAATATTATGCTATGTGAAAGAAGCTAGATTCAAAAAATCACATATTATAAGATTCCATTTATATGAACTATCTAGATAGTCAAATCTAGAGAGATTAATAGCAGATTAAAGCAGACAGTCTGTCATGGGCAGGAGAAATGGGAGAATGGGAGGTGACTTCTTAATGAGTTTCCTTTTGGAGTGACAAAAATATTCTGGAGCTAGATAATGGTGATAATTGTGCAACATTATAAAGGTACCAATTGTCACTGATAGTAAATTCTATGCTCTGTATTTTGTACAACAGCTTTTCTTTTTAAATGCATGTAACAGATAAGAGAGAGTCCCTTGGACTGCAAGGAGATCAAATCAGTCAATCCTAAAGGAAATCGGTCCTGAACATTCATTGGAAGGACTGATGCTGAAGCTGAAGCTCTAATAATTTGGCCACCGGATACAAAGAATAGACTCATTGGAAAGGACCCTGATGCTAGAAAAGATTGAAGGCAGGAAGAGAAGGGGACAACAGAGGATGAGATGGTTGGATGGCATCACTGACTCAACGGACTTGAGTTTGAGCAAGCTCAGGGATTTGGTGATGGACAGGGAGGCCTGGTGTGCTGCAGTCCATGGGTTCGCAAAGAGTCGGACACGACTGAGCCACTGAACTGAAGTGGACTAAACAGACAAGAGGGCATAGACTTGCTTTTCCATGCTCTTCCTTTGTAAATACAACTAAATATCCTGGAAATAGCTCAACAGACAACCAAAAACAAACCAAAAAAAGGACTCAAATCTAGAAAGAAGGCAGTGGCCTAGCTAGAAATCTCAGGGCTGGAGGGATGACAGGGTCGTGACTTCTCCAGGGTTTTCTTTTTATCTCCCACATATTCCAGACTGGGTACCAGAGAGGCCTGTAACACAGATCTGCCAAGAGCATAAACACACTTGCAAGAAAAGAAAAGCTTGTTTTCTCTGACCAAAAGACCAGAAGGAGAAGCCCAACAAAGAAAGAGCCCCGGGGGCAACCCACTCCCTACTCCATACCCAGGGCGGCAGCAGCTTAATCCATCCGCAGTGGCAGTGGAGCCTTGTGTCATGGGCCCGCCACTGAACGGCAGAAAAGTTGCTAGGGCCCACAGCTCCTGAACCCCACAGGGACACAGTTGGCCCAGAGAAGTACCTCATTCCCCTGCAGGTAACAGCAGTACAAATAAACAGATAAACAGGAGTTCCGATAGCTGAGGAACAAAGCAGGCTAGTGCTCTGGAAGCTATCACTGAAACCATGGTCCAGCAACGTAGGCCCGAACCTACACTCTAAACCTTAACCTGCTAAAATAAAGTTTTAAATAGGCTCAAGGATCTCTTAACATAATATCCAAAATGTCAAGGACACAATAAAAAATTGCTTGTCATACCAAAGACTAGGAAAATAGCATCCTGAGAAAAGATTACAGACACCAGTGTTGGGATGAAACAGATGTCAGAAGTTGTGAAAATGATTTTAAAGCAGTCATAAAAATACTTCAACAAGCAAGGACAAATCCTCTTGAAACTAATGATAAAATAGAAAATCTCAACAAAGAAATCAAGGTTATTTTTAAAAATTCAGTAACCAAAATTAAAACAGAAATTATTTTTAAAATTCAATAACTGAAAAAAATTTTAGCTTGCTGGATGAGCTCAATAGCAAAGTGAAGATGACAAGATAGAATCAATGAACTTGAAGACAGACTAATAAAATTTACTTAATCTGAACAGCAGAGACAAAATAGACGAAAAAAACTGGACAGATTCTCAGCTATCTATGGAACAAAACAAATATCTACTGTTCGTATCATCAGAGTCCTGGAAAGAGAAGAGAAAAAGGGCTGAAAAATTTCAAAGTAGAAATGGCTGAAAACTTCCCAACTTAAGGAAAGATATAAACATACAGATTCAGGAAGCTAAGAAAATCCAAAATGGGACAAACCCAAAGAAACCCATGCCAAAATACATCATGATTAAACTTCTGAAAACTAAAAGCATTGAAAAAATTATCTTAAAAGTGATCAGAGAGCATTACCTACAGAAGAACACTAATCTGAATGAGAGTAGATGTCTCATCTGAAGCCATGAAGGCCAGAAAGAAGTGGTACCCATTTTTTAAGTGCTGAAAGAAAAGAAGTCAACCACAACTTTTATAACTGGCAAAGTCATTCTTCAAGGATGAGGGGAAATAAAGATACTCTTAGACAGTACTTCCCTGCTTCCGCTGTAGGCAGCACGAGTCTGATCCCCAGTAGGGGAACTAAGATCCCACATATGCTACACAGTGTGGCCAAAAAAAATGATAAAGGAAAAATATGTGTAAATTCAACCATGCCATCCCCCTCTTAGAACCCCTCTGTGACTTTCCATGGCTTTTTAGACTGTAGGGGTATGGGTTATATTTTCTAAAAGACAGATTCCCAGGGCTTCCCTGGTGATCCAGTGGTTAAGAATCCATCTTGCAAAGCAGGGGACACTGGTTTGATTCCAGGTCTGGGAAGATCCCACATGCCTCGAGGCAACTAAGCCTTCAAGCCACAACTAGGGAGGCCCACAGCCCTACAGGCCGTGCTCTGCAACAAGAGAAGCCACTGCAATGAGAAGCTCAAGCGCTGCAACTAGGGAGTAGCCACAACTAGAGAAAGCCCACTCAGAGCAAAGAAGACCCAGCACAGACGAAAATAAAAGCTAACTGATTTTAAAAAAAAAAGATTCTCAGGCTTCACCCTTAGAAATTCCACTTTGTAGCTCTGAGGGGACCCAGGAATAAGCATTTATCAAGCCCCTCCACCCCTCACCAAAGTGATAATCACACAGCTGATGGAAAGGCCACAAGTAGAGACACTCAGATCTTCAATCTGATGTCTGTGTTTCATTTGCCAAGAGCCTCAGCCCACAGGCCTTACCCTCCATCTCTTCAGCAACATCCATCCCTTCCCAAGCCACCTGCTTGAGCCGCTTTCAAACTTCTTCTGGTGCTCCCAATGGGGCTTTTGCAAATACCCTTTCCTCTTCCTGGAGACTCCCCCCAGACTGCCCACCACTCCATCATTCCCCTGGCCAACATCTAGTCACATTCCAGATGCCAGTTTAGGTTTCCTTTCCTCTAGGAACATTCCTAAGACCCTCAGATGTGGCTGAGGTGCCCTCCTCATGTGATCACCTGTATCAGAGAATTGCTCTGTTTAGCTGTGTGTCTCCAGTTTAGAAAATGAGCTTCGTGGATATCTATTACCCCTGTTTTCCCAAGACATGGCACAATGCCTAGTACCCAGAGGAGATTCAGAAAACTTTAACAGAATAAGGAAATGAATGAATGACAACTCCTCAAGACAGGTACCATGATCCTCATTTACTGGCACGTCAATTCAGACTGCTCAGGGGACATAAGTAGATTTTTACAAAGCCTCCCACAGTGGCAGAGGAAGGATTCAAACCCAGGTATTCTTAGCTCACAAGTTTCCCTACAGGATCCCAGAGATTTCTGAGGTCTGAGTCACTCAGTGAGACCACATCTTCCCACTTCTCATTCCTTATTCCCTCTGCCACTCTCAGGCCTCTGTGATGTGTTGCTGCTGCTGCTGCTGCTAAGTCGCTTCAGTCATGTCCAACTCTGTGTGACCCCAGAGATGGCAGCCCACCAGGCTCCCCCGTCCCTGGGATTCTTCAGGCAAGAACACTGGAGTGGGTTGCCATTTCCTTCTCCAATGCATGAAAGTGAAAAGTGAAAGTGAAGTCGCTCAGTCGTGTCTGACTCCTAGCAACCCCATGGACTGCAGCCTACCAGGCTCCTCCATCCATGAGATCTTCCAGGCAAGAGTACTGGAGTGAGTTGCCATTGTACTTCAATTGTGTCTGACTCTTTGCAAACCCATGGACTGTAACCCATCAGGCTCCTATGTCCATGGGATTCTCTAGGCAAGAATACTGGGGTGGGTTGCCATTCCCCCGCCCTTTTTCAGGGGATCTTCCTGGCCCAGGAATTGAACCTGTGTCTCATGTCTCCTACATTGGCAAGCAGGTTCTTTATCACTAGCGCCACCTGGGAAATCCTCTAAGTTCTCTATCCTACAGGAAAAGTCCTGTAAAACAGCACATCTCTCCTAATGCCCAGCTATAACGCACAAATCCAGGGCTTTGGAGTCAGCTGAACTTGAATTCTAAACCTGCTCTCTCTCTCACCAGAGGTGTGAATCAGGGAAGGAAGCTTCCCCACACTGCATGTCTATCTTAATACTCAATCCATGAGATAAGCATAGAGAATAAAATGTGATAATGCACACAGGAATTTTCATAGCATCTGGCCCCCAGCAGTCCCCCCAGTAAATGTCCATCCTCACTGTCCCTTCCTCCCTATGGGTGACGGTCGGGTGGGGGCCTTGAGAAAAAGACCAAGTCTGGCTTTCAGTTCTCCGCACCCTCTCCCCCTAGTCTGTGGTATTCCCTCCCTGGATCTCACTCTCCCTCTCCTCCCTCAGACTCCCACCCACCACATTCTCAGAACTTGATAGCCTAAATGCTTTGTCTGCGAACTTCAAGCAACTATTATAAAGTTCAATGCGTTACCTCCACCTGGGGCATCCACATGGTAACAGAAAATTCAGCCTTAAGTCAAAGGTACGAAGTTCTAAGAGTGGAATTATAGCCAGTGGGAGACTTTTACCCAGGGGGGTGGGGTCAAGGTGGTAACTGCCTTGTGGAGGCTGTGGCGGCTGCCCCCACCCCTGGGACTTTCCCAGAGCCACCCCTCTGCTTACCTAGGCTCTCCCCCCCAGCTCTGGTGTTGCAGTCTTTGTGAGGTCACCATGACTCAGAGTTCCCAGCCAATGAGGCCCCTTCTATGCCTACACAGTCGGAAGAAGCAGGGAGATGTCCTTTCTAAGAAGGAGGCATCTTCAATCCCTCCACCACTGCCTGGAAATGACCTAGCTCAGACAAAGTCCGACTTCCTCACCTGGCATTCAAGTCTTCTCATAAGATCCCCTCACCCTGCAAATCTATTGCTGCTGTTCAGTCGCTAAGTCAGGTCCACCTCTTTGCAACACCATGGACTGCGTACGCCAGGCTTCCCTGTCCTTCAGCATCCCCCAGAGTTTGCTCAAACTCACGTCCATTGAGTTGATGAAGCCATCCAACCATCTCATCCTCTGTCGTCCCCTTCTCCTTCTGCCTTCAGTCTTTCCCAGCATCAGGGTCTTTTCCCTGAAGAGTAGGCTCTTCACATCAGGTGGCCAAAGTATTGGAGCTTCAGCTTCAGCTGAATGAATATTCAAGGTTGATCTCCTTTAGGGCTCACTGGTTTGATCTCCTTGCAGTCCAAGAGACTCTCAAGAGTCTTCTCCAGCACCACAACTTAAAAGCATCCATTCTTTGACGCTCAACCTTCTTTATGGTCCAACTCTCACCTCTGTACATGACTACTGGAAAAACCAGTCTGTATAGTTTGACTATACAGATCTTTGTCGGCAAGTTGATGTCTCCGCTTTTTAATATGCTGTCTAGGCAGTATGGTACTGGCACAAAGACAGACATATAGATCAATGGAACAAAATAGAAAGCCCAGAGATAAATCCACACACATATGGACACCTTATCTTTGACAAAGGAGGCAAGAATATACAATGGAGTAAAGACAATCTCTTTAACAAGTGGTGCTGGGAAAACTGGTCAACCACTTGTAAAAGAATGAAACTAGATCACTTTCTAACACCGCACACAAAAATAAACTCAAAATGGATTAAAGATCTAAATGTAAGATCAGAAACTATAAAACTCCTAGAGGAGAACATAGGCAAAACACTCTCAGACATAAATCACAGCAGGATCCTCTATGATCCACCTCCCAGAATTCTGGAAATAAAAGCAAAAATAAACAAATGGGATCTAATTAAACTTAAAAGCTTCTGCACAACAAAGGAAAATATAAGCAAGGTGAAAAGACAGCCTTCTGAATGGGAGAAAATAATAGCAAATGAAGCAACTGACAACTAATCTCAAAAATATACAAGCAACTTCTGCAGCTCAATTCCAGAAAATAAACGACCCAATCAAAAATGGGCCAAAGAACTAAATAGACATTTCTCCAAAGAAGACATATGGATGGCTAACAAACACATGAAAAGATGCTCAACATCACTCATTATTAGAAATGCAAATCAAAACCACAATGAGGTACCACTTCACACCAGTCAGAATGGCTGCGATCCAAAAATCTGCAAGCAATAAATGCTGGAGGGTGTGGAGAAAAGGAACCCTCCTACACTGTTGGTGGGAATGCAAACTAGTACAGCCACTATGGAGAACAGTGTGGAGATTCCTTAAAAATTGCAAATAGAACTACCTTATGACCCAGCAATCCCACTGCTGGGCATACACACCGAGAAACCAGAACTGAAAGAGACACATGTACCCCAATGTTCATCGCAGCACTGTTTATAATAGCCAGGACATGGAAACAACCTAGATGTCCATCAGCAGATGAATGGATAAGAAAGCTGTAGTACATATACACAATGGAGTATTACTCAGCCGTAAAAAAGAATTCATTTGAATCAGTTCTGATTAGATGGATGAAACTGGAGCCGATTATACAGAGTGAAGTAAGCCAGAAAGAAAAACACCAATACAGTATACTAACACATATATATGGAATTTAGGAAGATGGCAATGACGACCCTGTATGCAAGACAGGGAAAGAGACACAGATGTGTATAACGGACTTTTGGACTCAGAGGGAGAGGGAGAGGGTGGGATGATTTGGGAGAATGACATTCTAACATGTATACATCATGTAAGAATTGAATCACCAGTCTATGTCTGATGCAGGATGCAGCATGCTTGAGGCTGGTGCATGGGGATGACCCAGGGAGATGTTATGGGGAGGGAGGTGGGAGGGGGGTTCATGTTTGGGAATGCATGTAAGAATTAAAGATTTTAAAATTTAAAAATAAAAACTAAAAAAAAAAATATATGCTGTCTAGGTTTGTCATAGATTTTCTTCCAAGGAGCAAACATCTTAACTTAAAGACTGTAGTCACCCTCCGCAGTGATTTTGGAGCCCAAGAAAACAAAGTTTGTCGCTCAACTCCACCCCATTCATCCTGGCTGAGGGCTTCAATGCCAGACGCCCAGACACTGGCCGTCTTCTCAGTAATGTCCTGCAGGACAGGCTCTCCCCTCTGCCAGCCACCTGCATCCTGCAGCCAGGTCATGTCAATGCTCCTGGTCTGGTCTCTTCACAGTCTGCTTTTGCTTGCCTGTCCACCTTGTCTCTGCTTCCTTGTCAACTCTTAAAGTATGCACTAAAGCATCATATACATGTCAGATTCCCCAGTAAAGCATCTTCCTGCAATGTGGGAGACCCTGGCTCAGTCCCTGGGTCAGGAAGATCCCCTGGAAAAAGAAATGGCTACCCAATCCAGTATTCTTGCCTGGAGAATTCCACAGACAGAGTCTGGCAGGCCCTAGTCCACGGGGTGGCAAAGAGTAGGGCACAACTGAATGGCTAACACAAAGCAAGATATACAGGCAGAAAACTGCACAAGCCAAGTCAATTGTGGGATGACTTCACCAAGAGAGCGCACCCATAAGGCAGGCACCCAGATCTAGAAACAGGAACTACCAGGATCCCAGAAATCCTCCAGTCAGAATCTCCTGCACCAGGGGTAATTGCTAGCCTGATTTCTCACAGATCTTTTAGACTGGTCTGCTTCTATACTTTATACAAATGGGATTATACGGTACAAACTCTTTTGCTTCTGGCTTCTTTGATTCAATACTAAGTTTGTGAGCTTTTACATGTTTTTGCACGTGGCGGCTGTCCCTTCTTCTAAATGTTGGCTCTCTTCCAGTCTCTTCCTCCTTTTAATCTCTCTCCAGAGCCTCCAGGTAGGTAGTTGTTCTTCATATTTTGTCCAAAGTTCATAACTGTTATCTCTAGGGGGTTGGTCTGATAGCAGCTACCTTGACATTACTGGAAGTACAATAGAATCTCTCCTCTTTAATATTTTTTTCTTTTTTCCTTTCTTTAGGATTACTGATTTTGCCTTTCTTCTCTCACTCCTTTTTCCCCCCTTTTCTATTTGTATGAAATTTACATATTATATATCTATTCCTTACAATTACTCTAGCCATTTTAATGTGCATACTTTAAATAGAAAAATCCAAAATTATACTCCAAAGTAATCTAAAATATAACAGATAATACTGTTATCTGCAATCCTCTTTCAGAAAAATCAAGAAACAAGAGACAGCAGAAGAGTTTAACACTAATCAGCCAACTTACATACCATTGTTATGTTTTATTTTAGTCCTGTTCTGATTTTTAAATCCTACTAATTAGAAGTATTGGTAGCTGAAGCTCCAATACTTTGGCCACCTGATGCAAAGAGTCAATTCATTGGAAAAGATCCTGATACTGGGAAAGATTGAGAGCAAAAGGAGAAGGGGACGGTAGAGGATGAGATGGTGAGATAGCATCACTGACTTAATGGACATGAATTTGAGCAAACTCCAGGAGATAGCGAAGGACAAAGGAGCCTGGCATGCTGCAGTCCATGGGTCACAAAGAGTCAGACATGACTTAGCAGTTGAACAACAGCAGCAATTAGATATCATGGTTTTATGCAATCAGTGTTTAGATTTAACCACTGTGTGTGCATGTGTGCTAAGTTACTTCAGTCGAGTCTGACTCTTCTCAACCCTATAGACTATAGCCCTCCAGGCTCCTCTGTCCATGGATTCTCCAGGCAAGAAGACTGGAGTGGTTTACTGTGCCCTCTTCCAGGGGATTTTCCCGACACAAGGATTGAAAGGAGGTCTCTCACGTCTCCTACCTTGGCAGGTGTTCTTTGCCACTAACGCCACCTGGGAATCTTCAGATTTAACCACTATTCCACAAATATTTTGTCTAATCATGTAAGCAGCAGGACTCTATCGGGCCTTCCTGGGACAGAACCATGCCCTCCTTTTCCTTCACCTGTCTCTTGTTTGTGGAAAAACTTTAGCCTCCTAGGCCTACCCAAGTTCCAAAGAATAAATTTAATTATAGAAGTGAGAAAGTACAGAAGCAAAACAAAATAATAAGTTTAGCCATTAAACAAAGGGCTTCCCAAGTGGCACAGTGATAATGAATTTGCCTGCCAATGCAAGAGACACAGAGACTAGGGTTCAATCCCTGGGTCAGGAAGATCTCCTGGAGGAGGAAATGGCAACCCACTCCAGTATTATTCCCTGGAAAAATCCCACGGACAGAGGAACCTGGTGGGCTACAGTCCAAGGGGTCGCAAAGAGTCAGACACAACTGAGTGACTGAGCACATTAAACAAAGTCAAGGACCTTTCGTTCTTCCTCAAGGGCTATAGATAATATCCTGAGCCGTGTCCTTGGAGCTGTTTTGCAGAGAATGAAAGCTCCATCAGGTAGAAGAGGTTAACTGTGTGCTGCCCACAAGCATGTAGATCCCAGACTGCTTGGAACCAGAAGGTTGATGATGTTGACCCCCAACTACCTCACCATCAACCAATCAGAAGAATGTCTACCAGCTGATCACACACCCCACAACCTCCCTCCCTTCATCCCTAACCCTGTCTTCAAAATCCTTTCCCTTAAGCCACTGGGGAGTTTGGGTCTTTTAAACACTAACTGCCTAAAGTCCCTGCTTGGTGCCGGGTAATAGATGCTGCACTTTCCTTCACCGCAACCCAGTATCAGGAGATTGGCTTTACTGCACACAGCGGGGTGAGCGGACCCAAATTTGATTCAATAGTGATCATTTTTAAAAATTTAATCTCAGATCTTCCATCTGGGATCAATTTCCTTCTACCTGAAGAATGAAAAGTGAAAGCTTTAGTCACTCAGTCGTGTTCAACTCGTTGTGAGACTGTCAGGCTCCTCTGTCCATGGAATTCTCCAGGCAAGAATACAGGAATACTAGAGACATTCCTGAAAGACCTGAAGATAGCCTTAATAAATTCAATAAGAATTTATTAGTGATGGGACTTCCCTGGTGGTCCTGGGGTTGAGAGTCAGCCTGCCAATACAGGGGACTCGGGTTTGATCTCTGGTCCAGGAGTATGAGCCTCTGCACACCAACTACGGAGCCTGTGCTCTAGAGCCCAGGAAGTGCAACTGCTGAGCCCAAGAGCTGCAACTACTGAAGGCCGTGTGCCCTGGAGCCCCTGCTCAGCTACAAGAGAATATAAGAGAATCCCGTGCTCCCCAACGCAGAGGAGCCCTCACTTACTGTAATTAGAGAAAGCCCACATGCAGCAATGAAGACCCAGCACAGCCAAAAGTGAACAAGTAAAATTTTTAGAAAACAATTTATTAGTGACAAACTCTTTTAGTTTTTGTTTACAAAAAAATATTTTCTCCTCATTCTTAACTATTGTCACTGCATGCAGGATTCCAGGGTGTCTGTTACTCTGTTTTAGCACGTCAAAGTGAATCTCCCACTGCCTCGGCTCCCATTGACATATCTGGTTCATTATTCCACTGGAATCATGTCCCAGTCTCATCTCCTACCATTTCCTCCTACACAGTTTCTGCGTTAGCAACACAGTGGTTCCCCCAAACTCACAGTAACGTTTCTTACCTTTATGCCTTTTCTCAGGCTGTTCCTTCCATCCAGAGTGCTTTTTCCCTCCCTTTCCTCCCCATTTCATCTGCATGACTCCTACTTATCTGGCAAACCCAGTGGTACCTTCTTCAGGAAGTCCTCCTTGAGCCCCTCCCCACAGCTCAGTAGGACTTTCTCTCTGTTCCTACAGCATAGATCAGAACTGTATTACAGTGTGCTATAAATCCCTGGGAACCTGACTGTTTCCCTCTCTGCACTGAGAATGCCTTAAGAACAGAGACCGTGACTTATTCATCTTTGCACACCAGGTACCCAAGGCCTGGCCCATACGTGGTGCCAAATATACTTGGCAAGTATTTCAATATTTCAGTAAGTATTTCCTGAAGAAATGTTTTACTCTCACTCTGGCCTACCGCACCTCACTCCCTGCCCTGTTCTTTAACACTTAATCTGTTCTCTGCCACCTCCTCTCCCTTGGGGCTCTGCCTCTGAGGACATCGCTGAGTTGAAGTCTTGTCCTCCATCTTCATTCTCTGCCTTCCCTAGAGCGTCTGCTTTATGATGCTCCAAACTTAAGACATTCTCCTTCCTTAGTTCCTGGGGCACTTCACTCTGCTGGTTCTCTCCCTGCCCCAGATTCTTTTTCTCTCGTGTCCCTTTCAGTGTCCCCATCCTCCCCCCACCCCCAGCTCCTTACATTTGTGTCCCCTGGGATTCTAGGCTTGGGTCTCTCCTCTCTCGCTTGGGACCTTATCCATACTCCTTCCTTTAATTATGGTATCCATGACTCCTGGCTCAGTCAGGGTCCATCCTGGAAAATAAGAAACCACACTATGTATTTTAATGTTTAAAACAGAAGAAGCAGGGTCTTCCCTGGCAGTCCAGTGGTTAAGACTGCTGCTTCCTCTCCAGGGGACATAGGTTCGATTCCTGGGTGGAGAACTAATTTTGCATGCCTCTGGCCAAAACATAATTTCAAAAAGAAAGCAGTTTCATGGTGACAGCTGAGGAGCCAAATGAGCAGGAGGCAGGGATGCCAGAGTGGGCTTGGGAGCCATTCATTGCTAGACACGTTCCCTGAAGCAGAGGGAAAAGGATGACGAGACACTGCCTCTCCCCTCTCCCACCTGCCTACTGAAACGGAGCAGGACCTTATGGCCCCTGACCCCAACCCCCACCATGTTCTCTGTCTGCCCTTTGTCTTTGCAAAACTTTAGTCAGAGAATAAATTTAATCAGAGAAGTGAGAAATGCTGAAACAAAGGAAAACAGTCAAAGGAGACCAAATAACAAAAATGTAGTCATTAAGCACATGACTTACGAGCCCAAGAGCCTTCAGCTCCTTCTCAAAGGCTATAGATGATATTTTGAGCCATGTCCTGTGAGCTGTCTTATAGATTCCAGAACACCAGGTGGAGAAGTTAACTGCATGATGGCCAGACTGTCCCCAGGACTGGAGCCACCACACTTCTGAGAACTGATGCGAAGAAATGGGAACAAGTGCACCCCGGAACCGAAGATTAACTGTACCCAGGACAACCAAGGTGATGCGATGATGCTAGGCCAATGACCAGTTTGAAGATGACTGTTAGAGAGGACGGTACTGTTTCTGCATGTAACCCTCTCCCTCCACTCTGTCTATAAAAGCTCTCCCCCCTGCTTGGCGGGGGGTGAATTAGCCTTCGGATAGCTGTCTGCCACCCTCCCCTCCCCCAGTTGCCAGCATCTGAAATAAGCAAACTTTCCTTTCCACCAACCTGGCCTGTATACCATCTTTTGAGTGGTGAGCAGCCGGACCCATCAGTGCACACCTTTGGTAACACTACTCCTGCCAGTGCTTCCCTTGGCTGACGCGGCTGGAAGGCAGAGACAAGGGGGCAGGGTTTAACTCAGTGCAGGGCCAGGGAGAGCCAGGAGTGGATCTGCGGACAACCTGGGCTGAGACTAACATAGCCCCATCCCTGGGCTTCCTGCCTCAGCTTGTTCACCATCTACATACCTGACCTGTGACTCATCAAGTCTTACTTGAATCTTCTTCCCACCAAACAGCCTCCCAGCTTTCTTATTTCTATCAGTGGTCCCTGATTCTCCAAGAGACAGGCTGAAACCTTCCAGCAAATCCTCTGACTCCTCCCTCCCTCTCTCCTTCCTCCATGTGGTGTCAGTTTCCAGGTCCTACTAACTATGGAATGAGGTTCGTGACATTGTACAGGAGACAGGGATCAAGACCATCCCCATGGAAAAGAAATGCAAAAAAGCAAAATGGCTGTCTGGGGAGGCCTTACAAATAGCTGTGAAAAGAAGAGAGGCAAAAAGCAAAGGAGAAAAGGAAAGATATAAGCATCTGAATGCAGAGTTCCAAAGAATAGCAAGAAGAGATAAGAAAGCCTTCTTCAGCGATCAATGCAAAGAAATAGAGGAAAACAACAGAATGAGAAAGAAAGACTAGAGATCTCTTCAAGAGAATTAGAGATACCAAGGGAACATTTCATGCAAAGATGGGTTAAATAAAGGACAGAAATGGTATGGACCTAACAGAAGCAAAAGATATTAAGAAGAGGTGGCAGGAATACACAGAAAAACTGTACAAAAAAGATCTTCACGACCAAGATAATCACAATGGTGTGATCACTAATCTAGAGCCAGAAATCTTGGAATGTGAAGTCAAGTGGGCCTTGGAAAGCATCACTACGAACAAAGCTAGTGAAGGTGATGGAATTCCAGTTGAGCTGTTTCAAATCCTGAAATATGATGCTGTGAAAGTGCTGCACTCAATATGCCAGCAAATTTGGAAAACTCAGCAGTGGCCACAGGACTGGAAAAGGTCAGTTTTCATTCCAATTACAAAGAAAGGCAATGCCAAAGAATGCTCAAACTACCACACAACTGCACTCATCTCACATGCTAGTAAAGTAATGCTCAAAATTCTCCAAGCCAGACTTCAGCAATACATGAAGCATGAACTCCCTGATGTTCAAGCTGGTTTTAGAAAAGGCAGAGGAACCAGAGATCAAATTGCCAACATCCGATGGATCATGGAAAAAGCAAGAGAGTTCCAGAAAAACATCTATTTCTGCTTTATTGCTATGCCAAAGCCTTTGACTGTGTGGATCACAGTCAACTGTGGAAAATTCTGAAAGAGATGGGAATATCAGACCACCTGACCTGCCTCTTGAGAAATCTGTATGCAGGTCAGGAAGCAACAGTTAGAACTGGACATGGAACAACAGACTGGTTCCAAATAGGAAAAGGAGTACATTAAGGCTGTATATTGTCACCCTGCTTATTTAACTTCTATGCAGAGTACATCATGAGAAACGCTGGACTGGAAGAAACACAAGCTGTAATCAAGATTGCCAGGAGAAATATCAATAACCTCAGATATGCAGATGACACCACCCTTATGGCAGAAAGTGAAGAGGAGCTAAAAAGCCTCTTGATGAAAGTGAAAGAGGAGAGTGAAAAAGTTGGCTTAAAGCTCAACATTCAGAAAACGAAGATCATGGCATCTGGTCCCATCACTTCATGGCAAATAGATGGGGATACAGTGGAAACAGTGTCAGACTTTATTTTTTTGGGCTCCAAAATCACTGAAGATGGTGACTGCAGCCATGAAATTAAAAGACACTTACTCCTTGGAAGGAAAGTTATGACCAACCTAGACAGCATATTCAAAAGCAGAGACATTACTTTGCCAACTAAGGCCCGTCTAGTCAAGGCTATGGTTTTTCCAGTGGTCATGTATGGATGTGAGAGTTGGACTGTGAAGAAAGCTGAGTGTGGAAGAAGTGATGCTTTTGAACTGTGGTGTTGGAGAAGACTCTTGAGAGTCCCTTGGACCACAAGGAGATCCAACCAGTCCATTCTGAAGGAGATCAGCCCTAGGATTTCTTTGGAAGGAATGGTGCTAAAGCTGAAACTCCAGTACTTTGGCCACCTCATGCGAAGAGTTGACTCATTGGAAAAGACTCTGACGCTGGGAGGGATTGAGGGCAGGAAGAGAAGGGGACAACAGAGGATGAGATGGCTGGATGGCATCACGGACTCGATGGACATGAATCTGAGTGAACTCCGGGAGATGGTGATGGACAGGGAGGCCTGGTGTGCTGTGATTCATGGGGTCGCAAAGAGTCAGACACAACTGAGCGACTGAACTGGACTGAACTGAAAAATTCTCTGATGGAAATATGCACAGACCCTCCCCTTGCCTCACACCCAGTTCAGATCTCCTCTTTCGCTTGTTGTGTGTGTGTGTGTGTGTGTGTGTGGCATGTGGGCTTTCTCTAGTTGTGGCACACAGGAGTACTTGCCCCCCAGCATGTGGGAGTTCAGTACCCACACCAGGGATCAAACCTCTGTCCCCTGCACTGGGAGGTGGATTTGCAACCCCTGGACCACCAGGGAAGTCCCTTGTCTGGCTTCTAACAAGAGCTTCTTCGCTGGGTTCCCTACTTCCGTTAACCTTTTCCTGATTCATGCTACACCACAGCCTGCCCATCACCAGTGAATCAAAGATGACTTTTTCCACCCTGCAGCCTTCTTGCCCCACCACAGGCTCACTCAAACCTCATGACTTAACAGCCTTCTCCCAGTTCCCCTAGGACGTCCTGTGCTCTCTCCTTCTGAGCCTTGGGTCATCCTGCCGGTTATCTGGAATGGCACTTGCTCTTTGCCTCTCCCCCAGTGGAAACCCCACCCAACCATGCAGCTCCACACTGATGTAAATCTTAGGGAATGAAATTTTAACAGCAGATTCCAAAAGCCTTAAAAATGTGCCATTCCACTTCTAAGAATCTGGCCTAAGAACATCACCAGGAATATGGCCAGAGAGGCTCACTGGAGCATTTGCTTATTAAACAATCCAGGTATCCAACATGGAAGGTAATGGTTCCATAAACTAGGGAAACAGCCATTGAATGAGATTTTATACATCTATTAAAAGTGAAAATTGGGGGACTTCCCTGATAGTACGGTGGCAAAGACTCTGAACTCCCAATTTTGGCAGCCCAGCTTTAATCTCTGGTCAAGGATCTAGATTCCACATGCCTAAAAGAAGACAGAAATCCTGCGGGCCACCAGTAAGACCCAGTGCAACCAAATAAATTGTTTTTTTAAAAATGATAAATGTAATCATATAGGGAAATGCTCATATTATATATGTGGGGAAAAAAGCAGATTACAAACTCATATTTTATAAATTATATACATACATGTACAACAACACATCATCTTTATCAAGCACTCAGTTGGTACCAGGTACTGTCCCGAGTGATTTACATGTGTTTATTCATTTAACCCATACGACAACTCTACAAGGTAATAAATGAGGAAACTGAGATAGAGAAAGGTGAAGTGACTGCCCCAGGTCACACAGCTAGTGGTGTCAGAAGGAAGTACAGGCAGCCCAGAGTCTGTGCACCGAGCTGCGCCGTCTCCCACGAGGAGTGGGACCCCAGCCATCTTCTTTAAACAGGCAAATTTAAATATTCTGCAGCAGATGATACTACCTTAAAACCGAACAAGTACGATAAATGTTGGGATGTGGTACAGAACAGTATCACAAGACAATTCCTTATTTTTGTTCCCTTGTTTTTTTCTTTTGTTTTACAAGAGAATTCTTTCTGAAGGTTGTTTTTTTGGTTTTAAAACTTATATACTACATATGCCTGGGGAAAGTTAGAACAATATCCATCACAACTTTAACAATAACTTTCTCAGGATGGCGGTATTATTATTTTTTCTTTCTTTTTTTTTTTTTTACTACCTTTGGTTTTTCTTCAAAATCTACAATATGTATATATTATTAGTTTACTAGTGTTTGGTTTTAAAAACAACATATGATCCAATCAGGGCAGCAGCTGTGCCATACTGGTGTCTCTATCCCCAATATTTAACACAGTAAGTGGCACAGAGTAGGTGCTCAGTAAAAGTGAACTGAATGTCCTTTGGTTATAGATCCTGCCTCCTGGACAGTCACCCTCTAAAGGGATTTCAGGACAATGTGAGTCCACAGAACTCAAGGATATGAAATGACAGCAGGCAATTTTCACAGGAAAGAGGCCTCTAAGTATAGGAAATCATTTCAATGCTGCATTCTCAGGAATCGGTAACCACTTTTCTCTTTGAAACTAAGCATTTTGAGTGATTTACTACAAATTTACAATGACAGTTGTGAACACCAGTTGGCTTTTCTTTCTTTTTTTTTTTTTTTTTTTGGTGTGAGGAAAGAGTCTGTTGATTGCCTTGCTGCTCAAAAAAAAAAAAAAAGGGGAAATAAAGCTAACCCTTGCCGTGGCAGGTAAAATAATGGCCACCCCAAAGACAGCCACATCTTAACCCCTGGAACCTGTGACCTTATGCAAAAGGAATTAAGATTACAGATGGAATTAAGATTTTAACTAGCCAACCTTAAAGTGGAGAGATGATCCTGGATTATCCTGGTGGGCCTAATTTAATAATAAAGGTCGTATTATAAGAGGGAAAGGGAGGCAGGAGAAAGTGAGACTGAGAGATGTTAATATGCCCAACCTTGCTGCCTGTGGAAATACAGGAATAAGGCTAAGAACCAAGGATGCAGGCCAGCTCTAAACTGGAAAAGACCAGGGAACAGATTCTCCCCTAGGGCCTCAGAAAGAAACTCAACCACACTTTATATTGATTTTGGCCTAGAGGGACTGGAAGATTAAACATGTGCTCTTTAAGCCACTAAATTAACACATCCACCAAAAAAAGCCAAAATTCTGGTAATAAATGTGCACTAAAAAAGTCTTGAATTGAATGAAAGCAACCAGTTAAAACTTCTTGGTGAAACTTTTTAAAAGAATGATCACTTCTTTTAGGGGAAAACTCTCCCTAAGAAATCCTACCCAACCGTCAGTCAGTAAGTTCAGTCACTCAGTCGTGTCCGACTCTTTGCAGCTCCAAGGACTGCAGCACACCGGGCCTCCTTGTCCATCATCAACTCCCATAGTTTACTCAAACTCATGTTCATTGAGTCGGTGATGCCATCTAACCATTTCATCCTCTGTTGTCCCCTTCTCCTCCCGCCTTCAATCTTTCCCAGCATCAGGGTCTTTTCAAATGAGTCAGTTCTTATCAAAGAACTGGCCAAAGTATTGAAGTTTCAGCTTCAGCATCAGTCCTTCCAGTGAATATTCAGGACTGATTTCCTTCAGGATGGACTGGTTGGATCTCCTTGCTATCCAAGGGACTCTCAAGAATCTTCTCTAACACCACAGTTCAAAAGCAGCAATTCTTCGGCGCTCAGCTTTCTTTATAGTCCAACTCTCACATCTCACGTTAAAGGACGCTTACTCCTTGGAAGAAAAGTTATGACCAACCTAGACAGCATATTAAAAAACAGAGACATCAGTTTGCCAACAAAGGTCTGTCTAGTCAAGGCTGTGTTTTTTCCAGTAGTCATGTATGGATGTGAGAGTTGGACCCAAACTTCAAGGTCCAGGTCAAATGCCACCTCCCCCAGGAAGCCTCCCAGATGCCTTAGGCTTGGTCAGTCTCTTCTCCCACGGCCTTAACACTGCGCCCAGATTCTAAACGCCTCAGAAGAATCCATGTCGTATTCTCCTTGTGGTTCAGGGGCCCCAGCTGGTGAGTGTTGATTGTTTAGAAACAGTCATCTTTCCTCTCTGAGGTACCTCTAGGCTGTATATTCCCACTGCCTCTCTCAGGGCGCAGTGGGCAGAACTCCCTGAAGCACCAGCTCTAAAGGTCGCTGTTCCATGTCTGAAACGTGGGTGCTTCCTCACGACCTCCATTTCCATCCTTACCATATAGGAGGAAGGTGTAAGCAGATATGGTAGGGGAGACATGCCCACAGAAAGAGAACTGGGCATGACTGTCTTGACATAAGAGAAGCCATTTTGTGATCTAAGCCTGGCCACAGTGCTTGTCCTTGAACAGGTCTCAGTAAGTAAGGGAGTGTAGGAACAAAGGAAAAGCCCTCAAGAAACAATTGTTCAGATAAAACAGAGTCCTAGTTCTTCGCCACGGGATATGTGTAAACAGTCTGACAGGGAGTTCCACCCAGGTGGAGGATGGGATGATGTTGACCTCCCCTTGTCTTCAAGGTTTCAATCGACTAAAACTTAGATTCTGTCATCATTAGCCCCAGTTCTACGCAGAATTTTCCTCTGTGCAAGCCCCTCCATGAACATACCTGAATCCTTTCTTACATGCTGCTGCTGCTGCTGCTGCTAAGTCGCTTCAGTCGTGTCCAACTCTGTGCAACCCCACAGACGGCAGCCCACCAGGCTCCCCCATCCCTGGGATTCTCCAGGCAAGAACACTGGAGTGGGTTGCCATTTCCTTCTCCAGTGCATGAAAGTGAGAAGTAAAAGTGAAGTCACTGAGTCGTGTTCAACTCTCAGCGACCCCTTGGACTGCAGCCTACCAGGCTCCTCCGTCCATGGGAGTTTCCAGAAAAGAGTACTGGAGTGGGGTGCCATTGCCTTCTCCATGCTGCAAATAATAAATCCTTCCTTCTCTGAATTTTTGGCTTGGTTGTGTCTTTTGACTTGGCACCAATGAGAGGTGAACCCAGTTTTCCTGTAAGGGGCCAGGTAAATGAAGTAACCCAGGAAAGAGAGGCTGGGCCTGGGTGGACCTGTGTGGTTCTGAGTGGAATGGACTGGGAGGTCATGTGGCTCTGTGGTAGGGAATGGGAGGATGGGAGGTGTGGAGGGTTGCTGAATCTGGACGGCACCAGGGCTAGGGACAGGAGGGGCCCCCTCCAGCCACTCCTCAATAGCAGCTTCCAGAATTATTCTCCAAAATGCGAAGCTGAGCCTGTCTCTCTCCTGCTTATCCCACAGACAAACCCTCCTGGTTGTAGTCAAGCTCTTTATCAGGGTGGCCCAGCCCTGCTAGCCTCTCCAACCTTCTCTCCCGAGCATCCCTGCCTCCCACCTGGCAGGGTCCAGCCCCACTGCACAGTTGCCTTCCCAAGCTAGCCCTTCTCCCACATGCTCTGCTCCCTCCACACACACTGCCCCCTCATCTAGAACATTCTTCCCTAGCCCTGGTCCCCTATGGCTCTCCAGGTCCTCCCCGTTGCCCCTGAAAGCCACGTGGTCCACCCAGGAGGCTGAGACTCCTCCCCTGTAATCCCAGTTCCTTTGTGTCTCTTGATCCATCAGGCTCCACCTCGCAGGCCCTGCTATTGCCCATCTTTTACTTTACAGGCTGTAAGCTCACTCCCGCAGCATCAGCTTTAGAATGGGGGCTCCACCTAAGAGATGCTGGAGCCCCTGACAACCCCCATGTTCTCCTCTCCTACCATGTCACGGGGGGCTGATGGGTCCCCAGAGCTAGCATGGTACAGGGCACAGAGTGGGGCTCAGTACCCTCATCAATTATCTGTCTCATGAGGAGTGTCATAGGTAATGGGGTTCTTTGTGGCCTAGGGACCTACCCAGAGCTCTTCCTCCTGCCAAAAGCCAGAGCTGATAAAGTCCCTCTTCCTCAAAGGCAGCCTGCAGAGGCCACAGAGCCGAGAGAGGCAGCTAAGCTAAGTGCCTCAGAATCCACCAGCATCCTTCCCAGGGGTGGACAACACACAATCTGCTGGGCAGAAAGACCCAGGCTCATAACCCAGCTCTGCTGCTGGCAGACTCCCGCTCCCTTATCTGAGATGCGGAAGTGATGCTTCCCCCACAAGAGTGTCCCGAAGACCAAATCAGCATACAGTTCTAAAGTTAATGGCAAGCAGCACCCTGTGGGACTTCTGGGAACGGAGGCCTTTACGTCCCTCATCTCTTAATAGGCCAGACCCAGGCTCCAGGACCTTCTCTTGGTTCCAACTGTCAGAACAGTTGCTAATGAAGGAAGGAACAGCAACAAAACCACCTGAGGCAAGATTAAAGGGACCATAGAAGCTTATCAAGATAAGGAGCCTGGGTCACCTAAGACCCTTTTATTGTTCAGTCGCTCAGTAGCATCCTTATGACCCCATGAACTGCAGAACGCCAGGCTTCCCTGTCCTTCACCATCACCGTGTCCACTGAGTCGCTGATGCCATCCAACCGTGTCATCCTCTGTCGTCTCCTTCTCCTCCCGCCCTCAATCTTTCTCAATATTAGGGTCTTTTCCAATGAGTCAGCTCTTCGCATCAGGTGACCAAAGTACTGGGGCTTCAGCTTCAGCATCAGTCTTTCCAATGAATATTCAGGGTTGATTTCCTTTAGGATGGACTGGTTTGATCTCCTTGCTGTCCAAGAGACTCTCAGGAGTTTTCTCTAGCACCACAGTTTGAAAGCATCGATTCTTCCGTGCTCACCTTTCTTTATGGTCCTGCTCTCACATCCATACATGACTACTAGAAATACTATAGCTTTGACTATATGGACCTTTGTCCTGCACACACCCTAATCGTGCCAGCAACCTCACCCTTTCGAAACTTTGCAGAAGAAGAAATAAAAACTGTTGCTGCATTGATCTTTATCACATACCCCTGCCTATGTAACCTCTCTTATTCATCAGGGAGGGGGACACAGTTCTTGAGGCGCTAGCCTCAAGATCTCCCCTTGCCAGGCAAAGTAATAAAGCCACTTTTTCCTTCTCCTCAGTAACTCTGTCTCCATATTTTTGTTTGGCATGGTGCACAGAGAGCCAAGATTTTGGCAACAAAATGAGGGCTGTTCGTTCATGGAGAGCCTAGTCAATTGTAAGAGCTAATTTCTAGATTTTTCTTTCAAAAAAGAGATTTGTCTAGTGTTAGATATTGTAACCAAAAAAAAGTGACCATCTCTCTGTAAATGGAGTATGGACACTGCCCTCTCCAACATCACCTTTACTCTTATAGTCAAGTCTGGCAGCACCTTGCTGTCCTATGGGCCTCTATCTCCACCCCTTTCTTCTCTAAGTAAGACCTTTCTATTGGCTCCCTGGGCCCTCTCCACCTCTTGTCATTCTATCCCACAGCACTTAACTGATTTCTCTTCCCACACCATCCCTGAAGTCTGTGGTCCCCAAAAGTCTGCCTCCACCCGCTTCTCTCTTTGTTTTGAGCAGGAAATGATGCTCACAGCTTTGTGTTTTGTCCGAGAGTCCTAGACCTCTACATCCTGGAAAGCTCTTAAGAGATGATCCAGAGGAGGCCTGAACGAAATCCCCTCCCGAGCTTCTCCTTACTTCACAGATTCCCTGACTCTGCCTACCTGGGCACCCTTCTAGTCACTCCTACACACACACACACACACACACACACACACACACACACACACACACACACACACCACACACACACACAGAGTAACCAAGGGCTCTACTGGATTTCTCTGTGCACCTCTGTAAGTCCCAAACCCCATGCACATGACAGGTGATTCTTGGACAGATTTAAATTCCAGGGTCCTTGAAATAGGGACATTCTCTAACTGCCTTCCTATACCAGGGACCGCAGGACATCCTCTGTGCCAGGCAGTGACTCAGTCCCTCCCCTATGGACTCAGGAGTGGCCTGCAGAAACCCAGGCCAGCATGCCAGTCCTATCAGTTTCAATTCCAGGTAGATAATCTATCTGGGATGGAAGGAAAATTCATGCTCCTTGGGCAGATCTAATCTGCTCCTGTCACTCACCCTTGCCTGAACTTTGTGACTCTCTGGAACAGGGCAGAAAGAAGGAAGGACCAACGAGGTGCCTCCTTTTATGCAGGGGAAGAAAACCTCCAGGTCTTCAGGAAAGCAAGGTCAAGCTGGGTCCAGGTCCCTAGTCCCCCAACTCTCAGGCTGGAGCAGACAGGCAGCAGGTTGCTGGTGGGGAGGGCAGTGGTGGGCTCCATCTAACATCTGCTGCTGTCTCTTACTGTGCTCAAAGGTCATTTTGGAGGTGGCAGGATTTTCTGCTTGACCTGTTAAGATCCTGGGGGAGAGAGAGGAGGAGGCGCACAGGAAGGTAGGTGGGGCCTCCAAAGCTGTCTTTTGGACAGTCAAAGCCTGCAGGAGCTGTCCTGCCAAGGGAAGAATTAGGTGCTGCTAAGCCTCCTACCTCCCACCCGATCCCAGCTCTCAGAGCCTCAGGAGACACTACCCTTCAGGGGGTATTCTCCCCAGAGGGTCATCATGGCCAACAAGAAGGGGTGCTGGAAGTGGGCTGTTGTCGGTGGTGTCAGTGCGGCTGTGGTATTCGCCATCGCGATGGTCCTGGGCTTCTCGCTGCAGAAGCACACCGCCTTGCCAGGTAGGAGCACCCCGTCATGCCATCTGCTTGGCTTCCTCCATCCCTCACTCTTTGCCCCCATAAGGTTCTGTCCCCATCGACAGACCTGATGGCCTCTGCTCTCCTCCCTGTTGTTGTTCAGTTGCTAAATCGTGTCCAACTCTATGTGACCCCATGGAATGTAGCACGCCAGGCTTTCCTGTCCTTCACCATCACCATGTCCATTGAGTCGGTGATGCCATCCAACCGTCTCATCCTCTGTTGCCCCCTTCTCCGCCTGCCCTCAACCTTTCCCAACATCAGAGTCTTTTCTAGTGAGTCAGCTCTTCTCATCAGGTGGCCAAAATATAGGAGTTTCAGCTTTATCATGAGTCCTTCCAATGAGTATTTAAGGCTGGTTTCCTTCAGGATTGACTTCTCCTCCATTCATAGCTCTACTTGCCCACCAAGATTTGATCTCCAATAAACAGTCTCATTAGCTTTGTTTCCCTTCCTCTTTTCCAGGCTTCAGCTATCCTTCCATGCTCCTGGATGAACACTTCTTATTGGAGGGTCATGCAGGCATCATACTCAGCAGACTGAGCTGAACTTACCCTCACACCCCTGGACCTTCTCCTGATGAAGGGCCTTCCATCTACATGGGGACCTGGGAGCAACCTCCTCTCCTTCTGCCTCATGCCTGTATCTTCAGTCCTGTGCCTTGAGGCTTCTTCCTTCCCACCCTCTATCTCCATTCCCTGCTCACCCTAACCTCTCAGCTCCCCCTCTCCTGCTGGACCCCCGCCTCAGCCCGCCCCTTCCCACACAATCTCTGCCACCAGCCTGCTCTCACCAATCCATGCTTGCCCTGCTACTAAGGAACACTTTCTAAACACAACCTTGCTTGCCATCTCCAGCACATACCCCACATTTTTTTTTTTTGCTGGAACTCAGGGAATACCAGACCACCTTATCTGCCTCCTGAGAAATCTGTATGCAGGTCAAGAAGCAACAGTTAGAACTATATATGGAAAAACAAACAGACTGGTTCCAAATCAGGAAAGGAGTACATTGAGGCTGTATGTTGTCACTGTGTTTATTTAACTTATATGCAGAGTACATCTTGTGAAATGCCAGGCTGGATGAAGCACAAGCTGGAATCAAGACTGCTGGGAAAAATATCAATAACCTCAGACACATAAACGACACCACCCTTATGGCAGAAAGAGAAGAAGAACTAAGGAGCCTCTTGATGAAAGTGAAAATGGAGAGTGAAAGAACTGGCTTAAAATTCAACATTCAGAAAACTAAGATCATGGCATCTGGCCCCATCACTTCATGGCAAATAGATGGGGAAATAGTGGAAACAGTGGCTGACTTTATTTGTGGGGGGGGGCTCCAAAACCACTGCAGATGGTGACTGCAGCCATAAAATTAAAAAATGCTTGCTCCTTAGAAGAAAAGCTATGACCAACCTAAACAGCATATTAAAAAGCAGAGACATTACTTTGCCAACAAATGTCCATCTAGCTAATGTTATGGTTTTTCCAGTAGTCATGTATGGATGTGAGAGTTGGACTATAGAGAAAGCTGAGCACAGAAGAATTGATGCTTTTGAGCTGTGGTGTTGGAGAAGATTCTTGAGAGTCCCTTGGATTGCAAGGAGATCAAACGAGTCAATCCTAAAGCTCCAATACTTTGGCCACCTGATGTGAAGAACTGACTCATTTGAAAAGACCCTGATGCTGGGAAAGATTGAAGGTAGGAGGAAAAGGGGACGACAGAGCATGAGATGGTTGGATGGCATCACCAACTCAACGGTCGAATTTGAGCAAGTTCCCAGAGTTGGTGATGGACAAGGAAGCCTGGCATGCTGCAGTCCATGGGGTCTCAAAGAGTCAAACATGACTGAGTGACTGACTGAACTGAGGGTCATTTACAACTGGATCACAAATGGCCTGTGATCCAGTTGTAATCCTCTGGATTACAGTTGGAATCCTCTTTTCCAGTCTTGTCCTATCTCATTTCTCCGTATCTGTACCAAAGCAATGGCCATTCTTTTATGCAACCACACATTTCCTATGACCATACCTTTGCTTATACTTTTCTTTCTGTCTGTAATAACCTAGTCCCCTTTTGGTTAAATTTATACACCCATCCTTCTAGGTCTCCCTTAAATGTTCCCTTATCAATGAACTTTCCAAGGTCCCCAGGCTGGTCCAGAGCATCCTTGTGCTCAGGACCCCACATGTTTCTCTCACAGCACTGATGACTCTGGGGTCCACTGTCTATGCTAGATGGCAGGCTGGACATGGCCCTGGGGCCCAGAGAGGGTTAGTAGGATATACAGACAAGATTCCTGGGCTTGGGCAAGAACTGATGCTAACAGCCTCCTTGGCCTTGATTCCAGGCTGTGAACAGGATGAGACCTGCCGCTCTGATGCAGACATGCTGGACTACCTGCTAAGCATGGGTCAGATCAGCCAAAGGGATGGCCTGCTGGTCACCTGGTACCACCGTGCCAATAGCAAGGAGCAGATGAAGGAAGCCCTCAGCAGTAAGTCCAGTTGCCAGGATGGGGAGGGCTGGGGCAGAGGTGGAGAAGATGGAGGGAGGGTGGAGGCAGGGCTAAGATAGCATTACGTGTGAGGTAGCATCAGGATGGGTATGGCCGCATTCTTGCCATCATCCACTTGAGAAAGTGAGGGCTCACTGGTTATGTGACTGGCTAAGGTGGTAGGGAGATGTTTTTGTCCAAGGTCACATCCTGCTCTCCCTCCCAGGCCTTGCCAGGAGACAGCTTGCCTGCTAAGGAGGCTTTTGCTCTCAAATCTGAGGAACCAGAGATATGTTTGAAGTCTAGCACTACCAAAAACGAGTGTAAAAATCTCGAAGCAAATTGTCTTAATATAACTCCTGAGCCTCCGATCCGCAGTCAGCTACACTCCCTGTGGGGACACACACACTCAGTTACCTTAGGGCTCCTGGTGCCACAAGCAGCCCGTTTTGTGGGTGCCATTCCACAGAAGAAAAATGGGGGCTCAGACAAGTTAAGTGACTTAACCGAAATTCGCACTAAAGTCACACTGTTGGAAAGTGGCTAAGCTGACATTGCGGGGTTCCATGGTGGTTGGGTGGTAAAGAATCCACCTACCAATGCAAGAGACGCAGGTTTGATCCCTGGGTTGGGAAGGTCCCCTGGACAAGGAAACGGCAAGCCACTCCAGTATTCTTGCCTGGGAAGTCCCATAGACAGAAGAGCCTGGTGGGCTACAGCCCATGGAGGAGCAAGAGTCAGATACGCCTTAGCGACTAAACAGTAACAACGAGAAGCCAGCATCAGAACCCCCATACTCTGAATCACTGCACTATGCCTGGCCCAGTTCAACAGGGGAGACCACTTTTTCAGCACTGTGGGAAAGCTCGTTAAATCATGTTCAAGAACGTGCTTGTTAATTCTAAAGCAGTGACTATTTGAGATGAAAAGAAGAGTCCCCAGTCTGAGCATGCTTCAGAAGAGAGATTCAGATTCGGTGGCTCTGGGGTGGGGCCTGAGAATTTGCATTGCTGGTAAGTTTCCAAGTGGCACTGATGTTGCTGACCCTGAGATCACACCTTGAGAACCACTGCTCTACTTTTAGAAAAGTGAGATTCTGAGTGGAAGAGGGTCTTGTCCACGGTCACACAGTAGGTCTGAAGCAGAATATGACCCAGGCTCAAGGCCTCTGACTCTTACCTCCTTAAGAGTCACCAAGACCTGGGAGTAAGTGACTGGGAAAGGGTTGCTGAATGAGTGAATGAGTCCTTAGAAAGACTTCCTGGAGGAGGCAGGCTTGGTGATCAGCAAAGGGGAGAGCATCACAGGCTGGGTGGAGCCAGAAGTGAGAAATAGATTTAAGGGCCTAGATCTGATAGATAAAGTGCCTGATGAACTATGCAGTGAGGTTTGTGACATTGTACAGGAGACAGTGATCAAGACCATCCCCATGGAAAAGAAATGCAAAAAAGCAAAATGGCTGTCTGGGGAGGCCTTACAAATAGCTGTGAAAAGAAGAGAGGAGAAAAACAAAGGGGAAAAGGAAAGATATAAACATCGGAATGCAGAGTTCCAAAGAATAGCAAGGAGAGATAAGAAAGCCTTCTTCAGTGATCAATGCAAAGAAATAGAGGAAAAGAACAGAATGGGAAAGACTAGAGATCTCTTCAAGAAAATTAGAGATACCAAGGGAACATTTCACGCAAAGATGGGCTCAATAAAGGACAGAAATGGTATGGACCTCACAGAAGCAGAAGATATTAAGAAGAGGTGACAAGAATACACAGAAGAACTGTACAAAAAAAGATCTTCATGACCCAGATAATCACGATGGTGTGATCACTCATCTAGAGCCAGACATCCTGGAATGTGAAGTCAAGTGGGCCTTAGAAAGAATCACTATGAACAAAGCTAGTGGAGGTGATGGAATTCCAATAGAGCTATTTCAAATCCTGAAAGATGATGCTGTGAAAGTGCTGCACTCAATATGCCAGCAAATTTGGAAAACTCAGCAGTGGCCACAGGACTGGAAAAGGTCAGTTTTCATTCCAATCCCAAAGAAAGGCAATGCCAAAGAATGTTCAAACTACCACACAATTGCACTCATCTCACATGCTAGTAAAGTAATGACTTCAGCAATACGTGAACCGTGAACTTCCTGATGTTCAAGCTGGTTTTAGAAAAGGCAGAGGAACCAGAGATCAAATTGCCAACATCTGCTGGATCATGGAAAAAGCAAGAGAGTTCCAGAAAACATCTATTTCTGCTTTATTGCTATGCCAAAGCCTTTGACTGTGTGGATCACAATAAACTGGAAAATTCTGAAAGAGATGGGAATATCAGACCGTCTGACCTGCCTCTTGAGAAATCTGTATGCTGGTCAAGAAGCAACAGTTAGAACTGGACATGGAACAACAGACTGGTTCCAAATAGGAAAAGGAGTACTTCAAGGCTGTATATTGTCACCCTGCTTGTTTAACTTATATGCAGAGTACATCATGAGAAATGCTGGACTGGAAGAAACACAAGCTGTAATCAAGATTGCCAGGAGAAATATCAATAACCTCAGATATGCAGATGACACCACCCTTATGGCAGAAAGTAAAGAAGAACTAAAAAGCCTCTTGATGAAAGTGAAAGAGGAGAGTGACAAAGCTGGCTTAAAGCTCAACATTCAGAAAACGAAGATCATGGCATCTGGTCCCATGACTTCATGGCAAATAGATGGGGAAACAGTGGAAACAGTGTCAGACTTTATTTTGGGGAGCTCCAAAATCACTGCAGATGGTGACTGCAGCCATGAAATTAAAAGACGCTTACTCCTTGGAAGAAAAGTTATGATCAACCTACATAGCATATTCAAAAGCAGAGATACTACTTTGCTGACTAAGATCCACCTAGTCAAGGCTATGGTTTTTCCAGTAGTCATGTATGGATGTGAGAGTTGGACTGTGAAGAAGGCTGAGCGCCGAAGAATTGATGCTTTTGAACTGTGGTGTTGGAGAAGACTCTTGAGAGTCCCTTGGACTGCAAGGAGATCCAACCAGTCCATTCTGAAGGAGATCAGCCCTGGGATTTCTTTGGAAAGAATGATGCTAAAGCTGAAACTCCAGCACTTTGGCCACCTCATGCAAAGTGTTGACTCATTGGAAAAGACTCTGATGTTTGGAGGGATTAGGGGCAGGAGGAGAAGGGGACGACAGAGGATGAGATGTCTGGATGGCATCACTGACTCGATGGACGTGAGTCTAGGTGAACTCCGGGAGTTGGTGATGGACAGGGAGGCCTGGCGTGCTGCAATTCATGGGGTCGCAAAGAGTGAGACATGACTGAGCAACTGAACTGAACTGAACAGGATTGGGAGGCTAAAGGTCAGATTTCAGTGATAAGGAGATGAGAGAATTCCCTGGCAAGAGTGAGGACTCTTATCTGGGAGATAAGGCCTGAGGTAAGGCAAAGAGGCTCTGCTAGCCCCAGGCTCATCTCAGGTAAGTCCTGGGGCAGCAGATAAGGATCAGTTCAGTTGAGTTCAGCTCAGTCACTCAGTAGTGTCCAACTCTTTGCGACCCCATGAATTGCAGCACGCCAGGCCTCCCTGTCCATCACCAACTCCCAGAGTTCACTCAAACTCACGTCCATCGAGTCAGTGATGCCATCCAGCCATCTCATCCTCTGTCGGCCCCTTCTCCTGACCACAATCCCTCCCAGCATCAGGGTCTTTTCCAATGAGTCAACTCTTCGCATGAGGTGGCCAAAGTATTGGAGTTTCAGCTTTAGCATCATTCCCTCCAAAGAAATCCAAAGGCTGATCTCCTTCAGAATGGACTGGTTGGATCTCTTTGCAGTCCAAGGGACTCTCAAGAGCCTTCTCCAACACCACATTCAAGAGCATCAATTCTTCGGCACTCAGCTTTCTTCACAGTCCAACTCACATTCATACATGACCACTGGAAAAACCAGTAAGGATCAGGCCCCACCAGGTTGTGACCTTGGGCAAGAAGAAAGCTAAGGGCCCCAACCAAGCAGTGCCCAACAGCAAGGAGCATGCAGAGGTACCTGTCAGTATAGCCACAGAGGTGGGAAGGACCCGAGGCCCAGGATCCCCCCTGCGGGTCCTGCTAGGTCCCCGGGGTAGGTCTATGGGAGGAGGGTGGCTCCACAGCTGGGGTAGGGATCCTGAGGGGAAGCAATGGTAGTCCGGAGTTAGGCTGGCGAAGTCACACCGGACATCTCTGTGGATGGGAGGGGCCAGAGCTAAGGCTTGGGAGGCAGACAGGAGTGGGCTCAAATTCTACATTTTACCATTTACCAAAGGAGTGGTTTGGGACAAGTGACTTCACCATCTGCAGCTCAGTTTTTCCCTCTGCCAAATGTGGACTGGTAGGATGAAACCAGGGCACTTTTGGTCATGAAAAAGGTCATTATTAATAATTATGCTGAAACAACAGGAATACACCAGATTATCCCAAGCAAATGGGGACGTTGTGATCACCCCAGCTGAGTGAGTTAACTGTCAAGTAAAAAAGATGCGCAAGTTGAAAGCTGCAAGTGTTCAAGTCCTATTCTGGTCACCACAACTGTTAACTAAAAAGATGCACAACCTGAGAGTTACGAGTTAAGCTTTAATCTGAAGCAAAATCAGGACTGCCGCCTGGAGGCATCACCTCATATAGCTCCGAGGGACTGCTCCAAACAGGTAGTAGGGGAAGGTCAACATAAAAGATTTTGGTGAAGGGGGAGTTCAGTGCAACCAAATGCTTTCTTTACAAGAGGTTTTCTCCTAGTCACAAGGATCTGATGTCATCATGAAGGGATTTAGTGCTTTTATAGATAAGAGGAGATGAAAGGGAAAATACCCATCTATCTAAAGACCTGTCAAATCAGGTTCCCCGGAGCACAGAGTAGCTCACTCCACCCTGCACTCCCTCAGCGGCTGTTGAAGGGTCACCAGCTGCAGCAGCACTGGATTCAATCTCCCCAGAAGCAGAGGGCAGATGCCCTTGGTGTCCAGTCAGCGTCAATGCTCTTGGCCAGTGCCGATTTAGAGTTGACAGTGCCCCCTTGTGGCCATAAACCAACCATACTTGGTGGTGGTTTCCTCACAAGTCGTGTCCAACTCTTGCAACCCCATGGACTGTAGCCTGCTAGGCTCCTCTCCTCTGTCCATGGGATTCTCTGGGCAAGAATACTGGAGTGGGTTGCCATTTCCTTCTCCAGGGGATCTTCCTGACCCAGGGATCGAACCCAGATCTCCTGCATTGCAGGCAGATTCTTTACTGACTGAGGAAACTTGGGAAGGCATTTCACGACCATTTTGTCCCGTATTGCTAGGAAGGCTCATTCCCGGTTCCGAAGGTTTTTGTTGATAGCCCACTCAATGCGCTATTACTAGACTAGGTCCTAATAGTCAAAGATCTCTGGACACCTGTCTTCTAGTTATGGTCCAAAAAGTAACATTCCCTCTCGTTGCATCTTCCCATATCTAGAGTTACACTATTATAATCATTGATCACACATCAAACTACACATTTGATCAACTGCTTCAAGTTTAATCAACCTTATTTTCGTTGGACACTCAGTCATACACTTGGTAATACAAGAAACAATAATCTTGCAAAACAGGCAAAATGCAAATAATACAACTAACAACATTAGCAGAATTATAAATAAATATTTCAGCCATGAGCCTCCTGCACCAGTTTTTGGTTTTTTTTCCCCAAACCAGTTTTTTAAAAGATCGTCAAGAACAGGGAATGGATCACTTAAGGCAGAAATCTGATTTTTCATGTGGTTCATCAAATGTGTTACATTAAAGGATTCATCAGGTATGAAAACACAGCATTCAGTTTGAATTATGGCACAGGTACCTCCCTGAGATGCTGTAATGATGTCAACAGCTGAGGGTTTTGTAGTACCACCTTTCTCATCATTGAGACCTCAGAGTTCAATAGGCTAATAGTCTGGTTACTACCACTTGAAGTTTGTTGAGTGAAAGTTGTTAAGGCTTCAATATGATCAATTACACCCTCCAATCCCACTGAAGTCACGAAAAATAGCTGCTAAATGATCATACCAGTAGAATACAGATGTCTTGACTCATTGAGTTTACATCAATGTTAGACTGGCTTGGTTACCTCTAATTTGTTATGTATACGACCTTGCGTTCATGGTAATCCCAGGCTACACCTTCCTATCCATTCCAGATGCCAAAGCCATTCATTAAGACCACAAAGCCACCGAGTTCCATATCAGTCACTCTCTCTAAGGGTAACAGTAGGCATAATTCATAAGGCACCCAGCCTAGTTTCATGATATTAGTAGGTTGATTATTCTTAGCGGAGCTTTTAAACATAAGTGACCATAGCTTGGTGTTGACCATATAGATCCATCCCATAATTGTGCGAGTTTTCCTTTTAGTAGACAAGAGGTTACAATTTTTAATTGAGACTTAGCTTGCCATTCTAATTGGAGTTTGAGTGACCCTAAGAGAAAACTTAAATCTATGGCCAGGGTCAGAGTGGGTATTATTAATTGGCCAGGTGAGAGGATCCCATATAGTAATATCCTGAATAGATAGAACAGGACTAAATTATTTTCTAAAATAAATTTGCTAGGGGCTATCCAGTCAGAGCCCTGAAGGGAAAAAATCCACCAAGGTAATCTAGAAGTTTTAGACACAGGTAATTGGCCACAAACCCACCAGTTGGATTGAGTTTTAAACTAGCATAGCATCATGTCCATGATAGAAAACATTTGATTTATAGGCAAAGGTCCAAGAAGTCAAGAAAACAGTATAACTGATCCTATGAATCAGCCCAGCATCTTGGGCAAGCTGTCCACTTCTAGTGCCATTTTCTTTTCCTCTTAGCGCACTGCAGCTTCCTCTGATTAAAAAAAAGTCCTTCCATCCAGGTAGGAGACAGTTCCTTAAATTATGTCTTTTCTCGTCTTGGTCGCAGGTCATGAGGCATCTGATCTTCATTCAAAGATAGATTACTGAGATAAGCTTCAGAAACTAATTTAGAGTGTCCTTTAAAAATTCAGTTAAATTTTACATTAATACAGCATAATAGCAAAGAACTACCAGGAAATGTGTCTTAGTAGATACAGACCTCCATTAACAAATTAGAATTTAACAATCATTGAAACATCTTTTTCTCCCTAAATTTAACCTTGTTTTTACCAAATATAACCGAATTAAGACTAGTTTGTTTGTGAAATAGGTGTTCAGTTCAGTTCAGTTCAGTTGCTCAGTTGTGTCCGACTCTTTGCAACCCCATGAACTGCAGCACACCAGGCCTCCCTGTTCATCACCAACTCCTAGAGTCCACCCAAACCCATGTCCATTGAGTCAATGATGCCATCCAACCATCTCATCCTCTGTCATCCTCTTCTCCTCCTGCCCTCAATCTTTCCCAGCATCCGGGTCTTTTCCAATGAGTCAGCTCTTCATATCAGGTGGCCAAAGTATTGGAGTTTCAGCTTCAACATCAGTCCCTCCAATGAACACCCAGGACTGATCTCCTTTAGGATGGACTGGTTGCATGTCCTTGCAGTCCAAGGGACTCTCAAGAGTCTTCTCTGACACCACAGTTCAAAAGCATCAATTCTTTGGCACTCAGCTTTCTTTATAGCCCAACTCTCATATCCATACATGACTATTGGAAAACCATAGCCTTGACTAGATGGACCTTTGTTGACAAAGTAATGTCTCTGCTTTTGAATATGCTATCTAGGTTGATCATAACTTTCCTTTCAAGGAGTAAGTGTCTTTTAATTTCGTGGCTGCAATCACCATCTGCAGTGATTTTTGAGCCCCCAAAAATAAAGTCTGACACTGTTTCCACTGTTTCCCCATCTATTTGCCATGAAGTCATGGGACCAGATGCCATCATCTCAGTTTTCTGAATATTGAGCTTGAAGCCAACTTTTCACTCTCCTCTTTCACTTTCATCAGGAGGCTCTTTAGTTCTTCTTCACTTTCTGCCATAAGAGTGGTGTCACCTGCATATCTGAGGTTATTGATATTTCTCCCGGCAATCTTGATTCCAGCTTGTGCTTCATCCAGCCCAGCCTTTCTCATGATATACTCTGCATATAAGTTAAATAAGCAGGGTGACAATATACAGCCTTGTTGACTATATAGTACTCCTTTTCCCATTTGGAACCAGTCTGTTGTTCCATGTCCAGTTCTAACTGTTGTTTCCTGACCTGCATATAGGTTTCTCAAGAGGCAGATCAGACGGTCTGGTATTCCCATCTCTCTCAGAATTTTCCACAGTTTATTGTGATCCACACAGTCAAAGGCTTTTGCATAGTCAATGAAGCAGAAATAGATGTTTTCCTGGAACTCTCTTGCTTTATCAATGATCCATCGGATGATGGCAATTTGATCTCTGGTTCCTCTGCCTTTTCTAAAACCAGCTTGAACATCTGGAATTTCACGGTTCACATATTGCTTAAGCCTGGTGTGGTGTCAATAAATTTGGCCTGATGATTTACGTAACCATAATTGATCATAGGCTTTTTTTCTTTGCCAAAGCTTTTATAGCATCTCAGACTGAACTTTTAAAATAAAACCTTTCAGAGCTAAGAAAGTCACACCAAAGGCTGATCACAGATTTCACCTTTCACCTAACAGATCTAGGTGGATTCCGCCCTTCTCAAGGTCTCCAAAATTCCTTTGAGATTTCTGTAGCTGTTAGCGATATAACTTTCTTAACTTATCTGATAAAGTTACTAGAAGCAGAGTTTGCAATTTCTGGAGGGGTCAGATAGAGAGAAAAGATAAATGTTTCAATTTGTTTCTACAGTATAATTATACCAAATTATTGTCATAATTAGTTTGAAGGGAAGGTTTTTCTTACACCTGGAAAACACAGATTCAAACCAGTAATTTTTCATATAGAAACCATACAATTAGCATGTTCACCAGTTCATTCAGTCCTTTCGCTAACCTTTGTGAAGTCACCAGGTTTTCCATTAGAATCCTTATTTACTTACCCAGTTCAGAAACTTACATTTATCCAAAAGTTCTTTTTATAAATCTTCTTGAAGAGGAAGCATTTTGCGAAACTTGGTTAAATGCTGTGACAACACTTTAAGATAGTATCTAGAATTATGACTGATAACATTTACCAAGATATATCAGAACTTTAGGAACCCCATACAGTTTCTAATATATCTAAATTAGTAACATTTACCGTACAATATGCGGGAGACCCGGGTTCGATCCCTGGGTTGGGGAGATTCCCCTGGAGAAGGAAATGGCAACCCACCCCAGTATTCTTGCCTGGAGAATCCCATGGACGGAGGAGCCTGGTGGGCTACAGTCCATGGGGTCGCAAAGAGTCGGACACCACTGAGCGACTTCACTTTCACTTTCACTTTCACCATACAATATAACCCAAGATTTATTACTCAACAATAGTTCCCATGTGACTCTGCATTCAATATGAATCTAGGGAAACATTTCTCTTTGGGATGTTTCAGGGGCCCTCTGAAGCATCCCAAAGTTAGCTAGAAGCCAAAAATGCTTCATTAGAATTTTTTAGGAAGGTTTGTCAACAAATATCAAAAAGGCTTAGAACATTCAGTCAAGTAGGATTATAGGTCACTGTGAAACAATAACTATTCTACAGTGAAGGATTTCAGAACAGATCATTTAAGAGATAAAGAAACTTAAACCTATTACCAAAGCAGTTCAACATCTGAAGATAGAGAAAAGCCAAATTTAAGCTTTTGTACTAGCTTACTTTTAGCTTCATTTAAAAGTCAACTTAATTAAATTGATTTTAAACCTAGTCAGTCCTAACCATGCACAAAATTCTTTTCTCGGGGTCTGCTTTCCACAAATCTTATCACTTTCTGTACCCAATACTTTGTTCTCCCATCCTGAAACAGCCACCTGTAAGTCAGACCTACTTGCTTTTCCCTTCGTAAAATGCAATACCATTCCTCATACTTTCTTTGCCGAAAACACACATCCTACTTTCCTTAAGCAACCAAAAACTGACCTTTATATTAGCATTCTGTAGATTGGTGAGCATAAATACCAGCGATTATTTCCAAAAACCTTTTCTTTCTTAGAGAGAACATTTTAGGAAAGCACCAAACATTATTCATTAATAGTCCCAAATCTCTTTTGTTTTTCTGTAGGGGAAATTAGCGTTCAGTGATAAATGCTTCAAAATCTTATTTTATTTGGAAATGACCTAGCATTCAATAGACTCCCGTCACTTAGTTTAGTATAGCCCTTAGAATTTCAAGTTACCCCAATCTAATCTAGAGCGTATTTTAGACAGACATTCCTAAAGCATAATTATTCTTAATAGAGTTTATCTAAAATTTCACCTCATTTACGTTTTTTAGAAGCTTTTTTACTTAAGGAATTTTCCTTGCTGACAAAATTGTAACAGATATAATAATATTTAACTTACATTAAACCTAGACACAATGAAAATACTCTGCTTAATGTTAATGTTAGTGACTCTTAGACATGTATATATTAGTTAGATTAACAAACAAACATTAATGCCAGGTATTTAATACTTGATATGCCAGCAAATTTGGAAAACTCAGCAGTGGCCACAGGACTGGAAAAGGTCAGTTTTCATTCCAATTCCAAAGAAAGGCAATGCCAAACAATGTTCAAACTACCACACAATTGCACTCATCTCACATGCTAGCAAAGTAATGCTCAAAATTCTCCAAGCCAGACTTCAACAATACGTGAACCATGAACTTCCAGATGTTCAAGTTGGATTTAGAAAAGGCAGAGGAACCAGAGATTAAATTGCCAACGTCCGCTGGATCATGGAAAAAGCAAGAGAGTTCCAGAAAAATATCTACTTCTGCTTTATTGACTATGCCAAAGCCTTTGACTGTGTGAATCACAACAAACTGTGGAAAATTCTTAAAGAGATGAGAATACCAGACCACCTGACCTGCCTCCTGAGAAATCTGTATGCAGAAGCAACAGTTAGAACTGGACATGGAACAACAGACTGGTTCCAAATTGGGGAAAGAGTATGTCAAGGCTGTATATTGTTACCTGCTTATTTAACTTATTTGCAGAGTACATCTTGTGAAATGCCGGGCTGGATGAAGCACAAGCTGGAATCAAGATTGCTGGGAGGAATACCAATAACCTCAGATATGCAGATGACACCACCCTATGGCAGAAAGTGAAGAACTAAAGAGCCTCTTGATGAAAGTGAAAGAGGAGAGTGACAAAGCTGGCTTAAAGCTCAACATTCAGAAAACTGAGATCATGGCATTTGGTCCCATCACTCCATGGGAAATAGATGGGAGACAGCGGAAACAGTGTCAGACTTTATTTTGGGGGCTCCAAAATCATTGCAGACAGTGACTGCAGCCTTGAAATTAAAAGACGCTTACTCCTTGGAAGAAAAGCTATGACTAAGCTAGACAGCATATTAAAAAGCAGAAACATTACTTTGTCAACAAAGGTCCATCTAGTCAAAGCTATGTTTTTTCCAATAGTCATGTATGGATATGAGAATTGGACTATAAAGAAAGCTGAGTGCCAAAGAATTGATGCTTCTGAACTGTGGTGTTGGAGAAGACTATTGAGAGTCCCTTGGACTACAGGGAGATCCAACTAGTCAATCCTAAAGGAAATCAGTCCTGAATATTCACTGGACGGACTGATGTTGAAGCTGAAACTCCAATACTTTGGTCACCTGATGCGAAGAACTGACTCATTGGAAAAGACCTTGATGCTGGGAAGGATTGAAGCCGGGAGAAGGGGATGACAGGATGAGGTGGTTGGATGGCATCACCGACTCAATGGACATGAGTTTGAGTAAACTCCGGGAGTTAGTGATGGACAGGGAAGCCTGGCGTGCTATAGTCCCTGGGGTCCAAAAGATTGAGCGACTGAACTGAACTGTACTGATTTAATACTGAATATTTCCCAATTCATGTGAACTTGAAATTCTTTTAGGTTGATTTATCTCTTATTTAGAATTGCTTGATTTGTAAGCCCTTACTTTTTTTTTTAAGTTATGACAAACCTAGACAGTGTATTGAAAAGCAGAGACATTACTCTGCTGTTAAAGGTTCTTACAGTCAAGGCTGTGGTCTTCCAGTGGTCACATACGCTTGTGAGAGCTGGACCATGAAGAAAGCAGAGTGCCAAAGAATTGATGCCTTCAGACTGTGGTGCTGGAAAAGACTCCTGAGAGTCCCTTGGACAGCAAGGAGATCAAACCTGTCAATCTTAAGGGAAATCAACCCTGAGTACTCACTGGACCATGGGGTCGCAAAGACTCGGACATGACTGAGGGAATGAACAACAAAAATGGTTTTGCCAGTAGTCATGTATGGATGTGAGAGTTGGATCATAAACAAGGTCGAGAGCCAAAGAATTGATGCTTTTGAACTATGGTGTTGGAGAAGACTCTTGAGAGTTCCTTGAACTGCAAGAAGATTAAGCCAGTCAATCCTAAAGGGAATCAATTCTGAATATTCACTGGAAGGACTGATGCTGAAGCTCCAAAACTTTGGCCACTGATGTGAAGAGCCAATTCATTAGAAAAGACCCTGATACTAGGAAAGATTGGAGGCAGAAGGAGAGGGGGACGACAGAGGACAAGATGATTGGATGGCATCACTGATTCAATGGTGAAGGACAGGGAAGCCTGGCATGCTGCAGTTCATGGGGTTGCAAAGAGTCGGACACTAATGAGCAACTGAACAATAACAGATAAGTTATCTAGAGAACTCTGGTCTCAAGGCATAGGAGGAGTTATTTCTTCAGGGCAAGAATTCTTAAAGAGATTTTTTTTTTTAAAGCTTTCTCTGGAGTCTAAAGAATGTTGTGACCACACTGTCAAAAATCGTCTTTGTTTTTCTGTGATCATAGTTTTATAGCCAGAATTTAGACCTGATAGTGCTCAAATTATATGCAGAGTACATCATGAGAAACGGTGGGCTGGAAGAAGCACAAGCTGGAATCAAGATCGCTGGGAGAAATATCAATCACCTCAGATATGCAGGTGATACCACCCTTATGGCAGAAAGTGAAGAAGAACTAAACAGCCTCCTGATGAAAGTGAAAGAGGAGAGTGAAAAAGTTGGCTTCAAGCTCAACATTCAGAAAACTGAGATCATGGCATCTTGTCCATGACTTCATGGCAAATAGATGGGGAAACAGTGGAAACAAGTGAGAGACTTTATTTTTGGGGGGCTCAAAAATCACTGCAGATGGTGATTGCGGCCACGAAATTAAAAGACGCTTACTCCTTGGAAGGAAAGTTATGATCAACCTAGAGAGCATATTCAAAAGCAGAGACATTACTTTGTCAACAAAGGTCCGTCTAGTCAAGGCTATGGTTTTTCCAGTGGCATGTATGGATGTGAGAATTGGACTATAAAGAAAGCTGAGTGCCGAAGAATTGATGCTTTTGAACTGTGGTGTCGGAGAAGACTCTTGAGAGTCCCTTGGACTGCAAGGAGATCCAACCAGTCCATCTTAAAGGAGATCAGTCCTGAGTGTTCATTGGAAGGACTGATGTTGAAGCTGAAACTCCAGTACTTTGGCCTCCTCATGTGAAGAGTTGACTCATTGGAAAAGACCCTGATGCTGGGAGGGATTGGGGGCAGGAGGAGAAGGGGATGACAGAGGATGAGATGGCTCGATGGCATCACGGACTCGATGGACATGAGTTTGGATAAACTCCCGGAGTTAGTGATAGACAGGGAGGCCTGGCGTGCTGCGATTCGTGGGGTTGCAAAGAGTCAGACATGAGCTCTGAGCAACTGAACTGAAGTGAACTGAACTGAGTGCTCAAACTGGCCCTGATAACAAGGGTAGATTGGTCCCAACAGGGATTGTTCTTCTGGCCCTGATAACAAGGGTAGATTGGTCCCAACAGGGATTGTTCTTCTGGAGAAATGTGGGGTCTTAATTTGCTTAGCCCCAGGCTGTTGATTATAGGAGAAAAGTCCTGGACATAAGGGAACTTCAGTCCATTTCCCTATCCTGTGTCAATAAAAATCTGATATTTTTAGGTCACTTTTCTTGTCATTGGATCATAGCTATAGGTTGACCAGTCATTTGAAATTTTTTTCCAAGGGGTTCCCAGGTGGAGTGTAGAACCTTAGAGGAAGCACTTCCCATATAAGCTCAAGCAGTTTGTACCAGATGTCTGCATGCTCAAACCAAACCAGAACCTCACCAGCCAGGAGTCACACTCCAGATAAAATACTAAGGCAAAAGGATGCCCAGAAATCAAAAGCCAAATGGTAAGAGTGCCCTCAAAAGATGGCAAAGTGATTGCCCAAAAATCAAAAGTCAAATGGCATAAACGCCAAATGTGACTTCCCAGTCCCACTAAACCTGTGACCTGGCAGAGTCAGTGCTAGCAGCCTTTTTTGGTTCTGATATAGTTTCAAGCAATTTCTTGTTGGTTTCCTGCAAAGAAGTTACTCTATGGTTTCCTTTCTTGTACACTTCCAGATACCAAGCAAAGTAGTATGGCCAGCCTTTTCTAATCGTGGGCACAAAGATACCAATTTTGGAATATCAAAAGAGCCCCAATTTGGCCATTTTAGGTTGAGAACTCTTTTAGTATAATTTCCCCAATTAACTAGGTCCGTGCAAACACCAGCTGCATAAGTACTGTACATGAACCTGGCTGGAATGTTAGTCAGAGGTTGGCTTTCTGACACCCCTCTGTTTCTGTGTTTGAGATTCTGTTTTCCACTTTAAGCTGAATTTGTCAGGGATAAAAACCACTAGTGAAACTGTGTGGTGGGCCTGTGTGCTGCTTGTGAGCTGAACTCCTCCAGGAGTCACCTCAGAGCCGTTTTAGCTCCTCTCATGTGTCTTAGATTCTGCCTCCAGCACTCTAAGATGCTCAGGTCGCTGAATGGCCAGTTCTTAGGTGCGACCCCCAGACGAGCAAGTATTTTAATTAATAGGTGAGTTTCCCTACGGGACCACTGTACTGTACTAGGACTAGGCCTTCACCACTCCCATAAATTTTTCAGTTACCTGAGAAAACCATAGCTGCCCAGTAGAAGCCTTGTCCCTTTTCTTCAGAGCAAAGCTCTCATATTCTCACGTTTACCCCGACAAAGCCTATAAAGGCAGTCTAATTGAGGGAAAGTGTCAGATCAGCCTCTTACCTAACCACTCAGCCAAGACTGCTCAGTTCCCTACAATGGAACAACCTTGGCGTCTTTCAGCTGAGCCCTGGGTATTCCTCAATTTATTTTCAATCGATGCCCTCTGCCCCAGGGCCTTTTCCCTGGACGGGTATTCTCTGGCATCTTTCAGCCAGTCTCCCACCCAGTATCTTTCTGCTGTGTGGAAACCTCTTAGTATTTTTCAACCAAGCCCGAGTCAGTGTCTAGATCATGAGTGGGTATACCCCGGATATTTCACCCGGGCCCTCTCCACTATCTTTCCAACTGGAAGTGGGCAGGTAACCTGCTCCACAACCAAATAAAACTCAGAATCTCAACCAATACAGGAGATTCGAAAACCAGGAGAGGCTTACCCAAATTCGTCTGCACTCCCCGAGGAGGCGGATGGGCCACCACTGGTACCAAGGCTCTGGTTCCTCGTGGAGTTCAGGTGAGGGGGGATATCCACTCTGGGTCCTTAGTTGGTCGTCATAACTGTCTACTGAAAAAGATGCACTACTTGAGAGCTGTGAGGTACTTTATTTGGGGCAAAATGACTGCGGCCCAGAAAGCAGCACCTCAGATAGCTCTGAGAGACCGCTCCAAAGAGGTGGGGAAGGTCAGTCTACAATTCTGCTGAAGGCAGAGTTCAATGCCATCAAGTGTTTACTTTACAAGAGGTTTTCTCCTAGTCACAAGGATCTGATGTCATCGTGAAGAGATTTAGTGCTTTTCTGAGTGATTAAAGTGTTAGTCACTCAGTCGTGTCCTATTCTTTGCAGCCCCACGAACTGTAGCCCACCAGGCTCCTCTGTCCACGGGATTCTCCAGGCAAGAGTACTGGAGTGGGTTGCCATTCCCTTTTCTAGATTTACCCTACCCAGGGATCTAACCCTGGTCTCCTGCATTGCAGGCGGATTCTTTACCATCTGAGCCATCAGGGAAGCATGTCAAATTCCCCTATAGGTAAGGATTGGGAACATAAAACCTGTTCCTGAAAATATTTCGCTGATAGCTCAGTTGGTAAAGAATCCGCCTGCAATGTGGAAGACCTGGATTCAATCCCCGGGTTGGAAAGATCCCCTGGAGAAGGGAAAGACTACCCTCTCCAGTATTCTAGCCTGAAGAATTCCATGGACTGTTTAGTCCATGGGGTCACAAAAAGTCAGATATGACTGGGTGACTTTCACTTCAAAGACTTGTCCCACCAGGTTCCCTGCAGCACAGAGTGCCTCACTCCACATGAACTCCTCCAGGGGGTGTTGAAGGTCAACAGCTGAGCAGCACACTAGCAGTCTTGGGTTCAGGGTCTGCACACTCAGCCATGGCACCCCTCTGCCAGATGTGATGTGTAGAGCACCTCGTGTGTGGGGCAGGGTAGGGAGGGCGTGGGAACTTCCTGTGGGCTCCCTGTGGAGAGCAGCACCTGACTGCCCCTCTGAGGACCAAGGCTCCTCCTGTGGAAGCAGACACCTGCTCCTGCCCTCATCTCTTCTTCCTTCATACCCCAGCACCCCCCACCCCAAGTTGGCTTCCAGAGCCAGGATCTGGAAGGCCCCAAACAGGTGTGAATGGCCGTGCAGGAGGAAGCTGGATCCAGGTGCTGATCACAAGGAGGCAGGTTAGGTCCATCCATCTTTAGTCCCCCTCACTGAGCATTTGCTGGGCCCCTGCTCTGCACCCAGCTCAGGAAGAGGTGTAGAAACGAGTGAGATGCGGTCCTGAGTTCAGGGGCTACCAGCATCTCAAGGGAGGCAGCCGGTGCAGGTCAAACAAGGCAGCAGCTTCAGAGACTCACCGGGACTGAGACCTGGGTTCCAGCCCTGGCTCCCTCCCAGTGTACCGCCACCTTCCCCAGACCGGACTTGGCCCATTTTAGATGGGGAAGGAGACCTCTCAGCATCCATTCTCTTTAGCTACCCTCTTATCTGCCCAGCTACCCACCTGGGCCCTGACTTCTCTGGGCCTTGCTGGGCCCCAAACCCCTCTGGATCCCTCTCTCAGCATTCCTGGGTAACCAAGTTAAGACAAGAAAACCATAGAAATAAAGGTTACCTTCATAGAGCCCTTCACAGTTTACAACCTGTTTTTGTTTTGTTTTGTTTTTTTAATTTTTATTTTTTTAATACAACATAATTTATGTCCATGTGCTGTAGTTAAAGGCCAGAGAAATTCATCCCCACCTTGTCAGTGAGGACACCAAGGATTCCAGAGCACTGGGCCAGAGATATAATATGAGGATGAAATGGGACAGTGCAAAGTGCCTGAAACAGTGCTGGGGACAGCCTGGCACTCAGCGTCCTCTCGCTTCTGGAAATCCAGACACCTAGGCTTCAGAGAAATTTACAAAAATTCTCTGCAACTGTGTGCAAGCTCTTTTACTTTTCTGGACCTGGGCTCATTGAACTTGACTTTTTTCTCTTTGGCTGCACTGTGAGGCCTGTGCGATCTTAGTTCCTTGACCAGGAACCAAACCTATGCCACCTGCACTGGAAGGACAGAGTCTTAGCCACTGGACCACCAGGGAGGTCCCTGATCTCAGCTTTTTCTATCGTTCATTTATCCAGTCTTTTACCATCCAACAAACATTTCTGAAGCTCCTTTTTTAGGCCTGGTACCATCTTGGCACTGGAAATCCCAGTGATGGGCACCATAGACCTGGAGCCTGCTCCTAGCCCTCAGGCTCAGGAAGGATGGTGCTATATGAGTAGTTACCTGGGGGCTGTGCGCTCAAAGGATAAGCTGTCAGCCTGACTTTGACTGAGTGTGTGGTTTAGGGATGGCCTCCTTGATATTTTAAGCCAACACCCACAAATGAGCTGGAGGTGGCCTAGTAAAACTGTGGAGAGAAGAGTGTTGCCATGGCAACAGCCAGGTGTAGGAGCCCAGAGATGGGAGACAAGATATTTGAGCTTCGAGGCTCAAAGTGCGGTCTGTGGACCAGCAGTCTGGGCATCACTGGGGAGCTTGGTAGGTGTCTTGGGCCCCACCCCAGATCTCCTGAGCAGAACTTGCATTTGAACAGTTCCTGGGTGGTTTGTGTGCACACTGATGTTGGAGAAACAGGAGTGGATGGAAGCTAGTTATTGAGGGAGAGAGGGACTCGAGGTGAGATGGCAGTTTGCCAGGCCTGGTCCTACAGGACCTCACAGACTATGGGGAAGCATTTGGATTGGATTCTCAGAGTTTTGATTTTTTAACAGAAGTGACAGGATCGGGTATATGGAACTGTCACTCTAGCAGCTATATGCTAAATGGACTTGGAGGGGAGCAGGGCTGCAAGTGTAAAACAGAAGAGACCCCTCTGATGCCAACTGTCTTCGATGGCGCAGGAGCTCATAGCGACCCCACCCACCCTCCACTCCACTCACTCATCAGAGAGCCTGGCCTGCTCTTCCCAGTCTGCTTCTCATTCAAAGTCCTTGACTCCCTTCTGGCCTGAACTCTCCCAACAGGCATCACACAGCCACTGGAGGTGTTAACTGCGTACATTTAAAAGACAAAAATAACAATTCTCAGTGCTTTATGGGTGCCTGGAGATGGACCAACTTATGTACTTCTGGCAGGAATATGAGGTAGATGAATTTTTCTAACAGTACTTTGATAATGTGGGCTCTAAAAATGACCCTGCAGACTTCCCTGGTGATACAGCAATTAAGAATCTACCTGCCAGGGAGAGGGAGAGTGTGGGATGATTCGCAAGAATGGCACTGAAACATGTATACTATCACGTAAGAAACGAATCGCCAGTCTATGTTCGATACAGGATACAGGATGCTTGGGGCTGGTGCACCAGGATGGTCCAGAGAGATGATATGCGGTGGGAGGTGGGAGGGGGGTTCGGGATTGGGAACTCATGTACACCCGTGGCAGATTCATGTCAATGTATGGCAAAACCAATACAGTATTGTAAAGTAAAATAAAGTAAAAATAAAAATTTTTTAAAAATAAAAATAAAAAAATAAACCCTTAAAAAAAAAAAAAGAGTCTACCTGCCAATGCAGGGGACATGGGTTCCATCCCCAGTTCGGGACTAAGCTGATGCACCGCACTGAGCCTGCGCGCTGGAACGCACGCTGGAACGCCTGAAGCCCATGCATCTAGAGCTTGTGCTCTACAAGAGGGGCCCTGCAGGAAGAAGCCCGTGCACCGCAGTGAAGAGTAGCCCCTGCTTTCCACAACTAGAGAAAGCCCACCCCCAGCAATGAAGATCCAGCGCAACCAAAAATAATTAATATTTTTAAAAAAAGACCCAGCATGGCCCTGACTCAGATTCCTCAAGTCATGGTAAAAAATACCCAGAAAGTCAGAATAAAATATACATCACTATCTGTTAGTAACAAAAATTCAGAGACCACTGAGGCTTCCTAAAAATGTAAGAGTCTCAGGAACGGCAGAGGAGTGGCTGACTAGGACAGGGTGACTGCTCTCAATCAGGGCTTTTGCAGCTTTTTTCTTTTCCATGAAAAGATTGTGAAAATGTGTCAAAATTGAAAGAAAAAGACTAAAACTATAAATGCTGAGTGGTCTCAACTGTGGAAAAACTATACATAGATAAAAATGGAAGAAAATACATCAAAAAGTGAACTATGATGGAAATGTGGGTGAATATTTCCCTTTCTGCTTTTCTGTATTTTTCAAATATTCCATAAGTGTGTAATACTTTGATGATGAGAAAAATTGCTTTAAAAAGTTTCTCTGTCCAATGGAACAGGCGATGTCATGGTCCTGGAGGCAGACATCACAATAGAAGGGCTGGGCACAGTCAACGAGACGGGAGTCCCCATCATGGCGCACCCCCCAGCCATCTACAGCGACAACACCCTAGAGCAGTGGCTGGAGGCTGTGCTGGCCTCTTCCCAGAAGGGTAAGGACTTCTCTCAGCCCCTCCCCAGCTGCCCACCCCTCTGGTCCTCAGGCCACATGGGCAGGGGTCCCTCTACTAGGAGACAAGTCCAATGACTGTCAGGAGTTGCTCTTGCCTTAGCTTTCCAGACCACTCTAGAGGCCTAGGCTCAGGGAAGATGGGTGAAACGAGGGATGTAAATGTGCAGGGTAAGCTGCAAAGGGCCAGACATGAGCATTCAGGCCCCCTGAATCCACGGAACTGGATACAACATGCTCAAAGCCAATTTCACCTTCCCCTCTCCTGTCTCTTTGCCTGTTACTCTCAGAATCCAGGCATCACTCTAATGCCTCTCCCTCATCCCCTGCATCTACTCAGCTGCTGCATCCGCCAATTCTAACTCTGAAGCCTTCCCCTGATCCAGTCCCACTCACATCATCTTTCTCTTGGACCTCCTTCCTCACTGGCTTCCTGCCTCCAAACAGCCCCTACCTAGGTGAGCTTTCCAAAATGCCAACCGTCATGTCACTCCCCTGCTTTAACCCTCCATGGCTCCCTATGCTGTCAACATATTATAATCCCCTTGGTCTGGCTTTCTAAATTCTTCTCTAATTCTTCAGCCTGACTCTGTGCTATTCAGGCTTGGGTGGCTTAGGACCCTCTGAGCCTGCCTGTCCAAGAGTCACAGTCCCTTTTCATCAGATTCTTGACAATACCTGCACCAGCCCCAAGTCCCAAGCCCTTAGCCATCATTTGCTTCTTCCCCTTCGGGATGAGGGATGGAAGAACACTCCTACACGGGCAAGTCTTTCTCTCCAGCAGAGCTCCGTCTGTTTGAAGCCTTCTTCACACCCACCCAGAATTCCGTCCCTGTCTTCCCTCCCACCCCTGACACACACAGCATACCTGCTCTCTGTCCCAAGAAGTCATGTCTTCTGTTTCCTTCTTCCTTGAGCACAAGGAACCAATTTCCCAAGCCCTTGGCCCTCTCCCCACAGGCATCAAACTGGACTTCAAGACCATCAAGGCTGTGGGCCCCTCCCTGGACCTCCTTCGGCGGCTGACAGTGGAGGGGAAAGTTCGAAGGCCTGTGTGGATCAATGCCGACATCCAGAGGGGTCCCAATGTGGGCATCTCAATAGGGGTCAATGCCACACAGTGAGTGTTTGCCTCTCTGCTCCAGCTTGTCCAGTCTGTTTCTTTCAACATCTGGTACAGCAGGTGCTCAGGGGACCTTTGCTGAGTTTTCCTCCAGCCTCACCAGGTCGTCTGACCTCTGAGCCTTCACACATCCTGTTCCCTCTGCCTTGAATGCTCTTCCACCATTTCCTGGTGAACCAGCCATTACCTGCCCCAGAAACTTCCCTGACGTCCAAGGCTGCTGAGGACCCTCCCTCACACTTTCTCCTAACAATCTTGATTTCACTGAGCTCTCACTGTCAGATTATGGATTTGTGCCCTACTAGAGAGTTTATTCGGAGAAGGCGATGGCACCCCACTCCAGTACTCTTGCCTGGAAAATGCCATGGATGGAGGAGCCTGGTGGGCTGCAGTCCATGGGGTCGCTAACAGTCAAACACAACTGAGTGACTTCACTTTCACTTTCATGCACTGGAGAAGGAAATGGCAACCCGCTCCAGCATTCTTGCCTGGAGAATCCCAGGGGCAGGGGAGCCTGGTGGGCTGCCATCTATGGGGTCACACAGAGTCAGACACGACTGAAGCAACTTAGCAGCAGCAGCAACAGAGTGTTTATTCCTGGACAGCAAACAGTGACCGGGGCAACCCCTGGCCTGCTAGAAAAGTCTATAAAGCACTAATTCCTTCCCCAGCCTCCCCCGCCCACCCCACAAACAACCCCCAGGTCCCAGCACTGCCAACAACAGCACTTAGGTAGCACCAGCTGCATGGTGTGCTCAGGTTTACAGAGGGCCGCATGAAAGGAGAGAATATATCTGAGTTCATCTTCCCATAGAAATGCCAGGTTAGGAGCATTTTTTCTTACCATTTTGCAGATAAGAAAGGTGACAATAATTGAGGCTCAGTCTGTTGAATGTTTATTATCTGTCACACACTGGTTTAAGTAGTCTAGTTGTAGAGTACCATTTAACTCTTACAATGAGAATGAGGTAGGTACTATTATTTTCATTTTAGTAATACAGCATATCTTATTGAGGTTAAATGACCTGCTTAAGTCTAATCATTGGCAGAGCAAACATACAAAGCTAGGTCTTTCTGACTCTAACCTCCAGCTCTTTACTGTCCATCTCCATTCATCCATTCACCCATCCATCCATCAAACCATCTTTCCAACAGTCAGCTAACAATCCATCCATCCAATATTTATCAAGTCTCAAACTGAGGTGCATTTGGTAAGCAGCAGTTTGAAACTGTAGTCAGTGGCCCAAGATTAAAAAATAGTTGATCTTCTCGTAGTGAGGTTACTCAATAATCTGGGTAAGGGGAGAGAGTAACATTATTTGCCTATTAACATTTATAAGAATTCAAAATCTGAATGAAATTTTTAAATAATATCTGAAAGTTCAGAGGCTCTCACAGCTGATAGAGCCCAGATCCTACACCCAGGGCTTTGAATTGCATCTCCACATCCACATGAGGATGTTTGAGAAGTCCTGTCCTGCCTGAAAGGATGCCATTTTTAAGAATCAAAGAGTTTGGGTGAACTGCCCAAGGTCATAAAGTCAGGAGTGAAATCCAGGCCTCCCTAGCTCCAAAGTCCATCCTCTATCATGGGACTTTGAGCAACTCGTAAGCCACCCTGTTCTTCAGGACTGTGCTCTAACATCTAGATGCGATAGATCCTGCCTCTTCCGAGCACTCTGATGGGAACCCAGGAGATGAGGAAGGGGCTCTAAAAGACCAGCATCTCTGATTCTCTGCAGGTTCCTGGCCTTGGTCCAGGAGAAGTATCCTGAGGCAACCCTGTCTCCAGGCTGGACCACCTTCTACCTGCCCCTTTTCCCAAACGTGACGTACACACAGGCCATGGTGGAGAAGATGCAGGAGCTGGTGGGAGCACTACCCCAGAAGGTGACCTTCCCCGTGCTGGCTGTCATGGCGAGGGCCGCCTGGCCCCACTTCAGCTGGCTGCTGGCCCAATCTGACAGGTGGGAACGTCCAGGCCCCTGCCATGGTCCCCACTCCCTCCAAACCCAGTCCCAGTCCTGATGCCCCAACAAGATCCCAGATGCTGATGGTTAGAAGGGTCTTCATGATCATCTGGCCCAACCTCTGCTGGTGCTCACATCCTCTACAGTGCCCCTGCTTTCTGCTTGTGCACCTCTGGGACAGGCAGGTCACTATACCTGAGGCAGCCTGTCCATTGGAAAGTGTTGCTGTATTATTATTATTATTATTATCTGTTAATTTATTTTGGACCACACTGCACAGCATGCGTGATCTTAGTTCCCCACCAGGGATAAACAGGCATCCCCTGCAATGGAAGCACAGCCTTACCCACTGGAACACCAGGGAAGTTCTGTAAGAGTTTATATTGAGACTCAATTTGCCTCCCGCAGCCTCCTCTCCTGGGAACCACCTGTTCCCTGAGGGTGTACAGACCGCACCTATAGCCTCTGCCCCTAAATAGCCCTGTGGGGTTGAGGAAGCCCACCCTCCCCCCAGCTCTGTACTGCCCCCAGCTGCCCAGCCCCACCTTCCTCAGACTTTCCCCAGTGGAGGCCACCCCCTTTCCTCTTCATACCTGGCCTCTGATCCACCCCCACCACTCCCAGCTCCATGCCCATCTCTCTGTCTGTCTCTTTCCTGAGAGAGGACCCGCAGACACACACTCCAAGTGGAGGGCGGGCCAGTCCTTCTCTCCTGCTTCTTAGCCTCTGCTCTCAGCTACCCAAGGCCTCTGCAGCTTCTTCTGCCCCCAGGAAGGGGGTAGTGCCCGACTGCCCCCGCCCCCAGCTCAGGTTAACTTCTGAGCATGGGAGAGGGGCTGAGGGCTGCTGGGCGCAGACAGGCCCTGAGCTGACTCTCTGGACCCCAGGTACACCCTCACGATGTGGCAGTCGGCCTCGGACCCCGTGTCAGTGGATGACCTCCTCTACATCCGGGACAACACCGCCACCCACCAAGTCTACTATGACATCTTTGAGCCTTTCCTGTCGCAGTTCAAGCAGCTCGCCAGTAGGGAGGGGTCTGCGGAGGGTGGGAAAGGGTGTATGTGTACCCATGCTCAGTTGTGTCTGACTCTTTGAGATCCCATGGACTGTTGACCACCAGGCTCCTCTGGCCATGGGATTTTCCAGGCAAGAGTACTGGAGTGGGTTGCCATTTCCTCCTCCAGGAGAAAGAAAAGGTGGTGGAGTGGATTCTGCTCACAAAAGCACTGCCTAGGTGGGGCGGAGCATTGGAAAGGGAAAATCCTACATGAGATAAGAGGAAGGAATCATTTGAAGCATACATTGTATGCCAGACCCTGGGATGGAATGCTAAGCTCCACAGATCTGTGAAGCACGGATTCTATTTTACAGATGGATAAACTGAGGTTCAGAACAGTTATATAATTTATACAAAGTTGTCCAGCTTAAACGTGGCACAGCTCCTACTGGAAACAGCAAATTCCAAACCTTAGATGCTTCCCCTTGCAGTAGAGTTCCTCTGAGGGTTGCTCTAGCATTTCAGAGAACGGCTCCTCCCCTGTACCTGCTAATCAATGATGCTTGTTCCTTTGTCCAAAGCCCCTGTTCCCTTGACTCCAAACCTAGGAGAGCCTGCAATCAGGCCATCTCAAGGGGACCCATCAGACCCAACATTCCTGCTCTGGGAGCCATCTAGGTGAGGGGGAGGAATACCAGCTTTGGGGCCCGACTGACCTGGCTCCATCAGTCTCCAGTCCCAGCAACCCTGCCCCCTGGCTGTAGGACCCTGGGCAAGTCACCCGTCATCTACAAAACAGGGAACTCCAGCTCCCTGGAACTTTGCTGTGAGGCTTAGAGAGGACTCATGGTGTACAGAAGGCCTCCGTGACTGGTGGCCTCTTCATCTTGGCAATCTGACCCACAGTGAATACGTCACGGAAGCAAAGCTACTACACTGGGGGCAGCCTGATCCCTGCTCTCCAGCAGCCCGGGGACGAGGGTCTGAGCGTGGAGTGGCTGGTTCCTGACATCCAGGGCAATGGAAGCACAGCAACAGTGCAGCTCCCAGGTAAGGTCTGCCTGCAGCCCCTGTGCTCCTAGCTCGACTGCAAGGGTTACCTCGGGAAGCTACTCAGGTCTCTGTTACCATAGCAACACGGCTGCAAGGTGGGGGAGCAGTGTTGTCAAAAGTAGGGGGCCCCTGGCTTTTGGACTACCACTTGTGAGGCTTCGGTCACATGGTGCTGCAACAGAGGCGGGCACAGGCCTCAGAGCTGAGCTAGCGGCTCACTGGGCCATTCCGATGAGCCCCAGGCACATTCACAAAGCAGCCCTTCACCTGGAACCCAGACCCAATCAACAGACCCCATTACCTCCTGCTGTCCCTTTACCTTCAGCAAGGGCCTCTGACACCCCATGAGAGCCCTAACCCCAGACACTGTTGCCTCCACTGCCTCTTGCAGACCGAGAAGGCATGATCCTGCTGGACGTGGGCCTCCAGAAGCCTGCAGCTGGGGACCCCGTGCCCATCGTCCGCACCCCAGATGGCCGTGCCCTGGCGCTGGAGTCCTGCCTGCAGCAGCTGGCCTCGCACCCCGGACGCTGGGGGGTCCACGTGCACATAGCAGAGCCCACCGCCCTGCGGCCAGCGCTGGCCACGCTGGCCACCCTCTCTGCCCTCGGCCGCCTATCTAGGCCTGTGTGGGTCGGTGCCACAGTCTCCCACGGGAGTTTCAGGGTCCCTGGCTACGTGACTGGCAGGGAGTTGCTTACAGCTGTGGCCGACGTGTTCCCCCATGTGACGGTGGCACCAGGCTGGCCTGAGGAAGTACTGGGCAGTGGCTACAGGGAACAGCTGCTCACAGATATGCTGGAGCTGTGCCAGGGCCTCTGGCAGCCCGTGTCCTTCCAGCTGCAGGCTGGGCCTCTGGGCCAGAGCCCCGCTGGAGTCGTGGCCCGGCTGCTGGAGGCTTCTCCCCGGGCCACGGTCACGGTGGAACACAGCCCTGGCCGGGGCCTCTATGCGTCTGTGCGGGCAGCGCTGCTGGCAGCCAGGGCCGTGAAGAAGACCCGAGTCTACTACAGGCTACCCCAGAGCTACCGCCAAGACTTGCTGGCGGATGTTGGCACACACTGAGCACCCAGGTGGCCTGGTGGACCCCAGCTTCCCACGGGGTGGCAGGAAGGAATAAATGCCTCTGCTTCTTCAGTGCACTGCACACATGTCCTTGGGGCAGGATGGAGTGGGCGTGGACGTCAGTGGCCAGGGACGATGCTTAGAGGGTCTGGAGGCTGGGGGCCAGGTCGTTCCGGTTGTCCAAGAGGAACTGTTCACAAGCCTTGAAGGTGGTGTAGAACTCAGAGGAGAGGCCGGTCACATTGGTGGTCACGTACTTGAGAACGCCCGGGGTGGCCTGGTTGTAGTAGGACACCTGCAGGCCGGGCAGCCACACCCAGGAGGAGGGAGTGGGGGTGGTAAGAGGGCACTGAGTGGGCATGAAGCAGGCAGTTGGCATCTTTGTGTCCAGCTCTTTGGGACCACATGAACTTGTAGCCCTCCAGGCTCCTCTGTCCATGGCCTTGTCCAGGCAAGAATACTGGAGTGGGTTGCCATTTCCTTCCCTGGAGGATCGTCCTGACCCAGGGATAGAAGTGGGGTTTCTGCATTGCAGGCAGATTATTTACTGTCTTTAGGCACCATGGGAGCCCAGTCACCTGCTAGGAAGGCAGCAAATACCAGCAGCACCTGGGGCCTTTGAGGACTGCATGACTGGTGGGCGTGACCTATAGCTGGACTGTCCTGACCCCTCCTCTGGGTGCTGACAACCCTGGCTTCCCTGTTGCCACACACTGTACTCTCATCATGTGTGTCCCCTCTCTAGCCCAGAAGGTCTGGAGGACTGGGTCTCCAGAGCCAAGCCTAAAACTCCTTTAAATGAAGGTGCTACCGTTAGAATATGGCTTCCCAGGTGGCTGTAGTGGTAAGGAATCTACCTGCCCATGCAGCAGACCCAGGGGACCACGGATTGATATCAGGGCTGTGAAGAGCCCCTAGAGAAGGAAATGGCAACCCACTCCAATATTGTCTGGAAAAATCCCATGGACAGAGGAACGTGGCAGGCTAGAGTCCATGGTGTGGCAGAATAAGCCCTTGTCAGCAAATCTGCAGCAAGCAGTTAGAACAACCCCAGGGAACACTAAGTTAGCAAATGTCCAAGTCGCTACATGGAGTGTCTCAGGGTCCTAACAGCTGCTGTGATCTGAGGAAGGGGCAGTGAGTTTCCCAGCTAGCCCACTTTCAGCCAGCCAGGTAACTCTGATGAGTTTCATGGGCCCTGAGGGCCTTCCTAGACATGAAAGGGGTACATAAGTAAGAAGATGGAGTTTTAGTGACTTTCCTGTAGCTCAAACAGTAAAGAATCTGCTAGCAATGCAGGAAACCAGGGTTTAATCCTTGGGTTGGGAAGATCCTCTGAAGAAGAACTGCAATCCACTCCAGTATTCTTGCCTGGCGAATCCCATAGAGGAGCCTGGCGGGCTACAGTCCACGGGATTGCAAAAATACAATTGAGCAACTAACACACAGGCCTGGTTCAACTGTGTCCTTGGACTTGTCTCTGCACAGATTAGGTCTTATTGAAGGCTCCTTTTCTAGGCCCTGATATTCTTAGGCTCCCTACAGCTGGAAGAGAGCTTACTGGCCAGTGAGAGTGCTGAGGTCTGGACAGGGCTGAGCTCTGGACACAAGTGTGGCTTTGGGGTGAATCTGGGTGGGAGGGGCAATGAGACACTAGGCCTCACCTTGGTTAACTGGTCCCCCTCACGCCAGAAGCAGAAGCCTGAGCAGACAGTCTCCCCACGCCGGTACTCTGGGCTTTCACGGTGTGTGGGCAGCGTAACTGACCTCAGCGCAATGACATAGGGTTCCCTGTATGGAAGAAGTGTGCAGAGGGGGCACGGGAAAGGGTCAGGGTAGCTTCCAGAAGCCCCCTCCAGCACTGACCAGGGCCCTGCTGCAGGGATGCCCTCGCCAGAGTCTAAGGCACACAGCCTGGCTCCAGGTCAAGCTGCAAAGGAGGTTCTAGACAGGAGGTGCCTGTGGGTGAGTAGTTCTGAACCCACCAGATACCAGCATGACTGCACTGTGGACCTTCTGGAAACATTCTCCGCCTCCCTCTCCCCGCCCCGGGGAAGCAGTGCTGCACTTTGGATTTTCGTGCTTCATCTTTTTGCCTGTCTCTAGCACAAGTGATGCCATTTCTCCAGCATCCTCACCACGGTGCAGCTGGGAGCCTTACCACCCTTCAGGCAACATGGGGCTTTCAGAGGCTGGAGGCCAAGGAATGGGCCATGTGAGAGTTGGCCTGTCCGTGACCTGGGGCAAGGCACCCTCACCACACCAGGGACAGAGACCACCCTGCTTTAGAGCATGAGTGACCGCAAAGGACAGTATGTCCTCTTGTTCTCCATTCTACCCACAGTAAGACCACGGCCACCGATCTTACGCTGAGGTCCTGAGGCCATAGGAAAGAGGGCTGACTCTACCTGGATGTCCCCTCCCTGGGGAGGAAGATGAACCTGCCCACCTCCCAGCCCAGCAGGCATGCACGCACCCGATGTCACAAGGTTTCCGTCGAGAGGCCAGAATGATGAAGTCCTGGGGCTTGGGGTCACCACCGAGGGCGGGGCTGATGACATGGTAGATGGCATCATCCTCATCCACCTGCTGCACTAGCTCCACGCTCCTGTGCGGAGTCCACAGGGGTCACAGAGGCTCCGTGTGTGACAGCAGGGTTGACCCAGCCACTCCCCTGTCCCCATGCTTCAGCCACCCTGAGCACATGCTTGGGGGATATATCACCCACAGACCACTCAACAGGGACCACAGGAAGGCAGAAAAGCCTGGCCAAAGGGGACATACACATCTGGGCTCGCAGACACATACACAAGCAAATAAACGCCACTTGTGGGCACACGTGCAGAAACACAAGGACACCCACTGATGCACACACAGTACTATAGACATCTGTGTCTGTGCAAATGCACATACATGCATGTGTGATGATTTAGTGACCATGCTGAATACTGTGAGTGCCCACTGTGCCAGGCACTGTTCCAGCAGCTTACAGGTACTATCTCCTTTAACGTCACATCAGCCCAAGCAGCTGGTACTCTGAGTATCCCCATTTAATAGATGAAGGGACTGGGACTCAGAGAAGTAACTCACCCATGGCCACAGAGCTAATAAGGAAGCAGGTCTGGGATGTGCACAGGCTGGGTGCCAGAGCTGTGCCCCTCAGATGCGGGTACACTACACACACGTGCCCAGGTAGACACGCCTAGGCTCACACCAACACACACAAGGACATCCTCGCAGAGACACAACTTATCCAAACCTGCCACTTTCCCTTCACATCTCGACATGAAGAATTGGCAAGCTTGCTAAATTGAGCAAACTGGACATTCTCTGAGCTACCCTGAGTCTGGGAGGAGTTCCCACCTACCCCCTCCACTTCCCAACCACCTCCCCAAGCAGCGCCCAAGCCCCTCTCAGAAGGCAGAACTCAGTTTGAAAACCACTGATCTACCCCTATGTGCAAATACATACCCACACCTCAAGTACCCATTTTAAGAGGAGGGAAACTGAGGCCCAGAAAGGACATGACTGGCCCATGGTCACATAGTTAGTTGGGCCAGGCCTTCACCTCCAATTCCAGGCTCAGTCCCTTCCCTGAAGGCTTGGAATACCCATGACTCAGATACTCACCTAACACATAACCATAGCACCTGCCCTACCATAATCCACCCCTAGATAAAGCCAGCAAGGGGCCCAGAGCAGTAGGGGATGGCTCAGCAGGAGGAGACACCTCAGGGCCCCTTCCCCACCCCCACTCCCCTGTACCCCCGCCCTCCGGCACCCACCGGCAGTGCTTGTCCCACTCGGGCCTCCGGCGGAGGTCAGAGAGCAGCAGGAAGGCCTGGGCTGTGTCCACGTGCACCAGCATCTCCATGTGGAAGGAGAGGAACTTGTCCTCCTCTAGAGTGTACAGGCGGACCTGCTCGGGACAGAGGGCAGCCTCATTCCCTTGTCTCCTCCTCAGACTGTGCTGGGGACCTGGGCTGGAAGTCAGGGCTGCGCTGATTGCTGTGTGTCTGTGAACAAGTGACTCAACCTCTCTGAGCCTCTCGGTGGCAGCCCCATGAAAAATGGGAGAATCAGCGCAAAGTGGATAGGAAGGTGTCTGAAGAAGCAGGGACTTCATGGACAAGCCCACTAGTCAGATGGAATGGTACTTGATGTGAAACGGAACGCACTCATCCCTTCCCACAGGTGAATGCACGGTGCCTAAGGAACTTCGTCAAAGGCTACATTCTGCACGACCCCCTTTACTGCACGTTCTCAAACAGACCGAACGAAGGCACGGAAAACTGGCCTGTGGTTTCCAGGGACTGGAGTGGGAAGAGGCTTGGTCACAGAGGAGCCAGAGAAATGGGGGTTTACGGAAATGCTCCATGTCTTGATTACTGTCCTGATGATGTAACTTCGTGTGCTTTCCATACTAGCAGGATTACACACTGAAAGGGGGATGTTTTACTGTATGCAAATTATGCCTCAATTTTTTAAATATTGAAAATTTTCTTTATAAAAATAAAAAGATAAAGAAACAGTAATTAATGCAAAACCAGAATGGATCCTCGGAGCCAGGTGTCCATCCAGCCACGGATGTCACTGTGGGGAGGTGACCCATCCCCAGACACAGGCAAAAGTGGCAGAGCTCAAGCCCCCCCTCAGCCCACCCTTGCCCCCAGCCCCCAGCCGAGCCATGCCAGGCCTTGAGGGGTGGGCGTGTTTCTACAACTGGTTGGTTTCATGACTCTCTCGGGACCTTCTAGGGAACCCCCCTCTGACCTGAGTGGTTCGAGAGGGTTTCACGGCTCACAGTCAACACCTCTGGCTGCTCAAAGGAGGAAGGAAAGCCAGGAGGCTGGGTCCGCTACCTGGTTGCTCTCTGAGGACAGCACCCAGTTGTCCTTGGCCACGAGCATCTTCAGGGAGGAGACGTTGTTGTAGCTCAGGCACACCTGCACAGACACACAGAGCAGTCTCACCCTCCCCTCCTCGGGGGCTCTGTGCCAGGGCCCCTCTGACGGGTGGAGAGGAAGCTGCACATGAAGGAAGGAGCCCTGGGCTTTGGGAAGGAGGCCTGGGCTGGGCCAGACTCCTCCTCCCCTTGGGGCCTCAGCTAGCTCCTGCCAAGCAGGGGACACAGGAAAGCCCTGGCTCACCAGGCCAGTCTTGAGGCAGAGTATCCTGTCCCCTTTGGGCCTCCTCCAAGAAGGGAGGGTTGGGGGGCTCCAACAGGTCTGAAGGCTGTCCGCACAGAGCAGAAGGCCTTACCTGGTTGCTAGGATCCCAGGGGACAGAGAGGGGCATCTCCGCCTGCTTACAGGACACGATGTACTTCCTGGGAGAGAGGGAAGATGACAGCCTTGGTCCCTCTGGGGCCCACTTCTTCTCAGCAGGCTGACTGTGTGCCAGGCCCTGTGCTCAGGCCAGTAGGGTGGGAGGCACCCCTATCTGGCCAGGGAGACTGGGTGGGCACACAGAAAACAGCAGCTGAGGACATGCACACTCAGAGGTGGGGACTCGCAGGGAAAGGTGTAGACCCATAACCTTTGTCCGAGTGACCTCAGCCTTGTGCCTCAGTGTCCTCATCTGTAAAATGGGATCAGTAGTCACACCTGCCCCCTCATGGGGTCATCAGGAGAACAGCATTTGGCATATGGTGTGTTAGTTGCTCAGTCGTGTCTGACTCTTTGCAACCCTGTGGACTGTAGCCCGCCAAGCTCCTCTGTCCATGGGATTCTCCAGGCAAGAATACTGAAGTAGGTTGCCAAACCCCTCCCTAAATGCACATTTTTCTTATTAACATTAGATGGTAAACCCTGGTGCATTTACAGTACTTTCAGGCATGTAAAGTGCTTTGGTAGCAATCATTCACACCTGGATTTGCATCACAAGCAATTGCTCTCCTCCTCTCAGAGTCTTTCTCCATCTCCAAAATGGGCATCATCGTAATCAATGGGAGGGACACAAGATGTAAAATTGGCCACACCTGCCCGGGTTCAAATTCTCATTATTCCTATCTGTGTGCCCGTGGACACCTAGTCCCTCTCTCCTCAGCATCCTCACCTGTACAAGGGGCCGGTAAGACTGCTGTGTCATGAGGCCAAGACTAGAGACCGCCTGGATGTAAAGGCCCAGCCCAGGGGCAGCACCAAAGACAGACGAGTCCCCAGGGGCAGGGAGCAGACAGGGAGTTGAGACAGAACTGAAGCCGTGCCCCCTCCCACCACCTGGCTTCCACTTGCCTGTCCAGGCGGATCTTCTTCCTGGCACTGGCCTCTCGGTACCGCCGCTCGCCATCCTGGGGGGAGGAGCCCAGACAGATTGTGGTGGGGGGCAGGACATCCAGCTCACCCGGCCCCCATTACTGCCTGCCCTTCTTCCCCAAAGGGCCCAAGGAGACCCTCCCTGCAGTCCTAAAGCAGACTTCAGGTCGCACAGGGGCAGCCTGGACAGCGCAGTGCCCGGTCACTGAGGCCCAGCCCCAGCTTCCCCTCACACCCGTGAGTGACTTTGGGAAAACCACCCGCTCTCACTAAACCTGTTTCCTCCTCCAAACGGGACTTGCTATCAGTAGGCACGCTTCTGAAGTGTTTTCCACACAAAACTTCACCTAAGTCTTATAACAACCCTCTGAACTGGCACTACTACTACACCCATTTGATTTTATTTTGGCCACACCAGGCAGCTTGCAGCTACTCAGTTCCCCCACCAGGGACTGAACCTGGTCATGGCAATACTTTGGCCACCTGATGTGAAGAGTCAACTCACTGAAAAAAGACCCTGATGCTGGGAAAGACTGAAGGCAAAAGAAGAAGAGGGTGCCAGAGGACAGATGGTTAGATGGCACTTCCGACTCAATGGACATGACCTTGAGCAAACTCCAAGAGATAGAGGAGGATAGGGACCTGGCGTGCTATAGTCCATGGGGTCACAAAGAGACAGACACAACTTAGCAACTGAACAACAGCAACAGCGTGGCAATGAAATCCTGGAATTCTAAACACTAGGCCATCAGGGAACTCACAGTACTATCCCCATTTTACAGAGGAGGAAACTGAGCCACAGAAAGCCTAAGTGGCTCACCCAAGGTCACAGCACTAAGGAGTGTGGCCAGGAACAGAATCTAGATGTCCTAGCCCAGAGTCCATCTCTGAACTAGTACCTCTAACATCTCCTCACTCATGGACATTTATTGGCAAAGACCTGAAAGGACATCACAGACTGTCTCCTGTCCCACTGTCTTCAGGCTCCCCACTCCTTTGCCCACCACCCGTCCTGACTGCCCAACACTGGCTCTAGAGCAGAGGTTTCACAGTACATGCTCAGCCTTGTGCGGTGGGCAGGGCAGGGGAACTTCTGGGAGAGAAGAGGCAACCTCACCAAGGTCACTCCCTGGCCCCTGGAAGCAAGCCCGAGCCTGGCCCTCAGGAGGCACAAGGGAGCATTTTTTAGAGCCAGCCTGGACCCCTGGTCCCTGACTCTCATCCCTACCCTTTTTGCTCCCCTGTCACCACAGTCAGAGCAGTTGCCACCGAGTCAGGCACAGGACCAGTGTCTCCCCAACAACCCTATCAGGCAGGAACTGCAGATATGCCCTCTTTAAAGATGGGACTGAAGCTCACAGAGGGCACCCATTAGAACGTGGTCAAGGTGGGGTCCAACCCACATCTGGCCCCAAAGCCAGTGCTTTTGCAGATCTGCAGGCTCAGGAGTGCTGGTTAATGCCCGGCAATGAGGGAGGCCCACACACATGGTTCAAGTTCTTCCAAAAAGCACAAGGAGCGCCTCTGGAGCTCACAGCAGGGCACTCAGGGCCACACTGTTCCCCAGCAGAAGGACAGAGCTGGGCCTGTGCTCCCCAGTCCTGTCACCCCTGGGCAGAGAGGGAAGGGGGCTGGTAGTGGGGCACTCACCCCAGGCTGGGGCCGAATCCAGGGCAGCATCTGAGGCTGGTCATCTGCACCCAGGACCACGAAGGTCATGAAGGCGCTGTTGATGTGCCGCCGATGGGTCTCGGCCTCCTGGCGGTAGGCCTCCACGCACACGCCCACCTCCATGCTGAGGGGGAAAGAGGGATGCCGTCAGCTGGACAGATCTTCCCAAGGCCACCCCTCCGCAACACACATGTGCACACACGAACACACACACACACACCCCTTCCCAAGGCCACCCCTCCCCAACACACGTGTGCACACACGAACACACACACACACACACACACACACACACACACACCCCTTCCCAAGGCCACCCCTCCCCAACACACATGTGCACACGCGAACACACACACACACACACACGTACTCCTGCCGCTTCTCCCACAGCCCGGATCAGAGACCGCTGGACGGGAAACTCAGAAGCCTTCCCTTTCAACAATGTTTACACAGCACCCGCTGCGCCCCTGGCCGACACTCATCTCTGGGGGTCACAGCAATGAATAAACCTGTGCAGTCTAGGTGCTCACGCACTGACAGCTAGGGGAGGGGGAAACAGATGTCTCTATAAAATATGTTTATGTAAAAACTAAGGGTTATGGAAAGACATAAAGAAGGCGGAGGGGCAGGGCCTAATTAGAGAAAATGCTCATTATAAACATATTCACCAGTGCTCTAACAGCCGTGCTCCCGACAGCTCAGTTGCTGCTGTCTCTGTACCTCCGACTGTCTTGATGAATTATAAAATAGCAGCTGCCTCCATTCCCCTCACTTAGCAATGCAGACTTTATGCAGATGGGGAAACCAATACCTTGAACAGGGCACTAACTTGCCCAAGGTCACACAACAGTCAGGAAGGGAATCTGCACTAGAAACCAGGCCTCACAGATCCTAGTTCAGGACTTCTTGCTCTGCACAACAGCAGAATGCGTGCTAATCAGAAGGAATAGTAAAATGATAATGATAATAATAATAAAAATAATAGCAGCAGCAATGGCTGACCTTCAGTGAGCGTTCTCTCTGTCATTATACTATCAAACAGCAACTCCTCATTTAATCCTCGCAATTATGAGGTAGCTGTGGTGAGCCCCAGTTCTCGAAAGAACTGAGGCTCGGAGGGTTCAGTAACTTGCCCAAAGTCACACAGATGCTAAGAGGTAAGCCAAATTTGAACCCAGGCAGCCTGGCTCTTGATCCCTCACTGTTAATGACTACATATTAGTGAAAATCATCATATCTTTGAAATCATCAAAAGAGATGCATACTTTAAGTAAGCTTTCGTGGGGGTATCAGAATCCATTACAAAGATAAGGGCTCTGGGAACTGTTTGCGGTTTTAGGAAAAGGGTCAAGAAGGGTTCGATAAACAACAGAACACTGGCCAGAGGTGCCCCGTGACCCGAGCATCCAGTGCGGCAGGACCAGAGGCAGGAGCCAGGGAGAGAGACCAAGACACAGAGCACGAGGTGTGACACAGGATGGGGAGGCCAGAGGAGGAACACCAGAGTAAACCCTGGGGATGGTGCAGGGACCCAGTGGCCAGAGTCCAGACCCCATAGACCTCGTCTACCGGGGAAACGGTTCCTGACACTTTGAGGTAATGTCCCTTCTCAGGCCAGGAAGAGCCCTCAGTCCCAGGGGGCCCCATCGCATCCATCCCAGCCCCTCACCTGTGCTTGAAGGCGTTGTTCACGATGGCCTTGAGCACCAGACGGTCCCCAACCTGGGATGGGCCCCGGAAGTGGAACATCTCAATGGCCTTCAGGGTAGGGTGGGCACGGCAGAGCCGGCTGGAGGAGGCCGGGGGTCAGGGGACAGGACAAAGCACCCTCCAGTGCTTCTCCCTGCCCCCATCCCCAGAGCCTGCCCAGAGCCACACGTACCACCCTCTGGCCCACCCACTCCCACCCAACCCAGTGACAGCTCTACCCAGGGGAAGAGAACTGAAGTCCCATCTCACAGCTTAGAATACTGAGGTCTATGTGTGTAGCTGGGAAAAAAGCTGAATTTGAGGTGACAAAGAGCAGGGCTTGCAATAAACCTTTTCCTTTCAATGTTTATATCCTAGCACCTGCTATTCCTACTACCTAGAAGCCCTCCCCTTACCCAAAACTACTTGTCATTCAAGGCCCGGCTGACAAACTCCTCCTCTAGGAAGCCCTCCCTGACTATCCACACTCTGACTCTCCTCTGAGATCTTATTGCACTCATAGCCTTGGCTGCCCAAAATGGCATTGCTTATGTACTATGTCCACAGGGTAAACACAGAGGAAGGGCCATTGGAGCTAGGCTCCAAACGGTGGAAGAATTCGCCTGGCTGAGGAGGATAAGGGTTAGGGAGGCACTCCTCTCAGAGGGAACAGCAAGTACAGTCGTGGAGGTATGACAGTGTCAATTAATGAATGTCGGTCGTCATAACTACAAATATACGCTCCAATACTTGGGGCAGAACAAGTCCAAGACAGGTACACAGGTTATAGGAGAGGGAAGGAATTCTTTCCACCTTTAGGGAGAAGGGGACAGTTAAAGAGGCTTCTTAGAGGACAGACAGGATTTTAGTAAAGAATAGTGGGGCTACAAGGTGGAAGGTCAGCCAGGAGGGGAGACAAGGGCTGGGAGCATGGTGGGGTGGGTGGGAAGGAGAAGGGCAAATGGCTTGCTTTGCAAAGAGTATAAAATCCAGGAAGTGACTGGGCAGGGCCAGGGCATGGGGAGGCCCTGGTGCTAGCTGAGGGCTTGACATTTCCCCCGGCGAGCTCACAGAAAATCATTCCTCTCTGGTTCCCTGGGTCTGAAGGCCCCAGCTTACCCTATAAGGACAGTCGAGCTGCTGAAGCCTTGAATGCTAGCACCAAATCAGGGTTTCTGCCCCAGAGGGAGCTGGCCAAGGGAAGGAGAGGAAGAAAGAAGAGGAGGCACCTGGCTGCAATGGTGGCCACGTTCTCCATCCAGGCCATGATCTGCCCCCCAAAAGTATTGCCCTGGTGATTGGCGTGGGGGGGCAGGACCAGCTCCACACTCTCCACCCGCGTCTTCTCGGCCGGCACCATGTGGCTGCAGTCTCTGCTCTCCAGATCTGACCAAGGAGGGGGTAGAGCGAGGAAGTGAGAAGATTCCCGAGGGCAGACCCCGCCACGGGCAGCCCAGGAACCCCACCACCACCACTCCACACAGCTTCTCTTATTCACTCAGCACCAAGGAGGTGCCATGTATTTCCCATCTCCCAGGGGAAGAGAGCTCGTCGGGCGAGGCCTGTGAAAGAGGAGGTCTTTCGCTTGGTGTGCAGGCTACCCAGCGATGCCACAGGCAGGGAGGAGAGCAGTTGAAGCCCTGAGCCAAGGTCTGGAAACCAGACAGGCAGGACAGTCATAAGGAGCAACGAGACCCTGGCTTAGCTGGAGCTGAGGACAAGTGAAGGGGCAGCACAAGATAAGGCTCAGATAAGGGCCCAGACACCAGTCTAAGGCATCTAGACTGACCCTTGGGTAGAAGGGCTGTAATGACAGGAGGGATCCACAGGGGCTGCAGTGGGATGGATGGTGCCAGGGGCCTGGACGACCATAGGAAGAGCTGGGCCTGCTGTGGCCTCCAGGCCCCACATAAGTAGGGCACACGGAATCTAGAGCACAGCTCACTGCCTTCAGTGGGGTTCGCTACCACTGTCTGCTCTCTCTCCACTCTGGGCGGCTGAATTATCCTTGATGGGTCCTAAAACTGCCTCCTTTAGGTTTCCAGGGAGACTCTGCATTCTCATTGTCTGGAGATCAGAGAACAAAACCAAGGTCACCTCTCTAGACCTTTGCCCCCAGCCTGTATCCTCTGTTAGAAAGACCTTGCTTCATCTCTCCACCTGTCAAAATCCTCCCAGTCCAAAGTAGGTCTTGTGTGCTGGCACAGGACAATCTGCAGGATATGCTTTTAAGGGGAAAGGAGCAAGATATGGGACAGTAGGTGCCGTTCCCCTACGGGGTAAGAAGAGACGGTTGAAGTGAGAGGTAGTATGCATTAATATGGCTTCCCCGGTGGCACAGACAGTAAAGAATCTGCCTGCAGTACAGAAGACCCAGGTTTGATCCCTGGGTCAGGAAGATCCCCTGGAGAAGGGAATGGCTACCCACTCCAGTACTCTTGCCTAGAAAATTTCATGGACAGAGGAGCCTAGTGGGCTACAGTCCATGGGGTTGCAAAGAGTCGGACACGACTGAGCAACTTCACTTTCACTTTTCATTTTCATGCATTGGAGAAGGAAATGGCAACCCACTCCAGCGTTCTTGCCTTGAGAATCCCAGGGACAGGGGAGCCTGGTGGGCTGCCGTCTATCGGGTCGCACAGAGTCAGACACAACTGAAGCGACTTAGCAGCAGCAGCAGCAGCAGCTGCCTTTTTGGAGGGGCCTGGGTTCTGGGGTAGAAGAGAGTCTTACTTTTTATTCTATCTCTATCTTTTTTATCCCTAGAGCTATCTCAATCTATCTACCTATCTAGCTACCTGTCTACTGAGTTGGCCGAAAGAGGGAATATCTTACAGAAAAACCCAAATGAACTTCTTGACCAACCCAATATATGCTTTTTTTTAAGTCCTAGGGTCCTCAAGGCCAAGCTCAATACTACCTTCCCAAACACCTTGACTCCTAGAGACCCAAATGCATTTAGTGGATGACAAACCGTTTTCCATGTGTCATGGCTCCTAGGAGCTGGGTGAGAGGTCCAAATGCTCCCTTTTCCCCACTAAGGGACCTTGAGGCAAAAGGGTTATCCAGTCCTGAGGCCATCATTGGGTGGATATCCCAGGGAGACTTCCTTCCTTTCTCTGCCCAGCGGGAGCCCCAGACAGAGGGGAGCATGTAGGACACGAGCTGCCCTCCCCACCCATGACGCTCACCATCCTGAATGACGCAGTTGGCGAGGAGGTCCTTAATGGTGTCTGCGTAGACCAGTCGCATGCGCCGGCGCTCAGCAGCCACGCTGTGCTCTGTCTTCTCCTCTTCCGTCCGCGGCATGGTTGGCTTCAGCTTCACCTGTGGCGGGGGCGGAGTGGAGGGTTTCAGGACAAATTCCCTGAAACAGCACGAGGGCGTGCCCCCCTAGGATTGCAAGGAGATCAAACCAGTCAATCCTAGAGGAAATCAACCCTGAATATTCATTGGAAGGACTGATGCTGGAGCTGAAGCTCCAATACTTTGGCCACCTGATGCAAAGTGCCGACTCTTTGGAAAAGATCCTGATGCTGGGAAAGATTGAGGGCAGGAGGAGAAGGGGATGGCAGAGGATGAGATGGTTGGATGGCATCACCGACTTGATGGACATGAATCTGAGCAAACTCTGGGAGAGAGTGAAGGAGGGGGAGCCTGGTGTGCTATGGTCCATGGGGTCACAAACAGTTGGACACAACTTAGTGACTGAACAACAACTGTCCCCCTAGTAATCATCTCACACCTGGGGCTCCTGGATGGTTACAAGTCTTGTCCCCTCTTTGTCCCCATCTTCCATCTCCATGTTGACTGATATATCATTTTCACCCTCCTGTGTCCCCTGAGCCCATTCTTGGGCAAAGGAACTGTGGATGAGGAGTGTCAAGGCAGGACATGGAAGGCAACAGAAAGACCTGGAGAATCCTGCAGTGAGGTGCATGGGGAGAGAAGGGGAAAAGCAGAGCAGGAAGGCACTTGGGGATCAACCAAAGTGGGGGATGGGCCTTCTTCTGGAAGCTATGGATTCCCTGCTGCACCCCCATCTCTACCACTCTACCAACCCCCAGAATCGTAGCCCTGGAAAGGCACCCAGGTGGCCTGGCAGCATAGAGTGGTCAGGTATAGCCACCTACCTTGGAGAGCTCCTTGTGGGCCACAAAGGTGGCTAAGGCCTTGCACACACACCACTGCTTCTCAGAGCACAGGTCCTCAGAGGCCACCTGGATGCCCACCTGGAAAGGCAGAGCAAGGTGGACAAGTGAGGAGGGAGGAACTAGAATCCTACAGCTTGAGATGGGAAGCATCACCAGGCCCGGCTTCTGGTATTTCTGTATCACCTACCAAGTCCAGGGGGCTAGAGACGTGGGATAGGTTCTGATTCTGGCCCTGGCTCCCTGGGGAACCTTGGGCATGTCAATTCCTTTCTCTGGGCCTCAGTTTCCTCATCTGTAAAATGGGAATGATTGTACCTACACTTACAGGGTTATTGAGAGGATCAAAATGAGACTGTGTTATGAAAGGGCTTGAAGTAAGTTAATTTAAGTGTTGGCTAAATTGGAAGGACAGAGTTTGGGGGTTCATAGGAGGACCTTGAGCCCTTATGGGGTGTCCAGAGCTACAGTCAAGATTCTGCTATCCAAGCCTCAGTGTGCCTCAGTAACCACTGGCCCAGCTGGGTAAAGTTGCCTGGGCCTGACGTCCATAAGTGGGAAGTAGAGGCCCTTCCTCTTTGTGCGTCACCAAAGAGTTCTCTCATTAAACCTTCCACAATCCTGCAGCATAGGAATCATGTGCCCATTTTACAGATGTGAAGACAGAGGCTGTGGGAGGTAAGCTAATGGACCAAAGTCTACCTCTCTCACTGCTTCAGCCCACTGACGTCAGGGCTAAGCACAGTGGCTGTCCTCCCTGCATTCACCTGGCTGCTGAACAGAGGGTCTGACACTAGGGCAAGGCCCAGGAAGCTGGAAGTCAAGGCCCACAGTGGAATCCACATCGCTTCGGAGACCAGAGGCATGTTCCTCCCCATCCCTGGCCTCAGTTTTCCCTTCTGTGTTATGGCCATTGGAAAGTTAGATCCCTAGATCCTCCCAAACTTGCCAGCTATTTCAGAACTCTGTATCCTCAGCCAGGGAGCTGTGAGTATGAACACGCATGTACCCAGCCTGGGGGCCGAGAATGAAGAGAAAGTGGAAACCACCCACCCAGTGGCTCACCTCCATGCTAGAGTTGAAGGCCCGGTTCACCTTGGCCTTGATATTCACCACTTGTCCAACACTGAGGAGGGAAAAGCAAGAGATGAGCCACCCAGAGGGACAAAAAGAGAGAACAGGGGCCTCAGATACTTATGGGGTCTCTGCCGAGGGGAACTAGCCAAAAAATGTTACAGCGTACAGAGCTTATTCACATCTATGATGCTACCAAAGCAAGTTGGCAAGACAGTGTTAGCACCCCATTTTACAGGTGAGGAAGCTGAGGCAAGAGAAGTGGCATGTCATTCATCTCCCCCTTCCCCCTGCTCCCCCTAGTCCAGTGAACGCTCAATATTCTCTTTGCTCTCAACTCAACAGTCCCTCCTAAGGAAAGCTCCCCCACCCCCACCTTCTTATAGCCCCCCAAATTTTACCCTCCTAATACAGATCACTATAAATAATAATAATGAAAAAGTTTAAAATATTGCAAGAATTACTCAAATGTGACACAGAGACACTACATGAGCCAATGCTGTTGGAAAAATGAGGTCAATAGATTTGCTCAATGCGGGGTTGCTACAAAACTTCAAGCTGTAAAAAACGCAAGCTCTGCAAAGTGCAATAAGATAAGGCATGCCTGTATTTATCCACATACAGATAAAGCAAATTTAGCAAACTGTTAATTACTGACTCTCAGTGGTAATGATCACACCACTATTCAACTTTTCTATAATTTTGAAAGTTTTCATGATAAAATATTAGGAAAAGAACTTCCCTGACTCACCAATACAAAGAAAATCTATTTTTGGCGGTGCTAAAATATGACCCTTCCCCTTCCTCCTCCTCCCCTCTCCTCTTCCTCTCTAGCCTCCCCTAAAGCCAAGCAGTCACCCATTTGGACCCCCAAGCTTCTCTTCCTTCCTGTCTTCCATCTCACAGCTCAGGTCAAAATTGGCTCCATCCCCAAAGTCACTGCCCAGCCTCCTTGGGGGCCCCTTCAAGCCCCTAGTTTCCCAAAACCCCTCCAGAGGCAGCGCCTATAGACAAATCTGACCTTTTCAGCCAGTTATAATAGAGCCCTTCTGCAGGACCAATACTCTTGGCAGAGAGAGGAACATGTTAAATGACACCACAGTGATGCTAATAGTAAAACCCAGATGATGGAGAACCCTAGAGAGCAAATGACCAAGGTTCTTCAACAAACAAACTTCAAGAAAAAACAGAGAGAGAGAGACAGGGAGTGGGAGGAGGAAGGAGAGGGTGATGGCGGAGATGTAGGGCCTACAGGTTAAAAAAAGGACTTGAGGGAATTCCCTGGCAGTCCAGTAGTTAGGACTCAGTGCTCTCACTGCTGGGGACCAGGCTCCATCCCTGGTCAGGGAACTTGATCCCATAAGCCATGAAGCATGGCCAAAGGGAAAAAAAGACTTAAGAGAACAAGTAACCAAATGCAACCTTATTTGCATCATGACTTGAACAAAAGAACGCAAAAAACTATAAAGCAAAACAAAACAAAACAAATTCAAGAGACACTGTGGGCAACTGAACACCGACTGGATATTTGATGTTGGTGAGAAATTGTTCATTTTGTTTAGGGGTAGTAGTGGTATTTTTATGTTTTTTAAAAGTTCTTATTCCTTAGAGATGCATTTTGAGGCATTTTTAAATGGCTAAAGCAAAAACAAGCAAACAAAACACCTTTCCCAGCTTTCCTCAGGTATGGCCAGGACTTTCCAGGTCACCGACCATGTGCCAGGCCCCTCTCCAGCTTGCCCTCACACCCACACCCTCCTCTGCCCAGACTCACCTCCACTCTCCTGGGTCCTATGGCAGGCCCATGCATCACTACACGCCCCACCCCAGCCTTCTCTGTCATTGCTCCTCAGCTGTCAGATCCTGTTGTGGCAGCAGAGACTCAGAGTTGACCCAGACACAGCTCCACTGGCCTACAAATTCTCACTGCATACAGTACTGCAGGCAGCTCAAATACCTCCTCCAGGAAGCCACCCATGACTACCCTCTGTGGCACTCACTATGTGCTGTGCTCAGTCACTCAGTCGTGTCCAACTCTTTGAGACCCCATGAACCGTAGCCCACCAGGCTCCTTATCCGTGGAATTCTCCAGGCAAGAATACCGGAGTGGGTAGCCTATCCCTTCTTCAGGGGAACTTCCTAACCCAGGAATAGAACCAGGGCCTCCTGCATTGCAGACGGATTCTTTACCAGCTGAGCTACCAGGGGAGCCCCTGTGCCACCAGGCATGCACGCTTTCAGTCGTGTCCAACTCTTTGCAACCCTATGGACTATAACCCGCCAGGCCCCTCTGTCCATGGGGACTCTCCAGGCAAGAATACTAGAGTGGGCTGTCATTTCCGTTTCCAGTGCCTCTATCACTACAGTCACTCAGTCGTGTCCAACTTTTTACAGCCCCATGGACTGCAGCACGCTAGGCCTCCCTGTCCATCACCAACTCCCGGTGTTTATTCAAACTCATGTCCATTGAGTTAGTGATGCCATCCAACCATCTCATCCTCTGTTGTTCCCTGCTCCTCCCGCCTTCAATCTTTCCCAGTATCAGGGTCTTTTCAAGTGAGTCAGTTCTTCGCATTAGGTGTCCGAAGTATTGGAGTTTCAGCTTCAGCGTCAGTCCTTCCAGTGAATATCCAGGACTGATCTGCTTTAGGATGGACTGGCTGGATCTCTTTGCTGTCTCTCAAGGGGCTCTCAAGAGTCAACTCCAGCAGCACACAGTGCCTCTATACCCACCCTCAAAAACAGAGGCAATGTAGCCCATTGGTTGGGCTTCCCAGGTGCCCCAGTGGAAGAAGAATCCACCTGCAATCCAGAAGACGCAGGAGACACAGGTTTGATCCCCGAGTTAGGAAGATCCCTGGAGGAGGGCATGGCAACCCACTCCAGTATTCTTGCCTGGAGAATCCCATGGACAGAGGAGCCAGGTGGGCAACAGTCCTTAGGGTCACAAAGAGTTGGACACAACTGAAGTGACTGAGGACGCCTGCATGCAGAGCCTACTAGGTAAGAGCAAGCTCTCTGGGGCCAGACTGCCTTGCCTGTAGTATATCCTGAGTTCTCCACCAGCTGTAAGACCCTAAGTAAGTTACTTTACTTCCCTGTGCCTCAGTTTCCTCACCTGTAAAAGGAGGATACTAATAGCCAGGATCTCAGTCTTGTTCTGAGGACTTAGTAAGTTAATTATCAATAGTAAAAAGACATTACAGTTATTATAAAATGTTGAATATAGTTCCTTGTGTTATACAGTAGGGCCTTCTTCCCCCCCTTTTTTAAAACTGGAGTATAATTGCTTTACAATGCTGTACACCTGAAACTAACAGAATATTGTAAATCAACCATCTTCCATGTAAAAAATTGTTCACATGGTTTTAAAAAGGCTTACAAATAACTCATCAGTAGGGGCTCATTAGGACTTCCCTGGTAGTTCAGCTGGTAAAGAATCTGCCAGCAAAGCAGGAGACCTGGGTTTGATTCCTGGGTTGGGAAGATCCCTCAGAGGTTGGCATGGCAACCCACTCCAGTATTCTGGCCTGGAGAATCCCCATGGACAGAGGAGCCTGGTGGACTGTAGTCCATGGGGTCACACAGAGTTGGACACGACTGGGCAACTAAGCACAGCACATGGGTTCATTAACTGTGACAAAGGTACCATATGAATGTAAGATGTTATAGAAACTCTGTACCATCTACAGTGTTTTTGTAAATCAAAAACTATTCTAAAATAAGATATTCAAAAATGAGTACTGCAAAGCACCCATATGTCAAAGATCCTTATTTGCCCGGAATTTACCCCTGTGAATTGAAATTATGTTTCTTTATCTGCCTTCCTGTAGACTGGGAGCTCCTGGGGCACAGAGACTATGTTCCAGTGGACTTTGTAGACTCCAAACCCAGCATGGGCCCTGGTCCAAAAAAGGCACAGGTAGTGAGGAATGACTGAATGAGTAAGCACAGGGACTGGCCAAACTTCTCCTTAACCACGACGCATGGGGCACCAGGAAGTCCTGGATAGGTTTTGGCACTTGATTTCTCAGGCACTGATGGTTCAGAAGCAGGCCTGGAGGCCAGAGTACTGCAGGCAGCCCCTGCAGCCTGCCCTGGGCTGAGGCTTGGCATGCTCCTTGGGTCCTAGCAAAACTGTGCGAAGACCAAGCTCCGTACAGTGTAATGAAAACCCTTCTAATCGGTACAGACATCAAACAAACAAAACTAGTAGGTAATGAGACCCCCATTCCTGGAGGTATGTGAGCAGAGGCTGAATGGTCCAAGCTTGTGGCTCAGGCTCTGCCAAGGCACCTTGTCTAGGGACCTCCCTACAGTCTGATGACCAGTGACCCACAGAGAACAGCCAAGCTCCAAAAGGCATTCACTGATTAAGTCTAACCAGCACCCTTGAATATTCATTGGAAAGACTGATGCTGAAGCTGAAACTTCAATAATTTGGCCACCAGATTTGAAGAGCTGACTCATTGGAAAAGACCCTGATGCTGGGAAACCTTGAGGGCAGGAGGAAAAGGGGGTGACAGAGGATGAGATATTTGGATGGCATCACCAACTCAATCGACGTGAGTCTGAGCAAACTCTGGGAGATAGTGAAGGACAGAGAAGCCTGGCGTGCTGCAGTCCATGGGGTTGCAAAGAGTTGGACATGACTTAGTGACTGAACAACAGCTTCCATTTTGAAGATAAGAAAACTGAGGACCAGAGAAAGAGATTGACTTCCCCAAAGTCACACAGCACCCCATGCCGCAGCATGAGCAACATCCAACTCCCAAGCTGGCTGAGGGAGCCCACCCCACGGCACCTGGCCACAGGGGCAGCTCCTAGTGCACTGCTGTCCCAGAAACCTTGCAGATGGGTCATGGCTCTGGAAAAGCTGCCCCCCATCCATCTGCAAAGGCCCTCAGCTGAGGCAGGTGCCAGGCAGCACACAGGCTGATAAGGCAGGAGATGGGGGAAGAGCTCTGGGCTTGTGATGGGGAGACCAGAAAGAGAGGCAGGAAACCACTTACCTGATGGTGTGCTCAAAATAGATGTCGTCCATGGAGGCTGTGACGCAGGGGCACCCTGCATGCCTCTCCGCTGGCATCAGGAGAAGAAAGCCATCCGTTAGCAGCTTCCCCATGGCCCAGGCCTCTGATCCAATATCAGACCCTCCTAGCTAAGGCCTGCCTCCTCGCTTGCACCCCCACCACTCTTTACTTTCCTCACCGTGATTACAACACCCTGACCCTGTCTTACTTATCTGGGTTTTGTCTGGCTAGTGCCTCTCCCTTCTGCTAGACCGCAAGTCACTCAAGGGCAAGGAATTTCGCCCATCTTGTTCACTGCTGTGCCCAGTCCTGGAGCAGTGCCTGGCACGCAGTACTCAATAAGCAGCCGCTGAATGAACGCTCATGCCTCTACTTCCTGACTTCCTCGAGTGCCCAGACAACCTCACCCACCTTTGTCTGCTTGCCTGAGTCACTCTCATCCTGAGGACTCTGCTCCCAGGCCTGAGTCTTTCTAGAATTCCTTCTCTACTTCCAGGGATGGGTCAGGGTTGTCTCAGGTCTGTTCTCCTAGGGCCCCAGTTCCGCCTCCCTTTCCCAACCCCTATCAGACAGTGCAAGGGGACAGTTAGGCCTCCTGTCTGCACCCCCGCTACCATCAGTCTGGGAACTACCTGTGGGCTGGAGAATACTAGGGCATCGAAGGCAACAAAATGAGCTCCATCCAAGCTCCACTCAACCCTGCCCAATGCCATGGGCTTTGCTACTGTCAGCCTCGGAGCAACCACGTCTAATGCTACGCTGCATCAGAGCAGGGACCCTAGGGTCCAGGACCAGCACTCAGAGCCCTGGGGGTTTGCAGGCAAGAGGGTGGGCCCAAGCTGAGCGTGTGGAACTTGAAGAGGGCATCACAGGCAGGTGGAGCAGCCTGAGTGAAGGTCGGGATGAGAGAAGAGGGCGACGCTCAGGAAGGGCCTCTCCCCTGGTGTGTGTGGCCAGGGCCGGGAAGGCAGCCATGCCGGGTTCAGCCTCACCAGACAGGCAGGCAGTGGCATCGATCCACTTGAGCAGCTGCCCGACGCTCAGCTCGCCACGCTGGTTGGTGTGGCAGGGCAGCACCAGCTGGCTCATCTGCACCTCCGTGGGGTTCCGGTAGCCCTCGCCGTCTGCCATGTTGTCGCTGTCAGTGCGTGAGGCCGACTTCCGGGATGTGCGGTTGGAGAACACGGAGGCCAGGCCCTGGGGAGCAGGCGGGACGGTCAGCTCACAGCAGAGTCTCCAGGTCTGCCAGCCCCTGAGATCCCCAAGACCACTTGCCAAGAGAACCTAACTCCAAGAGTGGCCAGCACCCTCCAGCCCAGGGTCTCAGACCCCAGGGGCTCTCTGGATGCCCCTACTAGGCCCAGCTTCCTTTTAGCCACAAATTTCATGTTAACATATCCTTGCACCTGAGGGAGGGGGTGGGGAGAAAGGGATGGAGCAGAGTATTAATTCAAGTGTAGGCCAGCTTTTTCAAGTTTTGCCTCAGATTCACCTTCGTTCTGGCAAGATTTCCCATCTCTATTCAGGGAGGCCTAGTAAGCGCCCCGCTATGGGGCTTCCCTGGTGGCTCAGTGGGTAAAGCCCTATGGGCTTCCTTGGTATCTCAGCTGGTAAAAAATCCACCTGCAATGCAAGAGGCCCCAGTTTGATTCTTGGGTTGGGAAGATCCCCTGAAGAAGGGATAGGCTACTCACTCCAGTACTCCTGGGCTTCCCCGGTGGCCCAGATGGTAAAGAGCCTGCAATACGGGAGACCTGGGTTCAATCGCTGGGTTGGAAAGATCCCCTGGAAGGAGGGCATGGCGACCCACTATAGTATTCTTGCCTGGAGAATCCCCAAGGACAGAGGAGCCTGGGGGTCTACAGTTGATGGGGTCACAAAGAGTCTGACATGACTGAGCAACTAAGCGCAACACAGCACAGGGAGCCCTACAATAGTCAAGCCCAGGGATTTGCTCCTATTTCATCCCATAAGGACCCTTTCCTCGGGCTCTTCATGTTTCAGATGACATCGGAAGCAGCACCTCGGCTGGTGCTTATCCGTTGTCAACACTTGGCTCTACTGACAGGGAGGGCTCCAGGCAGTCACTGACCAGCTGTCTGATCCAGACCAGGGCTGGAACAGCTGCCAGCTGGAGAACCAGCAGAGAAAATCCTAGAACTCATGAATAAGCGGAAGAGTCTCTGCCCAGGGTCCAACTTGGGAGTCTTACTTGCCAGGCAACAGAGGTAGGCATGCCTGGCAGTCCCCTGGATGGGGTGGGATGAGGAAGGGGAGCTGACCTGCCATCCTGTCTCTCTGGCCAGCTTTCCCTCATCACACTGTGAACAGAGCTAGGGACACCTGCCGGTGTGAGAAAAATGACAAGTAGGGATAGGCACATGGGTTCCAGTTTTCATGCATACGTGCGTGCTAAGTCGCTTCAGTCATTTCCGACTCCTTACAACCCTGTGGACTGTAGACCCCCAGGCTCCTCTGTCCATGGGATTCTCCAAGCAAGAATACTGGAGTGGATTGCCATGCCCTTCTCCAGGGGATATTCCCAACCCAGGAATCAAACCTGCAACTCTTACATCTCCTGCTTTGGCAAGAGGGTTCTTTACCCCTAGCGCCAAATGGGAAGCCCTCCAATTTTCATGGTGACTGCCAGTTGTGGTGATAAGTCTCTGCTAACATTTATAAAGTGCTTATAAAGTATCAGATACTCTTCACTTTACAAGTCCTAATTCAAATTTTATCCATATAACAAACCTCTGAAAGAGGTACATTATTATATTCATTTTAAAGATTAGGAAACTGAAGTGCAAGTAAGTGCCAAGCCCAGCTGTGACTCCAGAGGTCTAGCCACTGCGACTGAGGTCCTACTCACCACACTACACTGCCTGCAGGGCTTCCAGGGACCCAAGATGAGGAATCCAGGGCCCTGGATGTGGATTCAGCAGCAAAAAGTGCTATGACCTATATTGACCCTGCTACTGCTACAGGATGGGGGCAGTGATGGCTCAGGGAAAGGACGGGTCTCATTCTGGGGTGCTATACTCTTTGGATAGCTCCCTTCACAAGGATTCCACAGCTAATTCAATAAATTCACAACACACCAAGTTGACTTGCTTAAGGTCACTGACCCCTAAGAGGTAGCCCTGGGATTTGAACCAAGCTAGTCTGACCCAGAACAGCTTGTGGGTTCCTTGGAGAGGCAGCTCCTTGCCAAGGGCCCCTGGATATCAAGTGCAGTGCTGGGGACCAAAATGAGACAGAAGAGGGCAGCTGCCCCAGGAGCTTGCAGCCTGGGTGGGGACCTGCGGGCACCAGGCTGCCAGGCTGTTGTAAGCAGCTTCCAGACCACTGCGATCCAAGCAGCAGGAGCTGTCACCATGGTAACCATTGCCAAGGCATTTCCAGCCTGGTATGTGCTGGGGGCTGCCTGGATGTGGATTTGAGTGGCTGACTTTCTAGGTGTGGGAGAGGGTAGAGGGAGGAGGCAGGCAGACTGTGTTTACCCACACTCTTCCCAAGCCCCTCCCACAGCTAGTTCTGGGACAAACATTCCAGAAAGAAGTCCTGGAGAAAGCAAGATGGAAGCAAGATGCAGAGAGTAAGGGGAAGAAGAAAATCAGAGTATGTGGAGTTTCTGGGCAGTTCCAGATGTGCACACAGGGAAGATCCCACCCGCCCCAACACAGCGTCCCTGCTGTTCAAGCCTGTTCTCACCCACTGCCTCGCTGAGTCGTCATGAGGCAGGCAGAGGGTAAAGACCATTTACCCCATTTTACAGATGAGCAAAGTGAGGATGGCCAAAAGTTGTAGACCAGCAGTCAGGACACCTGAGTTCTAATCCTCTCTACTTCCCACCTAGCCAATCCCCACTCGTCAGTTCAGTTCAGTTGCTCAGTCATGTACAATTCTTTGTGACCCCATGGACTGCAGTACGCCAGGCTTCCCTGTCCATCACCAACTCCCGGAGCTTACTCAAACTCACATCCACTGAGTTGGTGATGCCATCCAACCATCTCATCCTCTGTCGTCCCCACTCCTACCAGCCTCCTATTTCCTGTTTTGTGAAACAGAAGTCCCACCCATTGACGTCTACATGCCTGGAGGCAGGATCTTTGCCTTGTCATTCTGTTCATTCATTCACTCACTCATTCATTCTCCAAGCACTTCCTCTGTATTAAAGTGAAAGTCGCTCAGTCGTGTCTGACTCTTTGCAACCCCATGGACTACACAGTCCATGGAATTCTTCAAACCAGAATACTGGAGTGGGTAGCCTTTCCCTTCTCCAGGGGATCTTCCTAACCCAGGAATCAAACCGGAAAGTCTCCTGAATTGCAGGCAGATTCTTTACCAGCTGAACTGCCAGAGAAGCCCCTCCCTCTGTATTGGACCCTCTCAAACACTGAGCTTATAAGAAAAACTGGGCCAGTCCTTTGAGAAGCTCCCACTCTAGTTCTCATGCTTAGAAGTGCCTGGCACCCAGTAGGACCACATCAAAGATTTATAAAGGGATGTCTAGAGACAGACTTGAGTTAAAATCCTAGCCCTGCCCTTCAGAGTGCTATGTGATCCTAAGCAAGTCCCCGCTCCTCTGAGCCTCATCTGTCACTTGCCAGGCAGGGCCCAGGGGAGACTGCCAGTCTCCAAGGCATCTCAGCCCTGGTTCCAGGATTCTGGGGTCTAATCTTGCAGGGCTCTGGCATGGCCAGCTGAGCTTTCTAACAAGGAAGCTAAGGAGCTCTGTCACTTGTCAGGCAGGAAATACTGTGCTCTGAGAAGGGCGGAGCTCCCACCCTGGGGCTGGCAGAGGAACAAGCCCCACTGTGCTCTGGCCCCACCTCCCTCAGAGAGAGGAGTGCTGAGCCCCTGGAGCATGGGCCGAGGGGAAAAGCAGCACAGCCTCCAGACTCCAGCAGCTTCCTGGGGCTCCAAGGAAGTCTGCCACAACAGGGCAGGCCAGGCCAGGCGGCCTCCCAATCCCTTGGTGGGCAGGCAGCCAGCCAGGGAGGACGGGGCGTGTGTGGGCTCAGCAGGGTTTGGCCAATGAGGCCCCAGAGCCCAGCCACTCCTCTCAGGGCCAGTCACGGGGAAAGCAGAAGCCCTGGGCAGAATCAGGGCCTGGGGCAGCCAGGAAGGCTGAGCCAGGACAGCTGACAGGGAGGACAGGGCCTGCATGAAGGTGGGGAGGGCATCTAAGGGTCAAAGACGTGCGCTCTCAGATGGCAGCCATGCCAGGCACTGGCGCCCAGCCGCAACAGTCCTGGCCAGATTGAGCAAGGCCAGATGAGGCCCCAGCCGGCTATACTGCGGGCTCTGTGTCCCTTCTCCTCAGCCAGAGTCATGTGACAGACCAGCTGGGTCAGAGCAAGAAAGGCCACCTTGTCCCACCCTCTCATGGCTGGGGACACTAGGGGAAAGGCTAAAGTAAAGGGAAAGCCTCTTAGGCCACAAGGCTCCTTCTGGGCAACTGGACAACCATCCCACACCACAGATTTAACCTGGACCTCTTCTGTCCCCCCAAGTAGCCAAGCTCCAGGGATCCAACCCCTTGAACTCTTGGTCTGCCCCCCCACCCCACCCCGCTCAGCCCCCACACTCTGATGCGCTCAGGCCCCTGCACTGCTCACTCACTGGGCTGCTTCCACAGCCCGTTCACGGGCCTCCAGTCTCTCCACCTCCTTCCAGGCCTCTACACAACACTGAAGGGCTCTTTCCAAAACCCCAATCCACCAACTTAACCACCACAACCTACTGTGTCCTGCCTTCCGGGAAGCTAGACCCAGTCCGCACAACTGGGACCTTGTTCTGACCCGTAGGGCCATACAGACTTTTCTGCAGCGCAAGCCTGAGAAGGCACCTCTGCTGCTCAAAATCTCTCAGCGGCTCGCCACGGCTCTGCCTACTCTGCCCCTCCTGCCACTGCCCCGCAGCTGCTCTCCCAGCTCCAGAGCACACTCTCAGTACCTCTGCCTAGGACCCCTTCATCTGTTCTACCTGCCAAGTGAGTCCTTCCTCCTACCCCCTCTCCAGCACCCCTTCCCCATGCCTGCCTCCTCCCCCAGGGAGAGTTAGGGCCTCCCTGGACCCCGCAGCCTCACCATCTCCATCACAGCACTGACCAAGGCATGCAGCCACTATTTTCACAGCCACCTGCTCTACCAGACAGGCATTCCCACAGGACAGGGATGGACATAGGCCTGGCACAGAGCAGGTGCCAAATTAACGCCTGCTGCTGCTGCTGCTGCTGCTGCTGCTGCTGCTAAGTCGCTTCAGCCGTGTCCGACTCTGTGCGACCCCATAGACGGCAGCCCACCAAGCTCCTCTGTCCCTGGGATTCTCCAGGCAAGAACACTGGAGTGGGTTGCCATTTCCTTCTCCAATGCGTACATGCATGCTAAGTCGCTTCAGTCATATCCAACCCTGTGCGACTCCATGGACAGCAGCCCACCAGGCTCCTCTGTCCACAGGATTCTCCAGGCAAGAACACTGGAGTGGGTTGCCATTTCCTTCTCCAAAATTAACACCTACAGGAGAGGAAAAGAGTGGTGACAAGGGCAGCCTTGGACCTGAGACTTGAGGAAGAGGACAGTCTGAGGTACAGGAAGGATTGGAGAAGAGCAGAAAACAAAAGCAGGAGCAGCAGGGGCTCTGGTGACAGAGTGGCTGGGGCAAAGGGCAACAGGTGGGAAACTCCTAGGCACCTGTGCGGGTGGAGACAGAGGCGGGGATGGGGGTGGGGCAGAGTCCCCAGAAACCAAAGAAGACCCCTGGAGAAGGGTGTGCCCTACAGTGATCAGCAGGAGAATGTAGAGACCAGCCAGCAGAGAGAACATCTCAGGGACTTCCCTGCCTATCCAGTGGTTGAGACTCTGCATTCCCAATGCAGGGGGCATAGGTTCAATCCCTGGTCAAGGAACTAAGGTTTCCCACATCACTAACCCCCACATGTCACAACTAGGAGCCCATGCTCCACGAGAGCAGCTCACACGCACCACAACTAGAGAAAAAGCCCACGTGCCGCAAAGAAGACCCAGCCCAGCAAAAACATAAATAAACCAAAGAACCACCTCAAAGAGCAGGCCTGGAACAGAGGAGGCCCACCAGCCCCAGAGGGGAGGAGCTGGCCTGGGTAACCTCTCAGCTCACTTACCATGCCACAGGGCTGTGCACAGAGAGCCCCTGGAGATCAGCCTGGCCTGGACTCAAGTCAACTAACTCAGGTGCCTTCAGGCAGGCTGCTCAGCCTACCTCTGTGGGCCTCAGCTTCCGTAACTGCAAGAAATGGGATCATAATACCTACATCCAGGGTCATCATGGGGATGAAATTAAAGATCAACTGCTCACAGCTCCTAGTACACACCTGCCACGCAGCTAACATTTACTGAGCACTAAGGTTAGCATTATAAAGCTGAGTTTGGGCTTCCTACCAAAATATAGCTAGGAGACTCCTAAACAGAGTTCAAACCAGACTGTTTACATAGTACTTTCTCATGCATGAGTTCACCAGAACCTCATGGCAACCCCATGAGGAGGCAAGACTGGTAGCCAGTTTGAGAGGTTCTGTGAGAATTCAAAGAATCAGTGATAGAGTAGCAGGGATTCAACTGCAGGGCAGGAGACCCCACATGGCCCTGCTCCGCCCACTCTCCGTCCCAGGCCTCTCTCCAAGGGCTGGGGACTGGAAGGCGGGCCCAGGGGTGGGGGGGTGGGGGGTTGGAGGTGGGGAAAAGCACCTTGGCCCACTGCCAGCCAGGCCTCAGGAGAGCCAGGCCCTCCTAGAGTGTGAGGGAGCTGCCCAAGTTGGTTCCCTGTCCCCACAAAGGTGGCTCCAGGCTCTCAGAGCCACCAGTTGCCTTCCAGCAGTTTTCCCACCAGCAACACAGAAGCATCTGTCAACCTCCTAAACACCCCTTCAATCCTATTCCCTGTCTTCTCCCCCAAAAAGGCTCTGAGGCAGCCTGCACACTCATACACCCTGAGTATGTACAGAGGCCCAAAATGTAAACAGAGCTAAGGAGCCAAATAAGGGAGGAGCGATTACATCAGGAATGCGTGTGTCGTGCTAAGTCACTTCAGTCATGTTTGATTCTTTGCGACCCCATGGACTGCAGAGTGCCAGGCTCCTCTGTCCATGGGATTCTCCAGGCAAGAATATTGGAGTGGGTTGCCATTTCCTTCTCCAGGGATCTTCCTGACCCAGGGATCGAACCCGGGTCTTCTGCATTGCAGACAGGTTCTTTATCCTCTGACCCACTAGGGAAGCCACGTGAGGAAACCAGTTGCACAAAGATGCTGCCATAAAGAACTGCATTTGGCTTTGAGATTCCCAGTAGACAAGGGTAAAAAGGGTAGCAGTGGGTACCAAACTCTGAGATGAAAAGTGGGTACACTTGTCTGTGAAGCCAGCATGAGGGCTGGGAGGACATCGGTGGTCCATAGGCTTCTGATGGCCATATATCATCAGATGACACCTTCATTCTAGAAGATAAATAATGGTCTCCAGTGCCCTATACGCACATCCTCATTTTACTTCTAGCTACAGGGTGTATTGGCACTTGACATTTTTCAAGATTTGGGGGTGAGGAAGGTAGAGAATTAAACCATTAGTTCTTACTAAGAACCTGCTAGATGCCATTCATTTGGTTAGCACTTATTGAACGCCTACTATGTACCAAGTTGTATGCTAGGAGCTTTCACACGTATTCTCTCAGTAATTCTCATACATATCCATATCCTACAACACACTGTTATTCTACCCATTTTACTATGAACAAACCAAGGCTGTGAGAGCCAGTGCATTGTTTCTGAGCACCTGAGAAGTGACAGACAGAATTTAAGACAATCCCAGAAGATGGGACTTCCCTGGGGACCCAGTGGTTAAGACTCCATGCTTTCACCACAGGGGGCGCAGGTTTGATCCCTGGTGAGGGAATTAAGATCCTGCATGCTGTACCAAAAACAAAATAAAATGAAAAAATTTATTCCAGGGCAGTTCCCTGGTGGCCTAGTGTTAGGATTCTCGGCTTTCACTGCAGTTACTTGGGTTCAATCCCTGGTGGGGGAACTGAGATCCTGTAAGCTGTGTGGTGTGGGAAAAAAATGCAATCCCAGACCTACCAGCCAAAGCCCACACTTATATCTCCACAGGCCTTGGAGATGAAGAGATGCTTCCATCTGAAACTCAAGAGAGGGGAGGCAAACTAACCCATGTCACATAGCCAGTCAGTGACCAAGGAGAGAAGAGGCCAGTAGCCTGAGTCCCTGCCCAGAGCCCACAGCCTAGGGCAGGCTGGTCAGCTTTGGTGCTCTCCCAGTGAGGACAGAGGGGGATGGGAGGGTCTTCAACCTGTTCATCCTGCCCCTGACCCTAAATCTGACAGGAAAGGAAGTGGGTAGCGGGTATAATTGAAATTGTGAGCTAAGCCCACCTCTTTTGGAGGTAGAGCTTCATGAGGCATTTCCAGTTTAGCGCCTTCCTATAAAACTGAATATAAGTGGAACTTATATCCATCAGCTTATCATCCTCAGGAGACCTTGGATAGGCTATTTTGCCTCTCTGTGCCTCAGTTTCCTCATCTGTCAAATGGAGCATTTAACTAGAGAGTTACTAAGAACTCTTTTCAAACCATGAAATTGTTTGGCTTATGGGAGGACCTCCTTGACAAGATTCAATACTTTGGCCACCTGATGCAAACAGCCGACTCATTGGAAAAGACCCTGATGCTGAGAAAGATAGAAGGCAAGAGGAGAAGGGGACCACAGATGAGGAGATGGTTGGACAGCATCACCGACTCAATGGACATGGGTTTGAGCAAGCTCTGGGAGCTGGTAAAGGACAGGGAAGCCTGGTGTGCTGCAGTCCATAGGGTCAGAAAGAGGCGGACAGGACTGAGTGACTGAAAAACAAAAGACGTCCTTGACAAGACCCACAGGGCCCTCCAGCCACACCCCCAGTCTTGCTCACACCACACACCCCCAGACAACTGACCGTCTCTCTCCTCATACCCCTCAGGCCGCTGCTTACACCTGTCTGGGGCACTCATCCTCTCCTCTCCACCCTGGAAACGACTACCGGTCCCTCAGCTCCATTATCTCTCCTCTATCCTCAGGCTCCGGCCCCAGGCCTCCACTCTGCAATGCTCTGCATTGTGACAACATTCATTTAACTGTGGGAGTATTTGGTGGACACTGGACACAAAGATCCTTCGGCGGGAGCACTCTACTCCTGGTGTCCGTGGGGCCCAGCACAGAGCCTGGGACACTGTGGACCAAACGAATGAATTGGTTCAGAGGGTCTCCAATTCTCAGTGTCACCCCATGTGGCAGAGAGAATGGAGGCCAGGAAGTCAAGAGAAGTTCCCACTAGAAGTGCTGACCTCTCACCCCATCCTAGAACAGTCGGAACATCACCTGTCTGCCTCCACCCCCAAGGGTAAAAATAGTTTGTCTGAAATCGGACACCTGAGTCATCTGGAGAATTCCTCCTGCCCCATTAAGAAGTCAGCCAGGGGCCAGAGAGGGCAAGGAGGGCATTTCCTGAATGCTTAGCCATTCCTAGCTCATCCGATCCATAGGAAACATTTGAGGTGTTATCACTAGCAGGGTACACAGGCGATCCAGAGAAGTCCCAAATCCAAGGTCACCCAACACTGAACCACAGAGCAGGGATTAAGTGAGGCCCCTGCCTCTATCTACAGGGCAACTCTTGCCTCTGCACCAAGAGTAAAGAGGGTTTGGAGATAGAGAACGACTGCCTGCTGGTATGGATGGGGAAACTGAGGCTCACGGGCTGTCTGCCCAATGTCTTAGGCAAAAGGGCCTGAACTTCAGCAGACCTTAGGTAAATTGATGAGTAGTAGAGGACAATCCCCACCTCATCTTCATCCAAGACTAGTAAGGGTTAAAGGAGATGCCAGGGACTTCCCTGGTGGTCAAGAATCCACCTTCCAATGCAGAGAACACGAATTCTATCCTAGTGTGGGGAACTAAGATCCCACATGCCACAGGGCAATGAAACCCCCGTGTCGTAAATACTGCTCCACACCACAACTAAGACCCGACAGAGCCAAATAAATAAATGTTTTTAAAAACAAATACAGGAGATCCCGAAACTAAAGCACCCAGTTAGCTGTGAGGTGTGGTGCACGTGTGAGGGAGGCTGGAGAAGATGGAGCAGTTGGGCAGGACCAGACTTGTCCTTCCTCCAGCAGGCTTATCACTGCTGGGAAACGAAATGCGGAGATGGAAGGGAGCGTATGGAACGTGCCTTGTAAACCTCAGTGGCTCAGCCCTCCTTTCATTTCAGCACTTCTTGAGTGTGAGTAAGGCCTGCCCACAGGGACAGGACAGCCCGCACAGAGCAAGACAGGGGTTACTTGGGAAATGCTGCTACACGGAGGGGTAGCAGGGGCCTGGCAACCAGGCAGAACCTGCAGGGACTGGCTGTGTGGGGCCAGGATTCAAATTAGCCTCAGCCAACATCCTCAGTTCTGCTTCTCTACACTGTTTGGGCACTGTTCCTACAGCATTTCACAAGAACGACGGATGGCACGTGAGCAACTTTTTAAATCTCTCTGGCCCCAACTTTCTTGTTTATAAAATGGAAAGGTACGCAGGGGAGATGTGACAACAATCGTGCTCCCTTGTTTAATTACTTGATATGTGCAGATGGGGCGCCAGGCATTTTCTGCACCTTCTCTCTCAATCCCCACACAGCCCTAATAGTTAAATGTTGTTATTATTCCTATCTTACAGATGGGAAAACAGGGGCTCAAGAAGGGTAAGTGTCATGCACACACACACACACACACACACACACACACATCATTATAGCCAGTAAAGGGCAGTCAGGACTTGGACCCAAGTTTAACTCAAGGGCTAAGGCTGGCTGGGCGCTTTGCTGTAACTGCCCCTCTCTTCTCTGACACAGCTGCTGTGTCCCTGGCATTCAGGCCCTTTCTCACCCACACATGCCAGGCGGGACCCCTAGGCAAGCTTCCTCCCCATGGACCCTCACACCCTCTGCAGGAAACAGTGATGGTATCATGACCTCCTCCCAGCATAGTCCAGCATCCAGGCACTTGTCCTACTAGACGCTCAGAGTCAGCAGCCTGTGAGGGAGAGAGGTGGCTACCTCCAGAGTGGAAACTGCAAGCTCTCTGTCAGCCAAAACCTGCTGTGCAAATCCTCAGCTCTCTGGAGTAGGAAAAAACCTCATGGACAGCTATATATGCCCTCCCAGACACAGACATCTCAGTCACCACCACCACCCTGCCCAGTGACTGTCCAACATGAGCTTGCTTGCTCTCTGAGACAGGAGGCTCACTCTCTGTTGATATAGACACTTCCCCTGTGTCTACATCCCCTTCTGCCTGACAGCAGATCTGCCTGTCAGAGTTCTTCTATCTACCCCTCTCCAACTGACAGCTGCCTCCCTGCAGCTTTCTTCCTTGGAGCTGTTTGCCACCTCCTACCCCCTACCTCCAGCAGACCCCAGAAAGGGGCAGGAGGGGTCTGTACACAGGCAGTCTGACCCCAAGTGTGACTGGTCCCCACTTTGTGGCCTCTCAGGCAACCCTCTCCAATAGTACCCAGCTTGGAACCCACATTCACAGGCAATACCCCTCCATGGGAGCCCCTGGCAGTGGGGTGGGCCCTTCAGGATTGGTGAAGAGGAGGGCAAGCCTCTCTCCTTCATCAAAGCCCTTTATGCTCCCCCTGCTAGACAGCCAAGACTCCTGCCTGACGCTGCCTCCGAGTCACCATGGCAACGGGTAGCCAGGCAATGGGCCAGGTCCAGCCATCCTGCAAACAAGCCCATTTACCTTGGAGCTGGAAACACCAGTTACAGGGACCAAAAGTCCTCTCCAGAAGGACAAAGTGGGGAGGGAGAGAGAAGGAGAAGAGGGATGGAGGGGAGGAGAGATTGGTTACAAAGAGAAAGAGGGAAAGAAAGAGAGGAAATAGAAAAACCATGAGGTCAAAGAATGGGTGCTGGTAGGGAACAAAGCAAGTAGACACACACACACCAGAGAGAAGTGAGGAAGGCAGGAAAGGGCACCCACCCCCCCCCCCCCCTCCCCAACTGCTCACATTCCTCAAGCCTGAGCTGCTCTCAGCCCTTTGGGACTCTGGCCACAGCTGGGACTTCCTGCCCCAGGAAGCTAACAGCCCATGGCCCCTTGGAGGCCCCAGTTGCTGCTCTGGCCCCCGCAGTCCCCTCTGCTGAGGGACGGTGCCTGCCCTCCCCAGATTGTGGGGCCCCTGTCCCAACCCCAGACAGCACTTACAGGCTGTTTCCTGCTTGGGTCCCCATCGTTCCCCTGAGGCCCAGCCTGTCTCTGATCACCAGATCTCCTGCCCCTCCCCTCATACTCCCACTTCTTGCCCCCAGAGTGTTCAAGAAATCAGTCCCAAGCAGAGCAGAGCGGCAATAATAGGTGTGACTTCATCCACAAAACACACTTCCTTATACTGTGAAAGGAATGAGTCACAGAAGGAGGTCTACCAAGAGGACCCCAACCCTCCAGGGGCTGCTTCCAAGGCCCCAGGCCTGGAGGTGGAAGGGTGAGAGTGAGAACTGGGCCTGGCCTGCTCCCTGGTGGGCCTGCTGAGCTGAAGCAGATGGCCCAGTGGTTCTCTGCTGGGCACTTACCATGTTCCAGGGCCTTCCTCAGCCTCAAGCTCTTTGGCTGTAAGATGGCCTTATCATTCTTGGCCTAGTCTCATTCCCACCCCCATGTGCCCTGAACTGTCTCAGAGGAATCTGAGCCCACAAGAAAGGCTTGTTGAAGAGGGATGATCAGGGCAGAGAGAAAAAGGAAAAACAGGAAGGCACAGGGGGCTGGCAAGAGGAAAACAGACTGTGCTAGAATCCTGGCCCAGCCTCTGTCTCCCTGGATAATTAATTAAGCCACTCTCAGCCTCACTTTGCACATCTGTAAAGTGGGAATAATAATATCATAGTGAGGATTCAATGAGATTATACACAAAATCTTGGACCAAGATCTGACCTGAAGAGTGCTTAAAAAGTAGTACTAGCTCTCCATATTGTTAAAAAGTCAAGGCATTTGTGTGATTTTTGCAGATTCCATACAAAACAGAAATAGACCCACAGTCATAGAAAACAAATTTATGGTTACCAAAGGGGAAAGGGCTGGGGAGGAGGGTAAATTAGAAATTTGGGATGAACAAATATACACTACTATTAATATAGAGTCCCTTAGACAGCAAGGAGATCAAACCAGTCCATCCTAAAGGAAATTAACGCTGAATATTCATTGGAAGGACTGATGCTGAAGCTGAAGCTCCAATCCTTTGGCCATCTGGTATGAAGAGCCGACTCACTGGAAAAGACCCTAAGGCTGGGAAAGATTGAAAGCAAAAGGAGAAGGAAATGACAGAATATGAGATAGTTGGATGGCATCACCGACTCAACGGACATGAGTCTGAGCAAATTCTGGGAGATAGTGAAGGACAGGGGAGCCTGGCATGCTGCAGTCTGTGGGGTTATAAAGAGTCAGACACAAGTTAGCGACTGAACAGTAACAATATATGTAAAATGGATAAACGACAGGGACTTCCTGTATAGCACAGGGAACTGTATTCAGTATCTTGTACTAACCTACAATGGAAAAGAATCTAAAAGGACAGAGGCATTGTCGAAGGACACAGGACATCATCCTAACCGAAGAGCCTGCACTGGTCCCTAGGGTAAGAGATGCCCACCATAAGTGGCCAGACGGCGTTGGCAGAGCCCACAGAAGGCTTCAGGGCAAGGACCCAGGCTTCAGGTGGAGTGGAGAGCTGCAGGAAGCTCCTGGCAATGGTGGGGATCAGATGGGCCTTTCAGCCCCACCCCGGGACAGTCATTTCCAAATAAAATATGCCATCTGCCTACCATCAGGGCTTCATTTCAGCCGTGGATCAAGATGTTGAATAGGATGGCGTCTGTAGCACTCCATGGGGGCCTCCCCCAGATGACCACTCACAGTTTAACCAGACTCAACAAATTCTCATCTCCCAGGCCCCTGAAAGGCTCAAGATGCCTCACTAAGGAAATGGTTTCTTGGAATAGAAGGCAGTGATCACTAGAAACCAGCTTGGGTTTATGGGGAACAAGGCATTCCAGGCCCAAGGGAAGAGTTCACCAGGGCAGGAATAGACATATTGTTGCGTTCGCACAGACCCAGAATGTTGTGAGTGTTCAGTAGACATGAGTTAAATCGAGCCTGGGAGCCATCTCCCACGTTTGTGTGCTCTGTTCAGCATTTGGTTAAAAGACTTGAATGAAGACACACTTGGTCACACATGGCCACCTGAAAGGCTGTAACTTTTAGACAGAAAACCAAACAGATGAAAATGAATGAGTCATGCTATCAACCTGCACCTCAGTTTTTCTGTTGCTATCACTTTGCTCTAAGATATTTGTGTGCCTGGGCTTTCCAGCTGGCCCAGTGGTAAAGAATCCGCCTCCCAATGCAGGAGACGAAAGAGATGCAGGTTCGGTCCCTGAGTCGGGAAGATCCCCTGGAGCAGGAATGGCAACCCACTCCACTATTTTTGCCAAGAGAATTCCATGGGCAGAGGAGCCTGGGGGGCTACAGTCCATAGGGGGTTGCACAGAGTCAGACACAACTGAGCACAGATGACATATACGTGTGCTGGGGTGGCGCTAGCTTTATGGTTGTTTCTGCAAAAACAGCCTCATGGTTTCCTCCATCCACAAGCTCAACAAGTCCTGCTGCATCCAAACGGGGCCCAAGGGCTGCTGGAGGACTCTTTGGAGGTGAGAGGCGGAAATGTGTTCAAGACAGGAGTGACTGGGTGGCAGGGAACAGACGGCCTCTCGCTGGGGTACGGCAGACAGTGTGAGGCCCAGCCCAGCGAGGGGGGACAGAGGGGACAGCGCGTGGCACAGGGTGGACAGTCAGGCAACAGGAGGGACAGCGAGAGGGCCGGGCTGCATATGGCCTGGGTGCCAGGCCTCTGGCTACAAATGCGAGGGCTGGCTGAGTCAGGACAAGAGGGTCCTGGTAAGGAATAAAACCCAGACTAAACAGGAACCGACAAGGTTAGAAAGAGGCTAATTCTGGCTGGGGATCAACAGCAATCTTTTCTTAAAATTCCATTCCTTCCTTCAGGAAGATACTGGGAGTACAGCACTGACCAACCCAGACTCTCCACTCACGAACAGACAATAAACAAAGGAACAAGATCATTTTCGAGGGAAAAGTGATATAAGAAGGAAGACAGCGAGGAGCACTATTTACAACAGCCAAGTCATGGAAGCAACTAAACGTTCATCAGCAGAGGAATGGCTAAAGAAGACACGGAACATACATGGAATATTAGTCATAAAAAGAAGGAAACAATGCCGTTTTCAGCAACACGGACAGACCCAGAGATCATACCAAGCGAAGTCAGGCAGAGAAAGACAAATATCACATATCATTTATATGTGGAATCTGAAAAAGTGATACAAAGGAACTCATGTACAAAACAAATAGACTCACAGACACAGAACACAAACCTGAAGTTACCAAAGGGGATGGGGGTGGGGTGGGAATAAATTAGAAGTTCGGGATGAACAAAAACACACTACTATATATGAACTAGATAAACAAGGTCCTACTGTATAGCACAGAGAACTGTACTCCATGCTTGTAATAACTTATAATGAGAAAAGAATTTGAAAAAGAATATATATGCATAACCGAATCACTTTGCTATACACATGAAACTAACACAAGGTTACATATAAACTATATTTCAATTCTTTTTGTTTTTTAAATATTTCAATTTTTAAAAAGAAGAAGAGGGCTTCCCTGGTGGTGCACCTGCCAAGGGACATGGGTTTGATCCCTAGTCTGGGAGGATTCCACACACCGCATGCAGAGCACCTAAGCCCGTACTCCATAGCTGCTGGGTCCTCACTCTAGAACCCGCAAGCTACAACTGCCGAGCCCACGTGCCTAGATCCCACGCTCTGCAGCAAGAGAAGCCACTATAGTGAAAAGCCCACACACTGCCAGGAAGAGAAGCCCCTGCTCACTGCAACTAGAGAGAGCCCACGCAAAGCAAGGAAGACCCAGTGTGGCCAAATAGATAAATAGAAATTTTACTAACACCTAAAAAGAAGAAAAACAGCGGATGTGAAAGAGAGATGAGGTGGTGGACTGGAAGGGGCTAATTTAGACTGGGTAATCAAGGAGGGTCATGGCCACGATCTGAATGAGACAAGCAAGAGTGACTGGGCAAGGCTCTGGGGGCACAGGGTCCCAGGCAGGGGAGCAGAGTGTGTAGAGGAACAGGGAGAGCTTGGCTGCCAGAGGAGCAGTATGGTGGGCAGTGAGGCTGAAGCAGTGTCAGGGAGAAGGGAACGAACTAGTCCCACACTGCCCAAAGCCTCAAGTTCCAGTGGAATTTGTATTCTACTCCACGAGTGATGGGAAGAACTGGAGGCTGTGAATGGGGAGAGAGATGATCTGACCTGCATTTTAATATCACTTTGCTGTCATATGGGGCTTCCCACGTGGCTCAGTGGTAAAAAAAAAAAAAAAAAAAACCCACCTGCCAATGCAGGAGACACCGGTTCGATCTCTGGCTTAGGAAAATCTCCTGGAGGAGGAAACGGCAACCCACTCCAGTATTCTTGCCTGGAAAAAAATCCCATGGACAGAAGAGCTTGGCAGGCTACAGTCCATGGGGTCAAAGAGTTGGACACGGCTGAGCAGCCCCATGCTGTTGTGTGAGGGCAGACTGCAGGGTGAGAGAAAAAGCAGGGAGGCTCCTCCATGGGCAACTGCAGTCCAAAGAGAGATGATGGACCCAGGTGTATTTGGGAGGTGGAATCATCATGACTTGCTGATAGCTTCCATGTGTGAGAGGGACAGAACAGGAGGATGCAGGGAGGACACGACTGAGTGGCTGAACAACGAGGACAAAGCTGGTAACAGAGGGGTCTCCATGTGCCAGAGACCACCTATGTACGGCCCAGGTGCTGTCGCAAAATTGCTCTCCCAGAAGCTCAAAGACCACCGTTTAGAATCGATGGCTGATACTTACTGCGCACCTTCTGTGTGCCAGGCCTAGTCCTTGGGGGGTCCTTTAATTCTCCAGTGCCCCCTGAATCAGGAGTCCTCCTTTTACCGTCGAGGAAAAGGAAACTCAGGGAACATGGAAAGGTCCACACAAGGACACATGACCAATAAAAGACAGAGCAGAGACTGGACGTGGGTTCTTCTGACTCCAGAGCCTGGCAGGGGTGCTGCCCCAAGGGATGCCAGCCCTGGAGGGGGGTCGGATCATTCAGCCCACACGACTTTTCAGACAAAGCCTGGCACTTGGGAGACCCTCCATAGGTTGCCTCCTGGCTCTCCTGCCTTCCAGGTGAGATGGAGAAAGCTGGAGAGGGAGTGGTCCCTGGCCAGTCCATCCCCCCTGGGCTGTGGGTATCACCATCCCCCCCCACCATGGCCTCTTCAGAGGGCCTACCGGGCTCAGAAGTCCCTCCCGGTCTAAGCAGGAGTGAGACACATCTTCCCTTAGTCTGGCAGCCTGGGAGCTCCACTTTCATCTTCCAAAGCATTGGCAGGTGGGTGGGGACCAGTCACTCTCAGCCTCAGGGTGGGGTGGAGGAAGCAATGCTGTGCTTGCCCTTTCCCTTGACCCAAAGTTATTCAGTCTTTGGCTCCCTTCCTCTCCCCGGGCCCATATGTCCCACATACCCCACCACTCTCAAAGCCTGTAGGCAGGCCATCCAGTCTCTATGCATCAGGGAGCTACCCTCCTCGACACAAAGCAGGCTCAAATGACAGGAACCATTATTACCTCCAAGTCCATGTGTTACCGACAAGAAAATTAAGGCTGGGAAAAGGTAGCCACTAGCCGCTTGAACCAGCCAGAGCCTTCCGACTCCAGACCACCATCCCTCCCACAGCTCTGAGGGGCAGTATCACCAGAGAAGGAGAGGAGCTGGTCTCTCCACAGCCCCTCCAAGGGATCAAATGGAAATTGAGACCCACCTGGTTTGGCTTAGCCCTGAAGTGTGCTGTAAATCTGAGGCTGCTTTAGGAAGACTTGAAAGCCACTCCCCTTCCTGACCTCTGACCTGGATTCCGGGCCTGGGAGCAGGGCCACACCCCAGGGCGGATCAGAGCCGGTTTTAGAGATGGAGAGGCCAGGGTTCACATCCCGAAGGATGGGCCTCGAGGGGCCACCTCAAGGGTGCTGCCAGCCAGTCTGCTGACTCTGCACTTTTGAACAACCAGACCAGGTAAAACACATACAGTCACTTTTACACTGTAAAGTGGGTGCACATACGAGGAGAAAAACTCCTTGAGAACAGGAACCAGGTCCCATGTCTCTCTAGAGAACCAGGGCCTCCCTATAATTTTTTTTTCCCCCACCTCTATTGAGACACAGTTGACAAATAAAAGTTGTACACATTCAGGTTGCAAAACGCGATGTTTGGATATACATATATATTGTGGAATGACCAGCACAATCAAGCTAATCAAGACACCATCACATCAGTTACCCTTTCTGGGGTGAGGAGCGAGGACATTTATGCTCCACATTCTTAGCAAATTTCCAGTACATAAGACATTATTATTAACTACAGTCACCATGCTGTACTTCAGGTCTCCAGAACTTATTCATCTTACAACTGAAAGTTTGTACCCTCTGACCAACATTTTCCCTTTTCTCCCCCCACCAGTCTACTATACTTTTTTTCCCCCGCTTTGGCTTCATGGTGAAGCATACAGGATCTTAGTTCCCTGACCAGGGATCAAACCCACAGCCCCTGCAGTGGAAGCTCAAGAGTCTGAACCACTGGACCACCAAGGAAGTCAGCTACTATACTTTTTTGAGCACCTACTATGTTCCATTTATATATATTATATAATGGCTTTGTATCCACAAGCCATTTAATGCTGGAGATGGTGAAGGATAAGGAGGCCTGGCGTGCTGTAGTCCATGGGGTCGCAAAGAGCTGGACAAGACTGAGCGGGACAACTGGACCCTGAGAGAGACAACACTCCCTCTTGCGCAGACGAGGGAACTGAAGCCAGGCCACCTGAGGCCACTCAGCTCTGGGTGGTGGAGCTGGGACTTTGCTTTTCTCACTAACAGAGCTCTTTCTACTCATTCACTAGGCTTCCTCTCCAGAAGAGAGGCTTAACACTTAATGTCTACTCACATTAATTACTATTAATTAGTCTGATTTGCTGAGAGCAGATTATTACTACCAAGGAAGGCCCAGGCACGATATTATATAGGCAAGGGGGCCAGGGAGGGAGGGACTCCTCAAGGGGTCAGTGCCAAATGCTCTCCCTATTCCTTTGGAAAGACTTTTCCCCACATTTTATAAACCTCCGCCTGGACCATGCTTTCTAACCTGGAAAAGTTTTCAAAGCTGAGCTACACCATCATCCTCTCCAGGGAGACCACCCTCTCCTACAGGCTGTGAGTGGCCACCTCTGTGCTTCCCTCTGTCACAGCCCAGCCACACCGCGCTGTCATCGTAGGCTTGAACCTCAGTCTTTCTATCAGTTAGGGGGCACCTGAGGACAGGTCCAGTCTGACTCATCCCTGTGTCCCCCAAATGCTGGACTCTGGTCCTTTCCATCACTGCCCGATGCCACCTCCTACCCACAAGGAGGCTGCTTCTGGGAACAGCAGGAACATGCAGGCCCACAGCCAGGGAGCTGGCAGAGGACCCAGCCAGCAGCACCATCTGTCCCTGGAGCCACAGGACACAAGAGGCACAAGGCAGAGGTGTCAGTCCCTCAGCTCAGCCAGGTCAGCCCAGGACAAGGAGAAGAACCACAACACCAGGGCCCCTGCCCAGCTGCAGCTGAGCATCAGACAGGCTTCGAATTCTCTAACTCACTCAAAGTGACTCGGGGCCAGAGCTTTGGTTTTCTCAGCTGTAAAGCTAGATGAAAACCAGCAGCCTTGCAGAGCTGTTGGGAGGTTTAACTAAGCCTGACACTCAGTAGGTGTTCAACAAAAGGTAGTATTTACCATATCACCCAACCCACTGACCCTGTCATTGACGCACTAAGGAAACTGAAGTCCAGAGGAGTCAGAAAGAAAAGAACCAATATTTACCATAGTCAATTACGTGTCAAGTTCTACACTCCTCCAATGCCTTTAATCTTGCCAACAATCTAACAAGATCTGCAGGAACAGACCTGCTTCACAGGAAAAGGCCTACAAAGATGAAGTGAGTGAACATCTCAAAGGCAGTTAGCACTTGGCACTGTCCAGCTTGGGCCCAGGCTCCTGGACCAGGCACAGGTAAAGGGCAGAGGTGCAGCCTCTCCAGGCCATGGTGTGTATGAGGTTGAAGCAGAAGGTCAGCTCTGAATCTGCACTGTCAGTGTGTGAAGATAGGCAGAGGAGGTTGGCATGGGTGAGCCTGGGTGGGAGGGTGAGGCTACTTACAAAGGCTGGGAAAGGGGTCCCACTTAGCAGGTAGAGGTTCTGAGTCTCTTGCCAGCAATGCAAGCCCTGCACTTCCCCTTACTTCTCTGTGCCTTGCCTGCATCAGGGTGCTGATCCCACGGTCCACCTCCCAATTGTGAGCGGTCGGGGTGGATGGGAAGCAGTGGGGACCTTCACAGCACAGGCCATTCAGAGGAGAGGAACTCCTTTGACATGTCTCCCTGGGCTGCTGAGCTCAGTATGCAGGGACCACACACCTTGGCACCAAGGCTCTAGAGAGCCCCAAGGAGTGCACAGCCTGGTGGGCAGGGCAACATGACTCAGCACTCCAAACCCCAAACCCTGCTCACGGGGCCCAGGCCCTCAGCCTGCAGCTCATCGTAGCCTTGTCTCAGACCCTTCCAGCTGCTCTGCCCTCACTCACTCCCAGCCATGCCAGCCTCCCTTCAGCAGCTTGCCAAGCTCCCCCAACCTTGGAGCCTGCAAATGAATGCTATTCCCTCTGCCCGGAATGCTCTCCCCCCAACTCCTCCCATGGCTGCCTCCTTTTTAGCCGCTGGGTCTCTGTTCAGCTGTCACCTGGTAGGAGAACTCTCTTCTGACCTCTCTCATTATTCTCTAACAATTCTCCATTCCCCAGACAACCTGAGTTTAACCTCGGCAGTGCCACTTACTAGCTGTGTGACCTTGGGCAAGTTACTTAACCTCTCTGTGTCAGTTTCATCTTTAATATGGGCACAGCACCACTATCTACTTCACAGACTTGTTATAAGGAATAGACGAGCTAATGCAAGCTTGTCACCTAGCTCGTATTTATGACATTTATTATTACTATTCACAGCTCTTATCGCAGATTTTCATTGTATATTCCTTTGACTACCTTTTCACTGTGTCTCCCTCATTAGCTGTCAGCTCACAACAGCCTGGGTTCATCACAGAATACTCAGTCCTGACACAGGCTAATCACTGTAGAAGAAACACCAGAGGCCAACACAACATCCCAGGGAAACACCATTAATTCTGGGAGCAGAAGGATGGAGGTTTGAAAGGGAATGATGGCTGAGCCGGGTTTTGAAGGATGAAGATGAGTCCTCCAAACAGACTAAGAACACCAAGTCTATCCACCCAGGGCTGAGACTGGGGTTCAGATGTGGCTCCCAAATAGGCTGAAGCTAAGCATCCGAGTTTTGTCTCCTCTGGGAAGACTTCTGGGAACCCTTCAGCCCCCTCTGAGCCATCATGGCCGCCCATTTGTCCACAAGTTTTTGTGTTCCTGCTACATGAGAGACATAGTATTTTATGTCTAGGGTTTTCTCTTCCCCCACCACTCAGTGGGGTAGTTGAGGAAGCCAGGCCCCTGCTTTTCACTGTCAGGACCAATCTCAAAGTGGTGCACAAACCCTTCGCAAACATCCAGACCCCCAGGATGTCCAGGCTGATGGAGACCTCAGAGAACAACCAGAAAAGGGGAGCACCTGGCCTAAGGTTAAGCATGAACAATGGGGTGAAGATGAGATGTTAATCCAGAGGTGGCCAAATACTGTGTCCTAAACTTCCCCACACTTTGAACTAGACCCCAGTTGAGGCTGGGGGTGGGGAGCAGTTCCAACAGCTGTCCTCAGGTTCGAGGTGAAGCAGGGGGTTGCAACAAGGGGCCGGAAGCTGCAGGCAGGTCTGTGGACTGGTGAACAGGTGCACAGATGCCCACAGCTGCATCTGGTCTCCTACCACCTGTCAGCAGCACCACCAGATGCAGGGCTTGCCGGGGAAACTGGGACAAACAACCCCTTCCTCATCCCCAGGGTAAGTGAAGTCCTGGGCCCCTTGGGGAATTGCCTAGACAGGGCTAGAACCCAGGTTTAATAGAGGTTCACAGCCTCCCACAGGGTGCCCGCAGGTCCCTGCCAACCCAGGAAGGCAGGACTCAGTACCCAGTACAGACTGACCACTTGCATGGGGAAGAAGGGTCTCCACCGAGAGAAGCAGGACAAGTGACCCTTGCAGCACCACCATACGGGCATCAGCGCTGCTCCAGCCTCGTCCCCCCAGGCTGGCAGCAGACTTGCAACCTCATTCACTCACTCGCTCACACCTGCCGAGTGCTCGCTGGGTACCCAGTAACAGGTGAGAGCCAGAGCCGATCCCAAAATGCTCACTGTTTGCAGTGCCATGTGACCCTGACAAGGGCCCTGGAACCCTGGGAAGCAGGGCTTGTGGGTTATCTGAGGACTCCGTTTAACCCAGTTCTCTTTGTCCCCAGGGAAGAGTTTGGTGGAGTTTTTTGGTTTGCTTGCTTTTCATTGAAAACAGCTCTGGTAACAAACTCAGCAAATGGTCTCCTCCTGTATTCTGGGAGAACTTGGAGAACTCAGGAGGAAACAAGGGGAGTCCAAGGAGATCTGCCATTCAGGCAGCAATCCAAAGGTGGTGATCTAGGGCACAGTGTTCTCAGCCAGTATGAGGTCACCATGTCACCCTATGAGCCCAGCTTCCACGCCCACCCCTACCTCTACTCTCAGACTCAGGGTGCGGGTGGGGGCAAATGTGGGGAAGCAGCATGCGAGCTGGGCTCCGAGTTGGGACACGTGGGTGGGAATCCCATTCTGGGCTTTCATCGGGCCTGGCCTTAAGTTCTCTAGGAGCTCAAACTCTAGAGCCAGACTGCCCAAGTTCAAAGCTCCACTCTGCCAGTTTCTTCCAGTGTGATACTGGGCAAGTCTTCAACCTCTCTGAGACTCAGTTTCCTCATGGAGGACGTGGAGATGATAACTGCACCTATCTCACAAAGAACTGGAGGAGTTATAAACACAAAGCATCTCATATGATGCCTAGCATGGTCAGCTGTATAAGGATTTGCTACTGCTGTCATCTCTGTGATAAAGACATGTTGCTCCCCCACTGCCTTCTCCCCGGTTACTGATGAGGATCAGCGGGAAAAGAGTCATGAAGGGTTAAAGACAACAGGGCACGAGAGAAGACACAGACAGCCCTACCCACCCAGAAGAGGCTCTCTGCCCTGCACTCAGGGATGGGACCAAGAAGCCCTGATGCTCAGATCCCATCCTTGGTCTCACTGAGAAGCTGCCTGTGCCCACTGGTTCATTAAGCATTCCCAGGCCTGGCCACATCCAACCCGGTGCTGGGAACACCAAGAGCTGCCTCAAGTGGTGGGAGAGAGGGACATGCAAATTCCACACACAATCCATGGTGGGAAGGAGCTAGCACAGGGGCTTGTCGTGTCAAGAGAAATCTGGGAAAGCTTTCCAGAGGAGGCAGCATCTGAGCAGAGATCAGAGGGCTCAGAAGAAACTTATCATGGAGACAAGTTCGCAGGAAGCTGGGGGGGAGTCTGGTGGTGGGGGAGGGGTGGGGGTCACTTAACAGAGAGCACTCTTGCAGAGGAGGGAACAAGCGTGGTGCACTGAGGCAGTGGCAAGCTGTTCAGTATGGCTGCCATACTAAACACAGAGGCGTGGGGAAGGGGGATGAGGAGGGAAAGGGGGGCAGAGGCAGATTACCAAGATCCCCTTGTATAAGGTAAGGCACGTGAGCGTGATACCCAAGGCAGCCTTCTGAACAGGTGAGGAATAATTACATTTGCCTTTTAGAAGCATCTCTGTAGTGGAGGGTGAGTAGGAGGGGGTGGACCTGAGACAGGGAAGCAGGGAAGGAAAGGTGCTGGGCCAGTTGAGGACAGTGAGGTCTGGGCTGAGTGGTGGTCGTGCAGATACAGGAAGGGAGTGGAGAAGAGATGTCTTTATTTACCCCTTTTTAAAGGGTTTCCCCCAAAATATCTTCAGAGGACACTCACTCTACGCCCATAGCATGTCTGCCAGTCTGTCCTGAACCTTTTTCCATTTACCAGATCAAAGGCCCCCACCAGGGACCGCTGAGCACTTGGGTCTGTCTGGTGCCTCAGCATCCAATCTCAGCTCCAAAGTCCCCGTTAAGAGGCTTCAGGGAAACGTTCTCTGCAAGGTTACCTTGCAGATCACCTTCCTAACAGCCCTCACTTGGTCCTGCACATGCTCTCCCAAGGAGGTCATTGTTCCCAAGAACCCTTCGGTTTCAGTCTGCCATACTCTCACCCACACGCACACCCCTAGCCTGTAACTTTTAGCAGCTCCAAGCCCTTCGAGCCCTGAACCCTGAGAGTTAAACACCACAGAACCACAGAGCTCAGTCATCCGGCAGAAATAAGCTTGGAACTCCACGGGGAGACATACACACACCCAGAGTAGAATCCCAGATGCCAAGAACTTGCCAAAGATGATTCTATTCAACCCAGCTAGTCAGCCTAACGGCCCCTGGAGCTTGTTTGGTGATTGTTGCTTATAATGAACCAGCCTAGGAGTTCTGAAATTTCTCCTTGCAGAGAGAGCTAGAAAATGGCCCGTGGAAAGGGAGAGAGAAGATGTAGGACTCCTAACTTCAAATGGAAACTTCAGTTCTCTTTTGGGATCCCCAGACTCCAGTCCCCTCCCTCTGCCTCCAAGCCTCCCGCCCCCACCCACCCTCCATACCCTTCGCAGGTGACTTCCGACAGTCTGGATCATCGCTGCCGTGGCCACTAGCTGGTCGCACCCTCCTCGGAGAGACACTGGTCAGAGAGACTCGACAGCCGGCTCCAACTCAGAACGAAGCGGATCACCTCGCCTCCCACTCCTCCTCCCCCTCCCCGCTCCCGCCCTCCTGAGGCAGCCCTTATCACCAAGCCCGGGCCCTTTCTCAGACTGCCCCCCTCCCCTAGAGCCCCGCACAGAGGCTCCCGTGCCTGCTGCTCAGCGCAGAGGAAGGAGAGAGGCTGCCAGCTGGGCCACAGCCACGTCAGGAGCCCTGTGCCCGCCCACTGGGCAGCCAGCCGGACACTCACTACACCTCCAGCCACCGCCAAACTTGGTCACCTCCACTCCTAGCCCCTGACGTCCTCCCCACGGGGTCTCTGCTCTGGGATCACTCCCGGTCCCAGCCAGGAAGACTGACAGAACAGGCACCAGGTTTCCATCGGTCCACAAAGGGTCAGGCCAGAAGGTGGCAGGAGGCCAGGGAGCTGCCAGCAGCCTCCCAGAGAGATAGCAGATCCACCTGCTAGGACTCTTCACCCTTGGGGTGCTGCCTCACGCTCTGGCCTGCCAGCATCAAGCAGCTGCTGGCCAGGGACAGGGCACACCCCCTCACTTCCTTAAAATAGGCAGTGTGACTTTTCTAAAAGTAACACCTACCAAATTCCACCCACGGGCACCACAGAGTTCAGCCCCTGGGCACCCACCCCAGCCCCTCTGTAGCCACTACTGACTAAAAGACCACCAAGATTTTCCCTTCTCCCCCTCACTTCTGCAAGAGACATGGTGAGGCAGACTTGACACACGCACGGGATTTCTCATGACAGGCCAACAGAATCAAGCGCTCGGTGCTCAGGGAAAGAAGGAGGGGAGCGGACTGTAGGCTGCGATGGACACGTGCCTGGTGCACAACAGCGCCTCCCTGCAACCTTCACCCACTGTGTGCTGGGCTCACCACGCCCTCATTTCAACCCCCGCACGGTCGCTTGGGGAGGGCAGGTGGGGTGTCCCAGGTGGCACAGCTGTTGAGTGCAGAGCTGTACTGGAACAGAGGTCAGTCTGATTCTGAGGCCTCTGCCCCTCGCTGCCTCTAGTTCACTTACCACGAGCCTAATGTCTCCCCCTGGGCCTAAGAGAACTGGGTTCCGGCCTGTTTTTTTTTTTTCACTAATGTGCTGTGCGACTCTGGGCGAGTTTCCGGCTTTCTCTGGGCCCTCTTGTTCTAGGAGTCAAGGACTCTAACATCCATCACTATGAGCTCAGGCCCTCCCTTCGAAGAGTTTATGTCTGTCAGTAAGCTTCAGTGTCAACAAATGAAAAATTAAAGTCAAGCCTTAAAAATGGCAAGATGGGGACTTCCCTGGCAGTCCAGTGGCTAAGACTCTGAGCTTAATGCAGGGAACCTGGGTTCGATCCCTGGTCAGGAAACTAGATCCCACATACTGAGACTAAGATCAGGGGCAGCCAAACAAATAAACAATTTTTTTTTTTTTAATGGCAAGATGGTCCAAGCATGGCACTGAGGGTTGGGGTTATCTGGGAGGCTTCGTGGAGGAGGCAGTGCTAAAGCTGGACCGGAGGCTGAATGAGCTGAGAAGAGGGAAGAGGTGGGAGGTCTTAAGGGAACAGAACAGGATGCAGTCATAGGCAGTAACCATCCTCATCTTGTAGGAAAAAGCTGGAAATCTATCACTGAGGACCCTGAATGCCAGGAAACAGGGTTCAGGCATCAAGGAGCCTCTGAGTTGAAGTTTGTGTTCAACATGATAAAAAGTCATGTGAGGTGAAGAGGACAGGTGTCACGAGAACCTTCTGGACAGGTAAGAAAAACAGCTCAGAAAGAGGACAGTTCATCTCACTAGATAAAGCAGGCAGGAGGACAATTTCAGGGTCTTCATTGCACAGATGAGGGGGAGGAAACCCAGAAGGCCTCTGGGCCCAACCCTAGCCTCTCTCCAGAGATGTCTGGACTCAGACTCACTGCACTCAGTCTAGCCCCCTCATCTTACCGATGAGCACACTGAGACCCAGGGATGAAAACTGAGCCAACTAGAGTCTCACAGTTAGGCAGCTGTCTAGAATCACCACTCCTGACCTCAAACCTAGAGTCCTGGCCACCAACACCACAGCAAGGCATAAAATACGAAAGGCTTCATTCAGTTAGACTTATGAGAAGACTTCCAGCAAGGCTGAATCAACGTACTATCAAGAACTAGGTCTTTCTGCAGAGGCCCCAGCAGCCCACGAAGGTCTCCCTCCCCTTTGCTATTTATTACAGAACTGACCCTTGCGTCTCTTTAGCAGCTCTGTTTAGTCTATTACTCCAATGAATATTTCCTGGGTGTCTGTCTCCCCTTTCCAACTTGGGAGCCCCTTGATGGCTGAGATCCCATCTTCCTGATCTTTGTGCCTCTCCCACAAGCCCCCAGACCAGGGCCCTAAATGCAGAAGGCATGAGACACACCTGATGAATCATAGTCCTGGAAAGGTGAATTGAGAAGAGATCTTCAGTGATAGCTAGTCAGTAGTTCTCCAACCTCAGCCTGCATCAGAATCAGCCAGAGGACTTTTTTATTTTTGGCCACAATGAGAGGCATGTGGAATCTTAGTTCCCTGACCAGGATTTGAACCTGCACTCACTGGCTATTCAGGAGACGCAGGTTCAGGAAGATCCCCTGGAGAAGGAAATGGCAACCTACTCCAGTTTTCTTGCTTGGGAAATCCCATGGACAGAGGAGCCTGGCAGGCTACAGGGCTATGGGGTCACAAGCAATTGGGCAAGACTTACACGACGAGGACTGAGCATGCATGCACTGCAGTGGAAGTGCAAAGTCTTAACCGCTGGACCACCAGGGAAGTCCCCAGAGGGCTTACTGAAATACAGATCACTGGGACCCACCATCAGCAGAGCTCCAACAGAGCCCAAGAATTTGCATGTCTAACAAGATCCCAGATAACCACGATGGTGTGATCACTCACCTAGAGCCAGACATCCTGGAATGTGAAGTCTAGTGGGCCTTAGGAAGTATCACCATGAACAAAGATAGTGGAGGTGATGGAATTTCAGTTGAGCTATTTCAAATCCTGAAAGATGATGCTGTGAAAGTGCTGCACTCAATATGTCAGCAAATTTGGAAAACTCAGCAGTGGCCACAGGACTGGAAAAGGTCAGTTTTCATTCCAATCCCAAAGAAAGGCAATGTCAAAGAATGCTCAGACTACCGCACAATTGCACTCATCACATACGCTGGCAAATTAATGCTCAAAATTCTCCAAGTCAGGTTTCAACAGTACGTGAACCATAAACTTGAAGATGTTCAAGCTGGATTTAGAAAAGGCAGAGGAACCAGAGATCAAATTGCCAACATCCACTGGATCATGGAAAAAGCAAGAGTTCCAGAAAAATATCTACTTCTGCTTTTAACTATGCCAAAGCCTTTGGCTGTGTGGATCACAACAAATTGTGGGAAATTCTTCAAGAGATGGGAATACCAGACCACCTGACCTGCCTCCTGAGAAATCTGTATGCAGGTCAAGAAGCAACAGTTAGAACTGGACATGGAACAACAGACTGGTTCCAAATCAGGAAAGGAGCACATCAAGGCTGTATATTGTCACCCTGCTTATTTAACTTATATGCAGAGTACATCATGCAAAATGCTAGGCTGAATGAAGCACAAGCTGGAATCAAGATTGCCGGGAGAAATATCAATAACCTCAGATATGCAGATGACACCACCCTTATGGTGGAAAGGAAAGAAGAACTAAAGAGCCTCTTGATGAAAGTGAAAGAAGACAGTGAAAAAGTTGGCTTAAAGCTCAACATTCAGAAAACTAAGATCATAGCATCTGGTCCTATCACTTCATGGCAAACAGATAAGGAAACAATGGAAATATTGAGAGACTTTATTTTCTTGGGCTTCAAAATCACTGGAGATGGTGACTGCAGCCATGAAATTAAAAGATTTCTTGCTCCCTGAAAGAAAAGCTATGACCAACCTAGACAACATATTAAAAAGCAGAGACATTACTTTGCCAACAAAGGTCCGTCTAGTCAAGGCTATGGTTTTTCCAGTGGTCATGTATGGATGTGAGAGTTGGACTATAAAGAAAGCTGAGCGCCAAAGAATTGATGCTTTTGAGCTGTGGTGTCGGAGAAGACTCTTGAGAATCCCTTGGACTGCAAGGAGATCAAACCAGTCAATCAAAGGAAATTAGTCCTGAATATTCATTGGAAGGAATGTTGCTGAAGCTGAAGCTCCAATACTTTGACCACCTGATGTGAAGAACTGACTCACTTGGAAAAGACCCTGATGCTGGGAAAGATTGAAGGTAGGAGGAGAAGGGGTCAACAGAGGATGAGATGGTTGGACGGCATCACCGAGTCAATGGACATGAGTTGGAGTAAGCTCCAGGAGCTGGTGATGGACAGGGAAGCCTGGTGTGCTGCAGTCCATGGGGTCGCAAAGAGTCAAACACAACTGAGCGACTGAACTGAACTGAACTGAACAAGATCCCAAGTGAGGCTGATGCTGCTGGTCCAGGGACCTCACTTTGACAGCCCGTGAGTTATGTCAGTCTTCCCATTTTAAGCTGGGAAAAATGAGGCCCTGAGGTTTTAAAGGCAAACGCTGACAGTATATCACTATCGTCATCATCATAATCATCATCGGCATCATCACTGTCATTTTAGCCCTTCATTATAGCCCTTCTCACCTGCCCAGCACTGGGTAAGCACTTCATGTTTGCTACCATCTCTGGGCCTCACCTTAACAGGAAGGTACTATGATTGTTTTTCTCCTGCAGAGGCAATGACAGAGGCAGAGTCTAAAGTCACACAGTTGATAATAGCCAGCATTGCAACTGGCACACTGATCTAGGTCCAGAGCCCAGAAGTTTAACCCCCACTCTACACAACCTGCTTACAGCTTATGCTGACCAGGAATTCTCTAGAGGTTTCCAAATCCAGTGGGTTCATTCCCAGTGAGGGATGAGCCTGTGGCACCCTCAGCCCAAAGGCTGGGTCCTCGAGTGGTCCATGTCTAGAGGAAGACTGCCTCTTAAGTCTTGTGACCCCAGAGTATTTTCTACCTCAAACACTTCTTTTCCCACAGTTACATCCTTCTTCTGACCCCACTGATGGGGGCCTTCCTGGCTGGAGGATGAAAGTCTGCATTAATTCTTCAGGTCCAAGTACCAGCCCTACCCCTACTCAGCAACAAAATAAATGAAACAGTCTCTATTCCTACTCCATGGCGACACTGGGTTGTCACTGTCAGTCATGGGTCTCCTCCCCCATCAGATGGGAGCGCATCTGAGTCAGCTGAGTCCTCAGTACAGGATCTGCCCAGACAAGGATTTAGTAACTAAATGATGAATGAATGAATGAATGATTGGGTGTAGAGGCAAATGAGGGAATGAATGAGTGAACACATGACCAAACTCCCAGGAATCCCCTCTGCTGGACCCTCTGGCCTTCCCAGATAGGACGACAGACTCTTTAGCTGGGAGGGGACCTCTGACATCATCACTCCAACTCATTTTCAGCATTGTCCTAGCCGAACCCCACCAGGGGCCAGAGCCTGCAGCTCTCCCCTCTCCACACACACATCTAGTGTCCTAGCCTCCATTTACACACCTCCAAGATTGAAGAACTCACTCCATCTAAGGTTGCCTATGATACTAAAGAGCTCTAGTATCAGCAAGGATGTTACCATTCCTCTTAGCCATGAGGAAAAGGCCATTACCTTTTCACCAAGGCTCTATATCACCCAGAACAAGGTTGCTCCCGAGGCCTGTGACAGCTGGCAAAGACAAGGGAGCACATGGCTTGTCCTCTGCCCACCCTAGTCTACCTGTCCAGACTTCTTTCTTTTCGGTTGTGCCAAGCGGTGTGTGGAATCTTAATTCTCTGACCAGGGATCAAACCTGCAATCCCGACAGTGGAAGCATGGAGTCTTAACCACTGGACCGCCAGGGAAATCCCAGACTTATCTCTTCTAATTCTCTCAAGCCATGAACAGAGCTTCCCACTGTTCCCTTACACATCTGGGCCTTCCTTTGTTCCTGCTGTTCCATCCACCCTGATGCCCTCTAATAACGCAACATCCAAACCCTCCCCTCACAGTCAAGGCCTGGCTCAAATGGCACCACCTCCAGGAAGACTTCTGGGCTCTTCCTAAGTAGAAATTACATTTTCCCCTTCCTCTGTATCTTCACTGCCCACACATAAACACATAGCCACACTTCAATCCTTTATTTCTCTCTCACACTGCTTTTTCTCTTAAATTGAGCTGACTTGTGTTCATTTCTCCTTCTTCACCTTGAACAAACAGGTAGAAGCAATGATGCTGATTCACCAGACTACCCTTCCCCCCTCCCACCAAACGCGCAGGTACTGGAATACAGTAGATGCTCAGTGAGTGTCTGAAGAATGGGGGAGTAATTAATGGAATGGGAAAGAAAAGGGATTGAGTGAACGGAAGTAAGCGCATGTGTGAATGAATGATCAAATGAGTGAGTGAAAGAATATCCTGTTCTCAGAGCTAAGACTCCCAGTTCTTTCTGGGGACCCATTGGGCTTGCACGGCAGAATAAAGGAAGTTGTGAGATAACTGCAGAGAGGGCAAGAGAGGGGAGCAAAGGGCGGCGGTAGTGATGGCATCAAGAGAGGAAGTGGAGGTGACTGCATTGTTGCTTCAAGACCAGGCCCCCTCTTAGAACCACAGCCATTGTGGAGAAGCTGGGCCAGGAGAGCGGTTGAGAAGCCCACTGAAAGGTCCAAAGGGGAGAAGATACAGCATGCTGGGGATAGAGGGGAGGGAATGCCTACAAGTCGTTTAGGCCAGATTCAGGTTTGTGTGAGCAGAGTACCGGACCTGCCCAGCCAGCCCTAAAATCTCTCCTGCCCAGCGGCTCAAACATGCTCTCCCTCTCTCTCTCTCATCACCTCCTCCTTCTTGGCCCAGCTGCTGGGGGTCCGGACCCAGTCTAACTTCCAGGATTGAGCCCTTGCCAGCGACTGGCTACCCGGCCCCACTCTGGGACCCCAGCGAGCAGCAGTGGCTGCACCCTGTAGACGCTTGAGTTTCCCTCCAAGGGCCAGGCTACGTCGTCTTAGTGAGAGGCCCCGCCCATCCCAGCTCATGTCCCAGAATGCCTTGGTGCCCCAGCCTGCCCAAGCGAGAGTGCTACCAGGCACCACCTGCCTTATCTGGAGCGCTCCCGTAGGGTAGAGGCAGACAGGCCTGGAGACGGTGCTGGAGTCGAGGAGGAACCAGCAGCAGAAGGGTCGCAGGGAAAGTGGCCCTTCCGGAGAGAGGGGGTTGGGGAGGGGCTGCGGGCGGCCGGGGTCTTACCCAAGAGGTGGAACACTGGGGACCTAACACCTTGCAGGGCGGAGGCCCGGGAGTCTCCTGGGGACGTCGGAGATGTGGTGGCGTGGGGGAGGTCCCAGAGCAGACTCCGATGGGGGAGGCTGCGGGAGGCTGGAGGGAGGCGCAGGAAGCGGGTAGAGGCACCGGCAGGGGCGGCCCAGACCGGTTGCTGGAGGAATCTGCTCCACTCCCCTCACCAGCGCCAGCGAGGTGGCCCCGGGGCTGCCGAGCCTGCAGATCATAAAGGGCCGAGGCACCCGGACTGGAGCCAGACACTCCGCCCCTCGAGGCGTCAATCCCTGGGCGCCAGGCAAAGGCGGAAACGCTGGGGACCTGGCGGAGTCGCGGGGGAGCCGGGCGGCCTGTGGGATGCAAACACGTCCTCCCAGTCATTGTTAAACCAGCCCCTCACAGCCTTGAAAAGCAATGCCTGCTAGTCATTCACACCTTATTGAGCACCTATCAGGTGCTAAACGCGGTGCTGGGTGCTGGGATGCAGTTTTGAGCAGGACACACTGGCCTTGCCCTTATGGGTATTGATAGAAAAAAAATTTAATGGGCAGTTCAGAAGAGAACAAAGAAAATAAATACCACCCAGGGATCTCTTCACTGAGAGAGAATCACTGTTTTCCTGGTATGTGCTTCCAGCTACACTAGAGCTGAAAGAGGTAAACAGTGCTGGCCAGGAGATGGAGGCTTCCTTCTCCCTCCACCAAGTGCAGGTACATATGTTATGTTATATAATATGAAATGTGTGATGTGATCATAGACATGAAGGCGCCACCTAGAAGAATCTCCCTCAGTGTTCACGTTTGGGGCACAGGCTCATCTGGCAAATTTGGAAGAGACTTGACAGAGGTGTTGTGGTCTGGGCACCGGTTGGAAAAGAATTTCCAGACATGAGACAGAATGAGAGGGAAATAAAGTTTATTTAGAGTGGGAGACGCTGTTAGAACAGCAGGCCAGCTCAAGGGAGAACCGACGCTGAACAAGGGTCCCTAGTCCACTTTTATACCCAGGGTACAAGGAGTGGGATAGGGGTCTTGCGGGTCATTTGCTGATTGGATGGGGCACATATACTGGGTGGGGGGAAGAGTAAGGCAAATACCTTCTCCCTATGGGGTAAGAGGGGAGACAGGTTCTACTGCTGAGAGGACCTAAATTCGTTAATAGTTACAACATGGGGGAGGGAAGGACAATAAGGGTCTGGTTTTTCCCTTCCTGCATTCCAAGACCCTCCTTGGTTTTATCTGCTCTTTCATCCTTGGGTCACCAAGAGAGGATGTTGGTGGTCCCTGAAAGATAACTATCACAGGAAGAGGAACTTGGCAGTGGGAGTGCATTCCATACCAGGGCCAGAGAGGGGGAGGGATCAGTCATTCCAGACACTTCACAGGGACTGGTGGTTGAACTCACCTGCCCAGACCCTCTCAGTGAAGACAGAGTTGCCATGCTGAGCGCACCACACTTGGGGCCCAAGCAGCCCTCCTATGGGGACCCCTCTGGGTAACAAGATGGGGGACTTCCCTCACCCAATGCGTGGGGCTTTGGCAGCAGCCTAGGTGATAACATAAGCCAACCTCTGGCACAGACAGTGGCATTAATGCAGAAGCCTCAGCTCAGCAGAGGCCCCAGGTATCTGCAACGGCAAACAACATCCAACATTGGTTTCCAAGTGCAATGAGACACATTTGGGAACACCTAGAAACACATAGGACAGGTGTTCTTTGCTGCTGCTGCTGCTGCTGCTGCTAAGTCGCTTCAGTCATGTCCGACTCTGTGTGACCCCAGAGTCGACAACCCACCAGGATCCCCCATCCCTGGGATTCTCCAGGCAAGAATACTGGAGTGGGTTGCCATTTCCTTCTCCAATGCATGAAAGTGAAAAGTGAAAGTGAAGGCGCTCAGTCGTGTCCGACTCAGCGACCCCATGGACCACAACCTACCAGACTCCTCCATCCATGGGATTTTCCAGGCAAGAGTACTGGAGTGGGGTGCCATTGCCTTCTCCAGGTGTTCTTTGCAGGGAAAGGGAATTCCCAAACGGGGGATGGCACTGGGCTGACATAAACTGTGGCTTAATTTTAATAAGACATTGTTCACAACCAAATGGTGAATCCTAGAGATAGTCAGGTTATCCATAGAAAAGTGGCCATATTGGATATACTGTTTTGTAATCTGCTTTTTTTTCTTGCAACAATTATCATAAATACCTTTCCATAATTTTTATTGCTACATAGCATTTCTTTTCATATAGATCTACTCAAATGTATTTAATCTCTTTCTGCTTGCTTTTGTAAGCTTTAATGAAATATCATTATGTACAATAAACTGCACATATTTAAAGTATACAACTTAATGAGTTTTGTCATATATACATATATATTCATGACCGCATGACTACAATCAAGGTAATGAACATATTCTTCACCCCCAAAGTTTCCTGATGGCCCTTTATACTTTCTCCCTTCTGCCTTCCACTGCCCTCTGCCCCCTGCCCCACATTCCCAGGCACAGCATAATCTGCCTCTGTCACTCCAGATTAGTTTGCATTTTCTAGAATTCTGCATAAATGCAAACATACACAATGTATTGTTTTTTATCTGGCTTCATTCAATGGGCAGAATTATTTTGCAGTTCATATACACTATTGGACACATCAGTAATTTTTTTTTTTAATTGTTGAGTAGAATGTCATCTTATGGATATATCACAATTTGGTTATTCATTTACTTATTGATGGACTTTGTCTCTAAGTACTATGATCCAAATGAAGGTGGTATGCACATTCCTGCTCAAATCCATATGTGCACATATACTTTCATTTCTCTTAGGTAAATACCTAGGAATGGATTCGCTGGGTCACATGATAGATGTAGGTTTAACATTTTTTTTAGTATTTATTTATTTGGCTGCACCAGGTCTTAGTTGTAGCATGCAGGATTTTTAGTTGTAGCACGCGACCTCGTAGTTGAGGCATGTGGGATCTAGTTCCCTGACCAGGGATCAAGCCCGGGCACTCTGCATTGGGACTTCCAAGTCTTAGCCACCAGACCACCAGGGAAGACCCTTAACGTTTTTCACAGTATCAGAATTTTTCCAAAGAGCTGGTATCATTTCACATTCCCACCAGAAGCGTATGAGAATTCTAGTTCCTTCGTACCTTCACCAGCACTTATTTGGTCAATCAGTTTAATCTTAGTCATTTCAGTGAATTCATAGTGGTATATCCCTTACTCATTTCAGTGAATTCATAGTAGTAAATCCCTGTCGATTTGAATTCTATTCTCCTGTTCATTGATGTTGCTAAGCATCTTTTTGTATACGTATTTGCCACAATCTGTGTATCTTCTTTGGTTTTAAAAAATTGGATTGTCTTATTATTGAGCTATAAGAGTTGTTTGTATATCCAAAAGAATTGAAAGCAGACTCTCCAAAAGATACTTATACACCTATGTTCACACCAGCATTATTCACATTGAGCAAAATGGGGAAGCAACCCAAACATCCATCAACTGATGAATGGATAAACAAGAAGTGGCATATACATAAGATGAAATATTAATCGGCCTTTAAAAGGAAGGAAATTCTGACACGTGCTACAACATGGATGAATCTTGAAGACATTATGGTAGGTGAAATGTCAGACAGACAAATACTGTATGATTCCACTGTATAATGTATCTAGAGTAGTCAAATCCATAGGAACAAAGTAGAATGGTAATTGCCAACGGCTGGGGGAGAGGGAAGTGAGGAGTTGTTCTAGTGAATGTACTGTTTCAGTTTTGCAAGAAGAAAAGTTCTGGAGATTAGTTGCAAAATAATGTGAATATCCTTAACACTGCCAAACTGAACAGTTAAAAATCGGAAAGTTGAGGAATTCCCTGGCATTCCAGTAGCTAGGGCTCTGCACTTTTCACTGCTGAGGGTGTGGGTTCAATCCCTGGTCTGGGAATTAAGAGTCTACAAACAGCATGGTGCAGCTAAAAAAAAAAAAATCATGAGTTTGGTAAATTTTGTTTTGTATATTTTACCACAATTTTTTTTAAAAATTAAGTAAAAGAGTTCTTGACATATCTAAATACAGTCAGCTGCTCCATATCTCCAAATTTTGCACCCAAAGACTCAACCAATTCCAGATCAAAAATATTTCAAAAAATAAATAAATAAATTCAAGAAAGTTCCAAAAAGCTCCAAAAAGCAAAGCTTGAACTTGCTGCCTGCTGACAACTATTTACATAGCATTTATATCATATTAGGCATTATAAGTGGAGAAGGCAATGGCACCCTACTCCACTACTCTTGCCTGGAAAATCCATGGATGGAGGACCCTGGTGGGCTACAGTCCATGGGGTGGTTAAGAGTCAGACATGACTGACTGAGAGCCTTCACTTTCACTTTTCACTTTCATGCATTGGAGAAGGAAATGGCAACCCACTCCAGTGTTCTTGCCTGGAGAATCCCAGGGACAGGAGCCTGGTGGGCTGCCGTCTATGGGGTCGCACAGAATCGGACACAACTGAAGTGACACAGCAGCAGCAGCAGCAGCAGCAGCAGGCACTATAAGTAATCTAGAGATGACTTAAAGTATACAAGGGGATGTGCCAAGGCTAATACAAATATTACACCATTATATATATATATATATATATACATATATAAGAGACTTCAGGATCCACAGACCTTGGTATCCTCAGGAGTCCTGGAGCCAGTCTTTGGAGGATACTGAGAAAGACTCTATTGTCAGTTGTCTTTTATACTGGTCTATTGCTAAAATTTCATAAGTGCTGATGCCCCTCCTTTCCAGTTTCTTCATTATTGGGAGTTTGTACCTTTTTATTTCCTTTACTGTCATTTTAATGGATTCTTGTTAATGAGCGGACATTTTTTTTAATAAATAAAAATGGTCAGTGTACCATCTCAAACCCTGAGTTAGTCATAATTATTAAAACATCCTAAGCTAATGTTTTTGTTGTCTTAAAAAGTGGCATTTCACTTCTGTGCCTTTTCTAGGACGCCATATAGCTGGCGCTCAGCCTTTGCAGATTGGCTTCTTCACTTAGGAATATGCATTTAAGTTTCCTCCATGTTTTTCATGGCTTGCTAGCTCATTTCTTTGTTTTGCTGACCCCAGTTTTCATTGTAGTATGCAGGATCTAGTTCCCTAACCAAGGATCAAACCTAGGCCCACTGCATTGGAAGCGGGGAGTCTTAACCGCTGGATTACCGGGGAGGTCTTAATAGCGCATTCCTTTTTAGCACTAAATAGTATTCCATCGTCTGGATGTACCAGAGTTTATTTATCTCTTTGTCTACTGAAGGGCATCTTGGTTTCTTCCAAGTTTTGGCACTTATGAATAAAGCTGCTATAAACATCAATGTGCAGGTTTTTGCATGAAGATAAGCTTTCCACTCTTTTGAGTAAATTCCAAGAAGCATGATTGCTGCATCATACCTTAGGAGGATGTTTAGCATGGTAAGAAACCAAACTGTTCTGCACGGTGGCTGTACCATTTCACATTCCCACAAGCAATGATGAGAGTCTCTATTGCTCCTCATCCACCCCGATATTTGGTGTTGTCAGTGTTTTGGATTTTGCCAAATCCAAGAGTTTTACTTCTAATGGGCATGCGGTAGTATCTTGCTATTTTAATTTGCATTTCCTTGATGACATATGATGTGAAGGTTCTTTTCATGTGCTTATTTGCCATCTGTCTATCTTCTTTGGTGAGGTCTCTGTTTTCTCCCAGTCTGCGGCTTGTCTTCTAATTCTCATCAACCTATTTTTTCCTTACTTTTTAAAAATGTATTTATTTACGGCTGTGCTGAGCCTTCATTGCTGCACACTGGCTTTTTCTAGTTGCAGCGAGCAGGGGCTCCTCTCTTAGAAGTGTGGGGCTTCTCATTGAAGTGGCTTCTCTTGTTGCAGCTCTCAGGCTCTAGAGCACAGGCTCAGTAGTTGCTGTGCACAGGCTCAGCTGACTGGTGACATGTGGGGTCTTCTCGAACCAGAGATTGAACTTATGTCCCCTGCACTGGCAGGCAGATTCTCAACCACTGAACCACTAGGCAACTCCCTCATCAGTTTATTTTTGGTAACAGAATGAAGACCTGTGAACTTTAGAATTTTAGAGTATTCGTGGTAACTTTCATCTACCTATATTGTCCTCACCATCCTTGTCCCTCCCCAAGTCAGGGAATCATCATCCTGAACTTTGTATTTACCATTCCTTTGCATGGAGGAAGAGGTTTGTCATTGTTTGTCTAATACAAATTGCTATTATGAACATTCTCCTATCTGACTCCTGTTGCGGTACAAGGAGTATATACCTAGGAGTGGGGGCTTCCCTGATGGCTCAGCAGCAAAGGATCTGCCGGCCAGTGCAGGAGACAAGGGTTCGATCCCTGGGTTGGGAAGATTCCCTAGAGTAGGAAAAGAGTCGGACATAACTTAGCGACTGGGCACACAGGTGCATGCATACCTGAGAGTGGGTATATACCTACTAAAATTGCCGGGGTATAGTGTATGAAAATGTCCAACATTAGAAAAGAATAACTTGTTTTTCAAAGTGGTCGTATCAGTTTGCACACCCACAAACCACATGTAAGCAGTCTCTTGATTCACACTCACTCCAATTGTCAGGCTTCTGATTTGGGGCACTCAAATGTTGTAAAATGACATTTGATTGTTGTCTTGACTTTTGTTTCCATGATTACTAATAAGTTGAACGTCTCTTCAGATGTTAATTGACCACCTGTTTCCTTCTCTAAGAAATGCTGCTGCTGTTTAGTTGTCCAACTCTTTGTGACCCCATGGACTGTCACCCTCCAAGGTCCTCTGTCCATGGAATTCTCCAGGCAAGAATACTGAAGTAGGTTGCCCTGTCCTTCTCCAAAGGATCTTCCCAACCCAGAGATCTAACCCACATCTCCTGCTTTGCAGGCGGATTCTTTACCACTGAGTCCCCAGGGAAGTCCTCTCTTAAGAAATGCCTGGTAGACTCCAATTAAAATAAATAAATTTATATTAAAAAAAGAAATGCCTGGCCATATATTTCTTTCCTATTTTTAGTCTGGGCTTATTTTCCTTATTAACCAGTTTTTGCATGTTCTTGATATGTGTCTTTTAGCTACTTACTATATGCGTTGAAAATATGTTCTTGTATTTGTAGTACTTTACTTTCTTTAAAATTCCTTTTGAGGAAAAGGAGTTCTGGGTTTTAATATAGTCAAAGTTTTATGGTTAGTACTCTTAGGTCTTTTTAAAGAACTACCCCCAAATAAGAATGATGTTCATTTACATCTTATTCGCAAAATTTCAGAGTGTTGCCTTGGACATTCAAGTACTTAACCCAATTGAAATTGCTTTTTGGTAAGAAGTTGGGTGTGAATTCAACTTCATTCTTCCATATCTGCAACTAAGTTGTCCACTTCTATTTACTGAATAGCCCTTCTTTCCCCATGGGGAAACTGAGACCAGAGAAATTCAGCAACTTGCCCAAGATCACACAGTTTGATTGTTGTTTAGTCACTAAGTTGTATCTGACTTTTTGTGACCCTGTGAACTGCAGCATGCCAGGCTTCCCTGTCTTTCACTGTTTCCTGGAGTTTGCTCAGATCCATGTCCACTGAGTCAGTGATGCTATCTAACCATCTCATCCTCTGCTGCCCCCTTCTCCTTTTGCCCTCAATCAGTCTTTCCCAATCACGCAGTTAATAAGCGTCAAAGCCAGGATTCAAAACCAGGCAGTCCAGCTCTGGAATCTGCCATAGTTTGAACCACCCTGGTACCTGCCTTTTGCTTCTGTCATGCAAATTAAATGCAGAGTTCTATGCCAGGCTCTCAATTCTATTTCACTGGTCAATTTGTCCATTCCTGAGCCAAACCACACTGTTTTAACTATTGGGGTTTTATAATAAATACTGATATCTGGTAAAGCAAATCTACCCTATTCTTCAGAAAGGGCTTGGCTATTTTTTTTATCTTTCTTCATATATATATATATATATATATCAGAATCAATACATCAAATTTCATAGAAATCCTTGTTAGAAATTAGATTGGAGTTACATTAAATATATTTATGTATTAGTATATTATTCAGGGACAATTTTATATCATCAATATTAAGTCTTTGCATTTAAGTTTTCTTTAATATCCCTTGATTAAGTGTTAAAATATTTTCCATGCTAGTCTTATACATCTTTTGTTCTTTAGACACTTTATTCCTTAGATATTTCTTTTGCTGTTGGGGTCTTTCTTATTACATTGTCTTAACTTGGTGTCCATTGTGACTAAGGCATCCCTGACTGAGCTCCAGGAGTTCTGCAAACCTTCTGAAACTATATATGCATTTTGTGGAATCTATGCATAACTTCCGTTAGATTCCCAAACTATTGCCAAGAGTACTGAATGTTTCTTATGGGCCAGGCACTCCCTCGAGCACTTTATAAGTCCCACAACCACCTTGGGAAATAGATGCAGTTATTCCCCCATTTTATGGATAAGGACACTGCTTCTCAGAGAGGTTAAGTGCTTTGCCTGAAGTCACAGAGCTAAGAAATTAACAGCCAGCATTCAAACCCAGCCTGTCTGACCCCAAAGCTATACACCGAACTTCTGTAACCTGTTGCCTCCAAAGAGGTTGGCACTTGGCCGCCCTGTGCTACTACTGTTTACTCATCTGTAAAATGGGTGGATGAAGGTTACTGCTCCACCTCCCTCTCAGGGCTGTTTGGAGAGACAACTGAGGCCATGGATGGGAAAGAGGCTCTGCAAACTGCCAAGTGCAGCACGTGAGGCAGGGGTGGCAGAGGAAGCAGGGGCTCGGGCGTCTCTCCCTCCACCGCTGCCAGCTTCCCAAGCAGCCTCTTCCTAGGAGATGGAGGACACGCCGGCTGAGCTGGGGAGGAGCTGTCCTGCCCGAGCACCCACTCTGCAGCAGGCCCTGTGTGAGGCGGGGACGCAGAATCAGACATGCTTCCGTGATGATGAGGTCCGACCGTAATAGGTGGTGACAACGGGTGCTAGTGCCGTGGCAGTTAGGGCTGGGGGGGTGGCAGAATCACAGAGAGGTTCCTGGTCTACCCTGGGGAGCCATGAGCTCCCCTTGCACCACGCCAGCCAGGCACCCTCCTCCAGGTGGCCAGCTTCCAGCTTCCCTTAAGATCCTTTCCACTGGCCCTTCAGAGCAGCCATGCAGCTTTGAAGATGCTCGTTCATGGTGTCACACCTCTGCTGAGGCCACCTCAGTCACCTCCACCACTCTTACCACAAATCCATAGTCCGCCCCTTGGCCTCTCCATCAGGCCCCTGGCCCTCACTTCCTGGCCTCACCCTAACCCTTATCACACCCAAGAGGGAAGACTCACCAGCTCTTGCCAGCCTCCTGACCTCGGTGCCTAGAGCAACCCTCCCCCACTCTCTTCCTAAAGGGGTCATTCTCCCTTGGGTTTCAGCTTGAATGACACCTCCTCAGAAACACCTTTACTGGTGGCTTAGATGGTAAAGAATCTGCCTGAAGTGTGGGAGACCCAAGTTCGATTCCTGGGTCAGGAGATCTCCTGGAGGTGGAGGTGGCTACCCACTCGTTTTCTGGCCTGGAAAATCCCATGGATGGAGGATCCCAGCAGTCCACAGTCCATGGGGTCCATGGGGTCTCAAAGAGTCAGACACGACTGAGCGACTAACACTCATCTAAAGAAAGTCTTCCCTGGGCTGCTTATTCTCTGCCCCTCGCTGGTTTCTTTCATAGCTCTTATTTCTTGCAGTGATTTGTGCATTCATTTTTCTCTCTTCTCTCCCTCCTGTCCTCTCCTGTTACAAAGGCTTCATGAGGGCAGGGGTCACACCTGCCTATTCTTGGTGGTCTCTTAGCCACAGAGGTCACTCAATAAATATTTGTTTGATGAATGAATGAATTAGTAAACAAATTAATGAACTGGATCTTAAAGAATCTAGAGCTGTGCTGTCCAATAGCCACGAACCACAGGTGGCTATTTAAATGTAAAGAAATTAAAAGTAAATAAATTTAAAACCCAATTCCTCAGTTGCAGTAGTCACATTTCAATCTCTGTATGCGGCTAGTGGCTACTGCATGAGACATTTCCGTCATTTCAGAAAGTTCTATTGGGTGTGCTCCTCTGAATGACCTTAAAAGCCGAGAAGGCGGACAAGGGCATTTGGAGCAGAGGGCCCAGCATGTACCCAAAGCTGCAGGTGTGAAAGAGCAGCATGGTGATGCTACGCTCTGGAACAAGGAAGGGGACACATCGCTCTACCTTTGCACGGCCCTGTTTGCATTAGAAAGTTTGGCTTAAGGTCAGGAAGAATGTCAGAACAGGGAGACTCCTAAGAGACAGCTGGTTCCATCCATTTCTCTTGGAAGTGGAGAACGTGGCCCAGAGAAGACACCCAAGATCAAAGAGAAAGTAGCATGAATGGGGCAGGAACACAGGCCTCCTGACTCCCAGTGCCTTAGGAGTCAGTTTCCCCCGACCAGGTTCATGGATACTTCTTCCCTCCTTCCTGGCCCCTCTCCCTACCCACAGCCAGGCCACCAAGCCTGGCAAGGCACCCAGGTCCATCCTTGTCCTCGACACTCACACTGGCCACTTTTATTTACTCCTTAGTACGTCACAAACCCTCCCTCCCCAGTGTCTGACCCCTAGAAATTTTAGACATCCCAAGGAGAATAGCTGCTTATAACCATTTGCTAATTACACGTATGGATGTCAATTAATTCATTTAGCTAATTACCCACTCGATGAGCACCACGCACCAAAGAACTGTAAAAGACAGACATATGGTGAGAGAGGGGGGTATCCGGGTGCTCAAGCGGCATGCAGGGGTAGGGGAGGGAGGGCGCCATGGCTGCAGCAACTCCCCACCACCGGATGAGTGGAGGGAGGCCGCTTAATGGCTGGGGGGACAGAGCTGCTGCTGCTGCTGCTGCCATAAAGCATAATTACGGCTTTCCACTAATAGTGCTGGGAAAACACACAGGCACTCATGCGTGCAGATAACCGCACATATGTATATGCACATCTCTGTTTATACACACACTTATGTGCTTACAGACACAGCATGCACATACGCATAAGCACGGTACACGTGCACACGTGTGGACACACACACATGAACACGTGAGGTCATGTGCCATCAACGCACAGACATTTTCTTCAAGTCCTACCTTTGGTGGAGGCTGAAGGGTGGGGATTCTCTCTTTTTGCACCCAACTTTATGCCAAGCACTGTGCTCAGCCCTTCCACATAAGTTAATTCATTTAATCTTCACATAACCCCACAAAGAATGAATTATCTCCACTTCACTGATCAGGAAACTGAGGCTCAGAGAAGCCAAGACACTTGTCCAAGGCTACACAGCAGGTAAGTGGCAGAGGTGGGGCTAATCCCTGCACCTCCATAGCCACAAGCAGCAAGGGGCAGGGGAAAGGAAAGGGGGTTTTCATCTGCTTGCAACTGGTGGGATCTTGGGAAAATAACCTCTTTTAGGGGAGACTCTACCCTACTCTACTCTAGACTCTACTCTACTCTACGTCATTCTCCCTGGAAAAGGGATCTCCTGTCAGCTTCAGCCGCATCCCATGAGTCTGCTCTGAGGCCACCTCTGTGCCAGGCCTGGCACTCAGGACACAGGGTAAAGATCTGAACTCACAGCGTGGTAAGGCAGATGGAAAACACGGGTTGTCATCAGAAAAGCAAGCATTTGATCTGGCTGTCTGGGTTGAGAGCCCAAGTTGTTCCATGTTCCACGCTTTCTCTTTCTTCCTACCCTGGAGGGGCTGGGTCCAGAAGCCTAAGATGAACCCCTTGAGCTCCCTGCAAATGACACACATCTCCTCTCTGAGAGCTTCTGCCTGGGGTCCTGCCCTGGCCCTACGCACCTTTCCTCATCTTCATAAGGACAGCAGCATTGGTCTACCCCGGCAAATAAGAATGAAAGTTTCTCCAGTTTTAGGGAAAAACAAGAAAACTCTCCAACACCCCTCTTCTAGCCTCTTCACTTACCAACCCTCATGTCCATTCACCAAAGTAAATAGGAAGCCACAGTTAGTGATTCATTCATCCCTCTATTCAATAAAATACTCCAGAGAATTCCTCTGGTCTAAGAATGGATGGTCTCAAACATTCTTTCAGGCCAGCAAACAAGCAAAAAGTAGCAGCTCTGCAGCGTCTATCAGTTACAAATCTTTCTGTTGCAAGTGACAAAAACTCCAACACAAATAAGTTTCAACAGAGGGAATATACTGGCTCAGATACAGAGAAGGGAAGGGGTATGGCAGTTTCAGGAATAGCTTGATTCAGGGGTTCAAGCAAAGTCACTAGGACTTGCCTCTGTCGGTCTCTTATTCTTACTCTCTCCCATGCATTGGCTTCATGCTAAAGCTCCACTTGGTGATAAGCTTCTCTTGCTCTCAGACTCTAGCCCACCAGAGACAGGAGCTTTTCCAGGAGCTCCTACACAAGCCCTGGGATTCGCTGTGGTAGGATGCGCTCCCGCACGTGCCCACCTCTGAGCCAGTTCCCACAGCCAATGGGCTGCCATGCTCAGATTGCTTGGATCAAAGGGTGGAGTTCCAGCCAAACCTCCTGAACAGAGTGGGAACAGCTGGAGCCCCAAATGTTGTCAGAAAAGGGGGAATTGATAAAGGACCAGGAGGCAAGGTACCAATACCCGCTACAATGTTCTTTTTTAAAATTTCATTAATTTTGTTTATTTTTGGCCACGCTGGGTCTTTGTTGCTGCGTGCGGACTTTCCTCTATTTGCGGCAAGCGGGGGCTGCTCCCAAGTTGTGGTGCATGATCTTCTCTTGTTGTGGAACACGGGTTCTAGGGCACGTGCTCAGTAACTGTGGTACATGGAGTTAGCTGCCCTGCGGCATGTGGAATCTTCCCGGACCAGGGATCAAATCCATGTCCTCCGCATCAGCAGGCGGATTCTTAACCACTGGACCACCAGGAAGGCCCTACAGTGTTCTAAGCATTCTAGATCAGAAGGGTAGGGAATATCAGCCCCGTCTTGGATCTAAGGAAACCGAGGCTGAGAAAGGAGATAAGCCTAATAAAAACTGTCCAGTGAGTAAGGGACTGAGTCAGGATTTGAACCAATTTCCTCTCACTTCCTCCTTGAGCCCTTCCCCCACAAACAGGCTCCCGGGAGCACTCTCCAGGCATCCAGGCTACAACGAATCGAATCACTTTCCTCAGTTCTGCGGTCCCTGGGCCAGCAGGGCCTCCTGATTGCCTGGGAAAGGCCTCCCAGGCTGGGAACTCTGTGAGGGCCAGCCTGCTCCATCCATGGGTGTCCCACTCCTAGCCCTCGGAGCTCACTCCAGGGCAGGTGGAAAGCCTGCCACGCCACTCTCCCAGACTTCTCTCTGGCCAGGTGTGGTGAAGGACAGTCCAGAAGGGCCTGGGAGCGGCCCCAGACAAGGACCAATGGGAGCTAGAGGATACACGCCGGCTCCCTGGCCCCATGGTGGCATGACAAGGTGGGGCCTGTTCCACCCAGGTGCCCACAGTGGTGACTGGCCTGATAACACACCCTTTCCCAGCTGCCTTCCCTGCCCTGTCTCACTCCCCCACTCCCCTCCTTGATTCCCGCAGTCAGCTCTCAAATAGGCTTGCCTTCCAACTATTCTCTCAGGATCTGCTTATGGGAAAACACAACTTAAGGTACCTCCATTCTCCTATAAAATTAGGGTATGGGACGCCTAAGGGGGGGTTCAGCTAAATCAATGATGGTCAAATATTTTTTTAGTAGAATGCTTTTACAAATGCTTCTCTTTTCTGTCTGGTTTTCACCCCCTCTCCTTCCTAAAATCCAGGCCCCTCCCCTCCCTGCCCTGCCCCTTGTCCCACTGAGTCTCAGGTGTCCCATAACCCTTCTTTTTCACGTGGGATCTTAGTTCCCAGACCAGAGATCAACCCTGCCCCACCCCATCCCCACTCCCCCAAGCCCCACACCTCAGCCCCCTGCAGTGAAAGGGCAGAGTCCTAACCACTGGACCACCAGAAAAGCCCCTCCCACAACCCCTGAGTCTTGCGCATTCCTCAGCCCCTGGCATCTTCTCAGTCAAGGGCATTTTCTTCCCTGCCAGGTCCTGTGCTGGGGGAGGCAGAACTTCGGATCCCTTGGTGACGGAGGGCAGGAGGGAGATCCTAGAAATAGTTACAATTCACTCCCTCCCCTAACAGCTAAAAAAAATCACACAGATTGCACATCTCAAAGACTAGCTTCCTGTAGAAAACCCTTACTGTGTCTGTATATCCTTTCTGATAACGTAACTCTGGCCTAAGTACACTACAAGAACTCTAGCCCCACTCACTGTGGAAAACTGTACAAAGCCCTCTTACATTAACCTGACATCAGAGAGTGCCAGGTCGCAGGGTCCAGACTGGTCTCTCCCCTAGCTTCCTGAGGGGATGGGAGAGCTGTGTCCATCTTTCTGTCTGCTTATATCTGCCTCCCACTCTCTCTCTCAAGGACCATCTTCCTGTCCTCCTCTGGAACGTAGGAGGTAGAAGGTAACTGTTATCAGATGCTGTGGAGCAAATCACACCAAACTTAGTGGCCCTACACAATAACCTATTATGCTCCCAAATTCCCTGGGTTAAGATTTCAGGACGCTGGGCCATTCTCACTTGGGTCTCCCACGCAGCTGCAGACACATAAAGGCTTGATGGGGCCTGACGACCCACCTCAGAGGTGACCCACTCCCTTGGCTTGCGATGGTTCTGGCTGTTGGCCCAGACCCTCAGCTCCGCCCCGCGTGGGCTTCTCCAGGCTGCTGAGTGTTCTCACGGCCTGGCAGCTGGCTTCCCTGCAGCAGGAGAACCAAGAACCCAAGGCAGACGCTGCAGCGCCTGTTGTGAACCAGTCCCTGGAGCCACATCGTCACTTTCATCTTATTCTGTCGGTCACGCAGGGCCAGCCCTGATCTGGCGTGGAGAGAACCACACAGGAGGCGTGGGGCAGTGGGCCATTGTGGAAGCTGCCTACCACGGGAAGTTTAACCGGAGCCCCGGCCACCCCCAGGTAGTCTGTGTTGCCTGCCCCCTGAGTTCCTGTCCGCCCCACCCTGAGCCCCCCAACACCATGAGATCGTGGCGTCTAGCAGAGGCACACGGGCCAGAGCAGGAAATGTCTCAAAGCCCTCATCAGCCAGCGCTGTCTTGAAGTTCATCAGTCACTGCGCTTTCGGGCCAAGCACCTCTTGCAAGCCCACCAGGCTCCTGGGGGCACACAGGGGAGCCCTCATCACCTGCCACCCTGGGGGACCAGGAGCTCTGGGAGGGCCCGAGGGAAGACTGGTAAGGTGAGACTGGGGAATGGGGCTAGAAGGGGGGGTGTCTTCTCCCTACCTCTATTCGTTGGCAAGATGATACTCCCCATTCCTGCCCCAAAAAGGACAGAATCTGCCCCAGATTGTCACCCTACACTCCACTGAGGAGACCCTGAACAAGAAGTGCCCAGAATGTGATCCGCAGAATCTGAGTGGAATACAGGGTTGCTTTATGCCACTTAGTTATGGGACAATGTGATATAGAGCATTAAACAACCCAATACCTTCTGTCTCCAAAGACATAGAGGTTCTGCCCCAGGCTAACATGGTCCATGGATGCCAGGCTCCATGTGGTCCCATCAGTCAGATGGGTCACTGCCCCAGGCCTGGAGGCTAAGAGTGTTCATTCCAACACACTGCAGACAGGAGGAGACCCTCCTGCAGCTCACGTCCACACACCTGGGCCTTGTTTTTCTCCACCCCTGTGTCCAGATGCCCGTGCAGAACCCCAATTCCTGTTGGTTTTTCTAATAGCTTAGCCCTTCATCCTCTCCCCTCCCCCCGCACCCCCAAGGCCTCACGCCAGCTTCTGTACAGATGCAGGGCCTGGCTAAACAAGAGCCTTCTAGGCAGCTTCTTTCCTTGGCAGAAGGAACCAGCAGAAGCTCGGACATTACAGCTTGTTCCTGAGTTTACTGAATGAAAGTGACCAGCTACTCTAGGAACCAGCCTGGACGTGGGAGTGAGGGGGATAGGTTGGGGGGAGGGAGTGGGAATTTTCTATTCCTAGAGTTTGCCCACACCTGGAAGGAATAGCATCAGACTACTTTTAAGTCAAAAGGGGGATTTCTTGGGAGGTCACCAGGGTAGCCCACAGAGCAGGTGGAATCTTGGCAGAGACCTTGAGAACCAGAGGAGAAACCAAACTTCTAACAATGATGATGTCTAGGGAGGGCTTCCAGGTGGCACTAGTGGAAAAGAACCTGCCTGCCATTGCAGGAGACGTAAGCCTAAGCAGGTTCTGATCCCTGGTTTGAGAAGATGCCCTGGAGGAGGGCATGGCAACCCACTCCAATATTCTTGCCTGGAGAATCCCATGGACAGAGGAGCCTGGTGGGGTACAGTCCATGGGGTTGCAAAGAGTCAGACACAACTGAAGCAATTTAGCACCCATGCACACACAATGTGTAGGCAATGGGATCGTGAAGAACACGCTTCCTCCACACTGTTGGAATTTCTTTCTCAATAATCATGTGTAATCAACAACAACAAAAAGAAAAACATTTCCTTTTGGAGAGAGAACAGATCTGAAGCAAGGTGGGGGATGCCCAGAGCCCCACAACCTCTGCCCCGGCTCAGTCCCCAATACAGGGCCTCGAGCACCTCCACTGGTTGACTGCTCAAGACCCCGCAGCTCAGGCCTATTGTCAAACACTAGAGTCTGAACAAGCTTGGGTCTGGGCCCAGCCTCACCCGCCCTGATCTGGCAGCCAGCACCTCGGGAGCCCAGCAGCATCTCATGTGTACAGACCTGGGCCCCCACTGCTGATCTTCTGCCTGCTGACAAATGATCCTGCCTTCCCCACGAGCTGTGACTCCTGGGCCCATCCATCAGCTGCCCAGCCAGTGCAATCGGAGTTTAATGATGTCATGACAGGAGTGATTACAATTGTTAATTACCTTCCAGCCATCAGCAGCTTCTGCAGGTCTTCAGCCATGTGGCAGCTGCCACGGCCACCCTGTGCTTGTACAAACCTCTCCTGGTCTCATCAACCACCCTGCTGTATTCCCAAAGGCCCTGGGATATGGGGGTGGGCATTTCAAAGGAGGATTTCTAGGCACCAGTATGTCCCCAAGATCCTGGTACTCGGAAGGTCTGAATGCCTTTCTCCCTGGTTTAATTTATAGAACGCATGCTATCAGGGTCCTGAAGGAAAACACCAACCACATCATTATCTGCTCACGGTCAGTGGTGTGGAGTCCCATACCAAGGTCACAGGCACAAGGCCTTGTACCAAGGCCATAGATGCAGAGCCCAGGACAAGGTCACCTCTGGAACTGATTGAGCCTCATTGAGGACCATTGCCAAAAGCCCCTCTGATCCTTACAGGCCAGCCCCCTGACCCCATATCAGGCAAAAATGACCCCCGGCACTCACCCTATAGTGCCCTAACCAATCACCTAATGCCACCTTTCCAGCAGGAATCCTCAGCTAAAATTGGCTTCTAACTCACAAAAAGACTCTCCCTGGTGTGTCAGGAAGTCAGCCCGCTGTATTTGCAGCGTCCCTCACCTATTCTCCCTTCAGTCGGCTTTCCCTGGTCTGTCAGGAGGTCAGCCCACTGTGCTTACAGCACTCAAATTATCTCTACTCTCTGTTCTTAATAAACTCTCCCTTTATGCAATGCTCTGCGCCTGGAAATTCTTTCTCAACCCATATCTGGACTGGACTTCCACAAGCGGATCCTCCCTGCCACAGCATAAAATCTAAATCCCTTAGCTTAGCACTTAAGATGTTCCACGAAGGACAGTGCCTGTCTTTCTCTGGTTGCACCTCCCACTACTCAGCTCCACACACCTCACTGATAATAACAGAGCTTCCAGCCACACCTCCTACTTTCCCAATCCCAGGCCTTTGCCCACACCATCCCTCCCCCCTGGAAAGCCCTTCACCCATGGCTCCATACATTCAGCTTCTACCTATTCTTCCATGCCTGCCTCATGCTAACTCTGTAGGATATGGCCTAGAGCCTCCCTCCTACCCCAGGCTCCAATCCCAAGTAATTTTGGCCTCCCAGGATCTTCAGAAGCCCTTCACCTGAGCACCCCCTTTCTCACACATCAACTCCCCAGTTTAACAGGTTTGTGTCCGTGTCCTCACTCTCCCACAGCAGTGAACTCCTAAGGGTAGGCCCAGCACAGGGCCTGGAGTGGAGTAAGGGGTCAGAACCAATGGACAAGTCTTGAGCTGGCCCAGGAGAGAGGAAGTAAAAGTGGCCTGAGAAGGAGACAGCATGTGTCATTGCTTCCTTCTTAAGGGACTGTGCCCACATCCAGGCCCTCACCAGCTATGCAGGAGTAATGGGCTCCTCACTGGTCTCCCTGCAACCCACCTCCACCTCCAACAGCCAAAGCAAGCCTTCAGTTGTGAATCAGATTCTGCTACTCCTTGGCTTAAAACCCTTAAATTCCCCCAGAGGTAAGTCTGTTAGTTCAGCCTTCAAGGATCACCATGGCCACAACACGTACTCTCCGTGCGTGTCTGCAGCTCGCTGCACCCCCTCCTCTGAAGGCTACACCTCCACACACAGGCCAAGGCCGTGACCGCCACGTTCGTACCTCATACCCTCTCCCAGTCAGGTGCCAGGGCCTCACTGGACCTACCCGGTCTAAGCTCAGTCAACTAGATTTTCTCTCTTCCCTGGGAACTGAAAGGTATATAAGTGCTTCGGAGCCATGAGGAGGTTATTGTCCACTTGGAGCCCAGAGAGGATGAATGAAGAGGAGGAGTATGAGGAAGGGGAAGAAGAGGGGCTCAGAGAGACAAAAAGATACCAGGAGACTTTGGAGGTCACACCCGTCCCTCCCCGAGACACAGTTCTGTTGGGTTCCAGAAGAGACTCCCATCTCTTTATAAACATTGTCACTTTTTTCACGGTGGTTTCTGTCAAATGTGTCAAAGATGGAGGAAATTCTCTCATCCAGACATGTACAGCTCAAAACAAACATCATATATCTTTGAATGAAATACTCTGAAAAGCTGTCTGGGGAGCAGTAGGGATGTGGGAGTGCAAGTTCCAAGGACTTGTCCACATTTCACAAGGTGGTAGGGAGGCTGCCCCTTGAACGGCAGGTGAGAGCGTCATACTGCTTCTAGAAGCAGTAGGGCTTCCAGAGGTCCAACCATCTCCATTTAACCCCAGCCCTGCCAGCCACTCACGGTGTAAGACTGGACCAGTTCTCTCTGGCTTCACTTTCCTCATCTGTTAAACAGCCCTGCCCCTAAAAACAGTGCCTACCTCAAGGAGTTGTGCTTTTTTTTGGGGGGGGGGGGTTCTTTTTTTTTATTGGATTAAACAAGTTAATATGCGGAAAGCACACAGTAGTGTCTGTTAAGGGCAAACACCAAATGTTAGCAAAAATGGGAAAAGCTAAAGCTGTGAAGGGCCTGGAAGTTGTGAGATAAACTCTGATAGGCAAATTTAAGCCAGGATCCGGGGCACAAGTGAATTTAAGAAAAAAAAGAACTTAAAGTAGATTATTCACCACTGCGTTCCGAGGAGAGTCCTAGACACAACGCAGCCCAAGTCCCTGCTCTCACAGAGTTTCCATTCTAGAAGGAGACAGGCAATCAATAAGGTCCCTACAGATGACAGCTACAAAGACAAAAGTGTGGTATGAAGAGAGGGATGACTAGAGGGCTTCTCTGGACCAGGCGGGGACTGAGAAAGGACCAACTGCTCCAGCACCACCCGCGGAGGGAAGCCAGCAAGGAGGGAACAGCGGTACCGAGGCTGGCGAAGGTGAGCAAGCTGTCCATGAGAGGGCAGGAAGGGCAGATCCCTGAGCAGGCAGCTTTGAGCATGGATTCTGCCAGGCTCTCTGCTACAAAGCATGAATAGAAAACAGCCTCGTCCATCTCTGCCTTAATCTTCAGTCCCTCCCACATGCTCATGAACACCTTTGGGTGGTTCAGCTCTCTTTGAGGGAATAGGGGAGCTTCTGAATTCAGCGAGGAACAAATACTGAGACAACAGGGGTAGGTACTCCTCGGGGCAGGCCCCTCCAAGACTCTTCCTCGAAACTTAACCCTTCCTAAAGAGTCCACAAAACCCCGCATTTACCCAGAGCCCAGCTCTGGGTAACCTGCCGCAGGGGGAAGCTGAGAGAACTCACCTTTGTCTTGTCTTCAGCAGGCCTGGTCCCTCAGTGACCCTTAGTGAGGAGAGGCAGGAGCACTGGTTTCAGAGTCCAGCAGACTGCGTGTCACTGTTTTCTGCCACTTGCACACTAGAAGCCTGGGCAAGTCTCAGCCGCCCTGCTCCATAAAATCGGGGAGACAGCTCCTGGAGAAGATGAGTAAGCCTTCCACATGTTGCCAGAAGGTATCAATCTCAAGAGACCCATGCTAGTCATCCCATTTTCCGTCCAAGGGGTCAGTGGGACAGCATCTTCTCCAATGTGAAGACCAATGATACCTGTGCCTTGATGAGTGCCTTCCGGGGGCCAGACACATGTGAAAGAAAAAAAACAGCAATAAAGACTTTAAAATAAACAAATGAACACCTAGTAGAACAGTTTTACCACTGAGCAGGTCACAAATCTGGCACAGTCTCTGGGGAACTGAAACTTTGATGAGACAGAAAGGAATTTAACTTTTTAAAGCCAAATACCAAGCACTGTAGGCTTCCCAGGTGGCGCTAGTTGTAAAGAACCCACCTGCCAATGCAGGAGACGCTGGAGACACAGGTTTGATCCCTGGCTAGAGAAGATCCCCTGGAAAAGGGAATCTACCCACTCCAGTGTTCTTGCCTGGAGAATCCCATGGACAAAGGAGCCTGGCAGGCTACAGTCCATGGGGTCGCAAAGAGTCGGACAGGACTGAGCAACTAACACACACCCACCCCACGCATTGCCTGCCCCGAGTGAGGAAAGCAAAGCCTCTGAGCTGCCAGGGGCACAAGGCTCGTCAGCAGGCATTTGCTGCCTGTGAGGGCCCGTCTCAGGAGCCTGGCGTCTGCTGCACACACGGCATGCCGGGTCTGGGTTACGTGGCCTAACAGGTCTGCCCCAGTGTCAGCAGGCCAGGGGGTCGAGGCAGGGTGTACCACCTGGTACCCAGCTCTTCCTCCATTACCACTGCTCCAAGTGACCCCACAAAATACAGTTCCTTATCCCCATTTTAAAATGAGAAACTGAGGCCCAGAGAGTTTAGGGATTCCCCTGTCGAGGTCACTCAAGCCCAGCTCAAATTGGAACCTAGATCTGTCTGGTTGCAAAGGATGTAACTGTCACATCAAGCCACGGAAATGCCAGCTGGGGCACAATAACTGACTATAGTCAGACTAAGCTCAGAATCCTCAGAACTTGGAGGAAGAGGGTCAGGCCAGAGGAACCAGGCCAGAATGCTGGAGCCCAGGTTCCCTCCCAGGCCCCTGGGGTTGCAGAGAGGCTGAGCCAGGGTGGTCCAGGGAGAAGTGTGGGATTACTCCCAGGCTGCACCGGCCTCCCGCCTCCCCTCAGCACGTCCCCCACTAGGGGATGATTTTTCAAACCAGATTTTCCAACATCACCCTTCCCTGGGCGGCCAGACACCCGGCCCCCCACAGCCCGCCGCCAGTCAGCCCTGCCTCCCTCCTGGAGCGGCAGGAAGCCCGCAGCCGTTCTGCATACACCCCCTGGTGGAAACAGCTCATTACGAGATGGGGGAAATGTGCTAGAACATTAGCTTAATAAATCAAGCGCTCCCGGAGCCCTGCAGCCGCCGAGGCTCTGCAAGGCGGGGCCACGGCGCCCACCCCCGAGCTGGGCTTGGGGGTAGGGGGCGGGGCCATCATGCGGCCGTCACCCAGCTGCCGCCTCCCCTGCGGAGCCGAGAAGTCGATGTGTGCAGCCGGCTTGGGAGACTAGGCCGCCCGGGGTTTGAATCCCGGGGCTGCCACTTGCTAACCTGCAACCCAGAACCAGGGGGGGCCTCCTGGAGCCTCTGTCTTCATCTAAACAATGAGGCGGTGACGAGCCCTATCGATGGAGGGCCTCTCAGAGTGGTGCCTTCCACAACTCACTGCAGCTGCGTGAGATCCAAGAGGCCATTTCATTTTTCAGAATGATGAGATTCAGAGCCTGTGGCTGGTTTATGTCCAGTCCTGCCAGCCCTCTGCCCAAGGTCACTCCCAACCCCCTGGCGCCCACCTCTGCCCAGAGCAGGTACTCTGCAGTGAGGAGCCCTGCAAGGTAATCAGGTCCTGCAGGGTGGCTAGACTGCAGAGCAGCAGGCTTCACCTCCTGGGTGCCCAGCAGGCCAGCCATCTCCCAGCTCCTCCCGATCCCACACAAGGAAAATCCAACCAGCGGTATAGGGACCACCACAGACTGGGAGCCCCAGGTTTTTTTCAGCAGCCTGCTGCCCCTGTCTCTGATACACGCCAAAGCCTTCTCTGCTGTCCCCCACCATACTGGCTGGCTCCAGCTAACTTCCCTCCCAGTCCTAGCTCAGGCGTTAACCCACTTAGGGCCTGAAGAGAATCCCTCCCTTCTCTGGGTCTCAGTTTCCCTCTCTGTGTGAGACTTAGCCTAGAGGATCTTAAGGAGGCTCCTGCTTGCCACCCCGCCTCTCCTCCCTGCTGGTCTAGGCAGGAAAGGGGCTGCAACACCAGAGCTCCTTAGCAGAGAAAACCACTGTCCAGAGAGCTAATCCCTCCTGCTCTCTGGGGGGTGGAGAGAGGGCTAGAGAAAAAAAAAAATTAAATTACTAGACCATCTATTTGTCAACTCCTCCCTCCCCATTGACTTAATTTTCTCCAGCCAAAGGTAGAGTCAGAGGAGGCAGGAGTGAGTCTGCAGCCCAACCAGAGATGGAGTAAGGGGAACTGCAACAGGGAATGGGAAGAAGAAGCCCCAAATGGACACAGGGGTGAAACTGTTGGATGCTCATCAAGCCAGGAAGCCTCATCTGGGCCAAACAAAGAAACACCAAAAATGAGGAATAGATATTCCTCTGCGCCTAGCTCTGCCCAGGAACTCGGAGCAGCATCACTTCCTCCAGGAGACTTTCCCAGATCTCCCAGTATGGGTTAGGAGCCTTCTCTGGGTTCCCACAACCTCTTTGGTTCCCCCATAACACCATGCCGATATGGTGTGTTAGCTTTCATTCATTTATACAATGAGTATCTCTGGAGCATAGTATGTTCCAAGCTAACTGCTGGGAATAGAGCTAAAAACAAAAACTGTAGTCTACCAGGAAAGACTGATAAGAAGTATAAACCCATTTGGATTATCTACTGCTGTGTAACAAATCATATCAAACCTTCCTGGCTTAAAATAACAGCAATCATTATCTTCCGTCTCATAATTTCTGTGGACAAGGAATTTGGAAAGGGCACAGCTGGGGTGTTCTGGCTCAGGGTCGCCCGTGTGCTATAGTTAGACAGCAGCTGGAGATGGAACGGCAGAGGGCTGAACAGCTGGGGGGTGGCCAAGCTACCCCTCCTTTAGTCTCAGGATTTCACACGATCTCTCCACATAGAGAGTTTGGGCTTCCTCACAGCATGGCAGTTTTAGGGCAGTCATGGCAGCTGGCTTGCACCACAATGAATTCTCCAAGAGAACCAAGCAGAGATGTTTCACATTTTTTCAACCTAGCCTTAGTCATAAAAATAGTGTCTCTTCTGCCACACTCTTGGTCAAGGCAGTCATCAAGGTCCACCAAGTTTCAAAGAAAGGACACACAGACCCTATCTCTTGATTTGGTAGGAGGATCAAAGTCATATTAAAAGAGGGGCATATGGGAAGGGGTTATATTAGTGGGACCACTTTGGGAAAACACAATCTGCTGCAAAACCCAATTTGATTTAAATAAGATCACCTCACACACCTCCACACTCACCTCACACTCTCTTCCCAGGTGGTGCAGTGGTAAAAAAATCTGCCTGCAATGCAGAAGACATGGGTTCCCTGGGTTGGGAAGATCCCCTGGAGTAGGAAATGGCAACCCACTCCTGTATTCTTGCCTGGAGAATTCCATGAACAAGGGAGCCTGGCGGGCTACGGTCCATGAGATCACAAAGAGTCAGACACGACTGAGCAACTGAGCTGAGGTAACACCCTCCATCCCCCTAGGAAGTTAACCCCTCCACCTCTCACATTTTTGCACTTCCCCAGAGGCTGACTTACCTTTCACTTATGTTTCACTTACCTTTCCTGATTACCTCTGACGCCAAACTCCTGCTTCGGCTGTACTCGCTCAATTTTCAGACTATCTCACTGGTCTGTGGGTGCAGACTTTTGTCATAAGCATGAGATTTGGACAGAAACTCAATCCCTTGCTTGCATTTCCACAAAACACTCAGCTAATGGGATGAGATGGCTGGATGGCATCACGGACTCGATGGACGTGAGTCTGAGTGAACTCCGGGAGATTGGTGATGGACAGGGAGGCCTGGCATGCTGCGATTCATGGGGTCGCAAAGGGTCGGACACGACTGAGCGACTGAACAGAACTGAACTGAATGGCAAATGAGGATGTGGTGGGCTCTGCTAAGAATTTAAGGAGAAGGAGGAGCAGCTCCAGTGACTTGAAATTGAATATTAGACATCCCTTCTCATAACTGAGATTTATGCTTGGTCTAATCTCCTCTCCCCTCTCCACTGCACCCCCAACCACCACCAACCACTGCACTGAGCTGCTTCTGGGATCTCAGTTCCCCAAGCACGGATTGAACCCGGGTCACAGCAGTGAAAGCCCTGAACCCTAACTAGGCCACCAGGGAACTCCCATCTCCTCTCCCCTCTTTCACTTTTCTCTCTCTTTCCCAGCCCTTTCTCACAACTCTACCCCCTTCCCAAATTTTCCCCAGGTAAGCCAAGCAGTTTTCCAAGACTCCTTGCCCTAAACTTGCCCCCCGGCATTGTTTTGGAGGCTCAAAGGGCTTTCCAATTTCAGAGACATCTTCCCTAGAAGGTAAGTGTGGATTCCATGATGCAATGATGAATTTTTCCTCCATTACCCAAGCCAGGACCATCAAGTGGGACAGGGTCTCTAGTGGGGAGAGACTTTGTGTGGACCATCGCATGCAATCTTTGGAATAACTCTCTTCTGCCTGGTCTGCCTCCCTCACTGCACCATGAGCCCTTAGAAATCAGAGCAGCACGAGTCGCCTGGGTCCTCAGAGCCCACTCAGGATAAGCACTCAGGAAAGACATGAAATGACAGCAGTTCAAAGGCGATTCCATCAGGGACCGAGGGCAATGGTGTGCCAGAGCTCAGACCCTTGAAGCCAACCTGCCTTCCCCATCCCCAGCGGTCAGACCTGCTCTGAGGCAGGTGCTGTAGGTGGTCCTCAGCACTGATTGTGGACAGGAAGGCAGACCAGGAAACCCAGCAGAAAAATGTGCAAAAGACACAAGCAATTCCCAAAAGGAGAAGCCCCAGATGGCCAACAAGCGCAAGTGCGTGAAGAGCTGTTTATATTCACTAACAATCTAAGAAACACAAAGAGTTGCCACGTTACATTCATCATAGTGGCAAAAATTAGAACAATGGGTAATACTAAGTGCTGGCAGGCACGCGGGAGGTAAATGCTCTCACATGCTGCTGGCGGGTGCAAAGTGGTTCAGTCATCCTAGAAAGCAGGCTAACGAGAGTTAGTAAAATTAAGTAGGTGTGTGTCCCATCAGGTAGCAGGAGTATCCTGGTGCACCCCTGGATATGACAGGGAAATTCTCACACAAGCCCGCAAGGGGATCCGTCCATGATGTGTACAAGGGTGCATGTCAAGAAATTATTTGTAAAAGGAAGAAATTCAAGGCAGGAAACTTCCCTCGTGGTCCAGTGGTTAAGAACCTCCCTCCCAAGTCAGGGGACACGGGCTCGATCCCTGGTGGGGAAAGTAAGACCTCACATGCTGTGAGGCAACTAAATCTGTGCTTCACAATGAAAACCTGTGCATGCGTGCCGCATTGCTTCAGTCAGGTCCGACTCTGTGCAACCCTATGGACCATAGCCTGCCAGGCTCCTCTGTCCATGGGGACTCTTCAGGCAAGAATACTGGAGTGAGTTGCTATGCCCCCTTCCAAGGGAACTTCCTGACCCAGGGATTGGACCAGCATCTCTTATATCTCCTGCATTAGCTGGTGGGCTCTTTACCTCTATCAACATCTGGGAAGCCCAGTGAAGACCCAGCACAGCCAAAAAAATTTTTTTAACTAACAAAAAAGAAATTCAAGGCAGTGTATGTGTCCATCACTGGGGAAATAAATGAGCAAAATGGGGTGGATTGCGCTCAGAAATCCATAGCGTAAGAAGAAGAAACAAAGAGGCCTTCAAACATGTAGTTCTGAGTTTGTGTGGTGGTGCGGGAGCAGGGGGGAAAATGTAAAATACATAACGAGATCTCTAGCACCCAAGACACCTCTACAAAGTTTACAAAGATACATGGGTCCTCATGGAAAGAAGAGATGGGAGAGGGGACTAAAAATAGGTGAGTGGTAAGAAGGGAAAAATCCTACACATGTAAGCCAGGCCTGGTATTCAGAACTGTGTATGTATCATCTCATTTCATCTTTGGAATATTCTATGAGGTAGGTACTATTAATAGCACCACTTTTTTCAGATGAGAAAACCAAGGCTTAGAGAGATCACTCTGTCCATGGGATTCTCCAGTCAAGAATACTGGAGTGAGTTGCCATGCCCTCCTCCTGACTCAGGAATCAAACCCATATCTCTTAAGTCCCCCAGTTCTGGCCCCTCCAAATCCAGCCTCACATGAGCCAGCAACAAACACCCCTCACCCTCTTCCCCCAAGAATGGATTCATCCCTCCAAGAGAAGCTCACTTAGCACTCTCTAGAAGCCAATGGCTTGCAATGCCCGTACACTGAGTCCAGCTCTATCCAGGTGTTTGAAGCTCTCCACAATTGGACTCTGCTCACCTAGGAGTCTCATCCATCATTATTGCCCTACTGATGCTGGCTCCACATCAGACCAAGCTTCTAGCATTGACGTACCATGGCCTTCCACGCCCACCTTGAGTACCTTCCCTCAGCTCCTTTCAGTCTATTCAGACATAAGGAGTATATGCTCTAGTAGCTTTCCAGTCTTTTCTATTTTTAAAAATTGATGTATAACTTACACATAAAGATCTCAACTTCAAAAAATTCACTGAGTTTTGACAAATGCCTTCATCAGTTTGATAGTCATTTCCCCTCCCTGAGTCAGAGTTTCCCATGTACAAAATGAGGTAATGTCAACCTTATAGGGGTAAAAGTAATATGACAAGTGGCCAGCACAGTGCCTGGCACACAGCAGGCAAGCAGTTAACTGTTCTTCACAAGTAGCCTATATCCAGTTTTCAATTACAAAAACTTAAATGAGCATCTACTCTGTGCCCTGTGTACGTATGGCCTGGAGACTCAGGGAAAACCAAAACTGGAGGCTGCTAGCTTCCTACTGGGGCTTTCCAGGCAGCTTAGTGGTAAAAAACCCACCTGCCAATGCAGGAGATGCAGGTTCCATCCCTGAGTTGGGAAGATCCCCTGGAGGAGGAAATGGCAACACACTCCAGTATTCTTGCCTGGAGAATCCCCATGAACAGAGGAGCCTGGCGTGCTGCAGTCCAGGGGGTTGCAAAGAGTTGGACATGACTGAGGACCCATACACACAGCCTCCTATGGATTTTTTTTTTTTTTTGGCTGCATATAGGATCTTAGTTCCTCAACCAAAGATTGAACCTGCATTGGAAGTGTGGCGTCTTAACCACTGGGCCACCGGCGAAGTCTCTCTCTTAAGGATTATTAAACTATACTGAGACAGATGCTGTGACAAAAGCAAGCACAAGGAACAATGGAGTTTGAAAGGAGGAACCCAGGTCAGCTTTGGGGATAAAAGAGGGCTTCCCAGAGGGAGTAATGCCTGAGAGGCATCTTGAAACAGTTAACAGTTGGACTTCCCTGGTGGTAGTGGTTAAGACTGCATTTCCACTGCAGGGGACACAGGTTCGATACCTGATCAGGGAACTAGAATCCCAAATGCTGCGCAGTCAAAAAAAAAAAAAAATTAACAGGTGAACGACAGTAGGATTCCAGGCAGAGCAAATGGTGTGGGTACTGCTCTGACGGTTGGTGGGAACTCAGCGTATCGGGGGAAATGCAGATAACTCAGTTGGCGGGAGTAATGGGAGTATGAGGGTTCTGCTGTGGTGAGTTGCAGAGGCCAGCAAGGGCCTTGAATGCCATGCAAAGCAGAGGGCTTGCCCCTCAGGACCGCAAGGAGCCAAGGAAGATGTTGAGAGCAGGAATTAACAGGTGTGTATTTTAGAACGTCCTCACTGGGATCTCTTCATTCTGCTCTGACCCGGTTTATTCTTTATCTGCCTTAGTCTGCTAGCTCCTTGCTGTCCAGCCCAGGGCTCAGCAACCTCTCCAGGCTCCCTAGGGACTGGATGTGACAATCACAGCTCCTCAGGCCAGCACACAAGGACCACTCGGATCTGACTCCCTCTCCAGTCGCATCTCTTCCCCACTGTCCTCTCCCCTTACATTTCCGCCACGCCATCTTCGGTTTCATTAAAGGTCATGCTCCCTCATGTCTTGCGCTTGCCCATGCTGTTGCCTATTCCTGCCATTCCCTCTCCCTGAATGAACTGTCTCCCCTTTAGCTCTGTTTATGTGGCTAATTCCTACTTCTCCCTTGGGACTCAGCATAAGGATCACCTCCTTCAGGGAGCCTTCCCTGATTTCCCCCCAGACTGGGTGACAGTTCTCTTAAGACATCATTCTGCCAACCATCATTATACCACTATGCTTTCTGCAGGGAAGGCTGGTTCACCTCAGTATCTCCAAGCCCTGGCAGGACCTCACAGTGACAGCCTGTGCAAGTCTAAGGAGCAGGGCAGGCTCTGGAGGTCACATGTAGTGTCATCCGACTCTTTGTGACCCCAAGGACTCCTTTGTCCATGGGGGTTCTCCAGGCAAGAGTACCGGAGCAGATTGCCATGCCCTTCTCCAGGGGATCTTCCCAACCCTGGGATCGAACCCAGGTCTCCCGCATTGCAGGTGGATTCTTTACCATCTGAGCCACCAGGGACGCCCACACGCATGTATCACTAAGACACAAAAGATGCATCTGAGAGAAATAAAATGAGATGATCAAGGTGGAAAGGCCTAGATCATGGAGGGTCTCACCAGCCTGCAGCTGATCCACAGGGCAGGGAAACGCAGGGCATAGACAGAAGCAGCACGGGAATATGTGCTTTGTGGTTCAGAAGGCTTGGTGGAGGGGCCAGTTTCAAGCCCCCTGGATACCAGCAAGCTGGCAGATTAAGATGGTGGCTAAGAGATGTGGAGAAGGGAACAACTGGAGAGATATTTAAGGGGAGAAAGGACCAGACTTGGTGCCTGATTGTTCGTGGGCGGCAAGAGAGAGGGAGGAGTGGAAACGACTCCCTGTGCAGCTCCTCGAATCTCTAGGGAGAGAGGAAGGAGGCCAGCAGCCAGCTCGGACACCAGTCACCTTGGACACAAATAACCTCTAGGGACTCTGCCCCTGCTGAGCCGAGCTGCTACCTCTGACAATGCCTCCCCAACACACACACACACACACACACACACACACACACACACACCCTGTTTTCCCAAGGGGTTGACTGGACGCTCTGCTGGCTCCTTGCCCACTGCTCCCTCCCGCAGTCTGCTCTGCGCCAGCCAGGAGGGGAGGGAAGGGGAGGGGCAGCCGCAGAAGCCCTGCCGGAAGGGAGGAAGGGCGGGCTCAAGAAGCCAGCCCAGCCGACCCCCAACTGAGGAGCAAGGGAGAGCCGAGGAGAGAGGGTGAGACAGACAAAAGACAAGGAGAAGCAGTACAGCAGCTCTGAACACTGGAGATACAAGATGCCTTTCTGTTCCTCTTGCTTGCCCACTCCCCATTTTAGAGATGGGGAAACTGAGGCCCAGAGACAGCAACAGTTTAGGAACCTACAACTCAGGTTTCAGCAGACCCACACTCTTCTGTTGGAGCCCCTCAGCCTGGAGCAGCCACTTACAGGCTGGTCTGGTAGGAATGGGTGTTGAGCACCACAGCCATCGCCCCAAATGAAGAGCTGGCCAGCTAGTTGAGTCTATGGTTCAAGTCCCTCCAAGTCCCCATAGTATAGAGAGCTGGACTGAAAGACAGGGGACTTGAGTTCTCACCCCGCTGTAGGACTGATTTTTCATCTGTAAATGTCCTATACTGCCTCTGATAAACCTCTCTACAAGGTTTACAAGAGCCACTAAGGGATGAAGGAAGACTGTGAATTCAAAAACGCCACAGGACCCCAGAAGGATTGGGTGCAAAACCATGTCCCTGAGCAAATCGCTCCCCTCTCTGGGACTCAGTTTCCTCAACTGCACAAAAAGGGTACCAGATTCATTGATATTAAAAGGCCATTCCACCACTGGAAGCCAGTAGGATGCACCCACTCTGCCAAAGTTTTAGATTCTAGAGCAAACACAAAACCTCACCATCGCATCTTCCCCGCCCCTAGAACGGGTGCTTGGAAGCCCTCTTCAGGCCTGTCACCGGTCACCGGGGGAGTTATTGTCGCCCCTGCCCAGGTACCATTGACTCCGTCCTTAAGGCCCCTCGCCGCCCCGGCTGCAAACTTACTGCAGTGGCCCCTAGGGGGCAGTGTTGCCCCGAACTTGGGCCGCCGCAGCTGCTGCCCCCGCCCCAACGGGCGCCGGGAGAATACTTGAGTTCTGGGAATGTTTGACACCCCCCGGCACACACACCGCCCCCCGCGGCCAGCCCCAGTCCCGGAGGCTCCCGCGCTGCCCACAGCCCGGGTGCGGACTTACTGCTAGGGCCCCCCCACCCCCCACCTCTCCCAGCAAAATATTTCGCAAGGACAAGGCTTCTATTTTTGTTTTTTCGCAGGAGTAGAGAACAGGTATTGGTCTCAGGCTGCTCGCGCGGACTAGGATGTCTCTGTGTTCAGAGATCTGAGGGAGGAATCTGAGGGGAGAGGAGGCTTGTTTTCCCAAGAACCTGTCAGCTGTTTCCCCCGTCACTCCCGCATCCCTTTGATAAGGGGTTGGCAGGCATGCACCCCCATACCTCCTCCTCCACGGGTCCCCCAGCCCCGCCAGGAAGCGCCCCGGGGTAGAGGGTGTGGGCTGCAGGGTCCGACCTCGCCTTCTCCAGCTCAAGCCCAGGCCCAGAGACCGGGGCACAGGCCGAGCTTGAGGGGCTGGGTTTGGGGGGTGACTTCTGCTGTCTCCCCAGCCTCAGATGTGAGCAGCAAATTCAGGGTGAAGACGGTGAAGGGGAAACGGAGGGAAAATCCCACTCAAGTTTGGTCCAACGGTTTAATGGAAGTGGGGGGAGTAGGAAGAATTTAAAAGCCCCGAACCCACAAAGCAGACTTTTTTTAAAAAAATTATAATTGAAAACATCTCGGAGTAAGGGCCGCCAGGAGCGGGCCAGCTCCCCCCGCCCCATCCCCCTCTCCTGTTCCCCGGAGTCCGATGAAGTCATGATAAGTAGGCTGCAAAAAAAAAAAAAAAAAAAGTGGGGGGGGTGGCTTGCAGGGGCTGGGGGCACAGGGGTCCCAGGCTGGGGCCCCGCGCGGACACAGTTTGGATACTATGGTTACGCGATCCGACCCAAACAGCGAAGGCGGACAACAATAGCGGCCGCCAGAGGAGGAAATTCCTTCCGGGGTGGACGGCGCGGGGGGAGGGGCGCCTGGCTGGAACGCCGAGGCGGCGGCTCGGCCAATCAGCGCTCGGCCGCCGGCGGTTTCAAGGTGCCCCGCGCCGCGCGCCCCCGCCCCCCCCGCGCGCTCCGCTTGGGCGCTGGAATTGCTGAGACGTTTCCCTGCACGCGCCCGGGTAACCCTGCGGGGGCTGCTGCTCAAGCCGACCCCCTCCCTAGCCCTTCTCCCCGCCCCCCGCCGGAGCCCACCGCCCCGGGAAGACTGAGTGTTCTGCTCCCTGAGTTGCTTGCACTTGAGGGAGATGGGGGGGGAAAAACATCCCTCCAAACTACCCCTTTCTGTGGGGTTGGTTACTGCACAAGCCTGTTTTCTATTTTAAAGCATGTCTCAAGAAAAAATGAGAGAGGGGAGAGAGAGAGAGAGAACAGGGAGAGCGAAGATCCACCCCAACTCAAGAAGCCTGGGAGGCTCTGACCCCTGCCTGCCTGGCCGCAGGGGCTGTTACATAATAAGTTGGGTTATTGATATTGGCGGCCCTGGCCGGGCATCTGGCATGCAGAGATCCAAGGGCAGAGTTGGCATTTAGAAAAGCCCCCCCTCCCCCTTTCAGTGACCGTTACCTGCTTTATAAAGGACCAGCGGAACCAGGGGCTCACCTCAGCCGGTGTCTGGGCAATTTACGTGGTGCCCATGGTGTGACCGTGCCCACTGCTACCCCCACCTACCAGGGAGGGATTCTGTGCCTAAGTCCCCCTCCTTCAGAATCCCCGGACTGGCTCTTTCCCTGTCGCCAGGCCCTCCACGGTGCTTCCTGCTTTCCTGCCAAGTACCCAAAGCCGGCATCCTGGGCACTTAGAGCACCGAGCTGGTCCCGTTCCTTCTTTAAGCGGAACCAGGTTTCTGCTCTCTGGTGTTTCCTAGCTCGGAACACCACTCTGAGGAGGAGTAGATACCTTCTCTTATTCATTGCCTACTGAGAGATTCACTTCTCTGGAAGGCTCTAACATTCAAAAAGTATTAGCCTCTCTCTCCCACTCTTTCTCTCCCTCTCTTCATATATAATGGGGATAGCCCTAATTCTCCAGTTCCTCGTGTGTCTCTATAAATAAATAATGAGATTTTATTAATTATGCACGTATAGTATCTGCAAGCAGATTGCTCTGTCTCTTGATGCTTAATAATATTTTAAAAATGGAAAAAACTTCCACACTGAAGCTGGGTATTTGGGGGTTTTTCCCCTCCCTTCAAGCAAACAAAAACTTCAAGGGGCCATATGTCCTCCAAGGAGAGGCGAGGAAGGCAGAAAGTTGGGGAGTGCAAGCAAGGGAGGGATTAAAGGGGGTCTCTCTGCAGATTTTCAAGGCAGCTGAAGGCAAATTTCAAGTAGCCTGCTTCATGTTTGTGATTGAGCTGCTGGTCTGAAAACATACCAAGGTTCACTTGGGCGTTTGTGTGTTAGGCGGGATGGGCAGCTGTTAATAGTAAACAGGAAACCAGCAAGAAGAGAGCTGGCTGCAGCCCAGTCCCTCTCTCAATTCCGCACCCCTTCTCAGAGCCCCCAAACCCTTGAGCTCTCGAAACACACTTGGTTTCTGGGAATTGTGCATCAGTTAATTTCTGGGTGCCCAACACAACTCCTGGCACATAGTAAGGGTTCGAAAAAACATTTGCACATTGAACAACTGGAGCATGGAGAACATATCCAGGGTTGGGGAGTGGTTGCACAGAGGCCGGGGCTAGGCCTTGGGGCACTATGCCTTGAAGGCATAACAGTTGGAGCTTCAGTCCTCAGACAATGGGGGAGGGACTCGCCCCTCCAATTTTGTAGTCCAGGAAGTGACAGAGCAGAGCTGAGCATTGAAAAACTAATCTGAGTGAGGGAGACCAGAGAGAGGTGCAGATACAGGAACCATCAGGCAGAGTCGGTATGGCCAGAGAGAAAAGGATACAGAGGTAGCCTCCTACCTTTAGCATGTGGAAATGAGGCAGTGGGAGGGGTCAGAGGTGAGCTTTGATTCAAAACGTTCTAGTTCCTGATTTGAATAGCAAGCCTATGGAAATAGAGATTTAAAGGGTGCAGACATGAAGTGTAAGGACTCCTATAAAACAGGCTTCCCTCGTAGCTCAGTTGGTAAAGAATCTGCCTGCAGTGCAGGACACCGGGGTTCAATTCCTGGGTTGGGAAGATCCCCTGGAGAAGGAAATGGCAACCCACTCTGGTATTCTTGCCTGGAAAATCCCATGGACAGAGAAACCTGGAGGGCTATAGTCCATGGGGTCACAAGAGTCGGACACGACTTAGTGTCTAAACCACCACCACCAGAACAGGCACCTTAGACTGAAATTTTAAAAGCAGACAAAAAAAGAGATCCCAAAGGAGGCACGCATCATTAATTGTCCATCAGACTGTCCAAGGAATTATCATTTGGGACCCAGAGATCCCAAGAGGATCAGGGGCTAATCGCGGGCAGAGGGTGGTTGGTTTCTACAGCAGGACCAGTTGCTAGCACACCACCCCACATCTTTTGCCTCCTTCTCAAGTTATTTGCACAACACCCGCCTTGCAGGAGAGAAACAATTTTCTCACCCAGCCCAAAGCAGACCAAGCCTTCCTACAAAAGGGTTAATTAAACTGGGTATGTGTTGCGCAAGTTGAAAAAAAATTTTTTTTCAAGGGAGAAGTTCTGGATGCCATTTCTTCTGCCTGTGAGAGGTCTATATATCACCAAGAGTTAAAACATAAAAATAAAATTGTGCTGGCTGAGGTTACCACAAAGCTATCAAGCTGGGTCTTGTTGCCGGAGTCCTGGCATCTGCTGTGTAATTTGGGGAGCACTTACTCTCCCAACCATGGGTGGGGGCGGCTGTCTGACTTCTCTCTTTGTATCCTCCTAATTAAAAGGGACCAGGATCCCTTACCACATGTGTTAAAGGACATCTCTTGTGCCAAGGAAAGGCAAGGAGATGAAGATGCTATGGGTACTCGGGATGCAGGGAGATGGTACCAGGATCCAACATGAACCCTCCCTGCCACCCTCACCCCCACCCATACCTGATGTATCATGACCTGCTCTGTGACCTTGGGCAAAGTCCTCAGTTTTCCCAAAAATCAAAACGAGGAGGGGAGAGGAGGATGGTTGAAGATCAAGGATCCTTCTCACTCTCTGGCTCTAAGAAATGGGTCCAACTGGACCTCAGGCTATCTTCCCTCATGGTCTGTTGGGATGGAACCTCTGTCCCCCCTCCAGCAGCCAACATGCCTGTTGCCTGCCCCCCTAGTTCCAGTTGTGGGGCCAAGGTCCCAAAACACAAACCACCTTTAGACTACAAAGGTCCCCAGTTGTAGATATGCCCAAGCTCCGACAGTGCCTCCTACACACAAATGCAGCAAAACCCTAGGCTCAGACACCATCTAGGCTGACAGGCCGCCAGGCCTAGCTCACCTGGGATGCACGTAAGCCCTCTACAACATCCCAGGCTCGTGTTGGTCCAGCCTCTGCTTGAATGCCTCACATGACCAGAAACTCACTATCACTTGTATACCCTGGCACAGGGTACCCTTACCACCTAACTGCTCCTGTCCACCAAGGCGTCCTGCTAATAGTTCAAAGCCAGCACGTACCAGGATGGAACTCATAATGTCCTCGACAAACCTGGTACTCCTCCACTTCCTCTCACGCATCCTGGCTCAGACAACTGACACCGCAAGCGAAGAGCTTAGGACTTCTTCCTGCTTTCCCACTCCCTCTCCAGTTGGTCCCCAAGTCTTGACATTCCATCTTCTTACTGCCTCTCCAGTTGGGCCCACCTCCTCATCCCCCTCCCTCATCGCTTGCCTGTGCAGTACATCTGCTTCTAGCTGGCCTCCCTGTCTCCTGATTAGTCCCATCCACATGACCCTCCATGCTGCCTACCAGAGGGCCCTTTCTAAACCCTTAACCTGAATATCACACTCCTCTGCTTATAAATAAACGATGACACAAGTGGCCCACAGGACCACACTCCAAAATTCCTTACCACAGTATTCAAGGCTTTTCTCAATCTGGTACAGACACAAAGCAATCCTATCGCCCACCTTCCTGGTAGACTTACTTCACCTTGCAGCCCCACAGAATGGCGTGCTGGTCCCTGAACATACTTTGTTCTTTCATATCTTTGTCTGTGTAGCCCCTCCACCTAGGACACCCCTCTCAGCACTGAAGAAAGAGGTGGAAAGTACAGGGTCTCTGCCCTAGAGGAACCCACATTCTAGAGCCGTACTATCCCGTATGGGAACCACTCATCACACAGGCCGATCGAGCACATGAAATGTAGCTAATTCAGACTGAGGTGTGCCGTAAGTGCAAAATACACACCAGATTTCAAAAACTTAGTACAAAAATAATAATGTAAATTAGCTTGTTAATAATTTGTTTCTGTTGATTCCATGTTTACCATAATTTTGGTATCTTGGGTTTAATAAAATATATTAGTAAAAGTAATTCCATCTGTTCCTTTTTACTTCTCACAACCTGGCTACTAAAGAATGTAAAAAAGTACAGGGGTGCTCTCCTTCGTGACTCGCTGGGTATGTCTGTGAGACAGCGCAGCTAGGAGCACAGATGCAGAAAGCGGTGGTTAGAGCAGTGATGTCGGGAACAGACGATGGGGGGCGGACACAGGGTGCTAGAGGCCAAGGTGAAGGCGGTGCCCCCTCGCCCCCATCTGAAGGTGGTGAGTTTAGGCTTGCCAGCGTGGCCATGTCCTCAGACAGCACCTGGACCAGCTGGCACACAAGGGCAAGTGCTGGCGGAAGTACGTGCTAACAGGGAGGCAAGGCGAGCATTCAGAGTGCTCTCAGCTCCCCCCAGACACTTTTCTCTGGAAGCCATCCCTGGCCACCCATTCCTGGGGCCCAGCTGAGGTGAGTCCTCCTGGGGGGCTCCTAGAGCCCCTCATCTTCCCGGTCACAGTACAGAACAGTTGGTGCTGTCATCACCATTGGTGGTTGTGACCACCAACCCACCCCTTCCACCCCATCCCACCCCACCCCATCCCACCCCAACCCAACCCTCCTCTGGGCCTGAGGCCTGGGGGCGGTCCCTCACTTCCTCACAGTGGTGTCCCTGGGCTTGGTGCAGGGGGTACCTCACGGAATGTTTGTTGAAAGTTGAATGAATTCCTTCGTTCAACAAACATTCATTGACCCTGAGCGACCTTTCCAACTACATCCTTTGACAACCCCACACATCCTCAGAGGTGCCTTCCACCAGCCAACCAACTGTAGGAACCCATATTGCTGCCCAGAACAGCTATCGTGCTGGGTTTTACTGAGCCCTGCCTGGCCATAGTTACAGTACTTATGTAGGTTAACCCATTTCATTTTCTCCATAATCCTGTGAGATGGGTTCCACAGATCCCCATTTGTATACAGGCGAGGAACTTGAGTCTTGGAGAGATGAAGTGACTTGTCCAAGGTCAAGGTCACAAGGTAGGTCTGGATGGAGCTGACTTTCACAAATCTGTCCTCTAGTTGCCAGGCCTTTGGCCTAAGACAGGGCTCCTGCAGAGCTCTCTTCACGCTCTCCCTTCTCTTGCTTCCTCCTCCTTCTCCCTCTGTACCTCCAGCTGTGAGAGAGTTGAGTTTAATTCAGACGCTAGCAGTGGGGACAGCCCCTACCCCATACCCTTTGCAGGGGAAGTGCCTCCCCCCAAAGGCTGCCCAGGGCTGAACACCCCGCCCCCAGCTGAGGAAGGGAGGAGGGAGGAGAAGAGAAACCCACCGGGGCCTCTGGGGCACAGCCCTGAGGAGCCCCGGTGTTTGGTTTCAATTAGGAGGACAAATTCCAGGAAGCCAGGCCAGTGCTAGGGGGGTGGAGGGTGCGCAGAGCAGGGCTCAGAATGAGGAGGCTTCTGGAATCTGGCCTTGGGAAGAGGCTCCCGTAGGGTGAGGGGCCCGCTAGGGGAGAAACCTGGCCCCCAGGGCCCGGTTCGGGTCCCAGTTCACATTTACCAACTTACTGCAGTGTGCTGTCAGGGGCATGAAGAACATGGGCCGGGTGCCTGGCACCCAGTAGGCTCTCGTGGGCCCAGGAAGTGGGAACAACAGTGCTTCTACTCGTGCTTATGCTTAAACTGCTCTACAAATCCCAGCTCTGGAGGTGGGGAAGGGTGCCCAGTGGTTGACGACACAGTCTGCTGTGTGGCAAGCTGGGGGCTGGGTCCTGGGGCCCCAAGATGACTGAAGCTGAGAGTTTGTGCACAGTCCAGGAGCGACAGGTATAAATAACTGCTATGCCACGTGGCCAACGTCAGAACAGCACCAAGAGCCAGGCTCTGGAGGCTCAGAGAAAAAGGAAAGAGCCAAGAGGGAATGAGCTTCATGTGCCGTCTTGGTGCTCGTGTGCCCAGCCCCGAGCTTCATGCCTGCCACAGAGCTCGCACTGAATTCATGGGTGATGAACTCTTCTGGGAAATGTCAGGGAAAGGGTCTTAAAAGAGGAGAGTGTCTAAGCAGGGTTTTTAGGAAATGGATCAAAGCTTGGAGACCAAGCAAGGAAAAAAAGGGCATTCCAAGCAGAGGAAACAGCTGATGCAGAGATGAGGCAGCACAGACCGCGCGGCAGTGTTCGTTGATTCACTCATTCAACAAATATTGATGGCGTGTCTGTGACGGTCCGGGCACTGTGCTCCACGGATGGCTGTGGCTGGACTGGAAGGGAATGAGTGGGAGGAGGAAGCAGGGGCCAGGCTTCTGGGTGGGAGGAGGGGTGGGCTTGTGAATTTTGCAAGGGAGTCAGGACTCTGCACTGTCAGGTATGGATGGGTAGGGGGAACTGAAGGAGTTGTCTGGAAAAAATCATGGTAATATAGGACTAGAGTGTGGGAGGGGAGGGGTCCTACCATGTAAATAAGGAGCCTGAGGCTTCAAGTGATGTTGGCATTTGCTCAGGCACAGCCAGGTACACACACAGCAGCAGAGATGGGCCTCTGGGCTCCCACAGCCCAGAGCTCAGCTCCTGTACCCGGTCTGGTCTCTCAGCTCTCCCCCAGTCCAGCCCCACCCTGGGTCAAAATCCTGGGTCTTGGGCTCCAGGTGGCTACCTCACTTTCTGAATGACCTTGGATACCTCTCCTCCTCTCTCTGGACAAAGGGCTTGGATTAAGGCAGAATCTTCCATGGTGGGTCAAGCCCACCCCATGGGATGAGGGAACGAGGCCAGCGAGGGTGCAGACACGGCCACAGACCATGGAACCTCAACTCATCTCGGAAAATTTATTCCTTTTTGATTCTTGCTCCTGGCTAAGTCAAGGAGAAGGAGAAGGCCCATTTTGAGGTTGGAATGTCTTTAAGGCCTTTCTGATGCTTGCTAATCTCCCTTCATAGCAAAGAGAGAGGCCATTTAGGAAGCAAAAATTATCTAAGTAGAATTGCTTTGTTTTCACTGAATTACCTCTTGTATTTACCTCTTGTTTTTGGAAAGCCAAAACAGAGTACAAATAGTTTCTTTTGTTAAAGTTTTTTAAAAAGTGAGTTAACTTAAAGAAAAACACTAAACAGATAAGGTTAGAGCAAAAATCATGGAGACAGATGACCAGGCTTTAAGGACTTCCTGGCTGGAGACCTCTTACTTCACTTCTAACATCAGCCATTTTTCTAGGAAACTAACTTGGAATTTAGGTGCTACAGCACATGGGATCCCCAACCAGGAATCAAACCAGAGCACCCTGCAGTGGAAACACGGAATCTTAACCACTGGACCACCAGGGAAGGCCCCTGTTTCTTTTAAAACGGGGAAAATGAAACTTCCCTGGTAGTCCAATGCTCAAAGGGGCCACTGGTTCGCTCCCTGGTCTGGGAACTAAGATCCCACATGTCACATGTGCAGCCAAAAATAGAAAATAGAAAAATAAGAGGGAAATGGTAGAAATTCCCCTGGGTATTTCACAGTGGAATTAACTCTATTTACCAAGGAGTTTCCCTCAGCACACTTCAATGCCAGCTGCAACATTCTGGCCATGCCCTCCATGAAGGTGGGGATGAGGAAGGAACCCAGGTTGGGGTAGCCAACCCTGAGTCATTGTCACTTTCCTTCTCCCGATTCTGGGGATGCTCTAAGGAGGAAACTGTCCTTCTGCGTGCACCATCCACCTGTCTGATTCCTACTCCCCTGCTGGGGAGCCCTTTCTCAGTTCCTGTAGTCTCCCCCAATCTGAACCAGGGCCTCTTGTGGAAATCCAGTTTCCTTAGCCTCTCAGGCACCTTAAGGCATCATTGCCTGTACGTGCGCCTACTGTCCCCATAGATGGGGAGGCAGTGCCTCTGTTATCTCCATCTAGTCAAAGCTGTGGCTTTTCCAGTGGTCATGTACGGATGTGAGAGTTAGACCATGAAGGCTGAGCGTTGAAGAATTGATGCTTTCAAACTGTGGTGCTGGAGAGGATTCCTGACAGTCCCTTGGACAGCAAGGAGATCAAGCAGTCAATTCTTAAGAAAATCAATCCTGAATATTCACTGGACAGACTGATGCTGGAGCTGAAACTCCAATACTTTGGCCACCTGATGCAAAGAGCTAACTCATTGGAAAAGACCCTGATGTTGGGAAAGACTGAGGGCAGGAGGAGAAGGGGACGACAAAGGATGAGATGGTTGGATGGCATCACTGACTCAATGGACATGAATTTGAGTCAACTCTGGGAGACAGTGAAGGGCAGGGAAGCCTGGTGTGCTGGAGTAACAGAGTCGGACACGACTTAGCGACTGAACAACAGCAAGAGCCTAGCACCCAGCACAAGGTCTGTACAAACAGATGCTCAATAAACCTTCGTTGGATTGAAGAGGGCACTTCTCAGTGTGCGTGATGCTGACATTAGTTCTAGTCTCTCTGGGACTTTCTATGAGATTACTTGTCCTCTGCTGAGTCTCCTGAAGGGAAAGTTGCCTGTGAAGGGTAGTGAGAAACAGGGGAAAGGCCAAGATGTAACATCAGACAGATGTGGGTTCAAATTCTGCTTTGCTGTTCAACCGATTCAGCCGAACCAGAGTACTGTTAAAGGGGATCCTATCCCCGCCAGAGAGGAAGACGGGGCGTGATGAGTAAAGGAGACAATGTGAGAAGAGCTGCATCCACACTTGTTGGGGTCAGGGACACACTTGCTTATTAAAACATGGAAGCGTTAGAAGTGAAGAAAGTACAGAAAGCCCAGATGCTAGAGGAAAGGAACTCACACTACCCAAGGAACTGAAGCTGGGAAAGTTCTCTATGAGGGTCCTTTTGAGTCGGGCTTTGAAGGATGAACAGGAGTTACCCATAAACACTCAGAGGAAATTGAGATGAAAAGGCAGAAATTCATATAGGGAAAGAACTCCCAGCCTCTAAACGGAACTACAGCAAGAAGAGTTTTAGTTAAGAAGGAAGGACGTCTCCCCCCAGAGCTTGGGCACGATTCTAGTCTAGATTTGACTAAAGGTGTAACATGGCCCAAGAAGGATCAAGAGCTCCTTTATCATAAGTCAAAGGCCAACTTGTCCATCGGCCTGTGGCAAAGCCACCTAATAACTTTCTCACTCACTAAACCTGCTTCCTCTGTGCTAGAAGGCAGTCCCTCCTTGAGTGAGGAGGGGAAGGAGCAGGAGGCTCCCCTCTGATTACTGGGTCTGTAGCCAAAAGGCTGGGCCCAGGGCCAAGCAGCCCCCTCCCCTCCCTCTCCCAGAGCCTGATCCCCACCCCGCCTGGCTCCTTCATTTCTCCCTGCAGCCTTGACCCAGGGCAGTGATACCAAATTGGAACATCAGCCCCTCTCCTGGGCTGGGGAGGGACAAATGGAGGCAGGGCCCGTTTTCTAGGTCAGAACTGCTTGCCCTCACCCTTCCTCCCCTAGCCCATGTTGTTCAAAACTAGACCTTGGGGAGAAAAGTGGACTGGAGAGTGTGGATGCTTTTGTGTGTGTGACTGGGTGGGTATGCCTGCGTGGAGAGAGGGAGAGAGAGGGAAAGAGAACAGAGCCTGGGAGTGTGTGAGTGTGTGTGCGTGTGTGTGCGTGTGTGTTATGTGTGTGTGGAGAGAGAGTGACACAGAGAAAGGGGGGAGAGAGAACAGAGCCTGGGAGTGTGTGAGTGTGTGTGTGTGTGTGTGCGTGTGTGCGTGCGCGCGCAGAGAGAATGACAGAGAGGGGGAGAGAGAACAGATCCTGGGAGTGTGTGTGTGGCTGTATGACTGCGTGACTATGTGCAAGAGACTGGTGTGTGTGTGTGTGTGTGTGTGTGTGACTCCAGCAGTAAGCTGTACCTTAAAGGCACAGACCCTGCCTCTGCCCAGCTCCCCTCCACCTCCACCCCTAACCAGAACCACCCCCACCAGCATCAGCTGGGAACCAGAGCCAGTCAGTCCCCAGTGACTCTTGCCTGAGGGAAGAGAAGCAAGCCAGCCCTCTAAACAGCCCCACTCTAGGCGGAGGCTTTGAGACCTCAGAAAGGGGTGCAAGGAAGGAGAGAGGGGCTTTATCCCTAAGGAAAGTAGGGCCCCTCAGAGGATTGGGGGCTGGTGTGGGCAGGACGCCCAGCTCTGGGCCAAGACTGCCTGGTCCAGGGTCCCAGCTCCTCCCTTACTTAGGGCGGGGTGGGTGGAAGGAGGCCACAACCTCCACACCTCCTCTGCAGGGCGGGGACTCAGAACAGAGCTGTGCAGCAGTCCCGGATGGAGGCCATGGGGGTATGGGTCGTGGCAGGACACCGTGAGGTCTCTGGCGCAGATAAGAAGGCTGGCTCTCAGGTCAGGCTGTCTTCCCGTCGTCTTAGCAGCTGGAGCCTGCAGAAGGGAGAGCAGGGGTGTTCGTTTTCTTCCCACAGTAACCTGCCCCTCCCCCCACTCGTACACCCAATTTGGGCTCCCAGGCAGGAGGTGATGGGTGGAGCACCGACAGGCTGAGACCAGGTTTCTCGGTCTGCCTTGGCCTTCAACTCGCTGTGTGACCCTGGACAAGTCGCCTACCCTCTCTGAACACTGGGTTCAGAGACTACCAGCTCTTCTAGCTCTGACATTCCCACATGATGGGCGTCATGAGATGAGAACATGCCTCCAGTGGAAGAGGATGAGAAATTACCCAGCCCTGAATCCTTCCGGCCCTTTCCCCGGAGTCACAAAAATGTAGTGTGCGCTGATGTGTCCAGCAAAGTCTTCCTGGCCCATCTCTGCCATGTCACAGGCGAGGAAACTGAGGCTGGGAGATGGAGGATGAACGTAATGATTTGCTTGCGCGAGATACAAAGGGACTGAGAGCCGAGGCCAGAACGGGAGCCCGGTCCTCTAGTCAAACGGGGTTCTTCTAGCTATTCGTAGAGCCCGAGTCGCCAAAGGAGCAGCAGGAGCTGGGAGGCCGGGAGGAGGAGGACAAGCTGGGGGCGCGCCCCGCGGCCGCGGCTCCCGCGGGCCCCTTCCGGCCCCTCCCCCAGTCGGCGCACCGTCCCGCCACCTGCTCCCCCGCCCGCCGGGGCAGGGCCGCCGCCCCCCGTCGCCATGGCAACGCGGGCCCCCGCCGGCCGCCCTGGCCTCCTTGCCTCCGCGCAGCCCATCTGGCCCCAAGCCCTACCCAGCTGTGCCGCCCGAGGCCCGGGCCTCCAGGGGCCCCTCACAGTTCCCCAGGGGCGGGAGACCAGGGTTGGAGCACCAGGCTTCGGCCACCTACCCGTCCCAGCACATGGGTTGGCTGCTGGGTTCATCTTCCCGGGTCAGAAGCCACCCTGCCCTCCGGGATCTCACATTCTAGAAAGAACCCGCCCCCAAATGTGCACCCCCGTGCGTAGGAGACAACCATAGGATTAGGACAGCTTTCTGCACCCAGCCACCCTGGGCTCAAATCCCCAAGTAGTGTGACCCTAGTCAGTTTACTTAGCCTTTTCCCCATCTGAAAAATGGAAGTGATCATAGAACTTACCTCATAGGGTGGTGTTGAGGGTTAAATGGGTCAATAAAGAAAAATACATGGAGTCAGCACTCAATAAGGATGAGCTGTTATTATTACCTCAGGTAGCAAGCACAGCAAGAAAGAGCTGAAACCTAGAGTAAAGGGCCTAACCCAGCCTGGAGGGCAGCAGGGGCAGCTTCCCAGAGGAGGCCATGCTGGCTGGAATCTTAGGAAGTAGCAGGTAGCCAGGAAGCAAAAGGGGAGAGGGAGAGCAGCATCTAAGACAGAGAGGTGAAAAACAGCAAGGAGTGTGGGGGCGGGGAACACTATGAAGCCCCTCAGTGCTGCTGGAGAGTGTGGAAGAGCTTGGCGGACTTCCCTGGTGGTCCAGTGGTAAAGAATCCACTGGCCAATGGAGGGAACGCAGGTTTAACCCTCGGTCTGGAAGATCCAACATGGCTCAGGGCAACTAAGCCCGAGTGAAACTAGTGAGCCCAACTGCCCTAGAGCCCATACTCTGCAAGAAGAGAAGCCACTGCAGTGAGTAGCCCCAAGTCCAGGCAACTGGAGAAGGTCTGAGCACAGAAACAAAGACCCAGCACAGCCAAAAATAAATACATAAATTTTGAAGCATAAACGTACAATTGTTAAAAAAAGGAAGAAGAACTTGGCTTTTAGTCTAAGGGCACTGAGACAGGAGTCTGAACAGAGGCAGGAGATGTTCCTTATTTCCTAGACATCATTTTGGCTGCCGTACATCCAATGGCTTGGAGGGGTTAGTGGTCTTTTTGAGAGACGGTGAGGTCTGAACAAGGGGAGATGTAAGGTCAGTGGAAGGTGGGGACCGATTCATGGCTATTAGGAAGCAGATGTGACAGGACGGTGACCTGCGCATCAGAGGTGGCTAGAGAGGGCAGAGTTAAGGATGGCCATGAACACGCAGGTGGTTGCTTTGGGTACTGGAGGGGCAGCAGGGCCAGAAGAGGGACAGGTGTGGGGTTGGGGGCGGGAAGAGAATGGGCTGTGAGTGTGGAGCAAGGGTGAAGGAGGTGCTGCCCAGTTTGGGAACACTTTGGAGCCTAGAGACCGGGCTACAGAGACCAGCGTGGGAGACATTGGTGCCTGGATGATAACTAACCCTACCGGGGCCTGAGAGAGGCCCCAGAATCTTCTGGGCTAGGGACCCTCACCAGGCCATATCCTCTCACACAGAGAAGAGGACTTTTGTTCTATGATTGAATTCTAAGCTTCGCTTCCCAGGACCAAGCAGAATCTGTCCAAATAAATTCAAGAATTTTGACCCAAGTGCTAGAGTGCCATTATCTCTTTCTGAGGTTGTGGGGTTTGGGAGGGACTGGAGAGTCCAAGGAGCTAGTCCCAGCTCTGTCGTATAGCAGCTGTGAGATCATGGCAAGTCTCCTCGCCAGCCTGTTTCCTCCTCACCATCTCCCTTGCAGGGTGACTGTGAGAATTAAACAGGTTTCTGGACACAAAGCTCCCAGCACGGCCTCTGGCCATCTTTGTTAAATATGCAAACTCTAGGATCTTCACCGAGACCCAGGAATATGAATGTTCACGGTGGGGTGTCTGGGGGTGGTCTGGAATCTGCAAGCGAAACTGACCCATCATTGAATCAGAGTTACAACCACCAGGGACTTCCCAGGCAATGGTCGTGCGGTAGGACAGTCCACCCCTAACATTTGTGGCCTGGGGCAAGGGCTCAAATGGCAGGCCACCTGCCAGGTTCCTCCTCTCCCCACCTGCTTCCTCCCTACAGCAAGAGTCCCTGTTTGCAGACATGGGGACTCCGCCCTATGTCCCAAATTCCCAGGTGCACCTCCCCTCCATCCCCCACCACCAAACGGTTCCCTTGTCCACCCATCAGGTCTAGGGTTGCACACACCTGCAGCACAGTCCACTGGGAGGACAGACCTGGGTCCTGGGAGTGGGCTCAGGACCCTTTGGGCAGGGAATTCCAGATTCCATTGCCTGGAGTGTGATCTAGAATAAGCTTGGGCTCCAAGGGGGCATGTCCCCTTGGCCTCATGTACACCTTACCTTGTAGGGGGGAGTGGGGCTGGAGGCGGGCAGAGGGGACCCATACATAACAGAATTCAGAGCAGAGACCCAGCTGCCCAGGTCTGTGGTTCCCTTGCCTCAGTTTCTATCAGCCTTTCCCACCAAGGCCCTCTGACCATCCCAGTGGATCCTCATAGCCATAGCATGGAGGCTGCAGTCATTTGTCCATCTGCCTGCTCCCTGCCCAGCTGAGGTCATCTCAGACTTTACCTCCAGCCTCTGCTGGCGCTGGGAAGTACGGGGTTCTGAAACCTCCCACAGAGCTACCCCGTGGGTCATCTCAGCTCATGCATGACCTGTCCTGGGCTTGTCTTGGGAGGCTCTATTGTTGTTCTTTAAAAATGAGGAAACAGAGGCTCAGAGAAGGCAAAGGAGGAATTTATATTACAGAGCATCTACTGAATGCCAAGCATGAGGTAGGTGTTTTAAAGACGTGACCACCTAATACCTCTGTCAGGATTATCCCCAGTTTACAAGTGAGGACGCTGTGACTCAGGGAAAGAGAAGTAACCGGCCCCTGGGTCATCCGTTCGGTAGGAGGCAGAGTCAGAATTCAGACTCAGCTGGTCAGACCCCCAAGCCCAGACCACCTTGATGCACAGTATTTGGTGGTGGTTTAGTCACTAAGTCGGGTCCGACTCTTGTGACCCCGTGGACTGTAGCCCACCAGGCTCCTCCGTCCATGGGATTTCCCAGGCAAGAGTACTGGAGTGGGTTGCCATTTCCTTCTCTAGTTGATCTTCCTGACCCAGGGATCAAACCTGGGTCTCCTGCATTGCAGGCCAGTTCTTTACAGCCTGAGCCACCAGGGAAGCCCGTGATGCACAGTAGGCCTTCCGTAAATCTTGCCAAAAGGAGCTAAGGTTGAAACCTGGGGCCTACAGTCTCCTGTGAGGTCCACGGAATGTGAGGAATGTCCACCCCCAGGGCCAGGCCCTGGGCAAGGTGACCTTTGGGGAGATAAAGTCAAATTCCGATGCTCAGAAGGAGACTAGCAGGGGCAGAGCTGGGGTGGTACTGCCAGGGACTGGGGCCAGCTGCAGCCAGGCACCGGCTCCCAGAGCCAGTCTTTACAACTAGGCCATGTGATGGGGGCAGCACCCCACCCCACCTTACCCCTGCTGTTTCCTAGGTAGGAATCTCCTTTCCCCCACTTTGCAAACGACACCTCAGCCGCTGCACCTCTAACCCTGTCCCCAGCTGTCACCTGACACTTCTCCTCGGAAGGCCCTGGAGAATCTCAGCCATAACTGTTCATAACTAAACTCACCATGCTCCCTGACTGCATCCTGCCATCCTCCCTGGGAATGCCAGCTCTATGCCCCAACGTGGTTGCCAGGGTAGAGCTGCCAGATATAGCAAATAAAAATATAGGACTCAGGTATATGTACACAATGGAATATTACTCAGCCATAAAAAGGAACATATTTGAGTCAGTTCTAATGAGGTGGATGAACCTAGAACCTATTATACAGAGCGAAGTGAGTGAGAAGGAAAAAGATAAATACCATATTCTAACACATATATACAGAATCTAGAAAAATGGTACTGAAGAATTTATGGAGAAATAGACATAGAGAATAGACTTACGGACATAGGGAGAGGGGAGGAGAGGGTGAGATGTATGGAAAGAGTAACATGGAGACTTACATTATCATGTGTAAAATAGATATTCAATGAGAATTTGCTGTATGGCTCAGGAAACTCAAACAGGGGCTCTGTATCAACCTAGAGGGATGGGATGGGGAGGGAGATGGGAGCGAGGTTCAAAAGGGAGGGGATATATGTATACCTATGGCTAATTCATGTTGAGGTTTGACAGAAAACAGTAAAATTCTGTAAAGCAATTATCCTTCAATAAAAAATAAATGAAAAATACAGGACTCAGTTAAATTAGAATTTCAGAGAAACAATGTATAATCTTTTTTGTGTATGTCCCAAATATTGCATGGGACATACCTATACTAGAAACAAATTATTTTTTTTTTATCTGAAGTTTAAGATTACCAGGCATCTTGTATTTTACCTGGGAACCCTAAGTCCGCGTGTAGTTCACCACTTAAAACTCTTCAGTAGTATTCCGGGGGCAGAGAATAGAGAAAACTCCCATGTTTGAAGCTCTTCCCTCCGTGGTCCTTGAAATCACCTCCTCCAGGAAGTCTTCCAAAGAGCCATACCTATGTTAGGGACTGCTCTGTGCAATTCAAGGCCATCCATACTTCCCTTATCAGAACATTAAGTGCCCTGTCTCCCATCAGTAAAAGGTCCATGAGACCAGCATCTGTCCTGTGTTCACTCTGTTCCCAGCCCTTAGCACCATGCACAGTACCTAGAATAACTGCTCTGGAACCCTGGCTAAGCCCCTTGCCTTCTCTGTCTCTCCGTTCAGGACAGGTTCATTTAAAATGGCCTGTGCGGCTCCACCCAGCTCTGATGCCAGCCTGTTTCAGCCAGATCCTGCACTTTGACCCTGGAGATCACTGGCAGGGGTGGTGTAGGGAGAACTCTGAACTCAGCTTGGAAGACGTGAAGACCAGCCCCAGCTCTGCCAGTCTGTGACCTCAGGCAAGCTCCCCACCCTCTCTCAGCCTGACTTTTCTCCTCTGCCAGGCTCTGTACAAGGGAGGGGAGGGATCACGCGGCTTGCTCAAAAGGTTGTTGGGAGGTTGAAGTCAGAGAGGTAAAGCCTGCATCAGGGAGCCGAGCTGGTACTTTGGAGGCCCTCAAAGAACACTAGATTCCTCCCTGCTCTTCCCATTCAACTGGAAGACCTAAATGCCCAGGAGGGACTCAGGCAGTGGGGGCTGCAAGAGCTCCAGGGGAGGAGGGAGGGAGAAGCTGGGCTGGGAGCATTCAGGCAAGACTTTAAATCTGGTCTTCAATTTATTTATTTATTTATTTTTAAAGGGCCTGAGCATCTTCCCTGAGAGACGTAAGAATCAATCCAGCCTTAGCAGAGGGGGACAACCTGAAGTCAATCATCTCCCACTCCTATGTAGCAGAGTGATTTTTCAGCCTAAGTGGAGGGCAGGGAACATGTGGGTGTAGGGGGAACACATTCGAGAGACCTGGATCCAAGGAGACAGACACCAAGGTGGGGGGTTTGTGCAGCCTTAGAGCTCCCATTATCTTGTCCAGATTCCCCAGCCTACCCCAAATAAATATGCAGCTTCGGTGAGAACAGAATACTCACTGGCTTCAAGACAAGCTCATCCCCCACCCTCATTCCAGTCCCCTTTCCAGAGGCAGTGGGCCCATGAGGTGGGGAATTCCTGGCAGGCCCCGGGGGCCACCCAACTCTTGACCCATTCTTCCAGTGCTTGGACAGGGCTTTCCCAAGGACAGTGGGGCGAGGAGGGGGACACTCCTTTCCCAGACAGTCTGGGGTTCCTGGGGGGGTGGTGAGACAGCAGTGAGTAACTCAAGAGCTATGAGCCCCCAGGAAATGAATTCTTGCCTGTGAAAAGGAATCTTAAGACAAGGCTTTCTCAAACCACTCCTTCTCCTCCCCTTGCTCCTCTCTGTCCCCTCTCCTGCCTCCTTCCTCCTCTAGCTCCCCTGCCTGGCTCTCCCAGCCTCTGCTGAACTAGCTTCCTGTGGTCCATCAATCAGGTCCGATCTGATCTCAAGACCAAAGAGGCAAGAGGAGGCAGGGAGAAAGGAAGCAAGGAAAGGAAGGAGGGAGTTCGCCTTCAGTGAGCCCCCGGGTCAGCACAGCTCACCACTGCTTCCGCGGTCTCTAGGGCCCCAGCCATCCCGCAGGGCAGAATCTACTTTTCAGGGGACCAAATTCAGCCTTAAAGAGTGTAGACACCGTGACAGACACACAGGCGGTACAGAGTCAGCCCTCACCCTAGGACTCCAAGGTACAATCCGGGGGCTTCAGCTGGCCCCAAGGAGGCAAGGCTCCCACATTCTGAGGTTGGGAGCCTTAGTTCTTCTGGTCTGAAGCCAGTCAGAGCAGGTAGGAGGATGAGGCTGCCAGTCCCTGTCCCAGGCAGGCTCAGTGACCTGAGGCAAGTCACTTCACCTTTCAGATGATCCCTTTGTCCAGTTAAAATCTGTCCTGGAGTGACCTTTGCCCTCAAGGGAAAGGGGACAGGTTCCAGGGCTTGATTTCAAATCCTGGTGCTGCTCTTCCCTAGAGTGAGCTGGGACAGTCACTGCCCTCCTTGAGGGTCACTTCCCACCCCTGTGAGATGAGGCCCTCGCAGGGGGCTTGGGGAAGACTGGGAATGCACAGTGCTCAGCACCACTGAGGGCTCTGCAGCTGGTGAGTGAGGGGAGAACCCACTGAGAAAGCCTCGTGACCATGATCCGTGGGACCCAGACCTACCAGGTTCCTGCCTCCCTGCTGTGGGACCAGGCAAGTGGCTTTCCTGCAACAGGAGGCCAAGGCATTCTCAGACCTGGGAGGGCAGACTAGACTCATTTGTCTGACCTAGAGAGGAGACCCCTGTCTACCCAGTCCTGACCTGGACAGGTCCATCCAGCTCTGTTTTTCCCCATGCCGGCCAGGCTGTAGCCCCACCCTGCCCCAGAACAAAAGGGACATTTGACATTCTTTGTCCTGAGCAGACTCATTCTCTGAGTGTTGGACCTGCCAGGCCTTGCAGCCAGGACCTGCCACCAACCCCTGCTGCAGGTCCCCCACCTCCACCCCCGCCCCCACCCCGTCCTGGCCCAGCTCTCCCAGGAGCCTGGAAGAGAGGGAGGGAGGCGTCTTAAAGGAGCAGTCTGCTCTCAGAAAATATTCCCCACCCCCACCATCGGAACTAGCAGGAAGGAAACCAGGCGGGGGAGGGGGACGGGAGAGGTGTCCACGGAGACTACAAGGCATGTGACTTGTTTGGGACTGGAGGGGCGTTAAAGTGGGGCTACAACTTACTCTTCTCCTGGCTCCCACCTAAGGGCTCTTTTCAGTTTTTTTTAGTGTCTTTTAAAGAAACTGGTCCCCAACCCTGCCTTGATTTGCTGTGTGACCTTGGGTGAGTTCCTTTCCCTCTCTGTGCCTTAGTCTCCCTTGTATAAAACAAGAGGAGAAACACGTATGAGATTTCTGAGCCAAACCCTGGTGAGGTGCTGGGATACCAGAGATGTCCTGCCCTCAGAATCTAGTCCTAGGTTTCCATGAAGATTCCACCAGGAAAAAGCCACGAAATGACTCTTAAGGTAAAAGGAATATGTTTCTGTGAAAGCAGGACCCCTAAGTGGTGGAGGAGAACTAGCCGCTCTTCCCTCCAACTGATAGTCTTATACAATGTCCAAAGCTTCCCCCTCTTCACCCACTGATAGGCTTGTGAGACAAACAAACTGAATAGTGTTCTCCTTGTACAGAAAATAAGGCTACAGGCACACCGAGGACAGGCCCCGACCCGCCCTGCGAGCTGGTGTTTGCAAAGTGATGCCTAAGCACTGAGCCAAATGGGGAAAGATAGGCGATGGGTCATTTGGTCGAGGGACCCAACAAGCAAGGGAAAAGCACTGATACGTCGCTGTGCTCTGGTTCCTTTGGCTGGAGCTTGGGGTGTGCTGGAGGGGAGCAGAGAGGGGAAGCCGGAGGGTCTTGGTTGCCTGACTGAGGAGTTTGTCCTCTGAGTGCCAAGTAGCTAAAGGGAAATTTTACGCCAGGCAGTATTCCTTCGCTACTGCTGTACTGACGGGAATGCATGGTGGGGGCCCAGACAGAGACCAAGGGCCAGCTGTACACATAGGTACCTTCTGACAAAGGGGCCCGTGAAGCCATGGGGGAGGGGCAACAGAGCAATTCCTCCCGGGAAAGAGGGGAAGTGAGCGGGGAGATGAAGCAGGGGAGAGGAAATGAAAGATTAAGTGCATAAAGGCCATAAAGCTCAGAACCGTCCAGGCTGGATGGATTCCCAGTTTATAGATACGTTTATGTTCAAGGATGCCCAGCCAGGCCTGATACGCCCGCAAGAGCAGCCACCCAGGGAGGCCAGGGGACCCTGGGCTAGAGGAGACCCTTCCTGCCACTGCGCTCCTCTCTTGCCCCCTCCCCTTCACTTACCCCCAACTCCTCAGGGCTGGCTGACAGCCCAGCTGGAAGCAATTGTGGGAGTCTCCAGCCTGGAGAGCTGCATCCCACAAAGGGCCCTGGTAAATAGCAGCCCGCACCCCAGACGGCCTGCAGCCCCCTCCCCCTCTGCAGCCCCCTGCCCGGAAATTTGAAACAACTGCTCTACACAGTCTTAAATCCTCCAGGAAGGAGCAGGAAGGGGTTGGCAGGCGGGAAACATGAGGCTGGCCAGGGTCCTCCCTGGAACTCCCTCTTTCCCTTCTCCCACCCTGAATTCCCCTAAAAGACTTCCTCCCACCTGCTCCCCTCAAAGTTTTGCCATGGGGTCCCCAGCTCCCTGACTTCCTATGCCGGTGTTCACTGCAAGGCATCGCAGCTGCAGTCTGTTGGAAACATCAAGTGGGCGGTGAGCACCCAGAGCGCAGAACAGTCCTATGCTTGCTTGGCCTGGGGCACTGGGTCCGCCACAGAGCAAATGCACAATATATATATGAAGAATGAACAGATGAAGCCACAAGGGACCCTGAGCCACTGCTTGGCTCTTTTGAACTCAGTTTCCTCATCTATTAAATGGGCGCAATAACTTTTTCACCTAGTCTACTTTGTGCAAGTATTTTATGAACTGCGAAGCTGATAAGTCACAATGATTCAATTTCTGCCTTACTGGTCTTAACTTGCTCATCTGGAAAATGAGGGCCTGAGTTAAGTCCTAGCTAGGGGCTGTTCTAGCTTTGATACGATATTCCAAGACTTTAGCCAGTGGCAAGGATGTTCCTTAAATGTCACCTGGGTGGTAGGGGGACAGCAGAAGGTGAGGTAACAGGGAAAGAGCCCTGACTAGTGTTTGCTGCTTCTGTGCTGTGCTCAGTCGTGTCTGACTCTTTGCGACCCCATGGACTGTAGCCCACCAGGCTCCTCTGTTGGTGAGATTCTCCAGGCAAGAATGCTGGAGTGGGTTGCCATTTCCTCCTCCAGCGGATCTTCCCATCCCAGGGATCAAACCCACATGTCCTGCATCTCTCTGCCTAGAGTTTAGAAGGCCACCATTTTAGTTCCAGCGTGGCCCCTGACTTGCTGTGTGATCTCTGGGCCTTCGTTTACTTCTCTGTAAAATGGGAGTGGGTGGACACAGGATGCCTGAAGGGACCTCTTGCTTTTGAGCTCTGTGTTGACAGGCTGTTATCCAGTGAGGAGCCACTGCTGGGCTTTCAGTAGGAAAGCGGCATATGCTAGGAGTTGCACTTCAGGACACTCTGGCAGTGGCATGGCTTGAGGGTAGAAAGGTGAGGAGTCTGGAGGCTGGAGGGGGCTACTGTCTCTGCAGAGGCAGCTGAAGATAGCAGCCTCTACATCCTTCTTCACGCCATGCCTGACCCTGGGCTGCCCTGCCTCTTTCCAGTATCTCCTGCTTTTAACATTTACCCGTCTTTAAGACACAGTTCAGAGACCACCTTGTCTATGAGGGCTTCTCAGGTTATTGCTGATGCAGATAATGAGCTCTTCCCCTGTCATCCAGTTTCCTAGCTCTGTGTACCTTCATCACGGTACCAGTTGGAATTGTGTGTGTGTGTGTGTGTGTGTGTGTGTGTGTGCATGCATGCATGTGTGTGTACTCTCACCTGGGCTGTGAACTCCTGAGGTCAGGGCGGGTGCCCCACTCCTCCCCATACCATCTCTTATACCCATCACATGGAGCCCAGAGGAGGTGCTCAATACACAGAGGACTGATGTATGCAGAGGACTGATGCCACAGCACCCTACTCCTTGAGTCCACCTACAGTGTAGGAGACTGGGCTCCAGCCTCAGTTTAACTACTAAGAGCCCTGTGACCTTGGGCCAGTCACTTCTCCTCTCTGAATAAAGGTCCCTTTCGGCCTCATGGGAAGTATCCCCATTATTCAGTCTCAAGTCAGCACTCCCTTCACTCAGCACTTTTTCCCTTCCTGTGGCCTGGGTCACAGTGAGCTGCTACGAGTATGACTCCCATTGGAACCTGAGCTCACTGAGAACTTCATTCCTGGGTCTTGCACAGTGCTGTCTGCTCAAGGGGCGCTTGACAGATCTGTATAGATGTCCACTCCTTGGTCCTTCTAGAGGGCGCATATAGGAGCTCCATAAACAGTGATGTAAGATCAAATGTGCACCTTTGCAAGAGGCCAGGAGCCTTCACTGCCTAAGCCCTGCCTGCCACAGTCCTGCCTCTGTCCACCCACCCACCCTCTTGCCCAGCCATCCTTCTGGGGCTAGTCCGGCCTCCCCTGAGAAGTGTGGGGAAGAGGTGCTGTCAGCAGATGGGTCTTTAGCCAGCACTGCTCTGCCCCAGGCAAGCCCTGCTCGAATCTCAGCCAGAGTCCCCCTCCCACTCCCCCGCCCCCATGGGCTGGGACAGACCTCAGCCAGCAGGCCTCCCAGCTTTGATCAATACAGGGCAAGCAGCCAAGGCGGCTGCAGGCTCCATCCTCCCAGGAGGCCCCAGCTCAGCCCGGGTCACATGGGGGAGGGGGCTGCAGCCTGGCTCAGGGACTCTGGGGGTGGGGCGGGGCAGGGGAGAGTAGGAAAGGCAGGCATCACTCACAGTCATTCATTCCTTCACCCACTCACTTCTCTGCCCGCAGATGTTCAATCCACAAATATTTAGTGAGTATCAGCTATGCACCAGGCACTGTCATCAGCTCTGGGGACAATGTGAGGAAAAGACAGCAGCTTTTGTGGAAATGAGTGTTCTAATGGGGAAGAAGATGAACAAAAATAAGAAGTTTCAAAATGTGGTAAAAATAAAATATGATAGGGTGACAGATTGGGGCAGCATTCTGCAGGCTGGCCAGTGTGTATGTTCAGTCACTAAGTTGTATCTGAATCTTTGCAACCCCATGGACTGCAGTAGGCCAGGCTGCTCTGTCCTTCACTGTCTCCAGGAGTTTGCTCAAATTCATGTCCATTGTGTCAATGATGCCATCCAACCATCTCATCCTCTGCTGCTCCCTTCTTCTTCTGCCTTCAATCTTTCCCAGCATCAGGGTCTTTTCTAATGAGTCAGCTATTCGCATCAGGTGGCCAGAATATTGGAGCTTCAGCTTCAGTATCAGTCCTTCCAGTGAATATTCAGGGTTGATTTCCTTTAGGATTAACTGGATTGATCTCCTTGCAGTCCAAGGGACTCTCAAGAGTTTTCTCCAGCACCAGAACTCAAAAGCATCAATTCTTCAGTGTTCAGCCTTTATTATGGTCCACCTCTCACATCCAGGGAGGGTGCTTATCTGAGACTTGGAATGATGATGAGATCCCACCAGGTAGCTCAGATCAGGAAGCAGATGCTGAGATGGAAATTTGTATGCAGGCAGTTTGTTGGGTTGCTCACCGGCTCACAGGACACCTATGGGCCAGGGAGAGAGGCAGCCTAGAGTAGGAGAAGTGGGGTTATGCTACAGTCATAGCAGAGGTCTCAGCTCACCCCCACCGACCAAGAAGTTAGCCTTTAAGAGTTATCCCAGGGCCTCCCTAGTGGTCCAGTAGTTAAGAATTCAGCTCGCGCAACCCACTCCAGTAGTCTTGCCTGGAAAAGTCCATGGACAGAGGAGCCTGGCGGGCTGCAGTCCACGGTTACATGACTGATTATGCATGCATGAGGGTGGAGGGAGATGGGTTGGTAGCAATAAACTGGTAGAACTAACCAAAAAAAAAAAAAAAAATTCAACTTGCAAAGCAAGGAACACCTGGTCCAGGAATATCCCACATACCACAGAGCAACTGAGCCCACTCACTGCAGCTACTGAGCCCACACTCCCGACAGCCCATGCTCTGCAACAAGAGAAGCCACTGCAATAAGAAGCCCTTGCTTCACGACAAAGAGTCGTCCCCACTTGCCACAACTATAGAAAGCCCACGCACAGCAGCAAAGACTCAGCACTGCCAAAAATAAATACATCTTTTTTTTAAAAAAGAGTTGTCCTAGCACCAGGCAGGCCTTTGTACCCCTACACTGACCAGCCATTGGGTAGGTGCCCCCAGGAAGGAGCAAGCCAGCTGCCTTCGGTTAGAGGCATTCCCACAGAGTCTCAACTGCTAACTGCTGCCAGCAACACTCAGCAGCTGGGAGAATTCAGGACCTCACCCCAGAAGGGGGCCATAGGGGCACACCTCAGTATCCACAAGGCAGGCCAAGATCTGGAGGAAGAAGGTTCCAGACAGAGGGAATAGCAATGCAAATTCCCTGAGTCTGAAGCAAGCTTAGCCTGACTGAGGCACAGAGAGAAGTCCAGCATGGTCAGAGTGTGCCCCGATGGAAAGGGAGTCACAGGACAGCAGTCAGAGGCACGCACAGACCACTCCAGAAGGGCCTTATGAACCCTGGGACTTTCTTCTAAGTGTAAAGGATCACCCCGGGAGGGCTTTAAAAAGAGAGTGATCTGATAATTACCTATTAACACTATCCAAGCTTCTGAGTGGAGAAGGGGAGGGGAGGGAGGTGGGCGGGGAGAGCATTTAGGAAACTGTGGAAGGGTCCAGGTGAGAGCCCCTGGTGGTTTAACTAGGATGAGTAGGAGTAAACTGCTGTCCAGTACTAGACAGTGCTGGGAAACTTACAGAAACCTCGGGGGGGCTGGCTGAGGGTGGAGCTCAGAAGTGTCGCTATTGGAACAAGATAAAGCCACTACCCATCCATTAATTTACCTAAAATATGTACTGATTAGGCACCTGCTCTTTGCCGGGGACTGTGCTAGGAGCTGGGATTACAGCAGTGAAAGGTGTAGCCATGGTCCTGACCTCATGGAGATTATAGTCTGGTGGGTATTGGGTGGGATCAGTGCTCTGAAAAAAAAAACTCTGGATTTCCTCTTATAAGCAATGGGGAGACTTTTTTTTTTTAATTAAGGTATATCTTATGAACAGAAGACTGTCCAATCTAAAGTACCCCTTTTAATGAATTATAAGCATCACTCAACCAAGATTCAGAACATTTCCTGTGCCCAGAAGGCTATTTCATGTACTCTCCCAACCAGGTTACCTACAGAGCAACCACTGTTTTGATCTCGATCATCACATGTTCAATTTGTCTGCTTTTGAACTCCATATAAATGTATGTATGTGCTTGATTGTGCCTGGTTTCTTTTGCCCAAGATTATGTTCAAGGGATTCATATGTATTGCCACATGTAGCAACTGCCTGTTCTTTCTCATGGCTATATAACATTTCACCATGAAGGTGAAGTCACTCAGTCGTGTCCAGCTCTTTGCAACCCCATGGACTGTAGCCCGCCAGGCTCCTCTGTCCATGGAACTCTCCAGGCAAGAATATTGGAGTCGGTAGACATTCCCTGGGCTTCCCAGGTGGCTCAGTGGGTAAAGAGTCGGCCTGCAATGCAGGAGACACAGGCAGATGTGAGTTTGATCCCCGGATTGGGACGATCCTCTGAAGGAGGGCATGGCAACCCACTCCAGTATTCTTGTCTGGAGAATCCCAGAACAGAGGAGCCTGGTGGGCTACAGCCCATAGGGTCCCAAAAGAGTCAGACACAACTGAAGTGACTGAGCATGCATACAGCCATTTCCTTTTCCAGGGGATCTTCTTAACCCAGGGATCAAATCCAGGTCTCTTGCATTGCAGGCAGATTCTTTACCATGTGAGCCACCAGGGAAGCACAATATTTCACTATATATATATATATATGTATGTATACACACACAATATTTTATTTATCTATCCTACTTTTTAAAATTAATCACTCTATTTTACTTTTTTGTCCACGCCACATGGCTTGTAGGATCTTAGATCCCTGACTAGGGAAGGAATGCATTGCTTCCTGCAGTGGAAACATGGAGTCCTAACCACTGGACTGCCGGGGAATTTCCTGGCAGTTTCTACTGTTAATGGACATTTGGGTCATTTCCAATTCTTGGCTATTATAAATAATGCTATGAATATTTCGGTATATTTCCTTTGGTGGATATACACGTGCTCGTTTCTGTTGAGTATATATCCAGGAGTGGAATTCCTGATACAGAATATATATATATATCTTTAGCTTTGGAAATACTACCAGTTTCTAAAGTATTGCATCAATATATACTTCTATTAACAATGTATGAGAGTTCCAGTTACTCTGTATTTTTGCAAACACTTGAAAACGTTGGTCCTTTTCATTTTAGCCATACTGGAAGGTATAGAACATTAACAGTATCTCATTGTGGTTCATATTTGCATCTCACTGATGACTAATGATGTGGAGCACCTTTTCGTATGCTTGTTGATTTACGAAGTGTCCAAGTCTCTTGCCTGTTTTTCGCTTTTAATGCATTGTCTAGGTTTCTCGATACATGAGTTCTTTAAATTTTCTAGGTATGAGTCCCTTGTTTGACATACATATTGCAATTATCTCCTCCCAGTTTGTAGCTTATATTTTCACTCTCTTAGTGATACCTTTTGATGAATAGTTCTTAATTTTAATGATGTTCATTTCCTTTATCTTTTCAACCTTTTCCTTTATGGTTGATTTTTTTCAGCATATATGTGATATGCTTAAACAATCTTCGCCTACCTCAAGGCCATAAGAGATTCTCTTATATTTTCTTCTAGAAGTTTCTTTTTTGGCTGCACTGCACAGCATGTGGAATCTTTGTTCCCCAACCAGGGACGGAACCCATGCCCACTGTAGTGGAAGCATGTCTTAACCACTGGACCACCGGGAAAGTCCCAAGGACCCTGATCCATGTGAATCAACGTTTCTGTGTGGTGTGAGGTAGAAGTCAAGGCTCGTTCAGCACCCATTTCCAACCAAGCTCCATTTAAATTTCTAGCACCAGTTTTTTGAAAATATTTTTTTCTTCTAGTGAATTGCAGTGGCCATTTTCTCATAAATCAAGTGTTCTTATATGTACAAACCTACTTCCGAGTTCTCTGTTCTGTAGAATTGGTCACCTTGACTACTCTGTGCCAGTACTATGTGTTAATCATTAAAGTTTTATAATGAGTTTTCACATATGATAGTCTAAGTCCTCAAGCTTTATTCTTCTCCAAAATCTCACTGTCTTTTTAGGTTCTCTGTATTTTCGTATAAACTTTAGAATCAGAGTGTTAACTTTTAAAAAGCTATTAGATTTTTTATTGGAATTGTACTGAGTCTAGAGGTCAATTTTAGAAGAATTAGCACCTTAACAAATACTGGCCTAAAAACTCTCTATCCCTTAAAACTTCATCTGACCATCAGGCCAACTTAGATGCTGCTCCTTCTGAACTTTCATTGTACTTTCTATGTACTTCCTTTCACGTTTCACTTTCCTGCACTGGAGAAGGAAATGGCAGCCCACGCCAGTGTTCTTGCCTGGAGAATCCCAGGGACGGGGGAGCCTGGTAGGCTGCAGTCCATGGGTCGCTAAGAGTTGGGCACAACTGAGCGACTTCACTTTCACTTTTCACTTTCCTGCATTGGAGAAGGGAATGGCAACCCACTCCAGTGTTCTCGCCTGGAGAATCCCAGGGACGGGGGAGCCTGGTGGGTTGCCGTCTACGGGGTCGCACAGAGTCGGACTTGACTGAAGTGACTTAGCAGCAGGTATGTTTATATTGTGTATAGACTGAGCAGACTGAATAGAAACTGATTAGATGTCTATACCTTCCTTAAGAGGTGATCTCTTGGGCTATCAAGGCATCCTTGTATCCTAATACTTAGTAAAATGCATAGTATATAGTAAGTGTTTAATATAAGTTTGATGAATGAATGAATAAAACCCCAGTCACTTTGCACTAAGAGTTTGTCACTTTGATATCTGGCAATGCCTTCACTCCTAATTCTGCAGTCTGACCAGTTTTTTAAAGTAAGGAATGAAGATGGAGACAGAGCAGGTAGACAGCTCAACCATTCAATGCCACAACTAAAGACAGAACTCAAACTGTATACCCTATTGTCATTGAGTTAGTGAGAGTATCTCCATACAAGAACCTCATGTGCAAGTGGGGTGATCCCCTGGCACTTTCCATGGCAGTTCTTAGCAATAAAACTGCTGTCATAGATATGAGAATTATTCTTATTTGAATGCCTCATAGGAATAGGAACCAAATATTCACTGTCCCCTTGCTTAGCCCTGTCATCACACACACACACACACACACACACACAAAGTACCAAATCTTCCAATCCATGAACATGGTATATCCCTCCATTTATTCTTTTACTTTCTGAAGCACTAAAGTTTCAGAGTGAAGGTTTTGCACATATTTTATTGCATTTATTCTTAGGTATTTGATGTTTTTGATGCCATTATAAATAGTATTATTTTCAAATTTCATTTTCTAATTGTCTGTTGCTACTATAGAAAAAATAATTATTTTTGTATATTGTCCTGTATCTCAAAACTTTGCTAAATTAATTCTAATACTTTATAGATTTTTTGTAATTCTTACATCCACAGTGATGTCATCAGAAACTAATGGCAGTTTTACTTCTTTTTCAAGCTTTATACTTTTTATGACTTTTTCTTCCCTTATTGTCCCTTATTGTCCCGTTAGTATAATGATTGAAGAAAAACAGTGTGATGGTATATTCTCACCTTGTTCTTGGGATAAAGTGTTCAACATTTCACATTAAACATGGTTTCCCTGGTGGCTCAGAGGTAAAGAATCCACTTGCAAAGCAGGACCCACACAAGGTGCAGGTTCGATCCCTGGGTCAGGAAGATCCCCTGGAGAAGGAAATGGCAACCCACTCCAGTATTTTTGCCTGGGAAATCCCATAGATAGAGGAGCCTGGTGGGCTACAGTCCATGGGGTCTCAAAGAGTCAGACACGATTGAGCATACACGCACATAGGATTTTTGTGGCTATTCTTTCTCAGATTAAAGAAATTTCCTACTATTCTTAGTTTATTGAGAGCTTTATTATGAACTGATATTAAGTTTTATCAATTTATTTATTTATTTCTGTACTGAAGTGATGATTTTTTCTTTTATGCTCTGACTATGATAAAATTATACTGATCTAATAAAGGACATTAAACTAAACTTGCAATCCCGGAATAAGCCCCGCTTGATCATAACATATGCCATCATATAGCATGGATCAGGGAGAGCAAGGCTGGATGTAGTGAAACCATTGAGAAGGGTGGTGCGAAAATCCTCATGAGAGAGGAGGAGGGCCTGGACTAGTGTATAGACTGTGATGAATGAAGAAGATACTCTGAAAGGGTGGAGTGGGCAGGACGTGGTGGCAAATGAGATATGAGGCCTATTGAGAACAAGGGCTTCTGGTCTGAGCATCTAAGTCGGATGATAGTGGTGCCATCCTCTAGGAAGGTGGCTGTAAGTCTGGGCTGGCAGAGAACAATGAGTTCTCTTTCAGATGTATTACAGATACCCAGTGGAGTGGCGCAGGAGACAGGATGCCATGCAGCACTGGAGCTCGGGGGAGGGATCTGGGTGAAGGTGTGACATGAATGTTTTCTACTTAGAGGAAGTGGTGGAAGCCTTGAGAACCGAAGACATGGGCTGGGGACAAAGCACAGAATGAAGAGAGAGGAGAGGCCTAGGACATACCCGTGAGAAAGGCCCATATTTAAGAGAGAGGTTGAGGATGCGAAACTGGGAAGAAGATGGAGAAAAGAGGAGCCAGAAAGGATGAAGGAAATCCAGGAGTCCAGGATATCAAGGGGCCATGAAAGACCATGTTCCAGGGAAGGAGTGATCAGCTGTTTCAGACAGGAAGTCAAGTGATGAAACATTCCTGATTGGACTTCACTCTAGGTGCCTCTGGGGGCTGAGGCAGAAGCAGGGCTGAGAGGTCAGAGAGGAGAGCTGGCTTCACACGTGGGAGCAGGATCAGAGGTCCGGTACTCACACTTCATACATCAGAGATGGAGGCACATCGCAGCTGTGGCAAAACAAGGACCAGAACCTGTCACCCTAAATCCCTGACCCAAGCACTTTCAGTATTGCTCTCAACAATAATAGCTAATTACTAAATGCCAGGAGCTGTTCTGAGCATTTTACAACTTAACTGATTTAATCCTTAAGATATGAGATAAGTAAATTTATTTCCCATTTTGAAGACGAAGAAACTGAGGCACAGAGCGTTCTTAACCACTTCTCACGCTTTCAAACCTTAAAAACTACACTTTCCGTTGATCTGAAAATAAGGATCCAATCCTCCAACCTCATGATTTTTGAGTCTGTATTATCTGTGTTCCCCTTGGCCTCCAGAAAGTGATGCCCAGTCATCGCCACTACTCTGCTTTGATCTTTCTATAGATCCCTACTGCCTTCATCCTAACCTCTAGCCTGGTGCTGCTCCTCCTGGGCTGGCCCAGGTATACCTCATCAGCCACCACAGCAACTGACCTCCCTGTGTGTATCAGTCAGGGCTGTTAGTTGCTAGTAACAGAATCCATTTGAGCATGTGAAAGCAGAAATTGGGTTTGTTGCAAGTGTTAGGAATTCAGAGAATCATCAGGAGGATGAGAGGAGCAGACGCAATAATAAAATTGCTTCCAGGAACAAACCGCAGAACTGGCCATCTCAGGACCTTCTGTCTCTGCCATCACTCTAGCAAATACCAAGTGCTAGGACCTCAGCTTCAGTGAAAACTGCTACTGCTACTGCCAATGCCACATCTGTGTCAGGGACTCAACCTAGCAACCTGTGCTACTTTCCAAACCACCTCCACCAGCAACGTACCATCTCACTGGGGTTCTCTTTCTTTATGCTGCTCTTTCTTGAAGCAAGTCCTGAATGATTGGCAGAGCTAGGTCACATGACTGTTTCCTAGCTGCAAGGGAAGCTGGGAATTGATGCTCTATCTTCTATTTTGGGAAGGTGGAATCCATTAGGGAGAATCACACAAATATAGAAAGACTGTTCAGAAGAAGATGGACAATGATGAATATGACAAATGTCCTGGACACACAAACTCTCCTTTAGCCTGGAATGCCCTTTTCTGTACCTGATGAACGACATCTCATTCTTAAATCGATTTCGCTGTGTCAGGTCTTAGCTGCAGCACGTGGGACCTTTGTTGCTTCATACAGACTGTCTAGTTGCAGCACATAGGCTCAGTAGCTACGGTTTATGGCCTTAGTATTTCTGTGGCATGCAGGGTCTAGTCCCATGGCCAGGGGTCAAACCTAATTTCCCTGCCTTCCGAGGTGGATGCTCAACCTCTGGACCACCAGGGACACCCCAACGTCTCATTTTTTAAGGCTTCCTCGAGTGTCACCTCTTTCAGGAAGCCTGTCTTGACTGCCCACCCTCATCCCACAGCTGCCTGGGTGTAGTTAGGTGCCATCCTAGTACCCTATAGACTTATAGCACTGATCACAACAGGCCAAGGGCTGTGATTAGCCTCCCCTGCCCCCACTAGACTATGAACTTCCTGAAAGGCAGGGGCTCCCTCATCAAGCTCTTGCCATAGGCCTGACATCAATGGAAACTTAATGAGGGTTTTCTGAATAAATAAATAGATAAATGAATGAAGAGGGTGAGTTCTCCTCTACCTAGACTTTGGCAGAAACAGGAGTCTCTCCAGGGAAACGGAGGTCCAGAAGAAGGGATATAGGCACGGGGGCGGTAGGTGAAAACAGAAATGAGCAAGGGAGAGAAGAGGCTGCTAATCTATTAGACTCATTACAGCATATTGTTTACGTGGTTAGGTTCCCTGTTGGCTCCATCTGTTGTGAAAGAAATGTTCAGGGACACACCTGGGACTAGGGACAGAGTTTGGGGATCCATATGGAACCAGCTAGGGTAACTGTGATTTCCTAAGCCAGGAAGATGGAGCAGAAGGGAAAGAAGGACAAGAGATCTGGCTTTGAACCCCTTTTCTGATACTGGTTCCCTGAGAGGCTTTGGCAATTGCTTCTATCTTCCCTGTGCCTCAGTTCCCTCATTTATAAAATGGGGATATGAATGCCTCACTCCTCCCAGGTGTGTGAGGAGAGAAGTGGCTGGCACATGGTTGGCACTCAGAAAATGGGTCCTCCTGCTCTGAGCTGGGGCTTCCCAGTGGTGCTAGTGGTAAAGAACACGCCTGCCAATGCACAAGAGATGTGAGTTTGATCCCTGGTCAGGAAGATCCCCTGGAGGAGGACACAGCAAGCCGTTTCAGTATCCTTGCCTGGAGAATCCCATGGACAGAGAAGCCTCACGAGCTGCAGTCCATAGGGTCGCAAAGAGTCAGACACAACTGAAAAGACTTAGCGTGCACACAAGTGCTCTGAGCCAGGAGCCAGTCTTTCCTTCTCTCCCTCTAATCCTCCCTGAAAGCCTCCTACCCTGCCCAGCCCAGTCCTCCTTCCCCTTGATGTCACACAAATCTTTCTGGTGCTTTATATTTATTTTTTAATTAAATTAAATTAATTTATTTACTTTTGGCGGCTTGCAGGGATCTCAGCTCCCCTCCTGGGCCTTGGCAGTGAGAGCATCCAATCCTAACCACTGGATCACCAGGAGCTCCCTTTTGGTGCTTTTAAAATGCTTATTGAGGGACTTCTCTGGCTGTCCAGTGGTTAAGACTGTACGTTCAATGCAGCAGTCACCCTTTCAATCCCTGGTCAAGAAACTAATCCCACATGCTGCCCAAAATAAATAAAATAAAAATTAAAGGTTTTAACAGACAGCTTGTTATTCATGATAACACAAATAAATACTTTAATTAAAAAAATAAAATGCTTATTGAATTCATTGAAATACAAAAAGTACCTTAAGAAGCTAACTCCCTAGGGTGAAGGGAAGTCAGTGTGAGTAGCTGGGCAGAAAGTTAGTACACCCAGGCCTCCTTGGGGCAGTCAGCCCAGCCACACGTGAAGCCATCGGCAGGAACCCAGACTCCTCACTTTTTACATGGATCTCTGAAAAGGAGCGGGTAACTCACTTAGCAAGCGAACTATCCTTCTAGAAGTGCTAGGATAGAATGGTGGCCACCTAGCTTCCTCTGCCTGATCAGCTTTCATTCCCCTTCTTTGGTAGCAAAGCCCACTCTTCCTTTCAGCAGCTCACTGTGTGTTACTCTCGGTTCTGTAAGGCTGACCTCAGGCTGCCTGGCTGGTCAGAGCACTCTTTGGCCTTGAGCACAGGGATGGGGCTTGAGGTGGTCACGTGATCCATGTCAGGTCAATGAGAGGAAAAACCTGGGGTTCTCGGCAGAGCTCCCAGGAGGGAAATGCTGCTCATTCACAGGACTTACTCTGCGGGTAGAGCGTACACCTGGACCCAGCAGTGACTACCCTTGAGGCTTTTTAGGGAGAGCCTGTCTAACGATGCGGAGAAGGCAATGGCATCCCACTCCAGTACTCTTGCCTGGAAAATCCCATGGATGGAGCAGCCTGGTAGGCTGCAGTCCATGGGGTCGCTAAGAGTCAGACATGACTGAGCTTCTTCACTTTCTCTTTTCACTTTCATGCATTGGAGGAGGAAATGGCAACCCACCCCAGTGTTCTTGCCTGGAGAATCCCAGGGACAGGGGAGCCTGGTGGGCTGCCATCCATGGGGTCGCATAGAGTCGGACACGACTGAAGTGACTTGGCGGCAGCAGCAGCGGCAGTCTAGTGATGAAGTTGACACCAAAGAAAGCAGAGCCGAGAGTTAGAAACACATGGCTGATGGCGGTGTTTGAGTGCCTGAACCCAGTCAGCCTGCTGCCAGAGCTGCCCCTGTGCTTTTCAGCTACACGGGTGAAGAATTCCCTGTTTTGCTTAAGCTACTTGAAGTTAGGTTGCTTTCAGATCTAGATTAAGTCACTAGGTGTGGGAATCTTTTTGTCTCTTAAAAGCCACAGGAAAAAGCAATTGACAAACTGGTGGTAGTGGGGGTCACCACAGAGAGGCCCTTGGTGCCTTTGGGACAGGGCTGAAGAAGATTTGCTTTCCCTGTATCTGTCCAGTTTTATGTCTTTAATTGTTTTTTCCCCCTGCTGCATGTGGGATCTTAGTTCCCTGACCAGGGATCGAACCTGGGCCTCTAGTAGTGGAAGCACAGAATCCTAACCACTGGATCACTAGGGAATCCCCTGTATTTTCTGTTTAAAAAATTCAATTGTTTACACTCAAGCCATAGAGCTTGCTGTTGAAAGAACAACGGAACAGTTTTCTCACTTACCTAAACACATTTCTTCCAAGTTATATTATGCCATTTTAGAAAATTTGAAAATACCAAAATATTGTAAAGAAGAGTCAAAGCATCTATAACTGTGCCATGGTTGACATTTTAAGATATTTCTTTCTGGCCTTTAATTACTTTTCATGTTTTGTTGTTATTCAGTCTTATTTAATCCCCACAGCAACCCCATGAGGTAAGACCCACCGATGTCCCATTTTGCAGAGGATAAAACTGACCCTTAGAGAGGATAAGTGACTTGCTCACATTGAAAGGTACTAACTAGCAGATACAGAACACACAGACTCACACTTCATACACAGATGATTTGGGGGGGAAAATGTCTCATACTTTATAAGTAGTTTATATTCTTATGTTTTTCACTTAAAATTATATCATAAACATTCTCTATGATATTGACTATTTCTTTAAAACACAATTGTTAATGGCTGTAAAATAGTCTCTGATATGGCTGAAGCATTATTACATTATCTCATCATAACCTCTGACTATTACAACTGTTCTAATGTTTCTTTCTTATTCATTTTATTGTGATAAACTCTTTAGTATGTGAAAGCTAGGCTTCTCTGGCTATCTGTTCACATTAACCCCCAGAAGCAGACTTGCTGGGTTAAGAACAGGAATAGTGTGTCACTCTGCCCTCTAGAAGGCTGCTCCCAGGGACAGACAGTTCCTGAAGCATCTGTGAGTGTGCCCCAGCCATCACACACTCAACAGCACCAGTCACTACTTCACACACTTGCCCACCCCCATCCCCGTTTCCATGACACAACAAGTATCCACATTCACATTGATCCTTCTTGTGTAGAATGTGAAAGGTCTTGGGCACCAACAGGACAGAAGGCTGTGAAATTTCCTTCTTCCTTTCGTCTTTATCACCTGCAATGTGGGCACAGGTTCTCACTCCAAGCCTCAGTCCTAAATTGGAAACGGAAGACTCCCTCTTGGTTAAGAATATCCAAACGTGATTAAACAAATGGAAGAAGCAGTTGGGAGTATACACGACCATGAAGAGAGCAAGTTGCTAGCAAAGAAGAACACACCTAAATTAAATTCCAGATAGAATCCAGGTTTTAACACACATGATGAAATAAAAAATGCGCTAGAGGAAAACACAGATGAAGTATTTCATGACCTAGGGAATGGGCAGAGACTATAAGGCGTGACATTAACCCAGAAACTATTAAAGAAAAAAACAACAAATTTGAGAACATAAAAAACTTGAAATTTCCATATAGCAAAAACTCTGTAAACAGAGTCAAAAGATAATTATTATGCATTATACGTACACCATTATAACTTACTTATAAATAAGAGTCTAACTTCATTAAAGTATAATTTTTAATAAATTAATGACTAACATATAAAAGTAAATAAATGATATGAGCAAGATGTTTGCATAAAAACAAAAGTTAATAAACAGAATAAAAAGATGAGCACCTTACTTATAATTCAATTAATGCAAATTAAAACAATGACATACCAAATTGTCAAGATTGTCAGTGAGATCCCAGTGAGATGTTAGATCGCCAAGATGAAAAAGATGGGTAGAATATTGACAAAGAGGAAAGCCAACTGGAACATTCCAGTTAGCTTAGTGACTACATAAATGGGCATAATAATTTTGGAGGGTAATCTGTTCCCCTATGCTGTTAAGAATGAGGTATCCTTATTTGTAATATGAAAAGATGTCTAGGATATATTGCTAAGAGAAAATAAGCAAGCTACAGAACAGTATATATCACTATCACATGAATTCATTTGTTAAAAATAGAAGGGATATACAAATAAATTGTATTTAGAGGTTATAGAAATATTTGGAAGGATACACAAGAAGCTGCTACCTGTTAGCTGTTAACGGTTAACTGAGGGAGTTTAGGTGGGAGAAAAAGACAATGAGGGCTTTTACTTTTCACTTTTTTCTGTACTATTTGAACTTTTTTCTACATCACACATATGTTTTATTTAAAATAGGTAAAACATGCATACAGGAATATTATTTCCCAAATTAAATCCTCCACGGCTTCCTTTTTCTTGTAGAATCAAGTACGACCCTCCTAGCGACGTCCCCCTATAGTGGCCTTTGACGGCGTACCTTCTGAGCCACACTGCTTCACGCCTCTGTGATTGTGCTGTGCGGATTGCTCGTCTCCCATTCCTGTCCTGCCATCATCTGCCTGGAACTCCTCCCCATCCTTTAAGACCCACTCAAGCACTTCCTTCTCTGGGCAGTCTTTCTAGATTTCCCATAATGAAATTCTCATTCCCTGTGATACCTTACACATCCTTTTAACTCTTACTATTTCCTATTAAGCTTTATATTTGTCAGCTTTATTAGACATAGAGCACGGGTTCAGTTCAGTTCAGTTCTGTCGCTCAGTCGTGTCTGACTCTTTGCGATCCCATGAATCACAGCACGCCAGGCCTCCCTGTCCATCACCAACTCCCGGAGTTCACCCAAACTCATGTCCATCGAGTCAGTGATGCCATCCAGCCATCTCATCCTCTATCATCCCTTCTCTTCCTGCCCCCAATCCCTCCCAGCATCAGGGTCTTTTTAGCCAGTACCTATATGCAGGTCAGGAAGCAACAGTTAGAACTGGACAGGGAACAACAGACTGGTTCCAAAGAGGAAAAGGAGTACGTCAAGGCTATATATTGTCACCCTGCTTATTTAACTTATATGCAGAGTACATCATGAGAAACGCTGGGCTGGAAGAAGCATAAGCTGAAATCAAGATTGCCGGAAGAAATACCAGTAACTTCAGATATGCAGATGACACCACCCTTATGGCAGAAAGTGAAGAGGAACTAAAAAGCCTCTTGATGAAAGTGAAAGTGGAGAATGAAAAAGTTGGCCTAAAGCTCAACATTCAGAAAATGAAGATCATGGCATCTGGTCCCATCATTTCATGGGAAATAGATGGGGAAACAGTGGAAACAGTGTCAGACTTTATTTTTGGGGGCTCCAAAATCACTGCAGATGGTGACTGCAGCCATGAAATTAAAAGATGCTTACTCCTTGGAAGAAAAGTTATGACCAACCTAGATAGCATATTCAAAAGCAGAGACATTACTTTGCCGACTAAGGTCTGTCTAGTCAAGGCTATGGTTCTTCCTGTGGTCATGTATGGATGTGAGAGTTGGACTGTGAAGAAAGCTGAGTATGGAAGAATTGATGCTTTTGAACTGTGGTGTTGGAGAAGACTCTTGAGACTCTCCCTTGGACTGCAAGGAGATCCAACCAGTCCATTCTGAAGGAGATCAGCCCTGGGAATTCTTTGGAGGGAATGATGCTAAAGCTGAAACTCCAGTACTTTGGCCACCTCATGTGAAGAGTTGATTCATTGGAAAGACTCTGATGCTGGGAGGGATTGGGGGCAGGAGGAGAAGGGGACGACAGAGGATGAGATGGCTGGATGGCATCACTGACTTGAGGGACGTGAGTCTGAGTGAACTCTAGGAGTTGGTGATGGACAGGGAGGCCTGGTATGCTGCGATTCATGGGGTCGCAAAGAGTGGGACATGAATGAGCGACTGAACTGAACTGAACTGAAGATTAGTTCATGTCTCTAGAAGCAGGAAATGAACACACCACTCTACTCCAAGACTCCAAGTCTTTGCTTATATTTCTTTCCCTGCCTTTTCTTCATGATTCCCTAAAAGCAATACCTGGTCAGGATCATTACTATCTCTACTAAATAAAGTTGGCTCAATGTGTATCCAAAGCACATACACACACAAAGAAAAAATCATATATTTTAATTACACTGTAATTCCACCTTATGTCCATAACCTGATGAAGCCACACCCACCCCCCCCCCCCCTGCCCCCTGCCCCCAATCAGGCCTAACACCTTGGTCTTAACAGGCCCACTCTCAGTTGCAGTCCATTAAGGAGCCTCTTTGAGCCTGGGAGCACACCCAGCCAGGACTGTTGATGGGTTACAGGTATGTTCTTGCTGTTCTCAGATAGGAGTATGGGTGAGAAAGGCAAGAGTGGTGGCCCCTTCCCCTTAAGAGTCCAAGTGCTCTCATGGATTCAGGCAGGACAATGCCAGGGGCGGGGGGCACACCCTCAGAAGACACACCACAGCCTTCCAGCTTTACCAAGGGACACTTCAAGAAACACCACAGGAAAATGTTTTCTTATTTGCTCTACAGCTGCGTTTGAGTTTGCGCTCTGTGACGTCACATGCTACAACCATTAACATGTTTTATCTTATGTGACAGAAGCAGACGAATGTGAGATGGAGAGGAGTCCACCGAAAGGCTCTGCCGCGGCGTGCAGGTGGCCTGTTGGGCCTTGGAGTGGACACCATGGGCATGGCACTGGAGACTGGCAGCAGGAGCCAGCAGACTGCCTTCTGAGGTGCGTATCAGACCTCTCTGTGCCTGGTTCACACTCTCTGACTCCCTTCTCTGCATGGATTTTGAGCCGATTTGCACTGACAATCCTTCATCTCAAAATGGGACTCGCTCAGCTCTCACATCCTGCTCCAAGCTTCTCTCGGGCTGCCACCTGTGGCACCTGTGGGAACTTGCTCAGCACGCATTCAGGGGTCACCCAGGGATGCAGTGGTGAACTTCCCTACGCAGTAAGGCCAGGAGCCAATGGAGATGGTCCTCTCGCTTTACCCCCTCCAGACTGTTCTGAGACTCAAGCTCCAATCCTCAGAAAGTCCTTGTGGACTTTAGCATACAATGGGATAACCTTTGGCTTAGATTTCTCTTCCCAGTTTCTCTCTCCTGCTCCCAGGAATCCCTTCCCAAATATACTTCTTACACAAAAGCCCTGCTCAGGCTCTAAGTTCAGGGGAGCACAGATGATGACAAAAACCTCATCTTGGGGGATGGATGACTGATTACTTTGTTTGAGACAGGTCAAGGTTCAGATTCCAAAGAAAGCTTTTAATTGTTAAGGCTTAGATCATGGTCCACCCTTTGGGCACAATGATGGCAAGCCCCCAGGACTCTATCCTGTGGTGGAGGGATAGTTCCCCATAGCCAATCAAGATAGCTATCAGGGACTTCCCTGCTGGCTCAGTGCCTAAGGGCTCTCAATGCAGGTTCAACCTCTGATGGGGGAACTAGATCCCACAGGCCCCAAGTAAGAGCCCGCATGCTGTAACAAAAGATCTCACATGCCTCAGTGAAGATTCTGAGTGTTGCAACTAAGACCCAGCACAGCCAAATAATTTTTATTTTTTAAAGATGGCTATCAGAAGAAAGGTGAGAGATGACCTTTAGTAAGCTTCCTTACATTACAAGTACCTTGAGGCAGCATGTACATACCATATCTAGACCAAGCTCTTAACAAAGCTTGGAAACACCCACACAAACCTTCTGGCATTGCCTTCTCAGGACACGGCACCACCATTCTCCCAGATGCCCAAGCCTGAGTCCCGGGAGGTTGCCTCTTCCCCTCTCTTCTCCACCGCAGTCAGATCATCACCCAGCCTGGCACCCACCTCTGACTCCTTAACGTGTCCTGACTTTCTCCTGCTCTCCCTCTCACTGCCATTGCCCAAAGTCTTCCAAATGATCTCCCTACCCTAACACACACACACACACACACACACACACACACACACACACACACACACACTCTTTCCGTCTCTCCTGCAAACTGTTCTTATCTATTAGAGCGATTTTCCTAAGATACAGATTTGAGCACATCACTTCACTGCTGAAAAGTCTTGGCTGTCTCCCCATTGCCCTCAGGATGAAGTCTTGGAAACCTCGGTGGCATAATCTTGTCAAGACCAGGCCCTGATAGCCTCTCTGTCATCAGCCCCTGGCATTCCTCCTGCCTATACAACTTCCTCTGCCGTCACACTGAACTACAAGCCAGTCTCTCTCACCCTGGTGCCTAGAATGCTCTTCTGCGATAGTTACCATTCTCAGTGGCAAGTAACAAAACACTCTGTCTCAAACTGGCTCACACAATCAGGAAATCCCTTCTTTCATTTGGCATGGAGATAGGATGGGTCCTAGGCGCTATACAATTAGCAGCTCAAAAACATGGAGTCAGCTTTTTTTGGTCTCTTTTCTCTGCCACTCTTGGGATCAGATTCATTCTAACATAGAATCCTCTCCAGGCTGGAAGAAGATGATAGGAGACTCATACTTCACTCCTAGACATGACAACATCCACCAGAAGAAAAAGAGACCATGCCGAGGACGTCCCTGGTGGTTCAGCGATGGAGAATTTGATCCCTGGTGCGGGAAGACTCCACGTGCCTTAGAGCAGCTAAGCCCGTGCTCCACAACAAGAGAAGCCATTGCGATGAGAAGCCCGAGCGTCCCAACAAAGAGTAGCCCCCACTCGCCGCAACCAGAGAAAGCCTGCGCAGAGCAACGAAGACTCAGAGCAGCCAGTGAGTAAATAAATAAGTAAAGAGACCATGCCAAGTGTCTCTTTACTGTGCACTTGGTAACTCTTCTTAGAAGCCCCCTAGCAGACATTCCCTCACCTCTCATTGGCTAGGGTCACATACATGCCCATTTCTAAATCAGTCGCCAACAATAGAAAAGAGGTTATAATTGGTGGAAGAGATGTGGGGGTGGGGGTCAATCTCCATGACTACGACACCGCCCCTCCTAATTTGTCTGGCCAATTTGTTTCAAAACTCAACTGAAGTGTCATCTCCTCTGGAAAGTCACCAAATAGAAACCTCCTTCCTCTTACGTATCTCTCTCTACTATTACTACTATCCTTACCCTCAGACTCAAGTTCTTTCATAGCAAGGAGCTAGTTCATATTTACTCTGTATATGCAGTGCCTAGCTCAGGGCTGGCACAGAAAAAATTCGTTTGTTGAATATTTCTGTAATTTGGAAAAACTTTATTCTTTCTTTGTTGGCCATGCTACCCAGCTTGTGGGATCTTAGTTCCCTGACCAGGGATTGAACCTGGGCCCACAGCAGTAAAAATCCTAAACACTGGACCACCAGGGAACTTCCCCAAACTCTACTATTTAAGTCAAAAAGTACTTTTCTATATATTCGCTCTACAACCAAATTTTTCCACTTTGCAACATATTCCGTCATATTATATCATCTTTTATGACAGTTAAATGGCATTTCATAGTATTGACACTCTGTACCATAAATTATCTAACCAACCCCGGAGTCTTTGGCCATTTAGATTGTTTCCAGGTTTTCTGTATTTGAAACGATGTTGCAGCAAACTTCCTTTCTCACAGATCCCCAGCACTGGGATTAGTTCCCTATGATAAATTCCTACAAGTGGCCGGTGGTGTTTGAAAAAACAGAGGGCTGCAAATTCTTTGATATTCGTCCCATCAAGTTCTCCCACGTGAAATCTGGAAGAAACTGTGAAGCTTTGACGACTGGAGTACAGCAAGAATGATGATATGTGACTTCTGAGGGCAGATCATAAAGATTCCTGCAGCTTCTACCTCGGATTTTCGGAAAGCACCCTCTCAAGATTCTCCCATTTGAAACACAGCAAAGTCACACAGTGAGGCCACAATAATCCTGGCTGAACCCAACTTTTGCGTCATCCTAGCCTAAGGAAATGGCAACCCACTCCAGTGTTCTTGCCTGGAGACTCCCAGGAACGGGGGAGCCTGGTGGGCTGCCGCCTATGGGGTCGCACAGGGTCGGACACGACTGAAGCGACTCAGCAGCAGCAGCAGCAGCCTAGGCACCGATGTGTGAGAGAAGGAACCTCTGGAAGATCCCAGCCCCAGCTGTTGGAGTCTTGTTAGCTGAGTCCTCGGACACTGTGTGACAGAGGATGGCATCCTTGCCCTGCCCTGTCCAACGCCCATGGAATCCCCGAACACAAGAAAACAGCTGATGTTCCCATTAAGCATGGGGTTGTTGGTTAGGCAGCAATGTGTGTGTGTGCTCAGTTGCGTTTGATTCTTTGCAGCCTGAGGAACTGTAGCTCCTCTGTCCATGGACTTTTTTCAGACAAGAATACTGGAGTGGGTCAGCATTTCCTCCTCCAGGGAATCTTCCCTAACAGGGAGTTGAACCTGTTTCCTCTGTCTCCTGCACTGGCAGGTGGATTCTTAACCACCGAGCCACGTGGGAAGCCCTATGCAAAAACAGTACCTGTAAAACTGGGATTCCTCTCATAAAGAGTATATACATTTTAAACCTTTCGAGCCTTTAATAAATATTTAATGAAATTTTACAACTCAGTGGAAAAACACTTTTGCTTCCTTTGAGAAACTGCCTCCATGACACAGTGGGGCAGATATGCTTCTGAACTGATAGCTTGAGCAAGTTTACCAACATGCTGTTGATTGAGTTCTCTGGAAACTGACTGTCCCTGACTGAGACCCAGTGGTGGCCCAAGGTTTATTGGGAAGTGTGCCTTCCCAATGGGAGATGTGCCTGTAAGGAAGTGGGAAGGCAGGACTGGTCACAGGTACGAGTTGGTTTGCAATGTGGCTCTAACTGAGGCTGGAGCTGGGATGGTCTTTCAAAGGTGTCCCAAATTGAAGCGAGGTAGCTGGGCACTGCAGCTCCTCATTAGCTGCCCGTTGGAGTGGGGAGAACACTGGAGGAGGATCCCTGCAGTTATATTCCAAGCAGCTGAGGATGGGTGGATCAGCCTTAAAGAAGTGATCTAGGTGGGGGATCACTACAGCCCACCCCTTGCATGGCCCTGATCCATTTGCTTCTGTGAGGTTGACCCATGTGGGAATCATCTCTCCAAAATTCCAGCTGGGTTTGTTCCCTGGGAATCTTGCAAGAGAAGGGTTAGTAGGGGGAACTACAGCACCCGCCGTGGAAGTTGATCTCTAGACTACAACTGATACCAGTGATCACTGTCCTGCTACCTGATCTGGAGTCCCCTCACCTTCTGCTAGAATCTTTTTCTGGTCTAGGCAACTTTCCTGGTGGAAACCCAGGCCCTCCACCATGAAGGGTCTGAAGCCTACCTTACCACTCATTGCTTGACTTGTTCATGTATCACGAAAGCAAGGCGTGTAGTACACAGGACAGCCCCACGGACCACCTGAGCGTGACGCAGATCCTTCTCTGCTTCTCCCAACCACCTCTGCCAGGATGGAAATTCCTCTCCTTGCTCATGATCTGTTAGCTCAAGGAGCTCAAAATAATCAGGCAGCAGCCATATTTGAAGTTTACTGGAACTCTTATTGCTGTGTCTCCTGATGGAAACATCTGGAACTTCTAGCCCCTCAGCAGTTCTAGGAAGCTCTACTTGAAAGGGAAGGAGGGTGTCACTTTGGGTGAACAGGCAAAGGCACAGGGTGGAATGCTGTTGTGAGGTGTCAGCAGCCCAGATTCCCCGTAGCTGAGGGCTGAGTGCACTAGTCCTAGGAAGACATCCCAGTGAAGCACCATCAGAGTATCCACCACAACATCTGAGATTCATTCTTCTTCCCTGAAAATGGGAATTACAATGGCTTGTTGGCACAAGCATTGGGAAGGAAATGAGATTATATATGTTAGAAATACCAGATGGTACTCAACAAATATAGTTTGTATTCCACAAATGTAGTTTTTATCTCCTTTGCGTCAAGAGCTCCGTAAGTAAGCATGTTTCCCTTTTTGCCTTGGCCAGTGAGGAGCTTATAGCTTCACCTGGTGCTCAGTCCCAGTAGAGGTACCGCTTATTTTCATTCTCTTTCATTTCCCTGGTCCTGCTTTCTTTTAACTCATTAACGAATCTCACACACAATCCCTCTGTTGCAAGCTTTTAGAACTGGAATCATGTCTGCAAAGTGGCAGAGGATCAGTAAATACCTAGCAGAGAAATTAGCTGCTCCGAAGACAGTTCATTTCCCAAGAAGTGACAGTGCCACGCCTACAGTGCCTGCCACCCCAGCGCCTTGCTCAAACCTAGCCAAGCACTTCGCTCCTGGGTCTTTGATTTGTTTTGGCACCTACCAGCCAACCAGCACCTAGGCGTGGGAATCCCTTCATTTAGACAGTGACTCACAGCTCTGACAAGTTGGAAAAATAAAAAAATGTGGGGGGGATTAGTGTTATCAGGAGCTTCCATCAGCCAGAGACTCTGCTGCTAATCTCTATTCCCACTGTCTTCCCAGAAGGACCCCTCCATGCACCCGCAGACAGCTCAGTTAGCAGTCCCATCCTGCTCTCGGAATTGAAGTATGTAGGGAACAGAATGGGGCTTCCCAGATAATGCTAGTGGTAAAGAATCTTCCTGCCAACGCGGGAGACGTGGGCTTAATCCCTGGGTTGGGAAGATCCCCTAGAGGAGGGCACAGCAACCCACTCCAGTATTCTTGCCTGGAGAATCCCATGGACAGAGGAGCCTGGTGAGATCCAGTTCATAGGGTCCCAAAGAGTCAGACACGACTGAAGCGAACTAACACAGCACAGGGGACAGAATGGGGGCATATGTGCTCGATACGTCGTGACTGAGCTGGGTCCTCCCCTCCAGGCTACCCACTGGGTTTGATCCCAGACCCAAGGCATTTGGGAGACTCGGTCCTGAAGTCAGTAGGCTCCAGGTGTGCCCAGCCTTGTTTGCTGCCTTGACCTTCTTTCACTGTCTCCAGGATAATTCCTGGAAGCCAACACCTCCATCTCTTCCCTCCCGCCCTCCCTCCTTAGGAGGCCTCAGGGTGCCAGTGGGGTGCCACACCCACTATTCTTGTTTCCATGTCGCTATGCGATGAGCCACATTCATGAAGAACACATCCTTGGAACTCATGTCAGCAGACACCCTTTTGCTAAAGGACTTCACACGTCCTATTGCTGGTGGCTCCTGGCTCTCCACACTCCTCTCCCACCAGTTACGGTTCTACATCAAATTTAAGAGCTTGGGGTGTCCTGGATAAGCCCAGGTATTTAGCCTCCCAGAGAAGGGGGTCTTGCTTCCACAACGCGCTTCCTCTTGCAATCACATCATTGCCTAGATGGTGAGCACCTGAGCTTGTTCAGGGACGGCTTAGTGCTAGGGCTCAGGTTCCTAATTCTGGGAAACTCTGGAGGGGAGAGAAGTTGAATCAGTGATGATGCCAAGAAATAGGCTGGAGTCAGGATGCCCGATTCCAGTCCTCACCCTGCCTCCTGCGAGCTGGATAACGTGGTAAATCACCCCTCTTCTCCAAGTCCAGCTTCCTCCCCTGGAAAATGGGTGAAATGATACCCACTTTTAGAATAGCTGTGACAGTCAATAGGCTTACATTTGGAAAACTAGAATCATCTAAGAGTTCCTGATCACAAGGCAGGCCAGGTACTTCGCCAAGCACTTGCAGCTTTTATTTAATCCTCCAAAAACCTAAAGAGTTGGTGTGATGGCCTCTGTTCTACAGATGAGGAAATCCAGGCTTATAGAGGGTCAATGTTACGGAAGTACGGGGCAGAACCATGCCTCACCCTTAGGCCTCTCTGACCCTGAAGCTAGAGCTCTTAATCATACGAGACTGGCTTTCAGTGCCAGAACAGCACATATTTCATCCATCCTTACTCTCTTTTTGCCTGTCATATCCTGTGTCCCGAAAGAAGTTTAAATGATATTCACTTGGCATGTACTATATGTTAAGTACTTTAAGTACTTTATTCTAGATCTCACCCCAAAAGGATGGTATCCTGACTCCCATTCTCCAAATGAGGAAATAGACTCAGAGAGGTCAAGTAGCTTGCCCGAGGCCATGCAGAATAAGGAGCAGAGCTGAGGTTGAAGCAGGTATTCTGTGGGATTCCATACAGGCTTCTGAGACCACATCCCACAGTCTCTTTTGTAGCAGCTGTCTGCAAGGCTGGTTATCTAGGGGTGTCAGGTCAGTTCAGTCACTCAGTCATGTCCGACTCTTTGCGACCCCATGAATTGCAGCATGCCAGGCCTCCCTGTCCATCACCAACTCCCAGAGGCCACCCAAACCCATGTCCATCGAGTCGATGATGCCATCCAACCATCTCATCCTCTATCGTCCCCTTTGCCTCCTGCCCTTGATCTTTCCCAGCATCAGGGTCTTTTCCAATGAGTCAGCTCTTTGAAACTCCAAAGTATTGGAGTTTCAGCTTTAGCATCAGTCCTTCCCATGAATACCTAGGACTGATCTCCCTTAGGATGGACTGATTGGATCTCCTTACAGTCCAAGGGACTCTCAAGAGTCTTCTCCAACACCACAGTTCAAAAGCATCAATTCTTCCATACTCAGCTTTCTTTATGGTCCAACTCTCACATCTCTACATGACCACTGGAAAAACCATAGCCTTGACTAGACGGACCTTTGTTGGCAAAGTAATGTCTCTGCTTTTTAATATGCTATCTAGGTTGATCATAACTTTTCTTTCAAGGAGTAAGCGTCTTTTAATTTCATGGCTGCAATCACCATCTGCAGTGATTTTGGAGCCTAGAAAAATAGTCAGCCACTGTTTCCACTGTTTCCCCATCTATCTGCCATGAAGTGATGGGACCGGATGCCATGATCTTAGTTTTCTGAATGTTGAGCTTTAAGCCAACTTTTTCACTCTCCTCTTTCACCTTCATCAAGAGGCTCTTTAGTTCTTCACTTTCTGCCGTAAGAGTGGTGTCATCTGCATATCTGAGGTTATCTTGATTCCCGGCAATCTTGATTCCAGCTTGTTCTTCTTCCAGTCCAGCGTTTCTCATGATGTACTCTGCACATAAGTTAAATAAGCAGGGTGACAATATACAGCCTTGATGTACTCCTTTCCTGATTTGGAACCAGTCTGTTGTTCCATGTCCAGTTCTAACTGTTGCTTCCTGACCTGCATATAGGTTTCTCAAGTGGCAGGTCAGGTGGTCTGGTATGCCCATCTCTTTCAGAATTTTCCACAGTTTATTGTGATTCACACAGTCAAAAGCTTTGGCATAGTCAATAAAGCAGAAATAGATGTTTTTCTGGAACTCTCTTGCTTTATACAGCCTCTTTTTCTGAACCTGCCACACATTGCGCCCTCATGCTTCTAAAATGCCTCTTCCTGGGGCAAAGCCTTCATCTCCCCCCAGACCCTTAAGAAGAAACTTTTAGACAAGCCCCTGAAGAGGCTGGTGGTGGCTAGGGTCCCACAAGGCAGTTAGGGGCTGCCTTAGAGCCTTCCCCTGCAGCAGATCACTGGGAGCTGCAGTCTTTTGGCCCTGGCTGGGGGGACGGCAGATCTGCTGTTCAGGAAGGGCAAGGGCACTGGGCAGGGGAAAGCAGCGACTCAGGAGCCAGCGGAAGGCACTGGAAACAAATCGCTGACTTCCCAGTTTTGCTGTGAGCTGCCCCAGTGCCTGGTCCTGTTTATAATGGTAATTGGGGGAGGGGGGAATGTGTGTAGGCGGCTGTCTGAGGGTTGAGGCTGAAGGCTTAAAGTTAGACTTCCTAAACCCACATCAATCTAGGAAACATTTACAGGAAAGAATGCCACAGATGGTTTTGTGTGTGTGTGTGTGTGAGAGAGAGAGAGGGGAGGCAGCAATTACAAGGAATAACAGTGAGAGAGGGAGAGAGAAAATAAGAGAGACTGAGCAAAAGAGATAGACAAAGACAGAAAAGAGAGAGAAGCAGAGGTCCAAAGAAATGCAATAGCAGCGGGCTTCCCAGGTACGCTGGTGGTAAAGAGCCCACCTGCCAGTGCAGGAGACATGAGACATGGGCTCGATCCCTGGGTCAGGAAGATCCCTTGGAGGAGGGCATGGCAACTCACTCCAGTATTCTTTCCTGGAGAATCTCATGGACAGAGGAGCCTGGTGGGCCACAGTCAGGGCTATAGGGTCGCAAAGAGTCAGACATGACTCAAGAGACTTGACACACTTCCTTGCACACTTCCTTGCACACTTACTTGCACAAGGCCAAGAGAGGGCAAAGAGGGGCAAAGGTATGGAGCACAGAAGACAGAGCGAAGAAAGACTTGACAGACATACAAAGAGAATTCATTTGGCAAATGTTTGCCTAGCACCTACTATGTGCCAGGTACTGTCTTGGGCACTGTGAATTCAACAATGGATGACACAAAAACCCCTGTTTTCATGGGTCTCTCTAGTGGGAGAACAGAGAAACCCAGAGAGACAGGTAAAAACCTAACAAGCTCACAAAATGACCAAAAGGGGACTGTATGAAGAGAGACAGAAGCGGTAAAGAGGCTGGAAGTGCAGCGATGCAGCAAGCAGTGAACCGCAGGACAGGGATAGAGCAGAGGAGCCTGAAGGTGGAGGCTGGAGGCGGGGTGGACAGACCGCATTCCAGGGCTGGAGAGGGACAGAGCCCCTTGGACAGTGCTGAGAAGCCTTTTTCCCGAGCCTGCTCTGTGCCCCCATCCCCTCCCTGCTCCAGTGTGCAGGGGGCAAGTCCCCAGCCCTTAGTGACCAGGAAGCTGACCTTGAGTTCCAGCAGCATCAGCCTTGGAGACTGCAGGCTGTGCTAGGATCAGGCTCCCAGGCTGACCCTGACCACCTGTGGACTTCAGGTACTGTGCCCCATCATCTGGACGGATGGGTGAACTAAGGCCCAGGTGAAGGAGGCAGGAGGGCTCTGGGCTTCCTGGGTTGAGGGCAGCGCTAGACAAAGGACAGAGCGCTGACCTGGGAGCCAGGACCCCATGTTTGAGTTTGGCTCTGCCCACGGTGCCCGCCTCTCTTCCTCACAGAGTGGTGGAGGGTGGGTTGCTACCATTGTAGAGTCGATGAATCACGTGAGAGTAAGTTTTGGAAGAGACCTGTGTTTGAAAGCGGGGACTTTGACGGTTGCTGATGTCTGTTTCCGTGGAAACGGAGCTCAGAATGGGAGACCGAGCGGGTGAGCTCTGCTCTGAGAGTGCCCCAGATAGCTGAGCGAAAGTGTCGCCGCCGTACCCTCCTTCATCTGCAGGCTTTCTAGTCCTTGGCCCCCCAGGGGCCGACCCCATGGGAGGGGTAGCTCCCAGGGACGTGCTCACTGGGTACCCCAGCCCAGTGCAATGAATGAGAAAAGCCTGCAGTCTTCACAACGTTCACCCTCAGGGTGGACGTATGCTGTCGGAGCGCAGATTCTTCATCCACTCAGCGCACCTGTCAACCAGGCCCTGGGTGGCACAGAGGTGAACAGGACACAGTCCCTGGCTTTCTTTGGGGTCCACAGGTGCCTATTATGTTGGGCCCCGAGTTCCCAGGTATTCACAAAGTCAACGCAGAACGTGCCAAATCTTGCCAGGGCCCCTCTTGCATCACGTCACCCCCAGAACCCCCTGAGCCAACCGTGGACTCTCACCTGTTAGCTGTCCCAGGTGTTATGATGCTGTCTTGCCTGGAATCTCTTTGCCCCTGCTGGGTTGCCTAGCAAACTTCTGCTCAACAGTCAAAGCCCCAGCTCCAAGCTTATCTCCTCGGCAAAGGTCCCCCCCACCGCCGCCCACCCCCTGTAGAGTCTCCTTGTCTTATTCCCAGAGAGTTCCTCATTGATGTTGGCTCCTACCTTCTCACCTTCTTGGGAACTTTGCTGTTACATCGGTGTTGGACATCTACTTAGGACCTCCAGCCTCCTCCTCACTACTCCCTCCTTCTAATGAGCATCTCCACAGGTCTAGTGTTTCCTGTTTTCAACCCAAACAAAGCAAAGTTCCTTACCCCAAGGGGCTGGTCTGTCTCTTACTTGCTCACAGCCAAACTTCTTTGTATTTTACTTTTTTTTAACACCACAGATATTCTGTATTGGGGTATAGCTGATTAACAATGTTGCCATAGTTCCAGGTGAACATGGAAGGGACTCAGCCATGCATAAACATGTAACCATTCTCCTCCACAGCCCCTCCTGTCCAGGCTTCAGCCAAACTTCTACTTTAAAAAAAATCATCTATTTATTTTTGGCTGTGCTGAGTCTCAGTTGCTGCTTTTCTCTAGTAGCGGAGAATGCAACCCTCAAGTTGCAATGCACAGGCTTCTCACTGCAGCGGCTTCTCTAGCTGTGGAGCGCCGGATCCAGGGCACGGGCTTCAGCAGTTGCAGTTCCCCGGCTCTAGAGCACAGGTTCAATAGCTGTGGTGCACAGGCTTCCTTACTGCACAGCATGTGGGATCAATTCCATGTCTCCTGTGTTGGCAGGCGGATTCTTTACCTCTGAGCCACCAGGAAAGCCCCTCAGCCAAACTTCTTGAAAGAGCGGGCTTCACTGACTGTCTCTGTATGGCTCCCCTACCACATGTCCATCACCACAATCGGCCTCTGTCCCCATCACTCCCCTAAAACTGCCCTCACCGGCTATCTGAAAGCCTTGTTTGTGCACTCTGCTGCTCAGCCACCGTTAGGCATTCAGCACCCTTCTTGCAGCAGTCTTCCCTGGCACCCCTCCCCAGGTTCCTCCCCACTGGCCCCTCTGGACAGGCCTCCTCAGTCTCCTTCTCCAGCTTCTCTTCCATCAGACCTGCTGGTGCTCCTCACAGCTCCGTCTTCACCTTCTTTCTGAGAACGCCTGTCACTCGCATTATGGTCCAAGGAAGACCACCTTCTCCAGGCCACCTTCCCCAACCCCCTGCACCAGCTTAGCACCCCTGCAATATGTAAAACACCTTTATACTCCAACATGACACCTGTCACATGTAACATAAGTACCGGTGGAGTTGTCTGCTTCCTCTGTGGGCTGCAAAGTCCTGGGCATCATCACATCCACCCCCGCTGCTTAGGACTTTGGGGAGCAACAGGCTGCAGAGAGAGAGAAGCCAGACTGTGAAGGACCTTGAACTTTTTTGCTGAGGACCTTGGGCTTCATCCTGCATGAGATGAAGAGTTTTCAGAGAACCACTTTTAAGCACTGAAGCAGGAGCATGTCATGGTCACATCTGTGCCTTAATGCATCCCTCTGTCTGGCAAGGGATAGTGGGGGAGAGTCTGAAGGCAGGGAGATCCATTAGGGGTTGGAATCTAGGACCGGAATGCAGCGATGATGGTGCAGGGAGAGACCGTGGGGAATTTACTAGGTCCAACTGATCAACCCTGGTGCTGGCTGGAGGTGAGGAAGAGAAGGAACAGAGATCCATGCTCGGGTTTCTGGCCCAAGTAACTGGCTAGGTGGTAATGTGGTATATAGAAATAGGGACTGAATAGGAATCAGATAGGGAGAAAGGAAGAGTGCAGTTCTGGACACTTGAGCTCCGACGAGCTCGAGGAATATCCAGGTGGGACTGCCTTGTAATTACACAGATATAGTGCTGAGAAAAAACTCTGGGTCAGTAGGATAGATTCAAGTCATCACGAAGGTCAGGTGTGGTCTATGCCAAGTGCATGGCTGAACTTGCCCAACAAGAAAGAGAAGGTCAAGCACACAGCCTGAGAGATGCTCATTTGTGGTAGACTGTGTTGCTGTTCAGCAAATATCCACCCCCTTCCTGTGGGAGGCATAGTCTTCTCTGCCCCACTGAGGCTGAGGTTGACTGTGTGACTTGTGAGCAGATGCAACGCTTGCATGGCTGGCTTGGCCCCTGGTGCTCTTTTCTCCCACTCTAAAAAAAAATATGTCAGAGGAAAAAAGAAACATGCCAGGCAGCTTCTGCCTCTCAGCCTGAGCCCTGGCAGGGAGAACCACAGAGCAGGTTCAAACTACACTCTCTAGCAGAACTGTCCAGTTGACTGTGGACATGTGAGTGAGAAAGAAATAGCTTTTATTATAAGCCACTGAAACACGGGGGCTCTTTGTTATGTAACATTGGATCAGCGATAGCCTGACTAATAAAATTTTAAGAGGAGGCTGGAGAAAAAGGAATCGTCAAAGGATAATAGGAGAGTCAGAGGGGAAGGAAGGAAATCAGATGAGAGCTGGGGTCCTGAAACTGGTAGGAGCAGGTTTCAGGAGCATTAGCATTGCTGATGCCCTGAGGTCCACACTGTGGGAACCAAGCCCTCCTGTCTTCTTCCTCACAGGTTATGCTTGGGGCACCTCAGCTACCCTTTACGGCTTGAGTCTAAATTCTAGATGCTGATGGCTCTCCAGGCTACATCTTTAGGGCAGAGTGGTCTCCCGGGCTCCAGACTCATTATCTACCTGTCTCCTGGATATCTCCATCTGAACAGCTGATGGGCTTTTCAAACTTATCACGTGACCTCTTCACACTCCCCACCCACAGACCTGCTCGCCCTCGGGGGGCTCCCAGACTGGCAGACCCGTCACCCACACCAGAAGCTGGGGAGTCCTTTTAGCGTCCTTACATCCTTTCAGCTACCGAGCCCTGGAAATTCTCATCCTTCAGCTTCTCCCCACCTAGCCAGCTCTAGCGCCCTTCACTGCAGCTGCTGCCAGCCCATCACTGAACTCCACCCTTGGCTTTTCGACAATGGCCCCCCTGAGTGCTCTTTCTGAAGCACCAATAGGTCACTCCCTGGTTAAAGCTCCTACCGGCAGACAAAGACCAAGCTTCTTAGCATGACACCCAAAGCCCTGAAAGGTCCAGCCTCAGCGGAGTGAATTAATGAATTATGCTGTCCCTTCTGTCGGAAACACGTCCCACACCTGCCCCCCACCACCTAACTCCTACTTAAACTTGGCCTCCTCCAGACAGCTTTTCCTGACTATCTCCCACTCCATTCCACCCCACCACCACTGGGTTAGTTTAAAAGCTTCCCCCTTTTTCAGTGCCTCCCTGAAGCCTCATGATATCCTGCATTGGACCCCTCTTGTGCCCTGCCTCATCAATCTTACCCTAGATTTTTTTCTCTCTCTTTTTTTCTATTTTGGTAAATATACACCAATTAAGTGTATTCATATTGTAGTGTAACCGTCAGCACCAAAACTTTTTTATCTTCCCCAAACAAAACTCTGTACCCATTAGACATTAACTACCCATCTCTCCTCCCTCAGCTCTGGCAACTGCTGTTCTAATTTCCATCTCTATGAATTTGACTATTCCAGGTACCTCATATGAGTGGATTCATACAACATTTTGTGTCCTTTTGTGTCTGCTTATTTCACATAGCATAGCATAATGTCTTTAAGGTTCATCCATGTTGCAGACATGTCAGATTTTTGCATTCCTTTTCCAAGGCTGAATAATATTCCATTGACTGGCTATACCATGTTTTGTTTTTCCATTCATCTGCTGATGGACATTTGAGTTGTTTCCATCTTTTAGCTATTCAGAATAATGCTGCTATGATCATCAGTACACAAATATCTGTTTGAATCCTACTTTTAATGTTTGGGGTCTATACCTAGGGATGGAATTGGTGGGTTATATGGTAATTCTATGTGCAACTTTTTGAGGAATCACCATCCTGTTTTCCATAGTGGCTGGACAGCTTTACATTCCCACCAATGGTGCCCAAGGGTTCCAATTTCTCTGTATGCTTGCCAATACTTGCTATTTTCTTTATTTCTTTCTCATTCCATAGTTGCCATCAAGATGGTTGTGAAAGTGGTCAGCCCATTTTCACTCCAGCCATTGCTACAGGCATGGCAACCGATTCCAGTATTCCAGCTTGGAGAATCCAATGGACAGAGAAGCCTGGTGGGCTACAGTCCATAGGATTGCACACAGTCAGACATGACCTAAGTGACTTGGCTCACATGCATTGCTACGGTAACACCCTCTCTGAAGCATTACCCCGCAGTACCTCTCCTTAGCTGTGGGAAAGAGCTCTTGTTTTCTGCTCTGGGGATTCTCTGATACCATGGCAAGGGACACCTGCAGAATGGCTGGGCATTCTGCTCCTGCCATGAGGACCAGCTAGCAATAACTCCACCTGGTAGCTTCCTCGCTACTGAAGAGACTTCCCTTCAGTATGGTGGAACATTCTCCCTATAGGAGTTCACTCTCACACATCCTTTAGAATTCAAACATCACCTCCACAGAGAAAGCCTACTTGACCACCACACCTTCCCCTTGGGATCATCCTTTCCTTGGCCCAGTTCATCAGAACATGTTTACCTGTGTGCCTACAGAATTAACCCCATCTTTCTTGCTGGGCTGTAAACTTCACACAGAAGGAGATTTATCTATATTCTTAGCAACTACTGTGATGCCCAATCCATGCCAGATGTTCAGGAAGCCTTTGCTAAGTGCATTATTTTATTCAACATTTAACACATTTTTATTGAGTACCAGCTCTAAAAGTGAGGATAAAACTCCCACCCACAGTGCTTAAATTCTAATGAGGGAAATAGGTAAGAAAAAAATAAACAAACATATGTCAGGTGGTAATGGTTGCTATGGAGAAAAATAGAACAGGATAAGGGAGGAGCAGGTGCCATTCCATAGAGGTCCATTAGGGAGGGTTCTGGTGATGTCTGATCAGAGACTTGGGGGGAGTGAGGAAATAAGGGGAAGCCTTTATCTGGGAGAAAGTGTTCCAGGCAAAGGGAATAGCAGGAGCAAAGATGTGGCAGGTGAATGAAAACAGAGGCATGTTGGCCCAAGGCAGGATGGAGGAGGCCAAGGGGGAACACTCTCCCAGGACTGGACACAGCAGAAAGCTTTATGGAGCCTTCTCCTTGACTTCATGGGACTGAACTCCAGGCCAGGAACTCTGGACAGGAGGTAGGGTAGGTGCAGCAGGAACTGAGGAAGGACCAGAACATCACCATCCTGGCCCCAGCCTGCCCTGGCATGACCTTGCTTCGTATATTCTTGTACTTCCAAGTGTCCCTGGCTCAAGGCTCAGCACATAGTAGGTACTTTCCAGACAGAACTAAACCTATCCAAAAAATTGCCTAAAACCCATTTTGCTACAGGTTGGCTCAGGACAAGTTTATGTCCTTCAGAAGATGTAAAAACACATGTGATTTTTAAACTTAAATCCTTTTCCTTCTTCCTGAGCACCTCTTTGTTCGCTGGCTCTGCTAGGCTAATGACATCAGGAGTAATCATCAATTTCCATTTACAAAATGTTTCTCCAATTACTGTCTCTGAGGAGCCTCCACACAACCATCAGAGTAGTGGCTCTCCATTGTCCAAAGGTGTCAGAACTGTGGGCTCTGCCAGTGTTGACTGACAGCCCAGCCAGTGACTCCCCATCAGTTCCCTCATTTACCAACCTCATTGCACACACAGACTCAGAGAGCGGACAATCACCTGCCCAAAGTCTATCAGCAAAGCCCTGAGCTGCACTGCTCCCATGGAGGCCCCCAAAGCCCTTGGGGAAACTTCTGCTAAAAACCTGGGGTGGATCAGCCGGGGCAGGAGCCTCGCTGGGCAGAGTAGTCCAGGGTATAGACCAGAGGTGTCTCCTCGCAATTCTAGGACCCAGTGAGCAGGAGGGGGATGGGCTGCATGCCCAGCATCCGTTTGAACATCCCTGAGTAGGGGGGGTTGGAGGAACAGCAGGGCAGCCCCCAGCCTCTCAGCAGTTGTGGGGAACACAGATATAGAGCTGCAAACCTCTGGCATCTTTGGCAAGCACAACCACCAGGGTTGAGCCCACGGGCCTGAAGTTTCTTTCCTTTAAGTGCCAACTTCTGGAGGCCTGGCCCCCACCAACCTGATCCTCGAGCCCAGAATTTCTGCCCTCTAGTTTCTGGTAGCCGAGTAAAGGAGTGGCCATCCTAGCCTAAGCTGGGAATCCACCTCCCCTTCCCCTCTTCCACCCCACCTGCTTGTTCCTCCATATTTTGGTCACTCAGATACTCACGTGTCCCGTTCTTTTCAGCACCGTGGCTGGGTACTGGAGGTCCACAGGGGAATGAAGATCATTCCCTGACCGTGAGGAGAGGTGCTCACATTCCTGTGGGGCCAATGCACATAGACCACACTCATGCACAGTGGTCATGGTCAGAGAGAAGCAGAGGGGCGGCCAACCAAAGGTCATGGTTAAGGAGAGGCAGAGGGGCTTCCAGGGGACCTCTGGCTCAGACCAGGAGCTCCTAGAGGGCATCCTGGGATGGCTTTCCCAGGCTGAATTTTAGAATATTAGGAGTCTGTAACAGGAAGACGCTTGGGGGCAGAGGATTTCACAGCAGTGTAAGCTCCATGGAATTTTGCCTGGTTTATTACCCGCTTCCTAGAACAGTGCTCAGTACATAGTAGACGCTCAATCAACATGTCCTAAATGAAAAGATAGAAGGGAAAGAAAGAGGGAAGAAGGGGGGGAGGGAGGAATAGAGAGCGAGGAAGAAAGAACAAGCCTAGGGAGGATGTGTAAAATAGCTTGGTGTATTCTGGGAACTGAAAGTACAGTACTTCCAAGCTGTTGTAGTTTAGGTGGTCAGGCAAAGCTGGAGGTGTGATCCTATCTAATCTTACTGTTGGTGGTGTCCATTTCTTATTTCCTTACCTATGCCGGAGTGACTTTGGGGAATGGGATCACTTTTTCCTCTCTTGCTCCCTGTAGCCCCTGGTGTGGGCATGGAGTGTTAACTGCATACAGGTATTACACCTGGGCTGGGTGCTGGAGACACAGATGACTCAGAGTTGGTTCCTTCCCACTCCCCCACCACTACCTCTGGCTGGGGAGAGAGACAGTAAACAAAAGGCTACAACAATGGGCAGAATGAACAGAGAGCTACTGGAGGTTAAGCAAAAAACTAGACCAAGCAGAGGGTTAAAGGGATTTGGGAGTGAAAAACAGGGAAGTTTTCATGGAGGAGGCACTGGAGGGGATGTAAGCCTTAAAGAATGATCAAAGAAGAGGGGTGGGGTGGGAGACACTCCAGGCAGAGAGACCAGGCCAGAGGAGGTGGTGGAAGATGGTGCGGGGGAAAGGTCCATTGGGAGATATTAGGAGATCCAACAGAGAAAAGTAGCCTGGGGGAATGGATGGAGGACCCAAGTGAAGAGAGCCATTGCTCCCAAATTTCCAAGTTCTGCCCACCTGTCATGTTAGTCCCTCAGCTGCTCCACAGAGACAGTGCCCTTCCTGGGTAGGGTGTTTGCTTCTGATCTGACTGCATTCTGGGTCATTGTGCTGGGGTTGCTGAGGGTTCCTGCTTCGTGCGAACCCATCAGTTCCCCTCTCTCCAGCAGGTTGGGAGGCTATGGCACCTGCCTTTCTCCATCTGCCTGGGCCCTCCTACTATCTCTTTTAGCTTCACCACCAACCTACCAACATTCTCTGTCAAGTTCCAGGGAAGGGCAGACCACAGGGACAGAGAGCCTGGCACAGGTTCCTCAAACGCATGCCACACCTGTTCTGGAAGGAGGTACTCGTCCTTTTTTTCAGGGTGGGGTGTGAGGAAAGAAAACTATAGAAAGGAAATCTTAGTGTCACAAAACATCAGACTCTAAAGAGATAAAGATCCCCCTTTCCCATTTGACAGATGAGGAAAATGATGCACAGATATACCTGTGTTGCAACCCTGACTCTGACAAAGCATGGCCAACTTGATAGAGACAGGGCCAGAGAAGGGCAGTATTTTCCTTGAGCCAGGACCTAACCCACACTCATGATACTCATAATTTGTGGGCCTTGCAGACCCAAGATGAGTCAGGCTTCTTGTGAGTCAGTCTGTTGACAAGCCATTCCTGGCCATTCCTAGCCCATCAAAAATAGAAGTTCAGGGGAAGGGTATGAGCAGGACAATTTAATTAGTGTGGGCTCTAAGGTACCTTAAGTTAGCCCTATTAAATTAAACCGCCTGGGGGAAAAATAACTGTAATTATTTCCTTCTCTCCCCTATCGTTGTATTTCAAGTCCCTCCCAACCTCCATGCTTCCCTCATTCACAAAACAACCTTTAAACTAGGAGCTAGCACACAGACAACCAGAGACTAGGAGTGTTTTCTTTTTTCTACCTCCTTTCCCTGCAAGCTCTAGGTCCCAGCAGAGAACAGAGTGCGTCCAGAGTCATTGGTAGGGCCTGGCTGTATTCTAATTTAGGGAAGCTGTTACACTGAGTAGAACATTATTCCAAAAATGCACCCAGAGTCTCCTTCCTGAACCAATGCCGTCTATTTGCTGCAGGGGCATTTCTTTTTAAAGCCCCTTCTTCTCTCATCGACAAATCAAAATAAGCAAACTTTAATGGTAGTGAATTATCCCTTATTTTGTTGAATCTAGTTCTGAGTTTTCCTACTTGAAACATGTTTTCCCCAGGACACTGACCTATCCTTTAATTGTTTGGTGCGAGGCATGTTAGGGGGAGGGGCGTTACTTGTTTATTGGAACAGCGCAGTTAAAAAAAAAAAAATCAACCTAGGCTAACAGTTTCAAGGCTCCCCTAAAGATGTATCCAAACAGGCAGCCAATCAGCGCTTACACAGCTTTTTCTGCTTGACTCTTTTAAAGAGACAGTGTTTTATCACATTTAAAGAGAACCGCGCTCTAAAAACAGTCTGAAAATGGGGGAGTCTTGCCCTGTTTGGTTGGTTTCTCGTCATAAGAGTGTCTAATGAGGGACACTCAGTGTGTCCTCGGGTTCTCGGCGTGGGCAAAAAGGAGTCAGGAGCAAATAGCTGGGTCACTCTGCCAGCCCCCTTCAATTTCCCATTGTACACCTGGGTCACTGACAATGGAAGCTTCCCCTCCCCCCACGGCTGGCTCTCGTACCCCACTCCCCAATTTAGCTCCATTTATTTGAAGTTTGCAGATTTCTGTGACGCGTATTCCGCGCAGCGGGGCGCCCAGGTGACAGCCCCCTCTACCCTGGAATGGCACCATCTCTCCCGGAGAAGCCGAGGGGCTAACTTGCTAGGGCGGGCAGACCTTGGAAATTTGGGAGCAATCACTCTCCCTTCTCTTAGCTCAAGTCTTCAGTCCCTTCCCCCAGGTTCCCCAAAGCAGGCCAAGGGCCATTTTCGCGCGACTCCACTTTGGGGTTTTCCAAAGTATTTTAATGATCTAGTAAAGGAGCAGCCGCGCGCCTCGGCGCCGGCTCGAGCCGCCCAGCTCCCAGCGTGGAACCCCGGGCCCTGCGCTCCGAAGCCAGACTAGGCGAGAGGGAGGACCACGGGCGGGGCGGCCAAGGGTGGGGGCGAGTGGAAGTCTGGGGAGGGGGTTGGGGTCGGAGCCCACGGGAAGGGCAGGCGAGGGGGAGGGGGAGATCAGGGCTGGGCTGGCGCGGGCTGAGGCGGGGGGAGGTGAGGGGCAGATAAGGGAGAGGGACGTGGCGGGAGGGAGCCGGCGGTGCTCGGCTCAGGGGTCCGCGCCCCCTCCCCTCCGACTATGCCGCAGAGCCCCCCGCCCCCCACCCGCTCCCCAGCGGTCCACGCCGCGGAGACCGCGGGTCGGACCCCCTCTTCGCGGGTGCCAGGAGACTAGAGCTCCCCCTTCTCGATTCGCGTCCTCTCCCTACATCTAGAGAAAACAGAGGCTCGCGCCCGCGGACACCCCCAGTTCGCCCGCAGAAGCAGGGACAGCGGCTCCTCGGTGGCGGCCTCAGCGGGGACTGCCGCGGCTGGGCGCTGACAGGGCGTCCCTCCCGGGCCGCCCTGGGCCCGCCCCCGCGCGCAGATTGGCCGAGGCACCAATCAATCGCGGGACGTTGACGCCCGCCTCGATCCCTCGCCGGGGTAGCCACGTTCGGTTGAGCTCCAAGTAGACCAGCGGCGGCGGCGGCGGCAGCGGTGCAGGAGGCGCAGAGGGCGGCGCAGGCGGAGCCGGGCGGGCGGGCGCGCGAGCGAGCCAGCGGGCAGCCGGGCCGGCGGGCGAGCGGCGGCGGCGGCGGCACCGGCACTCCAGGCCGAGCCGGCGCAGGAGGAGTTCCAGGGCGATGGGGCCGCGGCCGGGGCTGACGCTTTGACAGCTGGAAAGAGCGCGGAGCCAGCGCCTGGGGGGGAGGGAGGGGAGCGCGGCGAGGAGAGCGCGAGCGAGTGTGCGAGCGAGCGCCGGGGAGGGGGCCGGGAGCGAGGGGGCAGCTCGGGAGCAGCCGGAGCGGTAGCGGCGGCGGCGGCGGCGAGGAGGCTCGGCGTCCTCTTCTCTGCAAACCATGTTTGCCAAAGGCAAAGGCTCGGCGGTGCCCTCGGACGGGCAGGCTCGGGAAAAGTAAGCCCTATTTTCCAAGTGGCGGCCGCGCCGCCGCCGGGCTGCGGGCGGGTGGTGGGAGGCAGGTGGGCGGGCGGGGGCTGCTGCGCTCCGGGCCCCGGCGCCGCCAGCCTGGCCCCTTCCCGAGGCCGCGGCGGGCGGCGTGGGAGAGCCCATTGTTGGGAGCCGGCTGAGGTTGGGGCGTCGGGGGGCGCCGCCGGGGAGGGGGCATTTGGTGGCCCCGGGGCGTGCCGGGCGCGGGGGCCCGCGGAGAGGGGTGGGCGAGGTCCTGCGAGCCAGCCGGGGCATCCGCCCCGGCCGGGGAGCTCGCGGCGGTGACCGCACTTTGCCCACCGGGCGCGAGCAGGGGGCGCGTGGCTTCTTGCAGCCCCGAAGGCTCCTTTTGTCCGCCCGCGGCTTGAGGAGTGCGTGGCGGGGGCTTTGTTCGGCCAGGAGCGCTCTGCCTTCCCTGCCCTCGGCCCCACCGCCGGCCCCGCGCCCTCCGGGGCGCCGGGCTGGGCAGGGACAGCGGCGCCGGCTTGGCCCTAGCTTGGGGGACAGTTGTTTTGGGGGGAGGTGGTGAGGGCGGCGCTTTGCTGCCCTCTCCAGAGCGCGGAGCACCCCGGAGTCCAGGACTGAGTCTCCCCGGACCCTCAAAACTGGGGAGAGGGTGGGTTGGTGGCAAGGAGTAGGTCGGGAAAAGAAGCGAGGCTCTGGGGTCGGGCGGTTTGCGAGTTTGAGAGACCTAGGTGGGTTTGGTCCCGACGCTACTTGGAAGTTCAAGTTCGGGGGCTGCTCTTCAGCCCCCGCGGCTTGAAGTAAACGCGTCTCCTGGTACCCACCCCCTAACTGCTCGCACCCTTGGCCCCAGGCAGGACCAAGCTAGCTGCTCACCTCTGGTCGGGGCCACAATGGGACAGCACGGACAGGGTTGGAAGCCGGCTGGTATGGTCCAGGAGCGAGCACCAGTGTGATCTGACGCCTTCCCTCTCTCTCTGTGCCCCCCTGCCCACTCTCCAGGTTAGCTTTATATGTCTACGAATATTTACTGCACGTAGGAGCACAGAAGTCTGCACAGACCTTCTTGTCAGAGGTGAGTGGAACTCCCCCAGTCATCCAGTTCTTGACACCCCCTCCTCCCCATCGTTCTTAAAGCCTTTGTTTTCTGGAACAGCCACTGTGGCCACCATTTTGAATTTTTATCACCTTTTGGCATTTATTGTTAGTTGGTCTTCACAGCCTTTTGGCTCCGGGAAGCCCCCAGCCCACCCCTTCCTTCTGCTGCCCTGAGCTGTCTCTGTTCTCTCCATTCTAGATTCGATGGGAAAAAAACATCACGTTGGGAGAACCGCCTGGGTTTTTGCACTCGTGGTGGTGGTAAGTTTGTGATAGTTTTGTGTGTGTGTGTGTGTGTTTTGTTCTGAGCCCCCCGGGGTCCAAGTGAACAAAGACAGGGGGTCTGGAGCAGGCTCCCTGTGCTTTAGTCCTCAGCATTGTAGAGAGCAGGGTGCCTCTGGGCCCTCAGACCAGGACTGGCAGAAAAGGGAAAGGGCAGCAGAGGTCGATGCATAAAGTTTCTGCCTCCTCTTTTCCCACTGGTGAGAACCTACTAATCATGCCTAGTGTTGCAATAGAAATGCCTTACTTTTACATCTCACTCTGAAGCAGTAAGCACGGACTTGGAAAAAACCTGAAAGGATTTTTGTCAATTCTGCATGCTGCTTTAATTAGAGGGAGTGGGGGTGGGGCAGGACCGGTGGCTGGGATACCAGGTCTGTTTTACAACTGGCCTGTCCCTTCCTTTTTCCTCTATAAGCGAAACTTTGAGAGAAAGATCCATGGGTACCTTTTCCAGGCACCCTGAGAAAGAGCAAGAGGAGGCTGCCACTTCCTTTAAAGATACTGATTCAGACTGACTGGATGTTCCCGCCCCCAAACCCCCACCCCTCTAAATAGCCCTGAAACCTCCAGGTTTCATTTTACTAAGACCTGGCATATGCCTGTCGTTGGTAGTTGGGGGCTGTTTCTGTGACCCTCTCCCCAGGCCCCTGGGCCCTGCCTGCCTGGGACCACCAGAGATCCGCTCCTGGTTTGCAGCCCCCCAGGAGGGAGGCTTAGGTTTAGTGGGAGCAGTTGCTTTGAGTAAGACTTGGGTGTTTTGTGAGACCGATCGGTGGAGTCTTTGACATCTTTTTCAAAAGGAAAAGAGAGCAGAGTGGTTTTTGATATTTTGCTGCAGTTCAGTGCCCCATCTTGGGATCTTAGCACTTTTACCTGACCGCCAGCTCGGGTTACTGTTTCAAGTGTCTTTGAGATGCAGGGGGATGAAATGTCTGTTCTAACTTGCTGCAGAGAAGATGAGTTTTTAATTACTTCTGCCAACCTCGCAACTGCAGAGTTGGAGGCGTTTGGTGTGGTGTAAGGATTCTACCTGTAGGAGTGGGTGGCCGGTCTTCTGCACTTTTGTTTTCCGAGAGAAGTTGTGTGGCTGGGGCTGGCCGGTCTGGCCACCACGGACTTTGCAGACACTTAGGCTTATGAGTAAAAATTACTCAGAAGGGGCCAGGGAGTTTGTCGTGTTAGAAATGTAGCATGTAGAGGAAGTTAATCAAATATGTGCAGCCTCAGAGCACAGAAAGGAATGTTCTGCTGTTAGTAGGAGTAGACTGTCCTCCCTCTACAGTTAATAAAAGTCCCCGATTATCCTGTTCTGTGCTTAATCACTGCACCGACCCCCCCCCCCCCCCATATACAACTTCTCCAACCTTATCTCTGCCTTGGGAACTAGAGTGTGTCGTGCCGGGCTCCGGCAGTGGGGACTCTGTGATTTGACACTGACGCCGAGCAGATGACCACAGCCTTTGGAGTGGGAGGAAGCGGTGGAGCGGATCTGAAGAGGGCCAGGCTGCGTTCCTCGCACACCTGGAGTGAGATGCTTGTCCGCTGACAGATAGAACTGGCAGTTGAGATGGTTTCTTCTGGGCTGGCTGTTTATAATGACGACAGGAGCTCTGGTCCAGGAGTCAGACCTCTGCTCTGGTGCACACTTTACCCTTCAGGCGAGTTCCTATCCCTGGGCCTCGGGCTCTTGACCTGGAGAGGGTTTCTAAGGCTGCTTGTTGATACCACTGACGACCTCATGTTTGTATAGGGTTTTGTTGGTTGACAAAGGATTTGTCTGTCTGTTTTCACATAATGCAAAGGGTTGGGGTGACCATACAGAAATCACAGAGGGGAGTTAGGCTGGGAAATCTCCCCCCAACCCTGCTTTTGCTGGACAAGTGGCTGTCTGAGGGGGGGTGGGCTTCATGTCATTGTGGAAAAACAAGATACTTGATCATCCATAACCTCACCTTTGGGTGATGGATTTATGTTCTTTGATGGGCAGGGGAGGAATGGTTTTTATATAGGAATGCCTTGGGGGAGGGCCTAGGTGAGAGTGTGGGTGAGCTGGCAGGGGTCTGTGGTGGCCAGACCCCCCAGCCCCAACCATACAACTTCTCTCAGAAAACAAAAGCGCACAAGACCCATCACCCACTCCTACAGGTAGAATCCTTACACCACACCAAACGCCTCCAGGGTATGGGCTCTGGGTTAAGAACCTGGAGATTCTCTTTATTGCCAGAGTCACCCAGGTTTCTGTGTATATGAATCATAGTCGTGACTTTGACAATTTAATCCTTTAATGAAATGCAGCCATTTGGGGTGGAGGTGGGGGTGTTCATATGAGAGATGAGACGGGCATGGATTTTCACCCAGATTCCTACCTGTCCTCCTTGGGCATCCGTGCGTGTGTTGCACTAATGGGCTTGAGCCTTCATTGTCTTGTGTATAAAGTGGGAATAAAATCACCCACCTTACAGCTCTTGGGGGTTACAAGCAGTGTCATGGGCATGCACATAGTAGGTGCCTGAAGGGTGAGAACTATTGCTCTTACTGCAAATGCCAGGCTGTCAGAAGAGGTTGGGTCCATTTTGTTTTGTAGACTGAGTTTGCCCAATGAAGGCTGAAAAGGTAGGACTGAGCCTTGGGGAGACCTGGTGCTGTTAGTACCATGCATTGTACACTTGCCATTGGGCACACAAGTAATAATTAGTAACCTGATCTTATTTTATTTTTCGACTTGCAGCGTATTTTGGGACCTTTACTGTGCAGCTCCTGAAAGGCGAGACACTTGTGAACATTCAAGTGAAGCAAAAGCCTTTCATGATTACGTGAGTAACAAATTTTTAATCCTGGCAATAATTACAGGTTGGATAGCTTGAACTTCTTTAGTACCAAAAGCAAATACACAGCCAGTTGGCAGTGGTCTTTGTTTTCTCCTTGCCTTTCTTTCTATCCTCCCCACCTCTCTGCTTCCCTTACCCCGTACCGTCCTCCGGCAGCTGTCTAACTTGGTAAACGGTATTTCATAATGTTGTAATTATGCAAAAGAGCATAGACACCTATCTGGAGCATTAAATGGCGTTGTGCAGGGCTCAGCCCTGTGGGGTTTATGTTCTGATTGAGCAGTCTGCTGGGGAATGGGGGTGACCAACCCTATTTGGTGCGGGTTTGTGAAAAAGTTGACCACAGTCAAGAAAAATAAAAAGCAGATATGAAACTTTTGTTTTGGAGTAGAAGGTGTGTTTTGAGTGAGATTTTGGTGCAATAGATTCTTAGGTTACTTTCCACAGAGTGATCTTTCAGATTATGTTTTTGGGTATGTGTGTGTGTGTGTGTGTGTGTGTGTGTGTGTGCACATTCGGAGAAGGCACCGCACTCCAGTGAACTTGCCTGGAGAATCCCAGGGACGGGGGCGCCTGGTGGGCTGCCGTCTGTGGGGTTGCACAGCGTCGGACACGACTGACGTGACTTGTCTGTGGGGTTGCACAGCGCCGGACACGACTGACGTGACTTAGCCGCAGCAGCAGCGTGTGTGCACGTTGTGTGTTTGTGAGTGGGGGCCTTGTGTTGTGTCCACCAAGATGTATACTTTGAGGTCCTTGGCTGGTGCATAATACTGTGTTCAAAATGTTCTTGTGAAGAAAGTTAGATCACATTGTGTAGTGCTTTGTACTCTATCAATCCCTTTCCCTGGGTAAGTTTCTTAAGAGTTATGAAAGGCATATAAGAGAGAGATCTACTGCCTGTCCATTTCCCACTGAGTCCCCCCTTAAAAAAATTGGATTCCAATTGGGGTGGAGTCAGATTTTCGACTGTTTCAGGTGAAGCAGGTTAGGATCTTCTGGAGGTGGGTGGAATGGAAGGGGAAGGGTCTGAAGATCTTCCCAGCCTCCTTTGCTTCCTGTTGGTCTTGTAGAAAGTTAAGTGTTTGTGTGTGTGTGTGTCTAATGTGTGTGCACACGTGTGCACTCGAAAGGTGGGTTATTTGATTTTCCACTTGTGCTTGAGGTGGGGAGGAATGGTCCCTTGAGCTCCAGGACACGGAAGTTGGTTTTTGGAATGTCATCAGGGACCACCCACTTGTCCAAGCCATGTTCATCCCCTGCGTGCAGTTTGAAACTGGTCTGGGAGTCCAGAACCCGTTTGGTTGAGTTTCACAAGTGGTCAAGTCCCACGCCCTGAGTATCTTTGTGGTGAAAATTTCTCTGTGTAGTATGAGGACTTAGAGATGCCGCTGGAGGCTCCCTGATTTTGAGAATATTCAATGTGATGAAATTTTGCTGACTGTGAAGTTAATACTCCTTGGTGTGGGATGCTGAGAAGATTGACCAGTTCTTGTGCCCTCTCCAGGGCTGAAGGAGAGAAGCTGGCAAATGGTACTTATGGCCTGGTGAACTTTTAGTAATAAAAGGTGAGAGGGCTGGTTCACTTGTGATGTGGTTCTTCTGGGAAAATTGGTGGTGGTGATCATAGGGTTTCCTGAGCTGGAGGCTGGAGGATGGGGGCGGAGGCCAAGAGTTACATTAGCCATATAAAAATACTTGGGGAATTTGACCTTTCTACTTAGTAAAAATCGTGTGTGTGTGTTTGTGTGTGTGTTCTGTGTTTAAACCTGTGGACAGCAAGTTCCTCTGTGGCCTGTATTTAACTGCTATGCAGATGGTTCCATCTTAGAGTAGGGATTGGTGGAGATACCTATTTCAAGTTACTCTCTTGACGTAGGATGTCTATGCTGTCTTTTAGAGAAGTTAATGATTTTTAACTAAGTTTAGCTCCCTAGTAAATAACGTAAGATTCTTTAGCAGTTTGTGGTTTGGTCCGCAGTCTTAAAACAGTATGGTGGCAGTGAAAGTTTGCATGGGTTTTTTTTCAGTAATTTGTTGAGGGAGGGCCGCAGAATTGTGTAGAGATTGCTGAAGTTGGTGTAGACCTTTAGAAAATGCTAGCAAGGGCTGAAGTCACAGGGATTGAGGCCCAGGATTCACAGATCTTGGGATCCTTCTGGATTGGGATCCACTTGATGTGATGTGATCTGAGAGTCAGGTCACGTGAGAGGAGGGCTGGAGTGATGACTGGGGGATGGGAACGGACCGACCATCTTTATTGTGAAAGAGTTACGGGGGGATGGGCATTGAATTGCAGAGATGACAGAGAAGCAATGGGAATTTTAAAAAATATTTAAGAAACTGATGAGAAGGAACCCTCCCTCTTTTCTCTGTGTCCTTCTCAGATCTTCATGTGGTCCCACAGCTACCGTCTTCTTTGCCCTAACTTCTTCCAGCTAGAATTACTGCTGCAGCCTCTTCCTGGGCTGCCTTCCTCTTAGCTGGAGTGAGTGCCTCTCTTACCCATCATGTCACCTTTTAGCTTCTTCGGGGAGGACTTCAGGGTACTTGGCTGCGTGCACATGCTGATCACTTCTTTCTCTCAGTGTCTGTACAAACCACCTGTCCAAAGCCTTTGTTGATGGTTTTCGACGTGCTGGGCCCCTGTGCTGAGTGCTCTAGGTTCAAGCTCTCGTTTCAGGCTGCCAGTGGCCCTGGGAAAGAAGGCATTTTGTTAGCTCTATTCTGCAGATAAAGAAACCGAGGCACAGAATGGTTATCATAGCTGTAAGAGTTAGGATCCAAACACAGGTCATAAGTGACTCCAGAATCTGTGTTCCTAACACTGCTGAGACTTGGCCCCAAAGGTCCACGGCAGATGTATTTGCACTATTCCGGCCAACTTCCCATTCAGGTTTGTCTTTCTAACCACAGCTTATTAATTTTTTCCATACTAGAGCCTAGTTATCTACAGTGCTATTCATTTCTATAGCTCCCACAATACTTTGCACATGGTAGGCATACATACTGAATGGATGAAGGGATTAAGAAACTGTGGGTAAGAAAAATATACCCATTTTGGGGCATTTTGGTAATCTGAGGTCAGTGAGTAACCTGGTTTGGAATAGCTGGTAGAATATTGGAAGATGGTCTCTCAATGACTCATTTTTGCTGGGTCATCTTGAATTAGGTGATTTTAATATGTGTTAATGTGTGTTATCTTAAATCCTTTTTAGAAGATAAAGTGGAGTGTAAATAAGAGTGTGTGCTAACTGGCCTTCTGTTTTCAACCAAGGAAATTCAGAGGTTCTCATGGTTTGTCCGTGAAGCTCAGGTACTTGCTTGGGCCTCTGTGGGTAGTGAGTGTGTGTGGGGCGCGGGTGAGAAGGGACTCCCATGGGACTGGGAAGGAACTCATCATGGAAGATCCTGCTCTTGGCTTTCCTAGGGAAGTAAATCTGTGTTCCTGGCAGGTGCTCTCCGCTTCCTGGTGGTGGGTTAAGGTGTGGTGACCTCAAAGGTGCATCTCTCTGGTCCAAGCCAGGCTACAAGGCTGGGAATGAACCAGGTGACTCAGTCAGAGGAGACTGAAATTTTCTTTGAATTGGTGAGTTTTTATTTGAGTCACAGTCTATTTCCGCCCCTCCACACCTGGCAGCTTCAGTTTGCTTGGCTCATTGTGTATAAGCCAAATTGCCCTGACGTTGACCACACATAACTCAGAGGGATGCGGGCTCAGTCCTTGGAATGGACTTTTCTGAGAAATGGGTTTTTCTGAAGTCAGCAGAGCCCTGAGGCCATGGGAGGAGTCTCACAGGGACCCAGGCTGCGGTTTCCTTGCTGTTCTCCTGTGGCCAGAGCAGAGGTTCTCAGATGCTGATGAAGCCTTTGGGTTCTCTTAGACACCAATGTCTGTCTGGTCCTGGCCTTTCTTGGAGTGGACACTCCCACCCACCAGCTCAGTGTCTGAGTTGAAGGTGCTGGAGAGCAGTGACACTCAGCTTGCTCTACTTTACAGAACTCTTTATCATTGCATGATTGTAGTTTGACTTCATAGCTGCCAGGTGAGCAGGTTTTATTATTAAACCTGACCCCTATTTTACAGATGAAGAAACTGAGGCCTGGAGTTGAGATGGCTTGTCTGAGGGCATATAGCCGGGAGGTGGCAGAGCTGGGACCAGTTCCCAGTTTTTCAGATTCTACCTCCTAGCTTTTGACAACCTTCATTTGATACAGAATTCCTACAAAACAGAGGGAAAGTATTTGCATTTGACCCAAAGCGGGCCTGTGTATAGTCACTGAAGAAATAATTCAGGGGAGAATTAAAGCCCCTGTGAGGTGAATTGCAGTCGAGAATTAAAGCCCCTGTGAGGTGAATTGCAGTCATTGGCAGAGATGGGACCCAGGCTCTGGGAAGGGAGTTTGTTATGTTGCAGTGGCTGTCTTGGCAGGAAAAATCCGAGAAAAGCTATGGCCTTCCCTTCCAGAAAACGCGTGTGTCCCCACAGAGGAGACTCTGTGCAGGATTTCAGGAGGCTCATGGATGCTGTCCCAAGCCCCACCCGTCATCCCCAGTGAAGAACCTGGGGTTCAGAGTGGACGTGGAGTCCATGACCTTGGCAGGTGTTGAGCCTCAGTTTCCCTTTTCTGAAGATTTTCGACCCCTTTCAGGTCAGCCTCTCTCCTACCCTTATGCACACCCCAGCAGGACTCAGCTGACCCCCATACCCTGCACCCCCAGCTGTGAGCCTGTCTCTCCAAGTGGGTTGGTTAAAGTCAAAAAGCGCCCCGGAGTCCTGGGTGTGGACGGGAGCTGAGGTATTTGTGGCTCTGTGGCAGGGGTCCAGCGTCCTTGGTGGGTTTGAAATAGCAAAGTGATATTTGAGAGGGCGCTCCTTGGATGTGCTGAGCTGAGGTTCCTGCCAGGCGAGGAGTGTCTACGGCTGCCAGAACCCTTTGGGAACAGGGGCGTGAGAGGGTGGCATTGCGGGCAGGGGCAGCTCCGAGGAGCTGGGGGCGTGCTCTCCGCCGCGATAAGCCAGCCTAGCCATCTGCCCAGAAGTCCTGGCAAGTTCACGGCCTTGTGTTTGGCTCTGACCCTTGGCACCCTTGTGTGGCAGATTATAAAAACAAAACATACACACAGTTGTTTCTTTCCCTGCTTCACTTGGAGCTCAGACCATGTTATGGCCTTTCTTCGGGCTCCCGCCCTGTTTGTTGCAGCTCCTCTTAACCCCAGAGGCTGCCAGACTCCTCCATCGGTAGCTAATTAAACACTAAATGAGTAACTGGAATTGCTTTTTGCCAGAACCCGGGCAGTGTGGCCACCTTAATGGGTTTCAAGTGGCAGCAAGACCCCAAATTGCAAATCCTTGCCCTTTATTTCAAGGCGGGAGGTGGGGCGGGGGGAGTGGTGGGGACCCAAACAAAGTTTTTGGCAGTGGTCACTTCATTTGAACTCCAAGACCAGCCATGCGCTCCAGTCTGTGCATAATGCCATCTTTGTTAGCTAAGCCTTTGCAGACTTGGACCAAGAGTTAACTGAGTGCCAGCCACCGCTCCAAGGGAGCCGGGAGACACCCAGCTCTCCCTGCAGCATCCCTTAGGCCATTTAGATTTTCCAAGGGAAGCGGGTTCTCCAGCAGGGACCTCAGGCCAGAGCTGCCTTGCCCCTTCCCTCGACCTTCCCGCCTCTGTGGGTGAGTGTGTGTGTGTGAGCGTGAGCTTAAGCCAGAGCAGCAAAGGGGAGGCGTGTGTGTTTGAGGGCCTGTCAGCCAAGATAACAGAAATGTTACACTAGCTGTAGCCTTTATAATAGTGTCTAGGGTTTAGAGTATTTAGAAAAATTAATCTTTTTTAGCTTGGTAATAATTCTGACCACGGCACAAGTGCATTAGACGATTCACATAAACTTCTTTAATACATGTTGCTGGAAGCTTACAGCAAATAGACAATAATGATTGTTTTTGATTCGCCAGGGTAATGGGGTTTTCTGTAGTGTTGCTGAGATGAGTTTTAGAAATGTTTCTCTCCGGTGTTAACGATACCTGCGCCCCAACCCCACCCCGTCCCCCTGCTCCCCCACCTTGGACCCTGAATCCCCTGGATTTTGAAGGGCTTGGGTTCTGCCTCGTGGCTAGGATGGACACCTGAGTTCTCGTTCCTACTTTGTCATTTCCTGGCAGGGCAGACTTCTGAAGCCTTGGTGTCCCCATCTGTAGAATGGGGAAATGGTGATTCCTGGATGGGTTTGTTGTGAGGGTTCAGTATGATTGTATATGTAAAATGGTTGTCTCTCAGTGGCCAGCGCTTGATGAGTTAGTTTCCTTTCTGTTTAAAGCCCTAAAGTTTTCCCCCAGAATCTTTTAATACGATGATGATAGCAGCATATTTTTCTGGGAGAGCAGGTTGACGCTAGTAAACTGGACACTTAAACTACCCGCTGATGCCCTCTGGTGCCTGGACTCCTCTGCTGTGTCTTGGAGCCCTCCCTTCAATACCAGTGTCTTGTCTCCCCCCAACACCCCTGTCAGGGGCAGAACAGGCAGTCCTGGCATGGGCTGGCACTGATAAATGGTCCCTTGAGGCATCTGTGCCCCTTATCTGTGTTGGACAGAGCGGTCCTGTTCCACTCCCGTGTGTGGCTGCTGAGTTGTTAGATGGGAAACGCTTGCAACTTGACACGAACAGAAACCTGAATGCAAATTTGTTTCACACGCTTTGTTAGCTGGAGGGGTCTTTACTTTTCAAGGTCCATTCTCTTAACTGTGAGGTGGAAACATGGGTCATCCTTGCTCAGCCCGCCGTGAGGGTGGCTGTGATAAGGCATGGAAGACCATCCAGGAAAGGTTAACTGTGGGGGTAGCGGTGGTGGTGGTTTTGTCCCTTAGTTGTGTCCGACTCTTGCAACCCATGGACTGTAGCCCGCCAGGCTCCTCTGTCCATGGGATTCTCCAGGCAAGAATAGTAGATTGGGTTGCCATTTCCTTCTCCAGGGGATCTGCCCCACCCATCGATCAAACCCACATCTCCTGTATTGCAGGCAGTCTTTTCTGCTGGGCCACGAGGGAAGCCCAGCTATGAGGGGCCTGCTTATAAATGCTTGTAAGGGTGACCAGACTCGAAAGCCCTGCAGTCTTTGTCTTCTTCGGTATGTATGTTGCTCTGGCCAGCTTCGGGCTTCACTTGACCGTTGGATTGAGTGAGGAGTCCGTACGAAGGGCCTTAGGGAGAAGGCGAGGAAGGCATGTGTCAGCCTTTGTAGGTCCACCGGAAGCTAGTTCTGGGCACGTGGGCTACCATCTCTGTCAGCTTCCTGGGAGGAGCCTGAGGTCTTGGTCAGCTGACCCCCAGACCAGGAGCAGAAGACACTTGCCAAGTTTCGAGGTGTTGATTCAGTCCAATTACTGAGTGCCTGAAGTGCTCAGTGACTAGTGGAAATGCTACCTTGCTGCATTTCCAAGCTGTGTGAACCTGGGCACCTTAAGTAACCTCTCTGTGCTTCAGTTTCCTCAAATGTGAAACGGGGTTAATAAAGTTGTACCCATCTCATGAAGTTGTTCCGAGGATTGGATGAGCTTACGCAGGCACACACATTAAACACACACACATGCATACATGGTATGTACAGTGCCTGGCACAGCGTAAGTGCCACACAAACGTGTACTATCATTCTGTTTTTAAATTTGGGCCATGCCATGCAGCTGGTGGGATCTCAGTTCCCCCAACCAGGGATTAGAGCCTGGGCTGTGGCAGTGAGAGCATGAGGTCCTAACCAGGCAGCGCCTGGTGCTGTCATTCTTATTATCTCACTTGAGGCCTGGTACGAGTTCTGGCTTTCCGATGGCCTAAAGGGAAGCAGCAGCAGGACGATGCTCGTGTGAGAGGTGTGCTCCTGGCACGCACGAACCACCTGTTGGTTGATGAGCACTCTGGGTCCCTAGGTTGGAATCCACCTTCTTCAAGCAACCACAAGTGACTGGGAGAGGGGATTCACACATGCAGCCTCCAGACCAGCCCTGCTGCTCGTGTGGATGAACTGCTGACTCAACGCTCCTGGCCAGCACTGGCCTGTGATGTGTAGTCAGTGTCTGTTTCTTCCTCTTGTAGCTGCTCTCCTTGCTAGACCTATCTGGAACTTCCCCTGCCCCCTCTGATCCAGGCCTGGTTTTTCTATTTGGTACCTGAGATGGGATTTTTGACCCCCTGCCAACCAGCCCTGCCATAGAGCAGATGCCAGCCTGGAATGTGGCTGCCTTCTCCGGCCTGCCAAGACCACCCCCAGGGGAACACTTAACTCCCCCCACCCCCTGGAATTCTGTGGGTTTTACTCATTTGCTATTTGTTGTCTGGAAATAGAGTGACGGGGGTCCCTATTTTAGGTGGAAAGCTCCTGAGGCCAGGAGCCCTTATCTTCATCCCCTTTCTGCTGCCCCTGCTCTTGGGGCCTATTGCAATTTTGAGTAAATCGTGAGGGTGATGAGCTAGGTTCCAGGCCTTGAGAAGAGAGAAGGGTTTGATCCCTTTCCTAGGGATCAAGCATGTTAAATAAATATGCACTCTAATGGAGATGGGACAAGTAGTGAATGGTAACTGTGAGTTGTGACCCATTAGTGCCTGGTGGAATCACCTTGGTAGGTCATGAACCAGCAATTAAAAGAAAAGACTCTGGAGCTTGCCTGGGAGTCTGGTGGTTAAGACTCCATGCTTCTGCTGCAGGGGGCAGAGGGGGAACAGGTTCGATCCCTCGTTGGGGAACTAAGATCCTGCATGCTGCAGCAGTGCAGCAAAACAAAACACTAAAACAAAAAAATGAGCCTCCGTATCACAAAGAGTAAACATAAGCATTGTTTCAGGAAGCTTCTCCTTTTCAGCAGTGTATGGGTGCCTGTAAATAAACAGGTGCCCTGGGTTTTCCATGTGAAATTTGCCTTATTGCGAGTCTCAGTCTAAACTTTGAGAAGGCTGAAGTTGAACCTCGGGTGCTGTAGGTTGTGTGACTTTGGCCAAGTGGCAAGTGATGGCTGACCTCAGGGTCCTGATGCGCCATAGAGAGGGAGTCATTCCCGCCTCCGAGGGTCCCTGGGCAAATTGATTCCCTGCCTTGCTCCTGGAGTGGTGCCTGGTGGTTCCTGGGGACCTCTGCCTTTGGCATTTGCTGCTGTGTTCTTAGCGCCTGGAGCCTGTGAGAGGTGACCAGCAGATGCCTGCAGAGTGCTGAATAAGCAGTGATTCCTGCTTGAAGTCTGTCACTTGCCCCTGCCGAGTGGCAGCTCCTCTTGCCTGTCTGCGGTTGAGGTGGCGGGGGCGGCTGCTGGTCCCCGGCCCCCTGTGGAGCGTGCTGTCTGAACATCTGCAGGGCTCAGGCTCTGGTCGCAGCAAGAATCTGGAGAATAGGTCTCAGGGCATCCTGTCTGACCCAGGTTGGCCCAGCCTTCCAAATTCCCCATCCCCTCCCGGTGACAGCTGTTTGCACAGCTCCGAGGCGGGCTTTGTGTCCCCTGTTCTTTGTGTATTTGGGTGAAGCGCCTGACATTTCACTTCTGTTTTACAGTCCTCTGACCTTAAGAAGCACAGCTGCTCCCTGAGGCCCCTGTCTGAGGCTTTCCTCTGATCCTTCTCTCCCAGTCACAAAAGGCTGTTTGGAGAGCAGACTCTGGTGTGGCAAACCTCTCCCCAGCCCAGGATGCTGGCTGCAGCTTCACGAGTTCTTGGAACGGACAGAGTGTGGCTTTGGCCACGCTGGCCGAGGGTAGCAGTTGGCTGGTGGGCGATTATTCCCGTGTGCCTGCTGCGTGCCTGGCCCTGTGCTGGTTGGTGATGGGACTAAAGCAGTGCCTTGGTAGCACATAGGATTTGGACTTCGATAACCAGGGATCAGGTTCTGATCAGGTTCTTTCAGGTGGCCTTGGCTAAGTCGTTTGGCCTCTGTGAGCCTTGGTTTATTTGTGATAAGAAATTATGTGAAATGAGGCTTGTCTTTTTTTCTGCCTCTCAAGGTTTTTCTTTTTTTTTTGAAGACATGTGAAAGTGAAAGTCTCTCAGTCATGTCCGACTCTTTGTGGTCCCATGGACTGTCCAGTCCATGGAGTTCTCTAGGCCAGAATACTGGAGTGGGTAGCCTTTCCCTTCTCCAGAGGATCTTCTCAACCCAGGGATCGAACCCAGGTCTCCCGCGTTGCAGGCGGATTCTTTATCAGCTGAGCCGCAAGGGAAGCCCAGGAATACTGGAGTGGGTAGCCTTTCCCTTCTCCAGAGGATCTTCTCAACCCAGGAATCGAACCAGATTCTCCTGCATTGCAGGCGGATTCTTTACCAACTGAGCTATCAGGGAAGCTCAGAAGCCAGGTGAGATCATATATTAATAAAAATAGTTTGTAAATTGTGGTCTATTTTAAATGTAAACAAATCATCAAATCATAGAATGTATATCAAGAAAGAACCTCTCAATTTACAGAGGGGGAACTGAGACCTGGGATAAGGTGGTTGGTCAAAAGTCTCTGGCCAGATGAGCCCCTGATTCTCGTGGCTGCCCCTGACTTTAGAAAACCTCCACTGAGGAGGTTGGCACCCGCGTCTGCATCTGTGCCATTCGGTGAGAGTTCACAAGCCACCTCTGGAAGATGCTGTGGGCTGGCCTTGGCTTTGGCTGTGCGGCCTGTGCTGAGGGGGCAGACAGCCCAGTGGGCAGGCCTGGTGCCGGGCGTGCGCAGGCAGCCACTCGTTTCTGCTGTCTTTTAGAAGGCTTCCAGGAGAAAATGTTATCCTCTCTCTGGAGGCTCTTCCTCTTGGCAGCGCCCACTGGTGTTACACGAGGTGCTTCTGGCCACGGCTCTGGGCGCAAGTGTCCCTGCGGGTCTCAGGGCTGCTGAGCCGCTTCAAAAGGGGATTTTACAGCATGACAGGGAATTTCAGCCACCGGGTTATCTCCGAATTGGCCAATTGATGGTTTCAGCAGAGCATTTCAGCGTCGGGGAAGCCAATACAATTTGAGTTAGTCGTGATGGCTGCCACTTTAAATACCGCGGTGAGTGTCTGTCAGCAACTAATGTGCCGCACAGGGCCTCGCAGAAAACCTGATCACCCCAGCGCTTCAGTCTATTCTGACCCCGAGCTACGGAAAATGAACTTAAATCTAGTGGGCTGTCGCCACCTACTTTCTTTGGCATTATTTTGCTAGCAGCATCTTTGTCAGAGGGAACTGGGAGAGAAGAGAGCGGGCACATGTCACAGTGTGTGGCTGTGCGCCGCCCCCCACCCGCGTTTCTGGGGAGGAGGGGTCTTCCACAGGGAGTGAGCTGCGGGGGCCTGGGGTTCTTGGTGAGGGATGCGCTACTGATGTGTAGCGTTGCAGTTTAATGATGGCAACTCTCTAACGAAGGAAACTAGTGTTTATTGAGCACTTACTATATGCCCCCCGCCTTTTTTTAAGTGTTCTTATTCAGTTCCCATCTTATTCAGGCTGGGTAAGGGACAGGATATTCTTCCCATTTCATGAAGGAGGAGCTCATAACAGCACGCAATGATTGCGTGCTAACTGTGTGGTCAGGCACCTTTCTAAGTGCTTAGGGTCTTCCTCAAGGCAGCCCCCTGGGTTAAGTTCTGTTTTTATTCCTCTTTTGTAGAAGAGGAAACTGAGGCACTTGGATTCAGGAATGCTGAAAGTGAAAGTCTCTCGGTCCTGTCCAACTCTGTGAGCCCGTGGACTGTGCAGTCCATAGACTTCTCCAGGGACCAGAATACTGGAGTGGGTAGCCTTTCCTTCCCCAGGGGATCTTCCTAATGCAGGGATTGAACCCAGGTCTCCTGCCTTGCGGATGGATTCTTTACCAGCTGAACCCGCAGGTTTGGTTGGTTGAAGGAGGGCTTAAACTGAAGTGCTCTTCACCACTGTACCACAGTGTCGCCCTGAGAATTAACGCCAGGTTTGGCTTCTTTGCTGCGTAAGTGATTAGTGACCTGTTGCCTAGCTCTGTTGGGTCCAGATTGCAGGACTAGGTGGGCCCACAGGGGCAGCCCAGCTGAAGTGCTATCTCTGGGTCATCTGGTTAGTGACAAAGGGGCGGGGCTGGGCTGGTTTTCAGTGTGACCCAGGAAGGAGACATCTTGCTTCAGGCTCACATACCTTAAGGAAGAGTTGCCCCATCTCTTCACTTCTAAGGTCCCCTTTTTATTAATCCCCTACAACCTGGTGTGGACTCTGTGCTTGAAAATGTTTTATTTACAAATAGGTTGCATACATTGAGTCACCATTAATTTTCCTGTGAAGAAATAGGAAAAACAAGAACTGTATAGTTATTGATGAGAGCTTCTCATCAGCTCAGAAAGCATTGGGAATGTGGGGTTTGTTTCAGTTGGGGCAGACCTGGTGGTGGTGGTGAGGTAGAAACAATCAGCAGCAATGCTCTAGAGCCCCTGAAGTTTCCCAGAGACCTGGTGAGAGCCATCAGGCTTGGGGAACTCTGACTTAACCTCTTTGCTTCCCCCACCTACTTAGCAACGTAGATGGCTCCTTTGAGCTGTGTTCCTGCATTGCAGGTGGATTCTCTGTTGTCTGAGCCACCAGGTAAGCCAAGGGAGGATACAAAAGTGATTTCTGAAGCAGCCTTTATTGCACGCTTATCCCAAGTCAGGCACTGTTCGTGGGCATGTACCAGGCAGAGGCTGTTTTTATCTCACTCCTTTTAATGAAGAAACTCAAGGCTTCAGGGCCCCGCTTCCTAGCCTTTGAACCACATTATTATTTTAGTAAAATTTTAGGCTGACTTTGACAGTGAGGGACCCTGGGAGAGAAAAAAAAAAGCTCTTTGAAAGAATTGGATCATTTTCATAGAAACCTGTAAATGTGTGTCTTTAAAAAAAAAAAAAGATGTTAGTGACAGTTTGCTTCCCAGTGAGATGAATGCAGATAAACCTATTTTGACTGTTAACTTATTTTGTTGCTTAAAAGCCACTGACATGTAGCATTGAATTTATTTTTCTTCACAGCGTTTAAGTGTTTGCCACTTCTTGAGTGACGTGTGTGAATTTGGGAATTGCTTGTACTTTGGGGATCGAGGCCGCTGCTTGCACTTCAGGATTTTGCCTTAAGAGGGGCGACTCCTGGGAGGGTTTGTGTGGGCATAGGATGGAGCCGAGAAATGGCTTGAGACCTGCGTGTGTACCTGAGCCTCAGGATGCTGTTGGAGCCAGAAGCTTGCTCTGAAGTTGGGGTCACGGTGGAGAACTTGATCACAGGAGTCTCTGTGACTGGAAGCCTAAATATTTATTCTGTTCTGTCCCTAATGAAAACAAATTGTCAACAGTTGTTCAGTAACTGACTAAATTAAAATCTGTAATTAGTCAATTAGATTAAAGAGTTGGCACAACCTGATTGTATCATGCTGGTTAGTTATTAAGAGAAAGGGTGTGATTTTTAATTACTGAATGCTAATTTTGACAGTTTCAAATAGAAACAGACGTGTTTTTTCCCCCCTTTTCCTAATTCTGAATGGTTTGGAAAGTAAAGACATGCAATGTGTAAATTGTGTTGTTTTGAAGGAAAATAATCCGAGAAAGCCCTTCTGTGGAGTGGAGGGATTTTAGTTAAGAGGCCACACTGGCTTTGGTTGAAAGGGTTGGTTGGAAACCTTTACTTTCTTGAAGGAAGGATGGCCCGGCGTTTGGCAGCTTTGCTTTTGCTGTAAATGAGAAGTTGGATTTCAAGCAATTCAGTCACTGAGTTAAAGTTCTTTCTAGGGTCTCTCCAGTCTCTCACCTCCAGGGGGTTTTCTGACCAAGGTGAGATGCAATAGAAGGCAGGATCCGGTGAGGACACTGCTGTGTGTTTGCAGCAGGGTGGGGCCAGAGGCACCAGCGCTTGTGAATGATGTCAGAGTTTTTATAACCGAGCAACCCAAGGGGAGGAGACAGGAGGAATGAAAGTTCTTTCTCCTCTGCTTTAGAGCCTAGGAGCTGAGAGCTGGGGCTGGAGGTGCCAAGTGTAGAGGATCCAGCTGAGAATGGGCTGGGGGCTTCGAGGAGAAGAGATGCCGGCCGGCAGGCAGGGGACTCTGTTAGGTAGTGGGTGGGGACAGATTGAGGCCAGAGAGGAGAGGGGCTTCTTGCTGGGGAGGAAGATGGAATTAGAATAGGAGGGCCCAATTGTGGGTTTAGAGGTTTGGAAAGCCAGCCAGAGAGTTTGGGACCAATTGGGGGGCCAGTTTGAAAATAGAGCAAGTCCTTCTTCCCGGTTTGTTTTTCTGGGGGATGCTGTGTCATTGCGTCCCCTGCAGATGTTGGATATGGGTTGTAAGCAGCCTCAGAACTGAAAGTGAGCTCTGAACTGCTTCCAGCCACAGACCCCAATGAATAGCTTGGATCTCCCTCATCTGCAGAGAGGCCCTCCTCTCTCCCCTCTCCCCCTCCAGCTCCTAGGAGTTCATGCAATGGTCTGCTCTAGGTGCTATAAGGGGCTAGGCATGTGGGTTGTTTTAATTGGAGAACCCCAAGCCACAGAAAAGATCCAGGGGCCACTGCAGGAAGGCCACCCACTGTTTGCTTCTCTTTCCCAAGTTATGGGGGCAGTGAGAGGTTAACAGCTCTCCAGTGTGCCAGCTCCATGTAGCACACTGGGCATCCTCCCTGAATGGGGGAAGGCTGCTGCAGACCCTGTGCCTCCAGAACCACATGGGTGGTATCATTGGTGTTGAAGCACAGGTTCGATTTTGTGCTGGCTGGGTTTTCTATGATCCTTTTTGGAAGCTCCAGTTAAAATGGCCTTTTTCAAGCACTGGTTTTCAAGATTTAATATTAGAGCTGTTAGTGATCTAAAATGAGTCATCTTTTCTTTTTGTTTTTAAAGGAAGCAATTTTGCTTTTTGTGTCTGGCTCTATGGGAGGGATGCTGGGAACCAGGGTGCAGAGAATTGGGTAAAGTAACCTGGGTTTGAATCCCCCGACTAGAGCCTCTACCACAGTGTAACCTGTGCCCATTGCTTCACCTCTGAGCCTCAGGATCCTCATTGTAAAATGGAGATTGCACTCAACTTGCAGGACTGCTTTGAGGCAGTGGTGCAGAGTGCCCTAGAAGATGCCCACTGAATATTTCTGGGATGCTGGAATGAGAGGTTGAAAGTTAGCTAGTGTTCTTGAGCAGGTATCCCTACTTAGGGAACTGTGCTGGGTACATTTAGACATAGGGGTAAATGAGAAGAACAGAATAAAAAGCAGGAAGTATTTATAAGTGGTGGATTGGTGTGTGTTCTGAATTTGGAGTTTCTCTTTCAAACTCAGGAGTCACAGCCAAGGTTAAAGAGGTGGTGTGAGTGTGTGTGTGTGTGTGTGTGTGTGTGTTGTGGCAAACAGAAGAAAGGAAGTAACAGTGCTGGAAGAGAGTTTATTTTAAAAGCTTCCCCAGTGATAGATTTGTAGCTCTGGGTAAATAGAGAAGCTTGTAAAACTTAATTAATTTTCTTCCTGAAGTCTGTTTTTGGTGGGGACTAGGGGTGAGGACAGAGCTTCCAAATGCTTTTAAGTTAGAAGTCTGTGTGTCCTGGGTTCAGTCCCTGGGTTGGGAAGATCCCCTGGAGAAGGGAAAGGCTACCCACTCCGGTATTCTGGCCTGGAGAATTCCACTGACTGTATAGTCCCTGGGGTCGCCAAGAGTCGTACACGACTGAGCGACTTTCACTTCACACTGTGTCCCCAGCACACACCGTGTTCAGGGCCAGAGCCGAGTTCTCAGCCCCGCTCCCTGCCCCCGATCATCGCTCCCATCGCTCTCCTCCTGGAACGGAGTGCCTGCTGCTGGGCTGTGCTCTGGTCTCACCTAGGGATGAGCGAGGACTTTCTGCACCTGCAGTGACTTCCTCTTCCTTCCTGGCCTTTGCCTCGGTCCAGAGTAGAGCCGATTTGCTCTTTCTTTGGGGAAGCCCCCACCCCGCCCCGCCCCTACCCCATCCCTATCCCTGCCTAGGCCTGCTCTGGAGACTTGGACGGGCAGCTGGCGTGACCACTGGCCAGTTAGGAGCTAAGGTTTGTCCTGAACTGTAAGGCCCATGTGGGCTGTTCAGTCATGAGAGGTTCCTGTTCCCAGGAAGCCACTGCAGAAATGGAAAGGTGGGCAGCAGGGAGGGCTGAAAAGATGGTGGACTTTGTATGTTGGGAAAGAAAAAATTGAGTAAGTTTTGGAATGCGTCTATGTTTGGAAATAAAATTTATGATTGTGTATTTCTGTCATTAGGGTGGAGTGTGAACCCTGAGACTTAGATACCAAATGTTGCCAGGCAGTGCCAGGCTTCTTACCTCAGGGCCTTTGCACAGACATTCTCCCTGCTTGGAGCACCTCCCTTTGTTCCCTCTCTCTATGGGGGATCCCTTATCATTGCTCATGTCTCGTTTTTGTTTGTCTATTTATTTATGCCCCTGACTGTCGTTCCTTTTCCAGAATGGAGTGCCTGTTGCTGGGCTGTGCTCCAGTCTCATCTAGGGATGAGCGAGAACTTTGTGCACTTGTGATGACTTCCTGCTTCCTTCCTGGCCTACTGGGCTGGCATTCGGGATCTTAGTTCCTTGACTAGGGATCAAACCCATGACTCCTGCAGTGGAGGTGAGGAGTCTTAACCACTGGACCGCCAGGAAAGTCCCATGTCTCAGTTTTAGACGTCATCTAATTAAAGGAAAGTCTCACAGTCATCTTTGAGCCCATGGGACAGGGCCCATAAACTCGGGGGCTTGACACCTAGTGCGGATCTGTGGACAGAGTGATCAAGGACCCCCGCCTCCCGGAGCTCTGTTCTCTGAAGAAAGCTTCAGTGTCCTCAGGACATGTCCACGTGTGGCTGCCCGCTTTGAGCCCTGGTTTTGGTGTTTGCCTTTCTTTTCTGAAATAGGTTTCCAATGTTGATGGAGCCTCAGACCTGGAGTATCCTCAGAGATGTGTGCAGAAATGTCCAGTACTGAATTAGCCCAGTTTATGTCTACTGCTGAGGCCTCTGGGCTGGGTGCCCTGTGACTCTCCTCTTGCCAGGGTTTAATGTTTTGTGAAGGGGATTGAGAAGTGGGTGTGTGCAAGTCAGGAGTCCTGCACGGTGTCACTCAGCTGGAGTCTTGTTTAGTTGCTAAGTTGTGTCTGACTTTTGCGATCCCATGGACTATAGCCCACCAGGGTCCTGTGTCCCTGGGATTTCCCGGCCAAGAGTACAGAAGTGTTGCCATTCCCTTCTCCAGAGGATCTTCCTGAGCCAGGGATCGAACCCGCATCTCCTGCTCAGCAGATCAAATTCTTCACCGCTGAGCCACCTGGGAAGCCCAGGGGATGTTAACCTAGGATGATGGGAAGCAGCTGGTTCTGATTCCTCTAACTCTCCCTGCTTATCCGTGCAGGCATATTTTATGATGTGACCCCCTGTAATTCAGAGTTGGTGGCGATTTTATCAGCTCACACAAATCTACAGTTGACCTTTGCATTATCTGAGAAGACTTGTGTTTGCTTAGCTGCGGAGGATAAACAGGATTCCAGGGGGTGGCTCAGGGCTCTGGGCTGTGGGTTTTGTGCAGCAGCCGTGGCTTCTAATGGTGAGTGGCTCTTATCTGTGCTTCCTGGAAGATCTGGCCACACCTGGTGGCGGTGGTGGGGGGTTTCTTTGGTTCCAAGCTGGCCATTCAGGGTTTTCCTGGGACTTGAAATGCTCACTCCCTTTGAATCACCACTTTCTAGTCAGGCTGTCCTAATGCTATCAGCTCAGGAGAATACTCCAGAATCCACTGAGGAGTCAGAGCAGATACTTGTTTTCCCCCGATAGTCAGTCTAGTCTTTCCTTCTTCAAATAGTTGATGCCCCTGAGGTGTGGCTCCTGACAAAAGGACATGGGCAAATGTTTTGTCCTCATAGAACTTATAGACATTCTTTCCCTGTATCAGGAGCTTGTGTGTTTTAAGATGCTAACCGCACATATTTAAATGGGAGGCACATCCTGCAAGTTCAGATGGGCTTTTCCTCCAAGAAGTTACCTGAATGTATTATTCTAGGCTCTCCTTGGCTCCCCTTGACCGGAGAATAGCTAGGTCACGCTCGCCTCCGCCTCAGTCCTCTGGCCGTCTTGCTGTCTGGGTCTGTGATTTTTGGACTTAGTCACTTGAAGAAAACAGAGTGTCTGCTCCTTTGTCTGTAAAGTGATGGTAAAGGATACATCTGTGGTCCCAGCGTCTGGTGTGCAGCTTCACGGAGCCGAGCCATCCAGCACCTTGTCAAGGTATGACTGAGAGTTTGGAGAAAGTGATGATTTGATTGTACCTTGGAGACCAGAGAAGAGTTGGAACAAAAATGTCCTTGTACAGCTGTTATTCCAGTGAAAATTTTCTAAGAATTGGTTACTGGAAGCACAAATCCACAAGGACAGGAAAGAGTGAAGGGAACGCTGATTTTAAGGAAGCTTTTAGCCAACCTGAGTTAAGTTTCCTAGGCTTTACGAAAAACACAATCCCCCTCCTTGGGGGCCCCCCTTGGGGGCTGGACCGTGCAGTCAGGCCCAGGCCACCTCGGCGAGGCGCAGGTGCCCTCCATAGCGCCACCCTTTCCGGTGAGTCAGCGAGTCTGTCCTGGAATGTCTCGCCCGGGGAGGGCCAGGGTCACGGGCTGGGGGGCCACTCTGGGCCGCCGCTTCTCAGGAAGCCCCATCCAGACATGGCTTCTTTCCTGCTCCCTATTTTCTTTTCAAAAATGTTTTTGACATAGGTGTGTCACCATGGAGTTCTTTTCATGAGGACGAAAACTGGTTCTGATCCAGAACCCACTGTGGCCTGATCCTTCGTCTTCATTATTTGGTGGGGCAGTTGCTGGGGCCTGACCAGGGCTGATGGGTGGGGTGAGGGGAGGAGGAACCACGGGGAGGAGCTGCGCTGATAGTGAGGGAAGAGGTAGGGGGGAGGTGTGATTTCACTGACCGGGCCACAGACAGGACCACGCCTCTCTGAAACGGCAGCATCTGTGCTCTGGGGGAGGGTTTGCCCCTGACCTGATGGCCAGAGCTGAGGCCACCACCAGCTTGGCCATCCATCCCGGCCCAGCCCACACAGGAGGGAGGAGCCTGGAACAGCTCTCCCAGCCTCTCTCTGGCCAGTTGGCCCTGATCCCTTCTCCCTCTTCTGAGTACAGGCTCTCCCCACTCCTCAAACCTGCCTTGTCCCCACTGCCTGGGTAGAAGTGTTCCTCCCAAGGGCCCAACAAATGTGTGAGCCCCCAGTGCCTGCCGTGCAGTTGGTGCTCGTAAGAGTCTAGATTTTAAAACAGTGGGCATGAAGGACTTGATGGGCTGTGAGGGATGCTCTTGTGGGAGTGCAGGGGCCATACCACCCTGTGTCGAGCTTGGCACGTTGTAGGTCTTCTGCCCTTTGGGTGAATGGAGCGGTGCCCAGAGAAGCAGGACTCTGGCGTGGGCAGCAGCCCCCAGAGGGAAGGAGCTGAGCTTGCTTTGCATAGGAGGGCTGTGGTCTGCTTCTGTGGCGCCTGCCTTTCTCCTCCTGTCCCTCCTGCTTTACCAGGAGACAGACAGCCTCCTGGCCTTACCCTTAAACTGCCCCTTGGTTGGTTTGGCCTCCGTGGGGACGGCTGACTTGCTTTGTTAATGTAAAACATGAAGGTGTCCTGTCTCTCCCTTACTGAAATCAAAATCAAACCCAAATTGAAGTAAATCAGGAGCTGCAATGAAGACAGCCCAAAGGTTCCCTTGACTGTGGGGCTGAGAGCCAGACATTCAGGGTCTTCTGGGTCTGACCTTGCCCACGTTTCAGATTTTGCCATCTTTATTGCAGACCTCATCCCAGTGTTTGGCATGCTCCACTTCACTATAGATTAATCATTACAATTTCCTGCTGAGATAGACAGTGGTCTTAAGGGGAAAACCCCAAAGGGCCAGGTCTGTGGGATTTTAGAGAGCGGCTGAGGGTGCAGAGGAGACCTGGGGAGGGAGGGGGTAGTGTGTTGCTGGCGAAAGCCCCTGAGGACTAGAAAACCCAGCACCTTGCACCTACTGCCTCACTCCTGTAGAGAGGGTATCATGTCTGTCAGTGGCTGACACTTTGAGGGTTTTTCTTTTCTCCAAATAAATAATTCTTTGTCTCTCTTCAGGGTGGCAGATCAGGGCTGGAGAGAGGCACCCGATCAAAGGCAGCCTCGCTGACTTTGAACAAGTGGGCTGAGGAGGGGTTCTGGACAGGCGTGGGGTGGGGGAAGGAGAGGGGACCGAGGAAAACCAGTGCGCTGCAGAGACAGGTGGGTGACACCTGAAGCCACCACCTCCTAAAACCGGGGATCCTGCGTTTCTTGCCTGGGAATGTGTGAGTGAAATATTAGGCTCGGTGGAGAGCTCCTTCCTCAGAGGAGAGAGCGGGCTCCCTTTTCCTGTCCCTTTGTCTCTGGTCCCCTTTGTCCCAGCCCTCCAGCTCTGCGGCCTCCCCTCCCCCCACGGTTCCTTCCTTTGTCCCCCGCCACTCACCAGCGAAACTCACCAGTGAAACTTAACTCGAGCCTTCAGCCGCCCAAGGCCCCTGTCTCCGCTGCTCCCCATGAAACAAAAGCAGCTGGTAGGTCCTGGCCTGGCTGTCAGCACGCTGACTCAGAGGAGCCAGACAGGGCCCCGGCCCCCAAAGGTGGTGGCTGGTTAGTTTTGAAGTTCGGTGCTCACTGTTGGTAGCCCTCTCAGAGGGAGCTATGTTAATTGAGGGGACCTGCTGCCCTAGTTATAGGGGTCTGGGGCTGCAACTGTAGCTGGGGGACTCTTTTCTCTGGTGAAGCCCCTCTTTCTCCTGCTGTAAGTGGTCCTGGGCCTTCTTACTGATGAGTTCTGTGTGCAGAACTTATCCCTAAAAATAAGGATGTGCCAAACTCTAAAAGAGCCAAACTCACACTTCTGGGTACCGAAACATCTTTTAAGATTGTCTTAATCATTTTTAAGCAAGCGTTAGCAGTCACCTGGGAGGTTAAGCAAAGATTAGGGGAGAAAAACTGAAAGTCAAAAAAATCTGTCTGTTAACTTAGTTTGTTAAGAATATGGGAAAGGATGGGCTTGATTCCGTGTTTTCATGATGAAAATGGGAACTCCGGTGCCTGAGTTCTAACCTGACGGCTTCCTGGGTGTGTGGCCCAGCGCGCTGGAGAGAGGGAGGGACCTGAGGCCCACAGAGAGGGTCACAGGCGCCTGTGTGCATCTGTGAGGCAGAGCAGAACTGTGGTCGCTTGGAGAGGCTTCATCATTGCTGGAGTGGGTTTCCCTACTTAAAATGTTTAAGTTCCTAATTACTTGCATTTAGAAGATATGTAAATTTTGAAATATTGTATTCAACTTGCACAAAAAAATACTTGTAGGTTTTCACATGCATTTTTGGCATCAGTGTTCAAATGCTGTCACCACAGCCACTTTTAATCTTCTGACCCACCTTTCTTGTATGTGTCACCCGTGTTCCATCTCAGTTGTTCGAGATACGGTTTTTCAAACTTACGTATGATTCTGTCTCTAAGAATGTTATCTGAAGCCACAGGGACCCATGATAACGTTAAGACAGTTGAATATGTAAGATTTGTCTCCTAAGTTTCTCTTGCTAGAAATGCTGCAGCAGATAGCAGACCCCGGTTCTGATGCTAGAGAGTGGGGAGGGCACCTTTCCTGAGTGTCCCTGCATGACCTTGATTTTTCTCTGAGCCTCAGAGTCCTCATCTGTCAAAATCAGAGGATAACAGTGCCTAAGGGTTGCTTCTCAGGGTTAAGTATGTGAGGAACGCAGGACCGTGCCCTGTATACAGCAAGCACTCAGCAAATGCAGCGTTGGAGGTTGGACTGGTTGGAGCACTCTGGCCATTCTGGTTTGTGGAGTGACTTTGAGGGCTTATCAGGTGACACCTGGGGGCAGCCTTTGTGGGGAAAGACAAGACCCTCGTACGCTTTGGGATTGGGGGATCTTTCCAGAGGAAAAGAAAAGGTTGCAGTTTTAGCTGTTGAGAACACAGTAATGCGGTGAGGTGAGGTCTGTGAAACCCTCCCTAGCCCCCCAGTAGTCGCTGTGGTCCATCCACTGGCATTCCCAGGCCAGAACGTTTTCAAAGTCCTTGGTTTAGGGCCCCTGTACCCAGGAGGTAAGAGTAACCAGTCTGTAGATAGGACTCAGAAAACATCGAGGTTTTATCTTTTAATGATGTTTATTTCAAAGCTGGCAAAAGCTTAACTGGAGATGTAGCAGGTGCTGCGTTCTGTGTGTGCCCACAGATGTCTGTCGTCATTGTTGTGGTCATTGTTGGCCATCTCAGAGCTGCGGGTGACAGATGACACTCACACCCCCTGCTTCTTGGTTGGGATGGAAGCTCCTGGGGTGGACAGTGGCCTCGGTGTGTGTGTGTCAAATGTGCCCAGGTTTACGGGACGGATTTGCATCACCGTTTGTCAATAAGTTCTGCTTTGAATATCCACCCCTGGTGTGCCCGTGGGGCAGGAGCTGGGATTCCCAATTTAGACGCTGACGATAATCTGAAACTGAAACCATCAGAAGAGTGTGTCTCCTGAGAAGGAGAGCAGGGGGATAACAGTTCGGCCGGAGGCTGTCACCTGGCTGCAGCTTTGCATGTGGATGGCAGGGCTCCAGGCTGGCCTCATGTGGAGGGCGCCACCTTGAAGCCGGTTTTCCTCTTCAGATGACTGTACTCCATTTGGGAGAAGTAGTAAAATGAAATGGAAATGGGCGATGTGTTCAGTTACTTTGTGAGGCTTTGAGTGGTGGATCCCCTCTTGGACCTGTGAACTCTGTCCCAGGGTTAGGTGTCCCTGGCCCCAGAGTGAGAAAGTCTGATGGAGAAAGAGGTTGGTGGGGGTAAAACCAGGTAAAATTAATTTCAAAAGACCAAAGGTCTTAACAGGAGGGGGTAGAGGGCAGGGGTCAGGGGCACGTTTCTTTTCTGAGTAGGTAAGGCCCCAGAGCTCCTCGCCGAATGCACGCGCACGTGTGCGTGTGTGCAAGTGTGTCAGTCACAGCAGAAACAAACCTAGAGAACCGCCCCCACCCCGTGTGTGTGTGTGTGTGTGTGTCACACAGTGGAGACAGACCTACCCTGTGTGTGTGTCTGTGTGTGTTTAGAGACCCAGAGGGAGGGGGCAGGGCCTGGGAGCGATGGACGGCTCAGGCTGGGGGAGGGGTCACTATTTGCATAACTGATTGTTGCTCTTGGGGATTGTGGTGGAGGATGGGAGGCTAGCACAAAGGCTCTTTCCTCCCCCTCTCCTTCCTGACCCTCCTCCTTTCTCCTTTCTCCCCCTTCCCTCCCCGTTCCCATGCCAGGGCCGTGAGTCTGGTCCGCACCACCTGTGCCCCCTCTAATGGCTCAGGAGTGGCCTTGCTCTTGGTGCCCTGTGGATGAGGTTTTTACCGCCTGGTCCCCAACTGCAGGCAGGGCCACCGCAGCCGTCTGTCAAGTCAAGATAAAGTCCAAAAGGAAGGGCTGTGCGTCTTTCTTTAAAAGCTGGTACTTTATAAAAAACGGTTTCTGCCTGAGGTCTCAAGTTCTTGCCTTCACCATCTTTTCCGTCTAGAGACTGGGGGTTTCTGGAGGGAGACCACGGCTGGTGTCCCCTCACATAAGGTGGTTTTCCGGGGCCTATTTCCTGTGACCCACAGCTTGACACTTGCTGGAAAGCAGAAGGGCCTGGTAGCTGGGCTGTCCCATAACAGCTTCAACCAAGCCTCTGGGAATCCCACAGAGAGAAGGTTGAGGCCTGTGTACTGGCATGGGCTTGAGACTCACTCTTGCAGACCCTAAACAGTAGTACCTGGTGGGTCCACCGTGTGTCTTTGCTAAACCAGTAAATGAATGAGTACATGTGCTGCGACCCCAAACCAAAGTAAATGCCACCTAGAGGTCTGCCATCCACTTCAGGGCGTTTCTGTCTAGCATGTCAGTGTGTTGAGTGCCCCCCAGGAGGCCTGTCTCCCTGCCTGAGCCTCAGTTTCCCCATCAGTAAAATGGTGGTAACAGTTCTTGGTCAGGCTGTCATGAGACTCAAGTGAAGTACCCCAGAGGGTCCTGCCTATCACTGGGGAACTTGGAGACAGAGCAGGCCTTGAACAAGTGGAGAACCATTTGTCAGAAGGCTCCTGGGCCATGTGAGATGACCTGAAGGGGCAGGCCTGGTCAGCATCATCTGCCCCCCTGTTTGTTTTGCCACAGAACAAGGTTATTGTGACATTAGACTCCTAGGTTGTGCTGAGGAGGTAGGGTACCAAATTGCTATGCGGTCCCTCCCCGCATACCCAAGGTTGATCTGTGTTTTAAGGTCAGGCTACAGTCCTTTCACAAAATGAAGACTGAAAACGTTTTAAAGCAAGTTCATGCCCTGGAGGCCAGTTATCTCCCTGGCACTCTGAATTGGGTTGGGCGGGGTCAGTATTTGAGCCATCAGCTGCAAATCCCTCTGGGTTCCTGAGGGGCTGAAGTTGTGTGCTTGCTATTCCTGGCAGGTCCCCTGATGGGAGTGTGGGGTTGTTCTGGTAGGCTAGAGGATGGAGGAGAGGGATGCGGAAGCTTGCTTCACTTGGTATAGCTTCACTGACTGCTTGGTTTCTCTGAGCCACAGATTCTTCCCCTGTGAAATGTGGGCATCCGTCACATGATGAGTTGAGGGTGCTTGATGACCAGGTCTTACTCCGGAAAATGTTAAGTATTGGGGATGGATAAGGGCTTCCCTAGTGGTTCAGCAGTAAAGAATCTGCCTGCAGTGTAGGAGGTGTGGATTCGATCCCTGGGTTGGGCAGATTCCCTGGAGAAGACAATGGCTACTCACTCCAGTATTCTTGCAGGGAGAATTCCATGGACAGAGGAGCCTGGTGGGCTATAATCCATGGGGTTGCAAAGAGTTGGATAGGACTTAGTGACTAAACAACAATAATCCCAGAAAGGCTTGGACAGTTCAAGAACTGGGGGGTGGGAGGGACCTGACCAGAGGTGCCTGGAAGAATTGATGACTCTGCCCTTTGTGGCTTGCCGAGGAGATTAATAACAAAGGTCTGTGGGATGAGACAGCTTTCCCAGGGTGTTTGCCCAGAGGGACCATCTTCTTGGAGCCCGTGGTTCCTGGTGAGTAGCCATAGGAGTGAGAGCTCAGGTGTGCCAGCCACCTGGCTACTCTGGCCTCGGACTCCAGACACCACTGGACGCCTGTTCCCCTGCCTCTTAGCTGCTTCCAGAAGGCTGCTCGGATGGCCTGGCACCCCCCAAAGGTGGGCTCACAGCCCCATGCCCGTTGGCCTTTTGAGCCCTTCAGGCAGCTTTCTTTGGAAACTTCCTGGGTGCTCTTAGGGGAGGCATCAGTAATAGCCTGTCTTTCCTGTCGAGGACGCTTACAGCTGGGCTTCCCTGGTGGTTCAGACAGTAGAGAATCTGCCTGCAAATCAGCAGACCTGAGTTTGATCCCTTAGTCAGGAAGATCCCCTGGAAAAGGGAATGGCTACCCACTCCAGTACTCTTGCCTGGAGAATTCCATGGACAGAGGAGTCTGGCGGGCTACAGTTCATGGGGTTGTAAGAGTTGGACGCAGCTGAGCAACTTTCACACACAGGCTTACAGTTTAGTAGAGATGACATCTCTAGTAGAGGTGAAAATAATTAGTGGTCACTCCAGCTCCAGTTGGAGAAGGAGATGGCAAACCACTCCAGTATTCCTGCCTGAAGAATCCCATGGACAGAGGAGCCGCTTTCCCTATCCCCAGCTCCAGCGGTCTTCCCTGGAATAGGCTCAGCCCGTGGTACTCAGCTTAGACACCTAGATGTGCAGCCTCTGGGTATAAGTAGGCTGGTGGAGGAGGGGTCTGCTGTTTTTTTTTTTTTTTTTTTGCTGCGCCAGGTCTTAGTTGTGGCATGTGGGATATAATTCTCTGACCAGAGATCAAACCCAGGTCTCCTGCGTTGGGAGCACAGGGACTTAGCCGCTGGACGACCAGGGAAGTCCCTCTTGTTTTTTCAAAAACACTTGCCGAAAACAAAAACCCCAAACACTTGCCGGCCCATCTAAACCATCCAGACCACCCCAGAGGCCTGATTGACTGGATTCCCTTAACCCCCCAGCTCTGTAACCAGAATCAGGGAGAGTAGCATCTGCTTTTTATAGAAGTGGAAACTGAGGCCCAGGCAGGGAAGAGGCTGCCTTGATTGATGGAAAGGGGCCCCAGAGGCTGTTGAGAATTTCCCTCCAGCCCTTAGCAGTGGGCTGGTAGGTCTCACCTTGCTCCCTAGGCCGTTGCCATTGGCAACCAACTTCCCCTATTGGTTCTGGGGGGCCCTTGAGGGGAAGAGGGAAGAAGGTGGAAGCCAGGCTGTCAGTCAGTCAGGTGTCATTTGAGTGTCAGTGGGTTAGTGCTGGTGACACTGGGAGGAGGGCCGGGGCACATCAGAGTCATCCAGTGCACAGGCCCAGATCTTGCTACGAATTGTTCCCAGTACTGGGGAAATTCTATGCAGGGATGCCTCGCTTTGTGCAAAAAGATGCCTTCCCACCCCTCCTCCCCCCACCTTATACACACAAAGGAAATTTGAAGAGAAGCAAAGACAAGAGTAGAGACTAACAAGGCTAGTAAGATCTGCTTGGTTCAGGTAGCCTTAGCTCCGGTCCCGGCCCAGCTGTTCTCTGGCTCTGTGGCCTTCTGTTAATTGCTTAGCCCTGCTGAACCTCAGTTTACTCATCCGTAAAACAGGGGTCAAGGCCCCGGTGTCTACTGGCAGTGCAGGGGAGCAGTGCTTAGCACCATGCCTGACACCCCTGAGCCCTCAGTAAGGGGTTGCTGTTGTAAGAATTGGAGCCCTGCGGTGGGTTGGTTACTGTTTATTGAGTATCATCTGGGTCCTGCCAGAGGCTTGGCACCCAGGGAAGGCAGAGCTGGGTGAGGATCAGATTGGTTGTCATCCAGAAGGGCGGACAGATCAATTGACGATCGAGTGGGCAGGTCACAGTCAGTGCTGGGAGGAGGACACAGACAGAGTCTGACATCCGGAAAGGGGTGTTGCCTGCTACATCAGGGGCTGGGAGGGCTTCCTGGAAAGGGGGTGTGGCAACGGAGCCTCAAAGAAGAAAAGAGAGAGAGAAAGTGGAGGGGAGGGAATCCCAGGCAGGTACAGAGTTTCATACTGGAAGATGTGGACAGTGGATGTTGATGACAGTTGACATTTTTTGGGGTCTTAGTCTGCGCTGGGCCCTAGAGTGCTTTAATTCCCATAACCAACCCTGGGAAGTGGGTATGATCCCGTTTTGTAGTTCCAAAACTGGGCCATAGAGAAGTTAGAAAACTTATCCAGGCTCACACAGTGTGGAAGACAATGTTCAGCCTCCGAGACCCAGACTTTGGAGGCCACACACACTGGTGGCCGCTTGAGTCGCTGCCTTGCCCGACGGGACCCAGGACTAGTTGTTGGCAGATAGATGCTTATTAACTAATGGGACAGCCCACAAGTTGGGCAGGTTGAGGAGTCCCCCTGCTCACCTCAGTTTCTTCATCTGTAAAATGAGAATAACCCATGTCCATGAAATAAGATGAGGTTCTTGGGCAGAGTGTGCGCTATGGGGTGCATTCAGAGGGTGTCTGCCCCAGTTCCTTGACCAGGCTGTGGTTGCTGGGTAGACGATATTCAGTCTTAAGGCAGTCCCCTCCGCAGCCCCTGCCAACTGTCCTTGTTTGAGAGTCTGTGGGACTTGGGCCGGATTAGATAGAATGTGGGCAGAGTGCCCAGTGCAGCACTGGGAGGCGCCTAGCTCCTGTACACGGTAGTCATTTTCATTATGCTGTCTTATCTCTCCATATTAGTAATTATTACTGACGGTCCTCTCATCAGTCCAGTGGGGGTGATTTTAGCCACACTTACAGAAAACGGCTTGGTGGGTGATAACGCCTCCAAAGTCACAGTGCTTGACAAGACACTGAGATTCTGAATTGGGTGTGTTGCACCCCTATCCCTGTGCTACATCATGGGAAGGCTCTGGCAAAACAGGCCTTCTTGGGACTTCCGGTCCAGTGGTTAAGACTCCATGCTTCCAGTGTACGGGGTGCAGGTTCGATCCCTGGTCGAGGACTAAGATTCCATATGCCCTGTGGTATGGCCAAAACCCCCCAAAACCCAACAAACCCAAGCTTTCTCAGAGACGTCCTTCTAACGCACACCCACTGTGTAAGGTGCAGCATGCTCGCGGCGTGTGGTGCGCACACACACTTTCTCTCACTTGGACACTTCAGCTTGTGATAGCGTCTCTGCTCCACCAGCAGGGCACGTACCCTGGGTGTGTGAGCATGCCCTAAACCCAGTCCAGACCCTGGGCTAGTCAGTCTTCCAAGAACACACAACTCCATCCCAGAGAGTGCAGTGTTACCCGCAGCTCGACCCAGTGCGGTCCTAACAACAACGCAGTGGGAGGAATGTCCATAGCTTTGGGGTCCCCTGCTGCCCTACCCCTGCTCCCTGGGGCACCCCTGCAGGGGTAGTCTTCTGGCAGACACATCACTGCTGTACTCCCTCTCAGCCCTGCTGGGAGGAGGTGGTTGGCTCCCTCGATTGGTAAACTGGGCCCTGTGGCCTTGAGTGTTTCGGTATCTGGGCCGTATGTGCCCATGGCCCTGTGCCAAGCACCACTGGGAAGAACCAGCGAGGACACAGGGATCCCAGCGTCCCCTGTGGCGTGAGAGCAGAGAACCAGGCCCTGAGCGCGTCCCCAGTTGAGATTGGAGGCTCGTCTCCCTGAGGGCTGCCCCCACTTGCAGCCACCACGCTAGTGCTAATTCTTTGTTGATTTAGAAGCCTCTTCAGGATCGTGTAGTGCCTTAGGGCCACTCTTGTGGAGAGGAACTGTAATCCCTTAAATATAATAATCCCCCTTGCTGGACATGTTAAAGAACAACTTCTGTATGTGAGCCCATTGGCACCCTCCAGCAGTCCTGCGGGGGCGAAGGCCCAGGCTTATCATCCTGGGTTGTTCATGAAAAGCAGGTAGGTGGCTTTTGTGACTTTCCAGAGTCACATGTCCAGTCCCCGATGAAGCTAAGAGTCAGAATCCAACCTGAAGGCTAGTCCTGGTGTCCGGGACAGACGGCAGATGCTTGGCATACATCTGGGTGCTCCCCACTCATGTCAGGCATTACAAGTAGATCACGGTAACTCTTTCCTCCTGACCCAGGTTCAGAATTTCTTTTCAGTGCAGCGTTTTAGTCACTGTCAGTCAAATGACGTTGGCATGTGAGATGAGTTCCTTGTTATTGGTGTCACACTTCAGACTGGAAGTCGGCCAGTGATGTTGTGTGAGTTTCCTGGCTCTTTGGATTTCCAGATAAGTGAAAGTTGGAGGCACAGCGTCACTGTATTCCAGTTGGAAGCCCCGTACCTGTCTGGTGGAGCCAAGAGCCAGCTTCCAGGAGGGCCCTGGCACATCTCATCGGGTGTGTGGTGTCTGCCTGAAGAAGAGCCGCTTGAATCAGAGTGCCTGCTGGCCAGCCAGAAGGGGATGGACGGCGGGGACCAGCCAGCTGCCGAAATGTGATCGAACCCACCTCGTTGGAAGAAGCGCGAGCAGCCTTCTCTTCCAGATGCTCTGAATTCCACTCCACATGTTGGTTTCTCTTTGGAGGTCCCCAGGATGACCTTTTACACCATACACGACCCTTCTAGGATGTGGGGATCCTGAGCGGTGGAGGGATGAGGAAGTTGGAGGGTGTGTGTGACTGGCATGGCATCGCAGGTATCATCCTTGGGAATCCTGTCTTAGTCAAAATGACATGGTCAGGTACTCAGACTGCTGAGCGAGTCTGAGTTCTAATCCCGTCCTGGGCATCTTCATGTACCAGGTTTGAGCTGAAGGTTGAGTTTGAAGTCCTCGTTCAAGGTGAGCCTTGGGTTCTGCAGCTGCCCTCATAGAGCTGGACCGTGAGCTCCGGTGACTGCGGCGCCTCTCCTCCTCAGCCCTTCTTCCACGCTGAGCCACAGAAACCCAGCGCCACGGTCACCTAACGAGTGGCTCTCTTGTTTTGATCGCATAACTCTTCAAACATCAGCCGATTTCTTGCTATCTGCCACCACGTGGATGTTCTTGACCTTGGTTTTCAAGATGCCTTTTCATCCGTCCACTTAGTTGCACAGTCCGTCTCATCTCCCCCGGCAGCATCACCCCTGCCCCCCCGCCTTCCTGCCCGCAGGCAGGCTCCCTGGTTCATCCCCAACCCTAAACCTGCAGAGCCTCTTTTTTCAGCAAGTTCAGCTCAAACCCTCGCCTTTTCCTGACTCTACTCGGCCCCTCCGTTTGAGAGGACTTTTTCCCACATGAAATACAGATTTAAAGAAAGTCAGCTGTAATGGTTAGAGGGACCTTACAGGACATAGACTTCAGTGGGTTTTTTTTAACTTACTTTTTTTTTTTTCCTTTTTAGCAGGAGATCCCTTTCTTTAAATGAAGTCTTAGGTGGAAGGCCAAATAGTGTAACAGAAAGACAGAGCCATCTACCAGTTTAAGGGGTGTGGGTGCCAAAGGTCACCTGCTAAGCTTCCCACCATTATGCCTCCTCCCGTGGCCCCCATGGTTTAGTCCAACTCCCAGATGGAGACATTGTGCCCAGAATAAGGAGATGACTTGGCTGAAGATTCTTCAGGAAGTGAGAGGCACAGGGGTCCCCAGGTCCCCCAACCACATCCTGGGTGCTGTCAAGCGATCAGGCTTCCCCAGCTCTTCAGTGAGATGTTTGAACATGTTTCAGTAAAGGATCTGCAGCCGGATCCTTGTGGGAAATGCAGGGTTCAGCAGTTTCTCTAGTGTAGGACTTCTCAAGAGTTTCCAGTACATTAAGATGCATTGCAGATCTTAGAAGTGGGATAGCATATATGAGGTGGATAAACAGTGTGAAATACAGCGTGTCTGACATTTATTTGACCACGGGACCTCATCCGGTTGAGGAATCCTAAAACTTTAATAAAAAGTACAGGCTAGGAGATGACTGGGTTGTCTTTTGGTCCCCAGTTATTTTGAGATACGGACAACTGTGGGTCCAGGTGGCACTCACCGTTCCCTGGACTGTATCTCCATCCTGTGGAGCTGTCCGTCTTTCTTCACTAAGCACCTGTTTTGTTGGGTAACGGGCTCCTGTAAGCCTCTGCCCTTCCGTGTCATTAGATAGTATCCATTTTTTTAGTGATCACAAAGTATTCTGCTTCTTGGATGTGGCATAATTTTATCAGTCCCTCGCTGTGGAACATTAAGATTCTTTCCAGTTTTCTCATACTGTAAACGAACTCTGATGAACATGTTGTTGTTATTGTTTAGTTGCTAAGTTGTGTCCGACTCTGTGACCCCATGGCTTGTAGCCTACCGGGCTCCTCTGCCCATGGGATCTCTCAGGCAAGAATACTGGAGTGGGTTGCCATTTCTTTCTCCAGAGGATCATCCCAACCCAGGGATTGAACCCATGTCTCTTGCATTGCAGGCAGATTCTTTACCACTGAGCCACCAGGCAAACTGTGATGAACATCTTCGTGGCAAAATGTTTGTGCACGTGTATGTGATGATATTCTTAGATGTGGAATGCTTGGGGCGTATGGTATACACAACACACTTTAAAAACAGAAGGCTGTCGGGACTGCCAGCACATTGCTTCACAAGCTGGGTGTTGCTTCCCAACTTTGTCCCTGGCAGAGCTACTCACGAGTGCCTTTGGAAGGGCCCTTGGGAAGTCAGAACTGGCCTCCTGTCTTTGACTGTACTGCCTGTCTGGCCCTGGAGAGCTCCTTGTTCTTTGCGCTCTCACCCTCTGTCTCCCCTGATGTTCGTCTCCAGGGGAGGGCTCTGTGGGGACCTCCCTCGTGTTAATTGATTTAGATTTAGATGCTTTTCCTTGCCTAAGAGCTCGGTAGTTGGAGACCCATTTATCTGGATGCTTTTTACATCCCTGAAACCGTGTGTGAGAGGCACAGATTGGACGACAGAGACGATGGGGCATCGGGGACCTCGCCCGCAAGGTTTCTGTCGCCACTTTCATTGCCTGGCTCTTGCCTGACTCCTCAGTGACGACTGGTGTTCTCAGAAGGGGAGTCTCGGGGGTGGGGCTTTGTAGGCAGAAGTGGTTGGTAGCATTCTTTTCTTTTTTCCTCTTTCTTTTGCCCAAGTAGATCATTTTGGAGGCGTGCCTCATGGATGTAGATTAGGGATAGATTGGGATTAAGGCTTCACAGTCAGGGGGAGGCAGCTGTACTCCTGTGTGCCCAGCGCCTGATCAGGAGGACTTCAAGCGAAGCCTCGTGGGAATCTCGGGGTGGATTGAACCAGGCTCCCTTTGCCACAAGGGATCAAGGCTCCGAGAGGTTTAGAAACCTGAATGAGGTTTCTCCGCTGTAAGGCGTGCGTGCGCTGAGTCACTTCAGTGGTGTTTGACTCTTTGCAACCCCATGGACTGTAGCCCGCCAGGCTCCTCTGCCCATGGGGATTCTCCAGGCAAGAATACTGGAGTGGGCTGCCATGCCCTCCTCCAGGAGATCTTCCTGACCCAGGGATTGAACCCAAGTCTCTTGCGTCTCCTGCATTGACAGGCGGGTTCTTTACCACTAGTGCCACCTGGGAAGCCCTCACTGTAAGCAGAGCCCTGGTATGGGGACAGCAAGCCAAGTTTGTCGGGTTCTTTTTTTTTTTTTTTTTGGAATGAGGGGCACGCTGTGTGGCTTACGGGATCCTAGCTCCCTAATTCCCTGACCAGGGGTTGAACCTGGGCCCTCAGCACTGAAAGTTCAGAGTCCTCAACACTAGGAAATTCCCCAAAGCTGGTTCTTACCTGCTTTCTGTCTGGGAAAACTGAACAGCTCTCAAGTTTTCTTAGAATTAAATGTGAGTGGTTTCAAGGTCTTTTGTGGGAGGTGAGTTTAACATGACTCTTGTTATTTTTAATTACATAAATAATATCCAAGTACTTCTTGTGTTAATTATTGCTGAATTATAGAGGTCTCTGGAATAAGAAGTAAGGAGAACCCCCTACTCTCTTGCCCCTTGCTGTCCTCTTCCTTCTGGTAATCAGGTTTAAACAGTTGGAGGGCGTCCTTCTAGACCTTTTCCTATGCATTTGCATGCATTAATATCTGTCTTGATGGAGCCCTAAAAACCATTCAGTTCTGACTGGAGGCCCCATTATTTACCTGCTTGATTTCTTTAATTTCAGCAAACCTGAATTGAATAGCAGCCTACTAACTAACTGTAACTTGGGTTAACTCACCCATCCTGGGAGATGAAGCGTGAGTTTCATCTGTGTACTTAAGGATAACAGTCCAGAGTATCGCAGCGTTATTGGCAGGATTATAAGAAAACCATGTAGCAGTCCAGTGTAAGGTATGAATGAGAAGGTTCCAGAAGGTTACCTGAGTTTGTGCTCCGTGTTGCAGAATATGAGAATGGATATAGTTAGTACTCTAACTCAGAGTTGTGTGGACAACAACTATATAAGTAGCCATGAATACGAAATTAGCTGTAAATGAGCTATACATGCCATCACAGAGATGTTAGCGACAGTTGGAGCTCCAGGCTCCAGGAAAGAGCAGTTAGCCCACAGAGGGAATTAGAGAAGGCTTTTTTGGAGGAAGTACCCTCCAAGAAGCAGGGTGGGGGCATTAGCAATGTAATTTAACTCTCGCTTTGTTCCACGCCGTGTTCTAAGTGCTCTACGTAAACTAACTCACTTAAACCTATACCATTACTATGAGGTCAGAGTTAGAATTAATTTTCTAGATGAGAAAACTGAGGCAGAGAGAGGTTAAGTAACCTGCCCAAGGTTACACAACAGTATATGTCTGAGCCAGGAGTTGAGCACTGGCGTTCCATGCTCCTAGACCCCGGCCGAGCAGTGTGGAAACAGTGGGAGCATGGCTGGGGTGGGAGACAGCTGTTGGCAGATCTGGGAAACAGCAGGGTGTGCAGGCGAATGGGGGGTGGGGGTTCATGATGTGGTTGGGTGGGGTGATCGCGAGCAGATCAGGGAGCCTAATACCAGAGTCCCTAACACCTGTGATTAACCACTGGGCCTCATCCCACCCTAGCTCTGTCACTTGTGTGGAGGGCGCCTGGCCTCCCCGGCATCCTCCATGAGAGTGGCCGCTCCCGATGCCTGGCTTCCTCCCCCAGGCCACTTGGGGGGCTCATAGGCGAGCTTTGGGCTGTGCAGTTCCTTAGCGGTTGTTTCCACTCCAAGTTCTCAGATAGAATAGTTATGATCGGCATTTTGGTTATTGCTTTTTTGAAAGTAATTTAAGAAAATCTTAACTCCAGACCTCACTCCAGACTCCACTCACCATTGCGTGTGTGCACGCGTGCACACACACACGTACGCCTGCATTCACTTAGGGCAGCAGGTCACTGATGCGACAGAGCGTGTCCTCACCTCTGTACCTAGGCTGCCAGGTGCCTCTCGGCACGTGTGTGCGATGCCCTTTGATTGCTTCACTGTGCGGCACAACGGGGCCTCTGTTGACATGCCAGCTAATTAATTTTAACTCTGCGATGTTGCTCCATCTAGTTGTGCTGCCCAGGTTGTCCAGTGTTTTCTGGGTGCGGATTCGAGGAAAGGTCTGGAAACGGATGGAGGATGTGGCTTCTGACCCTCCCTCTGGGCCCCTCCTCCCTCCTGCCCCTTCTGTGAGCTGTGAGGGGACCCAGGTGGACCCTTTTCCTCTTTGCCTGATTTTCCATAGCTGTTTAGGGGGGAAATGCTGGGCTCTCCTTTTGGGAGAGGTCTTAATTACTAGGGTGTTAAAATTGAGCACAGATCTCACTAACATGGTCTCCTCAAGGGCTGAGTTGTGTGAGAACCAGAAAAAACTGAAATTGTAGACAACTGATTAAAAAAAACAAAGCTGTTGGGGTTTGGCACTGCCGAGTTCACTCTGCAGAGAGGAGGAGTGCCTGGGCAGGGTTTGTAATTAGCACGTGTGCTGTGGGTGTGTAGAAGGGGTATTTCTAAAAGTCTTAAAATAGTCTGTCCTTTTGGATATTAATTTGCTTAGTGCATCCCATGTTGTCCTCTGCCCCTCCCCATTTTTCACATTTCTGATGTTAAGCTTGGCTCAGGCATTAATGTTTGTTTGTAAGATTTGATTTTCTATTTATATTTTCCCCTGCTGCTGGTGTTCCGTTGTGAGAAGCCTCATCCCTTACTTTGTGTTCGGTGGAGTCTGGTTGAAGGACGGGGGGACCTCAGTCTTTCCAGCAGTTGGACCATGGCAAGTACTTCCTCCTCTCCAGGCCTCAGTTTCCCCATCTATAAAGTGGGGATGCTGGGTTAGCTGTCTTCATGCTCGGAAACCTATTATCACATCCTTTATCATGGAGTGCATTTGACTCTGGAGCAGGGTTCAGCAAACTGTTTCTGTAAACGGCCAGATAGTAGATACTGTAGGCATTGTAGGTTGTATGGTCTCTGGCACCACTCCTCAGCTCAGCATTATAGCACAAAAGTGGGCACAGTCACTGCAGAAGTGAATGGGTTGTGGCTGTGTCCCAATAAAACTTTATTTACAGATATAGATGGTGGGCCAGGTTTGGCTCATGGATCTTAACTTGCCTTCCACAGCTCTAACACATTCTCTTCTCACACACCAGGCTAGTCTGAAGGAAAGAAGTATTTGAATTAAGGACCAACTGCCGAGCCTTCCTGAGGGCTTACCTTGCCAGGACCCTGGTCCGTCCCCTGTGTTTCCACCTCTGGTAGCTGGGGAGATTGCCCATCCAGACACCTATAAAGACAGGTGTGCCTGCCTCTGTGCAAATCACCATTTCCTGAAGAACTGTAAGATTTGGTAAATTCTGGGTTAAGTCTGATTAAGGAAACTCTACCACAAAATAATCTGCCTTTCCCTGTGATATACCTTTCCAGTGGGAGAAAAAAAATCAAACTTGGCTTTTTGCTCTTGTCAGTGTAGTGGTTTTATTGACATTTTAAAAAGTTCTTGATGTGTATAACGGACTTTTGGACTCAGAGGGAGAGGGAGAGGGTGGGATGATTTGGGAGAATGACATTCTAACATGTATACTATCATGTGAATTGAATCGCCAGTCTATGTCTGACGCAGGATGCAGCATGCTTGGGGCTGGTGCATGGGGATGACCCAGAAAGATGTTATGGGAGGGAGGTGGGAGGGGGTTCATGTTTGGGAATGCATGTAAGAATTAAAGATTTTAAAATTTAAAAAATAAAAAACTAAAATTTAAAAAAAAAATAAAATAAAATAAAAAAAAATAAATAAATAAAGTATAATTGATTAAAAAAAAAAAAAGTTCTTGGCATACAAGGTAGTTTCCTGCACAGTTGCAATGTGCTTCTCTCACCCCCTGACACAAAACTTGGTTTTTTAAGAGGCTGTTTCTTGAAGAGCCAGAGAAGACTGGCTTGTGGGGTAAAGTTGTCTGAATAAGGGTTATCCCTCTTCTTTGTAACTGTCCAACGTAATATCACATGGTGGATTTGGTAGCAGAACTTCCTCTCATTTTCTTGAGTTGTGCTAAATACTTTTCTTCCAGGTGAAGACTCATTATTTACATTATTGCTGAAGGCTGTATGTGTCCTTCTTTATGCTGGGGAGAAGGAACACTTATCCCCATTTCCCAGATTGGTAAAACAAGGCAGCAGACAGTTCAGAGGTTTGCAGGTCGGGATTGAAAATCTCATTGTGATAAGTCAGGTGTCTTTATCATTTACCCTGTGAAAACAGAATTGTGACTCAGCAAACAGTATCTGGGCATTCAAGGGTGCTATGCTGTTGGGGGCTTCTTAAGGCCTGGTGCCTCCCTTCCAAGGAATGCCCTCCAGAGAGTGGGTGATCCTGAAGGTGGAGGCTGGGAGGATTATGCCACGTTCCTCTTTCCAACCCATGTAAATAAGCAGTCTAAGTAGAACAATAGTATGCTCTGCAAACCCACTTTGAGATAATTCCCTCTGTCCCACCAACCCCATCCAATAAGATTAAGACCCCTGGGAAGTGCACTGCTCTTGTAAATGCAGCCTTTGCTGTTATCTAGGGGAGAGAATGAAGGAAAAAAATTCACCACTAAAAGCAGAACTAACCCTGGGGGCAGCCTAGCTTGTGGCTGAGATGCTCTGACAAATGTTTGGACAGCTTAAGAAGATAAACTAGAACTTAAATAAATAAAACCAACTACCTGGTCTATGAAAAATTAGATTTGAGGCCCTGTTGTTTCCTGAAGCTTTCAAGGCTAGGAGCTTATAGGGTAGGAAGCATACCATTCCTGATGGAATAACTTCTTCCCCAGGTGTCGGGAACCCTTTGCCTGTGCAGGGGCCACCTGGAGGAGCAGGGGTGGGGTGGAGCATCCACTTGTTGGGTCCTCACTCACCAGTGGACTGCCACTGTGGTCTGGAGAGGGGGTCGTGGGTCTGAGCTCAGATGCCCATCTACCACTCATTAGCTAAGTCACTCTTCCCACAGAGCAACCCCTGGTGACCTGCACTGTTTGCCAGATTGTTTTGGGGATGTGAGGACTGTTGATGTAGTTGAGTCTGCACTCCTTGGGCTCTTTTAATTGAGCACCTGCTTGGTGCTGGGATTGTTCAGTCAGTACAGGGCTGGCAGCAAACCCTCAGTGTGCTCCAGGGACTTCCTGGTGCAGAGTGAGGAAATGAGTGACGAGTGACAGCGGGAGGTTTTTTCCTCGCTAGGATGTTTTTGTGGCTGTGTGTATTTGTGGTTTCCTCTGCTTGTCCTTACCATGGAGGTGAAGACCTGGATGTGGACGATTAAATAAGATGCCCACCTATGAATGAAAAGATGCGAAATTCTAAAGTTTGCTTTAAGCCACCCAAGAAACCTGTGTCAGGCCTTGAACCCCTTGCTTTCATGAACTCTTGCAGGTGTTCCCCCATCTCCCTAAGTCTCTATCCAGGAGAACTTCTGGTTGCACCCTCTTTGAGTGTGAAAGGGAGGACTGAACCCACGGGGTGGGGGAAGATGGTAACACCTCCCACTCAGGGAGAGTTAAAAAAGAGGCCTTTCACCTTTTAACGATAACACACATTGCCCGGCAGCATCACTGCGGCGTGGGGGCCCTGAATGTATCCGGTGTGTCCAGAAGGGCCACTTATCTTGATTTTGGCTGTCACTTCTGTTGCTCGTAGATGCTATGTTGATATATACCACTGATTAGGGCCTGGCTTGTGTCTCTGGCTGCTGGGCCGTGAGGAGGAGGGTGGGGCGGCCCCTGCTCTGTGAGAATAGGTTCCCTATCTCCTCTCTGAGGCCCTGCTGGGACTAGCTATCCCAGAGGCTCTTCCTAAATGCCGCGCCTCCGGGGAGGGCCCAGCTCTACCAGTGGCAGCCACCAGTCTCTGCTTATGCCTTGCCGGCCACCAGTGTGGGTTGACTTGCAGCTTCAGAAGGTCTCTTGTCTTCTTTTTAGGGGTGTTCAGTTTTCCAGATATTTCTTCTTCTCTGCTTTAAACTTCTTTCCAGTCTTCTGAGAAGGGAGCAGAAAGCTTGAGATGAACTGTTACATAAAGTCAAGTCTTCGTTGTTACAGGTCAAGTTACAGATCACCAGTCTTTCAGTAATGTTTTGTGGACTGGTCCTAATCATCCTTTGACCCCAATTGGCTTCTCCAGTTGAGGGTAGAAGTAATTGTAAGGTTTAGAGCTGGACGTGCGTGACATGGGTGCCTCTTTTCAGGAGAGTTTGTAGAGCCGGGCTCTCTGCTAACCTTAAACCTTGTAAAGTGCTTTTATGTACATTATCATCTTGTAATCCAGGCTGAGCCTCTGTAGAGATAGGTAGTTGTGGCTCTTGTTTCGCAGAGGTGGAAGTTGAGGCTCAGGAAAGTTTATTGGCATCCCTAAGATCCTGCATCCCAGACTGAGCTGGGACTTGAAATGTCTGTGCTGAAAAGCCTGTGCCTTTTCTGTGGCACCACACTGCCTCCTAGCTTCTTCCCTTGTGGAAACACCCGGGGGGACCCAGGCAGGCTTTCTCTGATCCAAGCCATCCCTAGGCCAGCTCACCCAGATCACAGGCTTCCAAGCACATTAGACCTGGCTGGGGACCCCCGAACCCCTCCAGTGCTGTCATTTTTATGGTTGAGAAGAGATGGGCTGGAGAGAAAGTGAGTTGCCAGGATCATACAGTGGATGTTGATTCTTTTAGAGACTTGTTGACCATACTGAGCACCAGTGTTGTGCCACGTCGCTGAGGATAAGACAGTGAACAAAAGGCAAAATTTCCTACCCTTGTGGAGCTCAAGACTGAGGGTCACACACTCCCGCAACTTTTCTCCCTAAGTTTCTAAAGGATAAACCCTTTATCCCACCATGGGCTCGGGGAAGGCAAAGTGATTTTAATGTAATATTTTGAGCTGAATGCAAGGAGATGGGTGAATCAGCTGGAGAGAAGAAGTTATGTAATTGATTTCTCAAGAAGAGGCACTGGGATTGCTTCTTCAAGTACAGGGCACAGGTTGTGTGCTGGGCCCTGTTCTAGTTCCTGAGAATTCAGCGAGTGAACAAAACTCTGAAGGAATTGGCATTTATGATGACATACTTTATTCTGTCGGAAACCTGGTAGTGGCTGGACGTCCCCCGTTTTGCCTGCATGGTGATTACTGATTTGTGATCTGAACATTTCCCCAGGGTGGGTGGTGAGTGCCCTGCTGTGGTCTGCCGCCCCGTGTCAGCAGGCTGGGCTGGGGGTGGCTGGGACGAGAGGACTAGAGGGCAGCTCGTCCTTCTAAGATGAATGCTGACCCGCGACGTTTCTTACGCAGGGTCCACTCCCAAACTTGTTTTCTGATCTGATTCTCTGCTCCACAGAAATGCCGTAAACATTGGAGTTTTTACATAATAGAGCTTTTCTTACTTATCCAGCATGTCCGTCACCACCTGCAGCTTTTGCCACAAAAACACGGTGACCTCTGCAGCCAGGAAGGAGGGTGGGTGGAGTTTGACCAAGGATATCGGGAAACCTTCTGTTTATAAAAAGCCCTCCTGCAGGTTGGTGAGAGGCAGGCAGAACATTCCATATCCCCTTAGGAGTTCTGTACCTTTTTTTTTTTTTTTTTAAAGGAAAAGCTGTTTTAAAATATGAAGGACTTGAATGATCTCCTTTGTGTTTTTCTCCCATCAGCATTTTATCAGTTGATAACCTCTAAAGTCCCTTTTTCATTTTATCACTTGATAACCTCGAGTTCCTTTGGCTCATTTCCTCTACAGTCTTTGCTTCACCTCCAGTGACAGGGAGCTTATTACCTGACAGGACGGCACATTTCAGTTTTAGACTGAATGGTTAGAATGGTTAGAAGTCTGTGTTCTTGGTATTATTGCCATCAGATGGAAAGACTTCCCCTTCCTTGTGACAGCTTTTGGGGGGGGCGTTAATTATAGCAGCTCATTCATGCTCTCTGTTCTTCTCATGAAACTCCTCCGCCTCCACCAGTGGGTTTCCATTTAAAATAGCTCCTGTTCTGTTTTGGAAGGCATCTCGCTGGCTTCTGCTTTGCCAGTGTTCTTCTGAAAGTGTAGCTTCCAAAACTGACCTCCAGCCCCCACGCTTTGGCTCGGCACCCTCCAAGTGTCTGGAGTTGGCAGGAGGGAGGCACGTGGAGGGGCCGAAGACGCTCTTGAGTCGGGAACTGGCTGTGATCCGCTTTACTCTGTGGTAGGTATTAAGTACGTTCCAAGGCCTGTTTCCTGCTCCCAAATGCCAACATCCCTGCCTCTTATGTGAGGTTTAGTTTAATCCCCAACCTTACCTAAATGTTACTTCTATTATTATTCCAAGCCGTGGGTAGAATTTCCCCATGTCGTTGAGCGCGTGGGTGGGGACACAGCAACGGGATGCCGGCTCTGCCTGGAGCCCTGCTCCTGCACCCTTTGTTCCCAGAGTTCTGTCCAGCTTGGATGGTATTGCTCATCTTAGGATGTCTTTGGAGATCAGACTGGACAAGCTCCTCAGGCTTGTCTCCTGCCCTGGAGTGAGGCCGCAGCAGGACTCCCTGAAAATGAGGGGCTTTTGTTTAGCAGCTGTGGAACTGCTTAGGAAGCTTCTGGTTGGTTCGCTGCAGTCTTGGGGTTTACACCGAAGCACTAAAGCTGCCCTTGCTTTTCCCTCCACCGCTGCTGGGTGTGCTGCCCCTAAGGGGACACACCTGATGAAAATCCGAGAGTTCAGTGTACCCGTTACATACTGAGTGCACGGCCGGCATGGAGAGCTGTCAGCACGGCTGTGAGCCGCTGCATACAAGGGCCGGCTGGTGTGTGAGTCTTCATTTTCATTTTCGAATGCACCGTGCCCGCACTTAGTAAGTGCTCAATAAGGATTTGTTGAATGAACCAAAGGATTTGGATAAACAAGACCAAACAATGGATAAGCTTGGTGGCACCCTGCCCATCTGGTGGGTTAAATGGAAAAACCGGATTCCTTTTTATCTTGCAAATGTTCTTAGAGCTCCTGGCTCTTCCTGAATGCTATAGAGGGTTATAAAGGTGCTGTCACAGTCTTGCCCTCGAACAGGTTAGGAAAGGAGACCCTAAGATAAGAACGCTTGTGTGCATGGATGGTATAGGAGGTCTGCTGTGAGCGCTGGCTGCCCACCTGCCTTGGCTCTGGGGGGTCCTCCTTTGCGGGGTCTCTCCTGTCACTTCTATCAGTGGTGCTCAGGTGCTTGTTAAGTGTGCAGCCTGATGTTTTGCTCCAGTTGAAGCCACGCCCTCTTTCACCCCAGGGGCCAGGCCTGCCCTCACCCTCACCCCATGGCCTTGCCTCAGCGCCTCTTTAACCCGGCTGACCCCTCGGCACTCAGAGGGGCTGGGTGACCGGTGAACATGCTGATAAAAGTCATCACCCCTCTGCAGGCGCCGGGCCGTTTGTGGTATGTCTCATTAATTACTTGGCAAAGAGAACATTAGGACTTTGAATTCTCGGGACTGGCCTTCCTCCCAGGTGTCCCCCAACGCGGGTGACAGGTGGAGGTGGCCAGGCTGGCCGGCAGTGGAGGGCTGAGGTGGTCAGGGGGGTGGGGGGTGGGCAGTGGTGTGCAGGGTTGAATTTTCTCCTTTTTCTCTGCTAATAGTGTCAGCACTCTCCCCCTCTCCCCCACCCCCAGCCTTACAGCAGCACCGCCCATCCACATTATACATCCTGCCCTGCGTCCCCAGCCCCACTCTCTGAAACTGTCTGAAACCGGAGCCTTCTGTTGAGCGGGGCTGCGGCCTGTGTGCAGTCCTGCAGCCTCATTTATCAAGGGCCTGCTGGGGGTGGGGGTGTGCTGGGCACCCTGGTGAGACGCTGGCAGGCTGCCCCCTTGCCACCATGGCCAGGGCTTTCCTTACAGTCCCTGTTCCCGTGAACCTTCCCCCTTTCCTCCTCTCCTGCCCTCTTTTGACTTCTCTTTCCTCTAAGTGGGCTCAGTCCCCTCTCCTCTCCTCTCCTCTCCTCTCTTCTCCTCTCCTCCCTCCCTTCCTTCCCAGGGGTCTTTTCTTGGTCCTCCGCTAGCAGCGCAGACCTCCCGCTGGTCTGTCTCTAGGCCGGTCAGTCAGGAGAGTATCTGTTCCCACAGGGAGGCCCATTCACTACCCCCGCCAACACTCTTGTCCATCACGAAGATGAGATGTGAGGTGGGAGGCTTCACCCCTGTTTTTCCACCTCTGGGTAGGGTTATTAAGTCTCCGTGTCAAATCCGAGAGGCCAAGGAAAGTCGTTTTAAAGATTTATTCTTGAAAGACCTCAAGAACTCTGAGCACAAAGAGAGCTGAGTGGTTGGGGTGGGAGGAGGAAGATTTCGTGTGAGAAATGGAGAGGGGGCACGGGACAGTTCAGGGATGGGGTCCTCCGGGATGTACCAACCAGGGCTTTCAGATGTGGGTCGGCGGATCAGAGTGGGAGAAGCCGGCTTCCCAGAGCCCTGGTGTTTGGCCTGGTATCCCTGCCCATCAGAGCCAGCTCCGCGTCCCAGAGCTGTGTGTGGGATTGGGGGGCTGGGGGTTGGGGCTTGTTTGGCAGCAGGCGCCTATCAGACAACTGGAAAGTGCCAGCGCTTGCCCGGCCATCTGTCCCTGTCCGCCTGGCTCCCGGCCGCCTTCTGCCTACCCCAGAAGGCCTGCAGCGTCTGCAGTGAGGCCGCGGAGCCTGGCCAGGAGGGGCAGGCGGAGGGCTGTCTTGCCTTTGTTTATTCCCATCTCATATTCGGCTCTTGCGCTTCGGACGAGTTGCCAGGTGTGTGAAGTTTGCTGTGCAGCCTCGTCGCGGTGGTTTTGTGGTATGGTGGTGGGCAGGAACGGTGCGTGTGGCGCTTCCTTTCCACGGTTTGTCTGTTTGCTTCACTGGGGACCTTCGTCCCCCCGCCCCCCTCCCTTTCCACTCCCACCGCTGTTTTTCTTCCTTTTCTTGCTTTAATTTGTAAAAGCGCTGCCAGAGCAGGCCAACTCTCCCGCAGTTTGGGTTCATCTGCGCACCACCCTCTCCAAGCTAGTTAAAGGGTTAAAAATTATGGGGAAGTTCAGCCGGCACTTGCAAGATATGGTTGCCGTAGCAACAGGCCTTCTAATCTGGTAGGTGACCTGAGAGACTGGAGAAGATGTAGGGGTTGGTTTGGCATTTCATTATTTCATGAGGCTGCCTCTCCAGCTGGTTTCTCTACTGAGCTTAAAGCTTGCTGTTCCTGCCGGTAGAATTACTGGCACATTCCAAACCAACAGTGTTGATGGCACGAGCAGTGCGCTAATGGGGGTCTGGCCAGGCACGGTGGGTGGAGGAGAGGGAGCTGGGTTCCAGGAGCCCTCATGGGGGTCTGTGTCCCTCGCACAAAGAGGGGGGCACGGGTAGAAGGGTGTGAACTCAGGTTTGCTTTCCACACACAATAGCTGCCTTCTTAAAACCCCACCGTGTAAACTGAATCCTGTTTTTTAGTGAACTAAGAGGGACAGACTTTTTAGGCGGATTTCAGGAGAACTTCTTTAGTTTGCCAGGAATCCTCCTTAGATTTGAGTAAGGGGTGGAGAGACTCTATTGCAGTACCTACACTTGCTGCCCTCTTCTTTTATTTACCTTCAGCTGGATGTTGTCCAGAAATTTGGTTTAGTTCAGCACATTAGCTGCATGTCTGCTGTGGACTCAGCTCCATGCCTGCAGCAGAAAGGCGAAGGACAAATACCTACTTTCATTCGTTCACTTGGCAAACGTTGGTCGGATGCTGCATGTGCCAGGCTGTGCAGAGAAGGGGAGGCTCAGATCACTCTCCTGGCCTGAGGGCTCCCAGTGTGTGAGGGCCCTTTGCCTACGTCTCCCCTTACTTTTAGAGGCACCTTGTATGGAGGACAGGATGGGTTTTTTTGGCTTGGAGAGGCAGAGACACTCACATTCCTCAGCCCACCTTTCTCAGAGGGGTCCTGTCTGTTCTTCTTTCCTCTTGGCTGTAATTACCTGGAAATCTGTGGGCTCAGTAATTGGAACGTGTAGATGGTGTGTTGAGAAGTCCAAACCTTCCTGAACTTGGTGCCCTATGCAGTGTTCTGTGTTAGCTCATGCCCAGGTTCACAGGGATTGGCAATTGGTGGCTTCCTGGGTGTCTTACTTTTCCAGATTTCTTCCCTCTGGAAAGATTGAGGGTTCCTGGAATTGGCAAGGGAATTTTGTATGGCTCACTCCCTTTCCCTGTCATAGTCGTGGGCTCTCTGAAGAGACGTCTGTGGGTTAAAGGCCCAGTCGGTAGTTTGAAGAATCACTGCTTCTACTTCATAGATGCAGAAGCAGAGGACCAGTGAGGCAGGAGTGTCTGTCTCCAGGGCTCTGGGATCCCAGGTGAGGACTTGCCCCACTGTACCATGCCTTAAGCGGACTGTCCACTCCTGTGTGTGGCAGGTGCATGGGAAAGGTTGGGCCGGAATGTGGTTCTTGATGGGTGGGAGTGTGGAGAATTAGGAGGTGCATCTTCACTGCAGATGGCAAAGGGACATGCCTCCTTTTCAGACCAGAGTGTCTATGCACAGCAAGACCCATTGACTGCAGGCTTCAGCTTTCTGGGTTCAGAGGATGGGGTTGGAGGCAGTGGGATAGGAGACTCGTCCCTTGCTGGCCAGCTCTTCCTGGTGTTGTGACACAGGAGTGTTCTTGGGATGGCACATGGTCTGCCACCTGCAGCCAAGGGACAGGGTCCAGCCCAGCTCTGGTCCCCTCTGCACCACAGTCTCCCATCTGTAAAACACAGGAATCAACCTCATCATCCTCAGCACCTCAGGTCCCCTGGCCCATGTCCGTGGATAGAAGAAGCATCTTGGCCACGTCTTTCTGCTCTGCTGAGCCTCAGACTGGCTTCTCAGTATAGAATGTGGCTTCAGAGTTGCCTAGTCGTTGTCTGTAGTTTTGTGTGATTTCATGCATTTCAGCGAGGATGTGTTGAGTGCTACCTCCTTTATCTTTGAACTGCAGCACTGGGGAGACAGGGGTCCAGCCACACCTGGGGGGCAGCCTTGGGACCCTGCCTGTTTTTGTTGACTTTCATGGAACCTGAGAGAGGGTGGTTGTAATTGGGTTGTTACTCTGCATGTAATTTACTTGGTTTCCTATCAAGAGAGATCCTGACTTGGGGGTGGGGGGTGGTGTGGTGTGTGTGTGTGTGAGAGTGTAGTGTAGTGTAGCGTAGACCTTTAGGATGTGGAACAGTAGGGGTGCTCAATACTTTATGCCAAGCTGACTTTGAGGCCTATAAGATCTCAGGGAGTCTGACTATGCTGGGAAAACCAGCCAAATGCCTGTTATTTTGACACCTTTACATTTTGATTGGGACGCACGTCAGAAGTAGCCTTCATGCCAGAGATCTGTGGTTATTCGAACTGTTATTACTAGTGATTTCATGACTGGTGTATCTGCAGCCCTTGGCCATGAGATCCCTATAGAAGTGATGTTAAAAATGGTCGCTAGGGTTAAAAAGATATGTGGTATTTCTTGATCATGTATGACTTAACATCAAAGCCCCCAGAAACTACTGAGTGGGAATAATAAACTTCTTGTTCTACTTAAAAAAAAAAAAAAGTAGAGGTGACCATCTTTCCCACTTTGGCTTAAAGTTCTTTCCCATTTTGGCCCAAAGTTCTTCCTGTCCACAATATGCCTGATTTTGATAGAAAGAATGGATCTGTCCTATTCCAATTAGAGAGCCGAGGCCTCATTAGTTGCAAAATAGATAAAACAAACTGTGTTCATCTCCAGAGTTGGCCGAGGCCCTCAGAGAGCTGCGTTTCCCATTGCAGGGGTGTGGAGGGATCCTTAGTGGATTCTTTACAGGTGAAGAAACCCAGGGCTGCGTGGGATGGTTGACCACCTGGGAGCACATTACCTGCAGGGCTGCCACCAAAACCTGGAGCTCCTGAGGGTCGGTGCATCCCCCTCCCCCAAAGTTTCCCTTGCATTCTAGGGTTTGCCATTCAAGGAGTACCCCACAGAGCCTGCTTATATATGTGTTTTGGGGGTGGATAGATTTTCTGTTCTACTGTTGTGCCTCCTGGTTGAGTTTCATGGAGCTTGTTAAGGTCCTTCTATTAGCCCTTCTCTGTTTTAGAGTAGGAAAAATCAACAAAGAATTTACCGCCATACAGCGATTTCAGAGCAGTTGCACTCTCCACACATTTCTGCTAACAGTAATAATAATAATAACAGTAGTGAGTACAATGCTGATCATGGTAGGAGCTCGAATGGTGAAAAAGATGAGTGAGATGCAGCTGCTTCCTGCTACGGATCCTGGCGCAGTGAGACTCATCAGATGGTAGCCACCCACATTTATGCTTGCCTTGTTGTGTTAACGTTGCCATAGTAAGACACGACACGGGTGACTTTATGCTCTGAAGAGTGGGAGGTGAGGGGAAGGGAGGAAGGGGTTTGGAGATGAGATGAAGCCTCATAGGAAGCTGGAGAGACCTGGTAGAAGTTTTTGACCAAGGTTCCCTTGGTATATTGTGTGGAAGTTTGACGTTTTTTCACGATGGCAGTTGAAGAAGCCACCTTACTTACCAGCCAAGAAACTTGGATCCATTTGGGTTTTCTGGAGAATGTCACTTCCTAGCGTAACAAGTTAATTCCTCGCTAGGGGAAGTAGGGCTTGCATCGGTTTCCTTCAGGCTTCCTAAGGCGTCCTGCTCTAGTTCTGAAGCTTTGTGCTTTGACGAGCAGAGTCATGTCTGTAGGCCTTTGGTCCTTTTATGTACCTTGAGCCCTGTCTAGCCCAAGGCTGTGTAGACTGAGGCTACTTGCTGTGTTTTGTCTTTCCTAATAAGGAAGACTGTTGAATTGCTGAGATCCTACTGCCTCTTGGCTCACCCAGGAGTTCCTTATGGAGAATAAACTTGATTTTCAGATGGATAGATAGGTCGGGTGGGTGAAACAGATGAATGGATGTCTGGCTGGCTAGGTAGAGGAGCGTGCTCGTTCAGGCTTGGTTGAGTCAGGAGTCCGTCCACAACGCCTTGCATTGTTTGAGGACATTTCTGCAGCTGGGTATACGGGCAGCAGACAGGTCCAGAATCCCATGATGGTCAAGTGCAATTTCTGATCATTTCTGTAGACTCTGCTGGAGGCTCCTTCCTACTACTGCGCTGACCCAGTGAGGAACCCTGTCTTATGTGAATATCCCACATGCCAAAGGAGTATGGAGCGATGAAGGAAGACTGTTTTTAAAGCTTAATTTATATTTAAATTATTACAGCATTACTCTTGAGATCTGTGAATTTCAGCATTTGTAGCTTCAACAATTCACAGGTGACAGGAGTAATTTATAACCTCCCTGAGCGTAACTTTGATTTTTGGCCTACGAGTGGCTGGTGGGCTTGTGAGTCGCTTCGCTGGCGGGAAAGCCTGGTGCTCTGTCCGGAGCCCGCAGTACGTGGGTCTGGTTCTTTGATTCATGATCTGATTTCATTCTTATAGAAACCCTGGGAATTGGGCATAATTGCTGTGGCTTTACACCTGAGGAAGCTGAGGAAATTGTGTGTGCCATACATGGTCATTTTGAAAAGGAGAAAGAAGAAAAAGTCACCCCTTCTTTCCACCATCAAGACTAACTCTGTGCTGACTTCTGGGGGGACTGCTTCTTTTCAGGGTATTTTCCTCCTCTTTCACTTTCCATTTTCGCATAATCACGTTCCAGTCAGAAAATTCTCATTACGGAAAGTCACGTTTCAGAAGCTGTGTAGCTGTTTCCAGTCTCTGAGTTGCTTTCCGTGTTGGTTGTGGTTTTTAGAGGGTCTCTGTGTAGGGCTGTCTCCGCACCCCTGGGCTGAGCTGACCCGGGAGCTGGAGTGTCTCTTTCAGCTCAGAGTCCTGGGCTCAGGCATTTGAGACCTAAGCAAGGCCCTTTGTGTCTACAGTGGTAGTTGATTGGAGTGCTAATGAATCAATTAGAAAATTACTTGCTGCTGAGATCCTCAGCCAAAGGAGAGTCGTGCACAGTCTTAGAAAACCATCCGAAGGCCATACGCGTATAAATCTCTCTTGGCTGTGGCCCTCGTAAATCGCACCCCAGCCTTTCTTGGACCTGTTAATCACTTGAGAAAAACGGGAGCACTTCTGCTTTGCAGGACTGCTTGTGCTTGGCACGGTTTTCTAGCTTGTACTTCTGTCCATTCTTCATGGGCAAGAAAGAGAAGACTAAGAGTTTCTAAGAATAGCGTTTGTACCACAGTTAGGAAAAAAAAAAAGAAACCATTTTGGGGCCGTTCTTGTGTTCCTACCCGGAGTCCCCTACTCCAGCCCCACCGGGAGGTACTGTTGCTATAACATGTATGCCCCTTTTTAGGAACAGTGGATCACATACTGGGGAAGGCAGTGGCTCAGCCCGTAAGCTGTCTCTCTGTCACAAAGCCTTTTCACATGGCCGCCCCCTGAGTCCTACGTCTGAGGGGGTCTTAATCGCCCCAGGATAGGAGTGGCAGCTGGGGCACAGAGAGGAGGGATGGAAATGGTAAAGGCCTTCTCGGTGAAGTACCCTGGGTTGGGGTTTGGTGAAGTTTAATCTCGGGCAGAAGAGCTGGCGTGACAGCCAGCAGCTTCGGTGGAAGAGCCCCTGCGGGGGTGAGATACCGGGGGGCGGGGCTCCAGACGGCAGCTGATTGTGTTCTGCGGTCCGGGGTGTTCTCCAGGTATGTTTGAACCCGACACGGAAATGGGTAGAGGAGAGAGAAGTTAAAGCGGGTGACGAATCCTCAGTGAACCGAGAGCCATCTCTTGAGAAAGATCCTCTGCAAAGTAATGTGGATGTGTTTTTCTGGCCCTTCTTCACCTGGTTCCTAGTGCACCTTTTTAGCCCTCATTTAATGAATACGATGAAGACTACACTGGTCTTTACCTGGTTTCTCTGAGAGGAGCTGGTTTGCTTCCCCAGAAGCAGATCACTGCTGGGTTCCCCTTTGAACTTGGCTTCACTGGGAGGGAACGAGTGGGCACCTGGGCCTTGTGTTCCTGGCTGGGCAGGCAGGACTGTTTGTTTATAATCTCGTATTCTGTCCTTTCATCCCCAGGATGTTTTATGTGTCATGCAGTTCTGATGCATCCACTGTTGGGTGCCTTGGATATCCAGCAGTTTTTTCATTCAAATCACAAACATCTGAGTGCCTGCCCTGAGCCAAGCGCTGTTGTAAATGCCACGAGTACAGGGGGGAGCAGTGCAGATGATAACCCTGCCTGTCCTCACGGGGCTGACATTCTCGTGAATGATGGGGAAATCTGCTGTTGACCTTAAGCTGATTTGGAAAATAGGACCATAATAATTCTGATCTCTCCTTTGTAGCGGCTCTTTTTAAAAATACCCACTGTTGGCTAAGCATCTTAGGTTTGCCATCATGTCCCTTCCTCAGATGAACTGTGTTAAGGTAGGTATTGTCACCCCGTTTTACAGATGAGGCCCGTAGAGCACATTGCTGCTGCTGCTGCTAAGTCACTTCAGTCGTGTCCAACTCTGTGTGACCCCATAGATGGCAGCCCACCAGGCTCCCTCGTCCCTGGGATTCTCCAGGCAAGAACACTGGAGTGGGTTGCCATTTGCTTCTCCAATGCATGAAAGTGAAAAGTGAAAGTGAAGTCGCTCAGTCGTGTTCGACTGTTCGCGACCCTATGGACTGCAGCCTACCAGGCTCCCTCGTCCATGGGATTTTCCAGGCAAGAGTACTGGAGTGGGGTGCCATTGCCTTCTCCAAGAGCACATTGCAGGTGCTCAATAAATCTTTGTTGGCCAGCTCAGTGGCATACAGTTTGCAGGGAGTGGAGCTAGGTCTCTAGCCCAGCCCAGGTTCTCAACAAGATACCAGGCTGCCTCTCCAGTGCTGCACTTGTCCCTTGTACCTGGCTTTATTTTGTGGACTTGCTTTGAGTGTGAGTGTCAGAACCCAAGAAGATTGTGGCACGAGGGCTTGGTGTGGTCTCTGACCAACTGTAATAGATCAGTATTACCCATCATTGCTGCCGCTGCCACTGCTGGAGGCTGCTTTGTTTCTGGTGGTTTTCTGGAAGTGGAGGTGAGATTTAGAGGCCACTTGCTTCACCAGTGACTGCTGTCAGTCTCCCGGCCTCCCACCACCTGAGCTGTGAGTGTTGTAGGGGACTGAGGCTGGGATGTGCCCTCCCTGGTGCCCCAGGACCCCAGGTGACTCTGCCCCTTAAGCTGCTACAGGTGAGGCAGCGTGCGGAACCTCAAGCGGCATCCATCCACCCGGCCAGCTTCTTGACCATCTGATGTTGACTCTGCCCCCTCAAGTTCCAGGTAGTGAAAACCCAAAACAAATAAAGTGCAGCCTCTGGATGGAAGTGGGTTGGCTTTCTCTTTGCAGAAGCTCAAAGTGTAACAGCTCTGTGGGTAGACTGCTCTCCAGGTGTTAACCTGCTTGGCAGGCTGTTGGAGTAAAAAGTTCCAGCAGGCATCAAGCGAGTCGGGGAGGGAGTGAGAAGTGTGTGGCTGGCCATGAGGGGCAGGGGGACGGGCTGCTTTCTTTGCCTCTTGTCTTTGCCCTTGGCCTTCAGGCTCTGTTCTGAACTTTCTCCTTCTCTCTCCCCCTTTCTGCTGACTCTCCTTATTTCCACCCACTTTCCACCCCGTCCCCACCTCTTCTCTCTATTTTGTAACGTCTTGTGTGCTGTCTCAGACTGTCCTTGGCTGTTAGTTGGTAGGGGAAGGGACAGAACCCCCCACCCAGTAAAGGTCACCTGCCTGTGTCGCTGTGACACAGACGGGGAATGGGGACTCTAACGTGTCCCAGACGGTATTGCTGGGCGGTCAAGGGTGGCTGCACAAATGTCAAGGTGGGTCACAGAACCCTGAGTTGGGAGCAGTGCAGAGAAGGAGGAGAGGGGTGGGGCAGGGTATAGGTGGAGGTTGGCGAGTTGGAAATAATTCAGGCTGTATCCGTTTCCTAGGCTGCAGTAACAGACTGTCACAAATGGGGTGGCTTTAAACAACAAATTTATCCTCTCACAGGTCTGGAGGCTAGAAGTCTGGAATTAAGGTGTCGGCAGGGCCATGTTGCCTCTCAAGTCCCTGGGGGAGAGCCTGTTCCATACCTTTCTCTTATTTTTTGGTGTTGCTGGCACGCCTCAGCGTTTCTTGGCTCGCATCTCTCCAGTCTCTGCCTCTGTCATCCCACGGCCTCCCCGTGGGTCTGTGTGCCTAAATGTCCGTTATTTTATAAGGATCCCCGTCACTGGATTAGGGTCCATCCTAACCCAGCATGATCTTGTCCTAACTCGACTACATGTACAAAGGATTTAGACTTGACAGAGTGGTCGCTGGTTTGACTTACAATTTTTTTTGACTTTACGATGGTGGGAAAGTAATATGAAATAAGGAAAAACCGGTACTTTAGATGTTGAATTTTGAACTTTTCCCCAGACTAGTGACATGAGGTAGATCTCTTGTGATGCTGGGTTAGCGGCAGTGGCTGCAGCCCGCAGTCAGCCTGACAGTCACAAGGGTGAGCAATGTACACAGACCACCCATTCCCTTCCGGACCACCATTGTGTTTTTCGCTTTCAGTACAGTATTGAATATGTTACACAAATTGGCTTTGCAGCCCTTCATTATAAAATAGGCTTTGTGTGCAATGATTTTGCCCAGCTGGGGGCTGATGTAGGTGTTCTGAGCACGTTTAAGATAGACAGGGGGGTTAAGCTCTGATGTTCATGAGGTTTGGTGTACTAAGTGCATTTTCTTAATATGATCTTTAGTTATATTTTCATAACCCCCTTGTAAGTCAGGGAAGATCTGTACTTCCAAATAGGGTCACGTTCATAGATAGGGACTGGGGGTGATGACTTGCACATATTCTTTAGATGGACACAATTTAACCCGCAATACAGGGTGATAAAGCCAGCCCCGAATCCAGAGGACGTGTTCAAATTCCTATTATAAAGGGCCGTAAAGATCCTAATCGACTGGGTAATTCCAGCCAGTCTAGTAAACTGTGTAAGGAATCCGCTCTCTGCCAGGTTCCGGGCTTGGCTCTGCACAGAGGTGAGATGCCTCCTGGCTTTTATGGTGAGAAGCTACTTCTGTGGAAACCAAGGTTTTAAAAAGAAAGCTTAAAGGAAACATTCATGCAGGTGCTTCGGGGATGACCTTAGAAGCACCGACAAGCTTTTCCTTCCTGCCCTATTAATTTTGAGGCCAACTTGATCAAGCCAGGACTTACTCTCCCTGTCCTCTGGCAGAAGGAGATGGGGCCAGGTGGCTGGGAACCCCTGGATCTGGAGGCAGTTTTGGTGCTTCTTCCCTGCGGGGTGGGTGGGGCTTAGAAGGTCTTTGAAGTGTGCTTCTTGGCGTTGTCTGTGCAGGCAGCCTTGGGAGCTAGGAACAGTTTCATAGAAAGGGCAAATCCTGGGTGGGGTCAGTAAGGAAGTTTTTACTGGGGCTCCTGTGTTTCTGCTGTGGATGCGCATGGGTCAGCATCTGATGGCTTGGCCCAGCACCCTGTCTTCCCTCACAGAAGTTTCCCGATCAAGCAGAAGGATCTGACCCTGAGTCTGAGCATTCTCCCCATGACTTTATAGTCTCCTTGGTCTGAGAAGCATTTCCACACAGGGGACAGAAGTGGAGCAGAAAGCATTTGTAGCTGTTATGTTGGTAAAAACCAATGTAATATAATTAGGAAGTCTGGATCACACATATCCCTAAGATACAGGGACTGAAAACCACACACCCGAAGGAAATTTACAGATGTTCGCATTTCAGAGAGCTGTCAGCTGCTGAGGGCTTCAGTGCTGGGGCGCTTATGTTCTCCATCTCTCTCCTTGTCCTGCCTCCCCCCAAAAAGAGACAAAAATTAATTAGGCGTTGCCCTCAATTCTTTCCCTGGTGACTCAGACAGTAAAGAATCTGTCTGCAGTGCAGAAGACCTGGGTTTGATCCCTGGGTTGGGAAGATCCCCTGGAGAAGGGAATGGCACCCCACGCTGGTATTGTTGCCTGGAGAATTCCATGGATCGAGGAGCCTGATGGGCTACAGTCCATGGGGTCATGGGGTCGCAAAGAGTTGGACATGACTGAGTGACTAACTTTCACTCTTTCCCAGTTTTGGGGGCTCTTTCCACGACCTTCGCTGCTCAGAACCTGTGAGGTCACCTGGGTCTGCCACTCTCTGTCCATCGTCACAGGAGAGCTCTTTCTGCATCCCACCACAGAGGACCCAAGGAACTGTCTGAAGTGTGCTCTGGTTTCATCAGAATGATACCTTCCCTGGAGTGGAAGGCTTTCTATTCCCGGAGGGGCCCTCCTGGAATCTGCTCTGGGCAACAGCATAAGTATTTATGATATTATGCCAAGTTGATTGTGTGCTTTACCTAGGTAGCTTTGTAAGTAGATTAGTTCCAGGTCTCATTTCCCAAAAACTCCATGGATATGTGTTCATTGTGAAGGGAGTTAGACAGTAAACATAAAACTCTGGCACTGCTCTTCTGCAAAGATTAAAGTGAATGCCCTGACTTACGTCTTGTTGTTCTGGCTTATTTCCTAAACATGTCCCTGCCCCCAGGAGGTCAAGTCCAGGAGGGAGTATCTGTTCATTTGGCTAATCAGTCAGCCCATCACCTGACCAAAGATACCTACTCCTGAGGTTCTAGATGGTCCATCTTGAGATCTTCGACCCTGTGTGGCCTGTAGCTTCCCTTCTAGGCGGCTTGTTCGCACAGCTGCCTGCCTGTGGGTCTCTGACTCTACCCTCAAGTTGGGAGCTCTTGTAACTGCTCTCGCCAAGAACTACTTTCTTTCCCTTGGGGAGAGGGAAATGGGGTGTAATCCTTACTCCAAATGCTAGAGTCTAGGACGGCACTGCCAGGGGAACCAGGCGTGTGTGGAGCAGACAAGTGTGTATAGAGCTATGGTTTTTAACCTTTATGGGCCTCTAGAGCCCCGTGAGGCTGATAAGATCTGGTGCCCTCGCCAGCCCCACACGTTCACATGTACAAACAGCTGTGCGTGATAAGCCCAGGGGTTTGCAGACCCTTTGAAGCCCATCCCTGAGGCCCTTCAGAGGCAGCCGTGTGCCCTGCCCTCCCCTCTGCCATCGCACGCTGCTGTGGCCCTGTTGCATCCATTTTCCCTTCTGTAGGACAGCCAGCGATAGTGGCCTCACACTCAGGCTGTTGTGACCAGGACCGTGGTAGTTCTAGTTGCCCACAGACGGTTGTTTCCAGAGTCCTCACCCTGACCTAGTGAGGGAGGTCCTACCAGCCCCATTTCAGAAGTGAGAAAACTGAGGCTCAGAGAAGTGAAGCTCGTGCCCAGGGCCATAGAGTGAGGGTCAGCATTGGAACCCAAGCTCTGTGACTTTAGAACAAGTGCCAAATGGCAGATTCGTGTCCAGGTACGTAGTAGTAGGTGCTCAATAAATAAATAGTAGTAAGAGTGTTAAAAGCGACTGAGGGTAAGGGCACAGGGCATGGCCAACCTGTTGGTTATGGGGGACTCCCCTCCCCCACAGCCCCCTTGTGTCCTGAGTATCCTCTCGGTGCAGGATCCCGGGCTCCGGGGTTTACGGGTGGGCGGGCGGGCGGAGGCGAGCGCAGATCCGCCAATCCTGGGAAACGTGTAAAATCCTGTTCCTGAAAACCGGCCGGGTTCTCCGAGTGTCCCGGCTGGCATGTTTTGCTAGTCACGAAACATGATCCATACGCTGTATTTTAGGACTCTCCATCTGTCGGCATTGTGGCGGGGGGGTGGGGGGTTCACTTGAGAGAGCTCAAAGCCTGCCACTCAGCTGGGGTCGAGGGTTGGGGGGGAGAGATGGGCAAGAAGGATCTGTGACAGCAAGCAGATCTGCTCCTCCACAGAGGGTGCTGTCTGCTGCGTTGGGGGGCCAGGAGCCCAAGAAATGGGGTAGATGCTGATGTCTTATTGGGCAGCAGCATCGCAGATCCCTTTTCTCATCACATCACTCCTTTTTCAGACAGATCTCCACCTGTTCCTTAAGCAGACTGGGGTACAGGGAGGTTAAGTCTCTTGTCCAAGCGTTTAAAGCTGCTAAGAGGCTAAGCTGAGATTTGAACTTAAGGCTTTAGGCTCTGTCTGATGCTCTATCTGACCTGAGCCTGTCTTCCTGTGTCCTGGGCTCTCCCGCTGGAGATGGTGTGGGGCGAGCGGGAGATGCTGCCTGGGAGTGGGAGGCGGTGAAAGGAGGGAGAGGGTGAGCCTTGCTCTCAGACCCACTTTGCAGGGCACGCCCCAGGCTGGCCCCGGTGCCCCCACCCCTCTGGTCTGCTGGTGGGAGAGGAAGACCGCTAAGAGGGCTATTGATCCACCCTCTCCTCTCAGCGAGGGCCATGGCACATTCAAGCTCTCTTTTTAAAAATGCATTAACCTGACCGTAAGCAGGCCCCGGTTTAAAAATAAACAAAAATCAGACAAGAAGCAAAACAAGTGGGAGTGAAGGCAGGGCTGGGGCAAATCCTTAGGGAAACGAAGAGACTGTTGGAGGGGGTCCTTCTCCCCATTGGTGCCGGGTCCAGACCAGGATGCCATGCCTGTTTGGAACTCCGTCCGCGTTGTCTCGTTTTGCTGTGCGCTGGGCCATCTGCATCTCTCCTGGAGCCGTCTGTGCAGAGGAAAGTTACCCAAATCCAGAGGTTCTCCTTGCGGGATGGGGGCAGAGGTGGGCTAGAGCATGGCAGCAGTCTGCCTTGCCGGCCCCCACCCGGGCAGTCTGGTTTCTGCTCTTGCCCTTGAGCCGCACTGGCTTCTGGTTCCTCAGAAGTGCCTCTGCACGTGCTGTTCCTCTGCCTGCTGCATGGAAGGGGTGTCCATCCCTTCCCTAACACCTGCCTGCCCTCGTCTTTCAGATCTCAACCTAAAGGGCTCTTCCTGACCCTGGTGGGTCAGGGCTCCTGTTAGATACTCCTGAGTCTCCCAGTACTTCTCCTTGTAGCTCTTACCCACAAGCATCATAAAAGATTAACTCTCATTTTATAGCATTTAGGAATGAAGCTTGGGGAAAGCAGAGACTGGTCTATCCTGTTTGCTAAATATTCACTGCCCAGCTTGGCACCGTGAAGGGATAGTAAATCCTCATGGGTTGGGTAGATGGTGGATCAGGGTCTATTCCGTTTGGCCCATCGATACGGTTTGGGTGAGAGTGTGGAGGATAACCGTTGTAATCAGAATTTATTGTGATTTTCTAATGTTCCTCGAGGTGTGGGCCCACTTTGAGGTCAGGATATGGTTTCAGAGAGGGCCCCCCAACCCTCAAAAGGACGGAGACTTCTGCCAATAGAGCAGTAGCTTAGGGTACGGCATCTCAGAGCTGGTGCCCCTCAAAAGTTGCCCGTTCCCTTCGTGAGTGGAAAGACATGGAGCCAGCAAACAGAAGGCACCTGGCCAGGATCACACAGCAGAGCCTGTGAAGGCTTTTACTTGGGCCCCAGTTTAATTGTTAAAAGGTGATTAATCAAGCGCCAGGTACCTACTGGGCGGGCATCCTTTCGCTGCCCCATGTGGTGGTGCCAGTTCGTGGAGGAGGAAATAGAGACTTGGTGAACTTTGGTACCTGCTGTAGAACACAGCAGAGAAGGCACGGGAACTCAGAAATCTCTCATTCCATAGCCCACTGTGCCTCCGAGCGAGGAGGCCTTGGTGACAGCCTTGGGTCTCAGACTGGCTCTGGTGGGGAGGCCTTGTCTCCTCCTAGCCACGGGAGTCGTCCCCACTTGCAGGAGCCTTTGTTGCTTCCAGCCATCCGGGCTTGGGGGACCCATGGCTCCCAGAGACCCCCCTCCCTTGTCCCCAACCCGGCTCACCTCCTTTTTCTGTGTCCTCTTCTCTCTCCTTCCCAATCGCTATTTTCCTGGGGATCCTGGGAAGGTTCTGAGGGTGATGAAGCAGAATTTGCTCCATTCTGGGAGTAAGTTTCCATCATCTGTGGCTAAAAATAAAGCGTGTCCTTGCTCCTCACTGCCTCTAGGCTTTCTTTTCGGAGTTTCGGTAGCAGCCGCTTTTCCACTTGGCCCCTCTCCCCGTTGACTCTCAGCAGGCATGGGGAGTCCCACAATTGGGGGACATGGGTGGGCTTGAGCCACTCATCTCCCCCTGAGAGCACAGCCCCCCTGGGGCCTTTCCAAGGAAGCGCTCTGCTTCTCTGTGGCAGCAGACAGCCATGTGGTCGGCCAGCCGCTCTGACAAGTGGCCGCCCAGGGAGGCCGACTCCCTTTGCAAATATTACCGTAGCCGAAGAGACAAGCCACCTTTAGAGGACTTTCTTTATGCAGCCTGCTTCTTTTTGATATCTGGAATGCACAGCAGCAGGAGAGAGAAATTAATTTGTTCAATTAATTTTGTAAATATTGACCAAGCAGAAGTTTTATGCCAGTCACATGTCAGGGAGCTGAGGGCTTCCCAACAGGCAACATGACACAGTCCTTTACTTGAAGGCACTTACCTCAGAGTAGGGGGAAGAAAGATGTGAGCTTTCAGACAGAACCAGAGCAGGGGGGGCCACAGAACCCTGCTCCCCACACCACCCTTCCTTCTAGAATTCACTGACAATGTCTAAGAGTGGGGAGCTAAGAGCTGAACCCTCCCTTTAAGGCAATTGCAGTTCTCCTCTCTCCCGGTAAATATATACATACATACATATTTAGTGCTTGCTGTGAGCTTGGGCTGGGCATCCTGCTAGAACTTTACTTGTTTTTATTTCCCGGGACGCAGTGTACCTCTGTAACTGCTATTCTTGTCCTTATTCTTCAGTTGGTGAAACTAAGGCCCAGAAAGGGTAATTAACTTCCCTAGGATCCCATGGCTAAAATGTTGCAGAGCCCAGATTCAGATGTAAGCAGATTAATTCTAGAGCTCACTCTCTTAACCACTAACTGTATAGACCTGTCCACACTGAGAATATGGATCTGTCAAGCATCCACTGTCTGCCCAGCATGAATTACCCTAAAGAGATGCTTACTGTTAAAAAACCTTCACTATGTTTTCCATTTGGTCTTTAATACTCCTGGTAACCCTGTGGGATTGAAAAAGCCCACTCCCACCCCTAGCTCCATTCCTCCCACCCCCGCCCACCTCCCCGCTTTAATCCAAGGTCTCTGTGGAGGGCACTGTACTGCAGAGGCTGGAATCCATGTTGTCTCAATCCAGAGCCTCTTGGGGATTGAAAGGGATCCTGAAAGCACTCTGCACCGCAAAGTGCCCCTGAATCGAAGGGCGCAGGAGAGAAAGGGCCTGCGTAGAACACCTGCTTGGAGCACCCAGCTCGTGCATCATGCCTGAGGATTTCTTGCACGGTTGTCACAGTCTGGTTTCAGGTACCTGTGAAAAATTATGGTAATTAAAATGTAATTTGGAATCCCCTGTTGGTTCTCAGCAGCTGGCCCAGATGCAGGAGGCTGGGGCTGTCCAGGCTGGAACAGGCTGAGGCTTGTTAGGGGTGTCGCTTCGCTCTGCCCTTTGTGTTGCTGGGTAGAAGGGTGGGGGCACGAGATACAGGAGCTATTTTTACATCATTCACGTCATGTTCAGCATTACTGGATGTTTGTGGTTGGGTCCCTGTTTAGCCTCAGCCGGGAAGCGAGAACTCCCTTGGCTGCCTGAGTCTGTATGGAAACTCAAGCTCATGCCCCTTGGGTGTATATATATGTGTGTGTGTGTGTGTGTGTGTGTGTGTGACTCTAAAGACAGGAGGATCCAGTGGATGTGCCATCTCCCAGGGTAGTTCAGATTTGTTTTTTTTAAGGCTTAGGTTTTCTAGGCTCCTTCCTGGGGTGGAGGGGGCAGTGTAGATAAGAGGCCATGGATCCTTCCATCCCCGTATTAATTCAACAGATGGTTTTTCAGTTTGAGGTATATGCTAGGTCTTTTTCAGGTACTTGCAAAGTGAAGTCGAATAAAGTATTATCCCTCAAGGGTTTTATAGTCTAGTTGGGGAAATGGAAAATAAACATTTGCTTTAGCATATGCAAGTCAGGCTTCTGTGCCAGGCTCTGTTGGAGGTATTGGGGATCCAGTACTGTCATAGTAAAGGCTTAGGAACATAGTAAGGGGCTGTGGGAACACAGAAGGAGGGGTGCCTGGATCAAGCACGTGGCCAGACGAGGCTGCTGGAGGAGGTGGTGAGTTGCAGGAGTGGACCTAGTGAAATGGGGGATAAGAGGTTTCAAGTATGTACTTTGGGTTTATTTGCTGTTGAGCTTTTTTTTTTCTTTTTTAAAAGATTTAATTAATTAATTTCATTTTTTAGCTGTGCTGCATCTCCGTTGCCGCATACAGGCTTTCTCTAGTTGCGGTAAACGGGCTGCTCTTTGTTGCAGTGGGTGAGCTTCTCATCACAGTGAATTCTCTTGTTTCGAAGCACAGCCTCTAGGCGTGGGAGCTTCAGTAACTGTGGCTCTTGCACTCTGGAGCACGGGCTCAGTAGTTGTGGCACATGGGCTTAGTTGCTCCGCAGCATGTGGGATCTTCCCTGACCAGGGATCAAACCTGTGTCCCCTGCATTGCCAGGTGAACTGTGAACCACTGGACCACCAGGGACACGCCTGCTGTTGAGCTTTATTTGTACAGTCATCCCTGTGTATCTGCGAGGATAGGTTGCAGGACTCCCCTGTGGATACCAGCATCCACAAATGCTCAAGTTCCTTATATAAAAGGGCCTAGTGCAGTTGGCCTTTCCTTATCCACAGATACAGCCAATCTGCGTACTGCAAGGATGAGGAACCTGTGGCTCTGGAGGGCCAAGCATATACCTGTGTGACATTATGGGTGGTGATAGATTATCCCGTACTCAGTGGAGATCCTGGGATTTTGTTTTTATATCCAAATGCCCAAATGTTTTCAAATGTTTTTGAAAAGTTTGAGAAAAAAGCACTGTATGTCAGCTAAGCCTTTGTTGCTTCAGAGGTTGGAGACTGGTGGCCAGTCTCGGCCACGCAGAGCCTGCCTCCTCTGGCCTCTTGGCACTTCTACCCTCTTCTTCTTAAGGCAGGCCAGAGTGAGGTATTACACAGCGGGAGTCACGGCACCCAGGTCCCCAAACCCTGGGTCGTGGCCTGGCTGATGCACAGGGCCTTGAGTGTGTGTGCCAGGGATGGGCATGGGGTCCTACCTGCAAATCCTGCTGATGGGTGTGTGGCCCTGGGGGAGGAGGGTGGTTGGCAGAGCCGCTGTTCAGACCAGCTGTGGAGTCTGTTGCAAAGTGGAAGTACAGAGAGGCAGAGTGCTCACCTGAGGCTGCTTCAGAGCAGGGCTCACACCTGGCATTTGGCAGAATACGTCCTGATTCAGGGTGCTTTCCTCTTGCGCTCTTTGTAGGCGTTCGTTCATCCAGCATAGGTTCATCCTGCCTAGCATCTCTCCTCTGCCACGCCCAGGGTGGAGTGTTGAGGAAGCCAGTGAATTGGGTACAGCTTTGCCCCTAGGGTAGCTCCCAGTTCTGGGTGGTCCTCGCCCAGGTGGCCACAGGCAGAACCTGACATGTGCCTTCTGGGACCTTCTGCTAATAGCCATTATGTCTGGAGCATCCCCCCCATCCTTGGGAGCCACATGCTGCCACTGCAGCATGCCAGGCCCTGTCCTTGGTGCGGGATTATTTGCAGTTAGTATTCCAAATGTCAAGTTCCCCTTGACTTGAGCTGAGCAGACGAAACAAAATGGCAGGCAGATTAGAAGGGACTTGAGAAACCTTTCAGGATTTGAAAACCTTCCTTTGTTGATTTTGAAAAGCTGATGCACCCGGCTGCTCCTTAGAGGCAGGGGCATCTGTTAGGTGCCCACTGGCTCCCTGGGCCCGGGAGCGCCTAGCCAGAGCTGCTCTCCCGTGCGGGCACTTGGGAGCTTGGGGAGTCCACCGAGCTTGCTCAGGAATCGAATCCAGTCCCTTCTCCTGGGGCTGCCCAGGTGGCGCTAGTGGTAAAGCACCTGCCTGCCAGTGCAAGAGACTCGGGTTTGATCTCTGGGTTGGGAAGATGCCCTGAAGGAGGGCATGGCAAACCACTCCAGTATTCTTGCCTGGAGAATCCCCATGGACAGAGGAGCCTGGCGGGCTACAGTCCCTAGGATTGCAAAGAGACGGACACAACTGAAACGACTTAGCACGCATGCACCCTTCTCCTTGGAGCAGAGGGAAGGTATGTGGGGGCCGAGGAGCTGAAGTCTCTGGGGTTTCAGGAAGGGTTTGAGTGGGTCACCCAAGGTAGGGGAAGGCCATGTCAATCAGTATCTGTTTAATCTTGACTCATGTTTGCCTTGCCTGCTGCTAAGACTGGTAGGTAAAAGGAAGATAGATGGCCTACCATATTATAGTCCCTCTGATTGAATGGTGAGAGGTTTAAAAAGCTAGTGCTCACACAGAGGTGTGGAAGTACCTGGCTAGAACCGGGAGTGTCATTGCCTTCTTTCTACCGCATGTGGTAGCTGAAGCTCAGAGAGGTTAAGTGGTCTGTGCAGAACCACACAGGAAGTGGTAAAGCTGGAATTTGAGTAGTTTCTGTGGCTCCAGTGCCCGTGCTTGTCCCATGACATCACACTGGCTGCTGCTTGGGGTCCTCCCTTCTGGTGAGACTCATTTTGCCTGCCCTTCCCCCAACTGCTTCCTTTTCCTGCCTGCATTCTCCAGGAATCCCTCTGTGGGTGCTGCCTCATCCAGCCTGGGAGCAGGAGTAAGAGCTGAGAAGGAGTAAGGTTCTGAGACAGAACCCAGCCACCATTTGCTTCTTTGCCACTTTCCAGGGGACAGAGTGTGTGTCTTACTGGATCTTACATGCAGACTTGTTTACTGGAGCAGGCAGAGGTGGGACTAATGCCTCGCTGGGCTGCTCAGGGTCCCAGTTTGTGAGTTGTTGTGTCTGGGATCAGGGGAAATAGACTTTTAAATGGCATGAAGCTCTGCAGTCTGCATGGGCAAAAACTTGGGTGGGCAAGTTTTCAGGCTGGCCTTGAACCCCAGTCTTTTTGAACCCCCATTTTAAATTGGCCTCTGTCTCCCACAGCCAGGTTCTTGTGTGGCTCACAGTCACCTGGCCCCAGAGTCTGAAGGCTGTTTTTTGCCTTTTGTCTCCTTTCTCTTTGCACACTTATGGGCAAGTGCCTTTTATTCCCAGGGAACGTTGCTTTCTCAGTCTCCATCCTGGAAATATTGCTGGAATGTAATAAATCTGATTGTGTTTATGTTGAAGAAATGAAACACATTACTGTGTAGGGAGGAATGCAGGAGAGGCCTTGCAAGGGGGCTGTGTTTATGACAACAGTTTGCACATGTGGCTTTATTTTTGAAATCATGATTGCCCCCCCGCCCACTTCCTTGATGGAGCTCTGGTAATAAATGCTGTCTCTTGCATCCGGGTGTTAGACAAACAGAGGGCAGAACTGGCCAAAGCCCTCTCAGCTGTGGCCGTCGCATTCTTAGTTCTGAGAGCCTGGCTTCTCTGGACTCTGCCATTTCTCAGGGTTTGCAGCCCTTCTGGGGACAGCGCCTCTGTTCTGGTTGAGTCAGAACTGATTAGTGAATCCTCCTGCTCCCATTCAGGTTGGAAACAACAGGATGAAATTTAATAGGCATCAATGTAAAGTCCCATACGTGAGTTCAGAAAAAAAAAAAGGCCCCAACTTCACAGGCACAGGATGAGGAAGCTTTGTTTGAAACAGTGAGCGAGAAACTGACCCTCGAATGTACCCGACAGTTGGTTCTGCGTGCCAGTGGTTGGCCATCAGTGAAAGAAAGTGACGCAGGCTCACTGAACGAGGATTGTGTCCATAAGGAGAGAGGGATGATGTTGTTCTTGTTAATAATTCATAATAACAGCTAGGTGCTTTACATGCATTATCATTCTATCTTTAAGTTCATCCTTTGAGGTAAGTCAGAGGATCTTCCCTTTTTTTTCGAAGAGGAAACCCAGGCGTGAGAGGTTAAGTTACTTGCCCAGCATTTTCACTGCAAGAGGGTGGCAGAACCAACTGGAGTCCAGAGCATGTGCTATTTGGAGTGAAGTGAGGGTCAGTAGAGGCTGGAGATTTTCAGTGAAGAAATGTTGAAGGAAATGATGGCATTTATCTTGAAAGCAGTTTTAATAATGTTTGACTTTTACATGATCCTCGCTGTGTGGCAGGCATCATTCTAAGCTGTCATATATATATATATATGTATGTATGTATGTGTGTATGTATCTCAATTTCATTATCATCTCTGCTTTATAGATGAGGAAACTGAGGCACGAGAAGTTAAGTGAGTTGCCCAAGGCGATTCAGCTTCTCAGTGTCTGGGAATCACACCCCAGTAGCATGGCTTAGTGCTCTTACTTTTAGCCCATGCAGCCTTGTGGAGATGGGTGGGGATAGTGGTAGAGGGGAGAGCTGACTGTGCTCTTTGGAGCAGCCTGTCTGCAGGACGCTGGCTGCTGTGTTTGGATCCAGGGCAGAACCAGGGCCTGCTAGTGGGTGTGTGCCTGGGAGAGGGTCAGCTCTCCTAAATCTGGACATCAGGTGCCTGTAGAGGAGCCCTTTAAGGGGAGGCAGTGAACTCCCTGCTGCTGGGTGACAGCTCACCCCCCAGGACTGCCTGCAGACGCGAGGATGCCAAAGACCACCTGTGTGGGGTATGAGAGGACCCCACCCCCGCGAACCACCCGTGTAGCTGGCCGGCTCCCAGCCTTTTGTTGAGGACAAGCCCAGCTTTCCGGGCACATCCCCCACCCCAGGCAACCGTGTGTCCCCGTGGACCGCTGGAGGGGAAGTGACCGAGTGTCCGCCAGGTCCAGCCTGCCCTGTTTAGGAAGCCCTGGCTGTCAAGCCCACAGAACTGCTGACGGAGGCACCAGGAACAATACTGTGTAGGAGGAGGCGTGTGCATACGTTTGCTCGCCTCCTGGTCTGAGTGCCAGCAGCAGTACACTTTTATTTTTCTCCTCGGGTCGCCTGCGGGCACCTGGCCTCGCTTTCTGATCCTTTTGACTCCCACTTGGGCCCCTCATCCAGCTGCAGCTTTGGCTGCAGGCAGGGGAGTCAGTCAACTGGCTCTGGTCCCTCCTGATGCCAGGGTGAGTTGGGGGCATGCTTGTGGCTTGCATGGCCCCCAGAGCACTTAGCATGGAGCCCCAGGAGCCTGGCACCTCCTCATCTCAGGTCAGGAGATGGAGGCATGGAGAGGTGATGCGGGACCTACTGCAGGCCACGTAACCAGTGAGTGTGGCTGAAGCTGTAATCAGGTCCTGGTGACTTGAAACAGTGATCATCTTGTCCAGCCCTTTGATTTTACTGATGAGGAAATAAGGCCCAGATTTGCAGCTTGACATGGCCAAGGCACTGGCGGAGCAAGAAGTAGAACCCAGGTCTCCTGGCTCCAGATACTGTCACTCCCCTTCTCTGCAGCCCGCTCCTCCACTTGGTTTCTGGGCCTCTCATTTCTCCTGCCGCCTCTCCTGCAGGGCTGGTGCAGTGACTGTGCCTGTCACACAGGCTTCCTTCCCCCCTGCTGCTCCCACCAGCCTCCTTGACCACTTGTGTCTGGTTATCCCAGTTGTCACTTCCTTTGCCTCTCAGGACTGGTAGCCACAGCTGGGTTAAAGGAATTTAGATGAGTGGGAGGAGCGTAGCCTTAACCAGGCGGCTTTGGGATCCAATCCCAACCCTTCTACTTGGGAGCTGTGTGACCTTAGGCAAGTTGCTTTACCTTTCTGAGCCCTGGTTTCTCATCTGGGCGATAAGATGATTTGGACAAGATAACCTCCAGTGGCCGTCCAGTCCTGTAGGTCTTTGACTAGTGGTTTTTCTGACAGTGAGTGTGACCCACGTGGATGTGTAGTTAGAAGCTCTTGGGAGGGGCAGGTGACGTGGACCAGCAGGATAAGGCCTGTGATGACAGGTGCAGGGCTTGTATCTGTTTAAAGTTTTGGCTTTGCTGAAGGAGGGCTGTTGCCCTTGGCTTTAGGTGCTGATGATGGGTGACTGAGGCAAGGACCCCGCCAATTTTCATCTCTTCTCTACGACTTCTTTCTCTGCACCTGTACTGTGGGTGTGGACACTGTTTGTTCTTGGTGGCGACCACTCGGGTTAGAGAGCTTGCTGGAGCGGCTGATTTGCTTGGCCTTGGGTCAGCCAGGCACAGGCAAGTGTCAAATAGCCTTTCACCTGGATGGGATGCCCCTGGATTTTTGTCATGGGAGGAACTTGGGCCCTGTTATTAGGCCTGAGGGAAATCTCCTCTGCGTTGGCTCACAGGTGTGAGGTGCAGGGGAGGCGTGTCAGAGTAAAACCAGAAGCCTTTGGCTTTTTGTCACTGTGTTCAGTCTTGCAATTATGTTGGCTGTGTACATGGTTTTCGTTCTTTGGTTTTTGCCTTGGCTGTGAAGCTGTACTATTTTCTGAAGTAATCCTGTTTCATGTAACCTGAACCCAAGTATCTGGCCATGAAGGGCGAGCTTTTTTTCCCCTCTTCCTTAACAAAGGATATCCTAGACTGCAGCATCTGGAAATGATTTGGCATCTGGTTTAAGTTTGTGTGCGTGCCTGCACACACTTGAGTGACATAACACGCCCCTACCCAGATGAGATGCCATTGTCTCTCTTTATACCTGTGCTTCTTTCTATACAGAGGACTTTACATAGGGAGGTTATTATATCAGGACATATGCTTATGGGTGTATGCTTGTATAAGCCTTTATTTCCAGTTAGAATGGGGAAGTTTTCAAGGGCTTGATGTATAGAAAAAGCACTTGCATTGATGGATATATTTTTCTTTGCAGTTTAATAAACCATTTAACAGTGGCTTCAGTTACTGTAATGAGCTGTTTCCTCATTATTCCCAGGCTCTGCCTTAACAGGCATTCCTGTCCCCACCGTAGCTTGGTGGCCCCCGACCCAGAGTTGGGTGCTCTAGAGCAGAGGTCTCCAACCACTGGACTGCAGACCAGTACCTCCTGTCAGGGCAACAGCAGCATTAGTTTAGAAATAAAGTGCACAATACTTGTAATGCACTTGAATCATCCCCAAACGATCCTCCCTGTACCCGGTCCATGAAAAAATTGTCTTCCATGAAACCAGTCGCTGGTGTTAAAAGACTGGGGACCGCTGCTCTTGAGAGATGGCATGGTTTGAGTTGCCCTTTGTTGGCCTTCTTTTAATGGTATCTCTTTTCTGCCTGGTGTTGGTGTGAGTGGGAGCCTGTCCTGAGGGATTTCTGGGCCCGTAGTGTCCTTCAGATTTGGGCTCTGGGAAGGAATGTTTTGACTGCATAGGGTTGGTGCTCTTAGTTGTATTGAGATTGGGCTGCGTCAGTAGGTAGAGTTCGTGTCCTCACCTTGAGTGTGCTAGGCAGAGAGCCCTGATACCTGTGTCCAGCCTGGTGGAGGATGGCCAGTGGAGGTGAGTGAGATGACCGATGATGGTGGGATGGTAGGAAAAGAGGATACCACACATCCTGTCCATGAACTAGGGTTTGCCCTTGCTTCCCTTTGCCCAAGGGACTGCTGGTAGGCTGATTTATAGTAATATCTTAGACTCAGTGCCAGGAAGATTTTGGTAACCACAAGGATGAATAAAACAAGAATGGTCCTTGGAGAAGCGGCACGTGGAGCTGAGCAAGGCTGGGCAGATGACTCCTGGGGCGTTATTCACTCCTCTGAGCTGCAGGTTAAGGTGGGGATGTAAGGTAAGTGGGGGATAGGTAACATTCCCTCATGGTCACCTCTAATCCTCGTTCACCTGGCATGAGTGCCCCCCTGGGGTAGCCTCCCTCCATGGTGGCAGCAGTTATATTTATTGATTTTTATTTTTTTCTGTTGACAGTGGAGTTGGCTCAGGTCTGATGAGGGCTCTTGAGAGTACTTTCTTGTAGTCTTTTCAGGTCTGCCCTCTCTGCTTTGGGGACTTCCTGAGAGGGGGATGATTCCGGCCCTCTTCCTCCTCTGGCTCAAGGGGTGGGGGCTGGGGTGTTAGGGACCAAATGATGATGCTTAACCCAGGGTACTTTTATAACCAGACCGTGCCCTACATCAGTATGTCAGGGCAGCAGGCGTCAACCCGGGTAGTTTGGGATGTACAGCCCTTTAGTGTATGTCGAAGCCTGTCCCCCAGTTTGTAGAACATTTGACCAAAATCCACCTGAAAAGCGATCCATGGTTTCTCTCCCCTGCTCACCCCAGCCTAAGCAGCCTAATGGGGACTGCGAGGTGAGGAGGACAGTCCACTAGGGCCGTGCTCCCCCAGGTCCCAGGGAGAGGGACTGCTGCTTTGTGCAGTGTCTGCTTCAGAGTCTTAGAAGCAGGGGGCTCTCGGCTTGGGCTTGGGCCTTGGAACAATCGACACGGGGCTGGGTGCCTGCACTGGGTTGGGAAAATGTCCATTTCTGGTATACTCTCAGAGCCTGTGGTTTCCTTGAGGCTTTGTTCAGCTCCCCTGTAGTGTGGGGCCTGGGCTGAGCCTTGGGGCCCCCGGTGAGGTAGAGGCCCTTGACAGTGGGCCATGTGTGGACGTAGGCCCCAGCTTGGCTGGCTGGCCTGCCACATCCAAAACATAACTCAGTATTGATTGTGCAGGAAGCCCAGCCTCAGTCACATGCAGTGATCCTCACTCCTTGAAGGGAGAAAGAAAACGGATTTGTCCCTGGTACAACATGGCTTGAAAAATGTATCTTGGTTTAAGATTCAGCTTTTTGCAGCATATTTTAAAATGTCAGAGAGATAAATATGCAGCCTTCCTAATATGTCTGCCTTGAACAGCCTTTAAAAAAAGTCTGCCATCCATCCTCAGGGTCACAGGTGTGTTCAACATCGCCCCCCACCCCCCCACCAGCACTCAGCCCTCCTGCCTTTGATGGTGTGGTGTATCTGTCTCTCTTCCACAAGCAGAGTTTTGTTGGAGACTCAAAACCCCTCTCTTCCAGAAGTCCAGCAGGTACATTTGTTTCCCTAGTTTTGAGGCTGGTAAAGATGTACAGAGAGTCTCCAAACAACTTTTTGGAACTTTCTGTTGGACTTGGGAAGCAGGCACTGGCTTCTACCTGCTTCTATCAGGGGACCCTTTTCACGTCTCGCCAAAGGAGCAAAAGAGGGAAAACACGTGCTCCGGCCACAGCCCTCTGAGATGGGCATGCACACGCTTCTGTGGGTGTAGAGCTGAGGAAGCTGGGCCTGGGGTGAGGGAAGCCCTGTTCTTGTGGGGGTGCCTTGGGCCAGCAGTTCACTTCCATGATTGGGGTAATGGCACCTTCCTAAGCTCAGTGCAGGTTTGGAAGGGGGCTGGAACACAGGTGAGGGAGAGGCTTCTGAAGGGTTAAATGGTCTGTGGGGTTTGTATCCCGTTGTCATTGTGTGGGGCTTTTATCAAATACCCGGGCAGCCCAGCTGGTGGAAGGGATGGGAAGAACCCTAGGGTTTTTCAGGATGTGACTGAAGATGTCAAGACATTGTTATGCCGGTTGAGAAACTTAAGATACCTCAGTGGCCAAAGCAACCGTCTGCCTGGGAGAGAGCTGCCAGGGGGACTTCTGGTTAGATGGATAATTGTGCAGGGTTAGGCCTGGAAGGGGCCTGGAGGCGTGCCTCTACCCTAGCTTCCGCCATTATGTAGATGAGGAGATGGAGGCCCAGAGAGGGAAAGCGGCTTGGCCAAGGTCACACAGAAGATCAGCAGCCGTGCCAGAACTAGAGTCCCCCCATGACCCTGGTCTCTGCATTTCATTGCCTAGATCTGCTATCTCAGGTGGGCTGCGCTGGTGACGCAGAGGTCCTGGCCATGCCGAGTGAACGGAGCTCTGCCAGACACTGGGCTTCTGCAGGGCCACCTGCCCTGTTCTGGACAGTGGGTTAGATCTCTGGGGACCGTCCCTTTGGCATTGGGGACCTTGGCTGTGCTCATTGTTTCTCTGCTGGGTCCCCAGTGTGTTGCTGTCAGGATGCAGAGAGAGGATGGGCAGGCGGGAGGCCTCTCCCTGCATGGAATCTGCCTGGGTCTGAGGTCCAGGATGTTATGTGCCTGTGGGGTGTGGAGCAGAATGGGGAGACCCCGGGGTGAAAGCCCCCATTCTCCCTCTCAGCCCCTCTAGTTGCTCTTCTACTTCCCCTGAAAACCATTTTGAGGATCATAACATTCATCATGAGCTTTATTATGGGAGACTCTTCTTCATGCTTAAAAATAAATGCTGGCATCCAGAACTATATTTGGTATATGGAAGTCTTTTGCATATAAATGTGCTTAAAGGACAACTGCCTTATTGAAGAAGCAGAGTGAGCCCCAGCTAAAGGGACAAGATGGGGTGGGTGCCGAAGGGACCCTGGGGTCTGCCTTGCTCAGGACAGTTGAGTAGTAGCCTTCAGTCCTGTTGAATTGGCCGTCCTTTCCCCAGGGACAATTGTAAAAAAGGATAACTGGTACTTAAAAATTCATAGAAAATGTTCTTATCACAACGTCATAATTGTTATGACTCAGAAAAGTAGAATTGCCATTCCACTGTGCCTGTCTGCCCTCACTTTTGTTGCCTACCGAGTCCCCAGCAGCAGCTGCAGAATCATAAAGAGAGAGAGGGAGAGAGAAAGGAAGAGAGAGAGAAATCCAGGGCAATGCTTTATTTATGTTAACGGCTACATTTGACTTGAAAATTCTGTCCCCAGAGCCTTGAGGTCAGCACATTACAGAGTGATTGATGGCTGTCAGGGGCAGGCAGGGCGGCAGATTGCGGAGGGGAAGTGGACAGATGATGTCGTAGCTTTCGAGGGCTTAGCAGAACCCAGGCCTTGAAAGGAACTTGGTGGAAAACAAAGCAGATGGAGAACTGCTGTGGCCACTGCCTGTCTCTTTATTCTCTCCTTCCTTCTCCTTCCCCTTTTCTGCTGAATATAGGCATTGGGGATGGGGGGCACTCCACTCGCATCAGCATGCCCCAGCAGTATGGCTTTTAGATGGGACGCTGGGTAAGATCCTAGAGAGGCTGGACTCCAGAGGGTGCCCCCATCGCACATGTCTGCTTAGAAACCATCACGTCGCCCGTCGGTAAAAGCCCTGTAGTCTCCCCCATCTTTTCATTGGGCCCTGTCTCCTGAATCCGAAAACCAAACAGGGAGGACCAACTCTTGGGGCATACCATTCCCACCATCCGACCTGGGCTACTTCGGATTACATTTCCAGAGGGCTTCCCAGCTAACCCTTGTGTATTTTCTCTGGTGGGAACAAATGGTATCGGACTCCCAGGCCTGTTTACAGATGGGGAGACACGGGAGTGATGGAGGAGTTTTGAATTTTAAACATTAGCTAATGAAATTGCAGACGGGGGCACTGGGTGGAACGGCCTGGGTATTCCCATGAAACACTTCGCCGTCAGCTGTGAGGGAGAAGCCGGCCGGGCTCACTTATGTGCTCCACAAACATTTATGGAGCCCCATCCCTGTGCCAAGAGCTGCGTGAAGTCAGAGGTCTCGGAGTCCTGCCTCTGGGTGTCCCAGCCCCGTTAAATAGAGAATTCGACCTCTGATGCCAACTGCGGGAGCACAGACGGAGCCGGATGGCAGGGACTTTCTGCAGGGGAGCAGGGCTCACTGACACCTCACTCAGGAGGAGGGCAGAGAGCCTGACCTGGCTAAAAAAGGGAAGGCGCTGGGGAGGGGGAGGGCATTCCGGCCAGATCCTGGGGTGGGGGAGGGTCCTGGGAGGCCGGAGGTGGGCCTGGAGCTCTGTGTCTCCCGCTCCAGAGGCCCCGAGCAGGATGGCGAGCAGGATGGCGAGCAGGATGGCGGGAGGCTGGAGTTCGTCATTTCCCCTGCCTCTGCCTCCCCCTCTCATGGCTGCTCCTGTGCAGTTGTGTCAGAGACAGGACTGGCTGTTCATTCATCCGCTAATTGTTTTGATAAGAGACTCTAATTATCCACTGCGATCATCAGATTACCCTGAGCTCCAGGAGGGAGATTTGAGTTTGAGCTGCTGTGGCAGCCAGCAGCAGCACACTCTCTGCTGGAAGGGACCCAGCGGTAGAGCCTGGCCCGCTGTACCTGGTTCCCAGTCGGTGCTCACAAAACCTTCTCATGAAGGAATCACAGGGGCCCCACCTGAAAGCGCAGCCCCTGATGTCAGGTAGGACTTTCCCTTGGATTATCTTTGCCACTGTGTTAAGTCCACAGATGAGAGGTTTGGTTCTGGGAATTTCAAAGTAAGGTGAGGAGTGTGGAGAAAACCAGAGAAGAAGCAGTAAATGTCTCTAATGAATCGACATCAGCAGTCAAGACAAATTCAAATACCTTTTTGGATCGTTTGATTAAGTTCTACTTACATGTGATTTTGGTGTAAAGAGAGCAATAGGCAAAAAAACAACCAGGAAGGCAGATTATAAATTAATCCAATCATCCAGTCCTCCAGCAAAGGTAATGGGGAGTGATGGCATCGTAATTGATCTGATACGGACGTTTACAGCATTGGAAGCCTCACAGTAAGGGAGCTTCGCGTCTCTCGGGAGGACTGACTGTGACCAGCCCGTGGAGAGATTTGATATGTTGTGTGTGACCTTGCCCCGAAGGGCTTGTCAGAAGAGAGGACCCACCCTCAGCTCCTGTGTTCAGGCAATGTCTATAGATCCGATGGAGCAGGAAAGCCTGATGATACTCGATCTAGAAAAACATGTTTCCGTCCTGCCTTCTCTCCATGGGATCAGAAACTCTCCGGAAAAAGGGCAGGCTGGGCTGTGGGGTCTGGCTGGGATTTGGAGGGGTGGGCAGGGTGCCATTGCCCACATAACATTAGGTCCTGGTCGAGACACTGGCTGCCACGTGTACTGATGTCTGAGGCACTGTCTTCCCACTGATTCAGTGGAGACTCAGTCAGTGGTGATCTCTCAGTTTCCCTTGGCTCTACACTCTGAAGCTCTTTTATTCTTTTTTTTTTTTACTTTATTTTTTAATTGAAATATAATTACTTTATAATGTTGAGTTAGTTTCTGCTGTACAATAGCGTGAATCAGCTGTAAGTATCCATATGCCTCCCTCTGGTGCCTCCTTCCTGTCCCACCCTCCATCCCTGAAGCTCCTTTATTCTTGAACCGCTTCTCCCACCGAAGCAGAAAGCCAGGAGAGCCTCAGCCCAGTTCTGCTTGGCTCCCCGGTGCCGCCTGCTCCTCCGTACTTCCCTCCCTCTCTGAGGAGTGGGGCCAGCTTCCCGCCTGGAGTGCTCCTTTGTCTTCACATTCGGGGCTCAGCTAGCTGGGAAGTTTGGCAACATGTCAGGCCATATATCTTGAAAACCGCCCTCCAGAAACGACCTCGTTTAGCAGATTTACTGACGTATCGGGCCTGCCTGTTCTCAGGGGCCGCCATCCTAAATCACAGCAGGTCCACTGGACTTGGACGCCTCAACGCAGAACTTTTCAAAAAATTTCAGGCAGGATATATCACTGCCCCATTAACTCCCTACCATTAATCTACTCCTCCTAAAAACCTGGAGTTTTCCCAAAAGGACTGGAACGTGGTGAAAAACGGACCCATTTGGTAAATTCTGTAAATCAGGCCGGTTTTCTCCTCTTCAAGCAGAGGGCCTGCCTCTGTCTCCATGGTGACAGGATGCCTGCGTGCCACGTGGGCAGGTACGGTCTTTGGGGGTTTCCGGGGAGCGTCCTGGGGATGGACAGTACTCTGCAGGGGTGGCTGCCTACCCCGACCTGTGGGATCCCTGGGTGAAGTGTTCTCTGGATGAGGGTTGGAGCCCACATCAGGAGCAGTTACAGACACTGCAGCAGAAACCTAGCAGGGGAATAGAGGCTAAGCCGGGCTCCAGTCTTGCTGAGCTGATGGGACCCTGCCAAGGACTGTCTGGGGGGATACATTCCTTCCTTGATTCTTCCCTGATCGTTGAAGAGGCTCTTTGTTGTGATGAGGCTTATCCACAGCCCCAGAGACTAGTGAGAGTCCACCTACACTTCTTTTTTTTAAGCGTATACACGTGCTATTCTTTCTCAGGTTCTTTTCCCATTTAGATTATTACAGAATACTGAGCAGAGTTCCCTGTGCTATACAGTAGATCCTTGTTGGTCCGGCCATACTTCTGGTTCCTATCACTAGAGACTTCTTCCTTTTGGAAGAAGATGATATCCATGAGCTGGGACTTTGGAGCCCATAGACCTGGGTTTGAACTCCAGTTTTCTTGGTCGGTAACCTCAGGAATTCAGGGGCATTTGAAAAAGGAAAGATACGTGATTTGGAAGAGAGGGGCCCTGGGTTGAGCAAAAGGAAGACAAGAAGGAATAATAATGGTCCCCAAGTCCCCAGTCTCTCCGTCCTCCACTCTGTATCTGAATGAGGATGAAGATCATTCTGCAGGCATGCTTGAGGATGAAATGAGTTAATTCTTGTAAAATGTTTAAGATAGTCCCTGTACAACACTGACTTTCTGTAAATGGTGCTCCATAAGTCTGGTGGGGACACATAGCATACCTACTGCACCCCACTTGCTTATCCTGCTGGGATGGGCCCATGCCAGCCTGAAGGAGGAGCTCCTCTTTTTCACGAAATCCCCGCTGCCCTCCCTCTAGCCTCTGCAGCCTCACTGGTAGAAGCAGCAGAGCTAGAAACTCTGTGTAGGTCAGGGCCTTCCCCTGCTCCTTCCAGAGTCCATCCTTTCCCCCTCAAGAACAGGAGAATTCTGTTAATTCAGTGCACGTCCCCACTGTCCCTGGAATCCTGGCTTCTGGAATCCAAGATGAGCTTTCCGCGCGCTAGCACCTACCGCCTCTGCAGGCCTTTACCCTTCCCTCTGCTTGCCTGAAGGCAGAAAGCACGGCTGTAAGGGCAGGAGCAGTCCTCTCCTGCCTGTTGGGACAGGGTCTGGAAAGCAGGCCGAGACAGGAGACTGGAGCACCCCCTTCTGCAGGGAAGAGCGGGAGCCTGGTTCCAGCAGCACCTTGGCATCCCGCCCTGCTGGAGGAACTGGTTTCCAGGGCCTGACTCCCAGCCCCACCTGCTGGAGGGGTCCTGGGGGCTGGGCCCGAGGATCTGGTCTGTGTTTCTTGGAGTAGTTTACTTTTTCCTCCGCCTTTGGCGAAAGTACCTATTATCTGTGCATCTCCTGGCCTTTTACAAAGCTAATTAAGCCCTAGAGGCAGAGTTTTGGGGCCTAGGTTTCTTTCCCAACTGAAGAGTTGTTTTTAGGTGCTCTGGGAGCTTAATTGACTTGCTCAAGGGGTGCCCATTGGTTCTGGGGGCTGAGGTGGGGGAGGGTGAAGGACCCTGAACCTCTTCCCTCTTGCAGCCACCCTCCCACCTCCTGAATGTCCTAATAATTCAAAGATCCTTGCCATCTCTTTGTTCTAGAAGCCTGAAGTCTCCTCCCGAGTTTCTTGAAATTCGTAGGTGAGGGTTCAACGAAAGACTGTGTGGAGTGTAAGTCCTTATTTATCAGTTTTGTCCCAGAAGGCAGAGATGTTCTAGAAGGCGTTTATTCCTAGCACCCTAGTAGCATATCTGGTATAGTTCTGGAGGAAACCAGCGATTGTATGGGGTACCTGCCCTTAGACAGGTGCTGTGTTGGACTTTCAAAGCCACCAGGTAATGCCAGTTGACCTGGAGATATAAGTGGATTGTTGGAACGTGGCAGAGTTGATTGGGATGCACAGGTTGGGGATGGAGTATGGTTGCTGACTTCCTTGGAGCCTGTCGGCTTGAGAAGATAGTTGCAATGAAAAAGTTGAGAGTTATGTTTTATTCAGGAGAAATTTCTAGGACTTAAGCTTGGGAGGCGGCATCTCAAGTAATCCTGAGAGAACTGCTTGGAGGTGGGGGGAAGAGGCAGATTGTATAGAAGTTTGCAACAGAGGGCAGGTAGTCTGAACATCAAAAGTATTTTTGTGAATTAAGACCAAATATCTCACATTGAAGAATTTAGTACTTTTCTATATGTGGGAAGATTCAAGAGCCTGGGCTCGCTGAAATCATTCCTTTCATGTGCATCTCAGCTATCTGGGGCGAGTATCCTGAGGACCACATCTCGAGTTCTTTGGGGCTCCCTGTAGGGAGTGGCTGCAACCTGATGGCTGCACAGGTATTCTCCTTCCCGAGTGCCCTGGAGGGCTAGAATCACTGATGACTGTGACATCCTTGGTTATTGATATGGTAGGAAATACTTCATTTCTCAAGTCCAAAGCTTTTTTCTTCTGTCCTTCCTTGGAGAAAGGGCCTTCGTCTTCTGCATCTGTTCAGTGGACACCTAACTTGACTTGGCCTGGCTGTTGTTGTTCGGTATTAGGTCGGTATCGCCTTACAGTTATGTGCCAGATACATTATTAGGTGGTAGTGATAAGACCAAGCTACCTTGTGGGCCCTTGAGGGCCTGCCTTCTGGCCCGGGGAGGGGGAGCAGTGCCTTAGTGTAGACCTGGATCAGAGTGGGCTGTCCCCTGTCTACGCTGGTGGGTGCTGGCCACGGCTGCTCGTGCACGTCCACCTCAACCCACTGATGCATTCCACTTGCCTCGTGCCACATGAAACCTCAAGTCCACGAGATTCTTTAGTCCTTGTCAGTTCTGTTAACCACCTGTTACTGTCAGAACTGTCTGTTAACTCTCTCTTGCCTGGTCAGCCTGTCCCAACAGCCAGGGGCAGGGGTAGAGCAGAGACATGTGACCAGACCAGAGCCTTCCTGTGCAGTGATCTGGGAAGGCTGCAGCGAGGACCACACCTACGGATCTGTGCCCTCTCTCTTTCCCACCTGCAGCCTTGGATGTGGGGTAGACCTGCTAAGTTTTGAGTCCCAGGGCTTTGGAAGGGGCACAGTAGAGCAGTTGGCATTCTATTTTTCCAGCCTCTTTCCCAGCCAGCTTTCTGTTTTTATGTCTTAAGCCATCAAGCAATGCATAAAACTTTATGGTTTTACTCTCTTCCTTGCTTACCCAACTCCCTCACTGTATAGATCAAAGGACTCAGATTCCTCGCTTCTCCCAGTCCTCTACTGTGAGGGCCAGTCTTTCCGTCTGTACCCTGATGGACTCCAGCTCCCTTTAATTTATCCTGCCCTGACTGATTAGAACAGCGCATAGTAGACCCTCAAGGATGTTTGAATGAATGAAGACATCTTGTCTGCTCTCCTCATAGGAGTTCATTGTGTGCAAGCACGTGATAACATCCTTCATTTGATGTGCAAAGCACCTCTCAAGGGTCGACATCAATGCCCCCACTTTTCACAGGAGGAAGAGTCTGGGGCCCAGGCAGGTAAAGACCCTTGCAGGCCCCTAGCTGTTGGGCTACCCTGCAGCATCTGTGGGATACTTAGGTAATGTGGTGAGAGCTTTCAGGATGGGAGCCCTGGGACAGAAGCCAGGGGTGGACACCATCCAGTCACTTGACCTCAGGCAAGAGATTGCCCAACTTGAGTCCTCAGTTTCCTCATCTGGAAACAGGGTATGTGTGTTGGGGGGCCAGGGCGCTGGGATGAATAGAAACTGCCAGGTGCTGCCAGAGTTTCCTCTGAAATGCTCATAGGGCCCTGCTGCACCCATGTCTGTGTATCTCAAGGAGTCTCTTTCTTCTCTGCTTCAGGATGAAGCAGACTGTCCTTTGCCCACAGCCTCCTCCTCCCTCAGGCAGGACCAGAAGGGCTGATCATGCCACATGCCCTTGTACCGCAGTGCCTTTGCACATGCAGTCCCCTCTGCCCAGATTGCGGATGCTCCTTTTGCTTGCTTGGAGGTCAGGTGTCTCTTGACAACTGGGCTCTCGGTTCTTTTCCCAGCACATCTTCCCTGTCCCCCCAACAAGGTAGAATAAACTGCTCCTCTTGCCTGCCTTCCCTCCCTCCCCCCACCTCCTCCCTTCCTTTCCCAAATTTGCTGATTGAATGCCTCCTACGTGCCAGGCATCCGACAGGTTGCTTTAGTTCCGAGACAGCCTCTGGAGCTTACCTCTGTGGATTGAAGATATTTATCTGCTTGTCTCCCCCGCCCAGTCTCTGCCCCAGGTTCCTAGCACCTGGATGATGCTCAGGATCCTGACTGACTGCCCAGCAGCTTGGGTATTAACTTTAAAACCTGTTTGGTGTTGTCTTTGACTTCTTTGAAGTTGGGCCTCTCCCCTCCTTGGTTTTTTTTTTTTTTTTTTTTTTTGGCAGTGTCAGCATTTCTCATCTCAGAAATTGTCTTTTCTTCCATATAACTTTTATTTGGTGCTTTCCACCCCCTCCGGAAGTCACTGATATTTGTGTTGAATCTCCTTTCCCCTGGACTGGAAGCCCCTGGAGAGCGCTTGAAGTCCTATTCTCTCCCACCTGCCTGGAATGAGTCAGGTTCCCGTATGGGAGTGGGTGGCAGGAAGCAGGGGTTGTTGCACTTCAGAGGTCTGGGAACTGACGGAGTCCCTCTTCTATGAAAGCCTGAAAAATAGTGAGGTCTGTCCAGACTGTGAGTTTGAGACCAGTCTCCTCGGCACTAATCTTTGTGGTTGGCTCTTTCCTTGGACGTCCCAGACCACCTGCCTTCTTCAAAGAGAAGGGCCAACAAAAGAACAATAAAAATACCGGAAACACCATGTCTTAGCTGTCCCCGTTTTCTTCAGGACCCTGTTTTACAGCCTAATAAATTGATGCAGAACCTGCTTTGGGCCATTTTTCCTGGAGGTGGTCATTGTCCCTTTGGAAAGCTGGCGCCTGCCTGGAGGATTGATCATTAACAAACTCAGGCATGGTCTGGGTAGTAAAGGCAAGTAACCCAGGGATTGGGCTTGCGCTAGGAAGGGGGATGTTAAGGGCCTTTACAGTAGTTGGACTAAGGGTGGGTTCTGTAGCAGGAAGCTGAGGTATGAGGCAGTGCCCTCCTTTCAGGAGAATTCCTGTTATGGGGGAGTCCTCAAGGGTTCCCCTTCCCTGGTTTTTGTCTCCTTGCTTTCCAACAAAAGCGCGTCTGAGTACCTACATCGTGGCTGGTGTAGCTTGGCTGGGAGCTACACAGGGGTTTACAGTCCCATTCCTGGGATTTAATTTCGACGATTAAACAGCTGCCACTCATGGGGACGTGGGCCTTGGTTCTGATTTAGTCCCATGACCTGGACTCAAGTCCTGCTCACTGCTTGAAAGCTGTGTGAGATTTAAATTGGCTCATCTCTGAGCCTGTTTTCCCTTCCAGAGGTTGGTGATGAGGAGGTAGTCCCTGCTTCTGCTTGTTACAATTAGAAAGAGTGCGTATAGAAGCGCTTGATACTTACTTGGTGCTTATAGTGGTTGGTCCCCAGCTCTTTTCCATCGAGCACGATCTGCAGCAGCCAGTGCGGCACTGAGAACCTAGAATAGTAAATATTTGGCCACAGAATTGCAGTGTTTGCGAGCCTCGGTTTGCTCATCTATAAAATGGGAATACTAACTCATCAGGTTGCTGAGTGTAGAAAATGAAATCATAGGAGGGAGGTGCTGGGTATATCCTGGGACAGGATATTCTTATTTCCCATTACTCACTCAGTAAGTTTTAAGGAGATATTAACTGGTGTAGATCAGGTTAGTGCACGTAGTATAATAATCCAGAAATTTTTTACAGTGGGAGAGCAGAGGAGTGGGGAAGATTCCACACTTGGGCTTGGGGATCTGGAGAGGTTTCTGGGAGGTAGTGTCACCTGCTTCATCAGAAGGAGACCTGAGGGGTGGGGGAAGCCTGGAGACGTGGTCCTTCCCCAGCATCCTGTTCCTTTAAGCCTGGGCTTCCAGCTTCTCCACCAGGAGGTGAGACTCTGCAGAGAGCTGCTTGGAAAGCTTCATCTTCCCCCTCCCCCAAACTCTGGGGGTGTGAAGATGAACTGGTGTAACTATAGCTTGGTGTTTTGGTGTCTGTGAGAAAAGCAGAATTGGCTCAAGCTGCTTTCTCAGTTAAGGGGATTTAAGAAGGAAAAAAAAAAAATTAATCCAACCCTGGTGATCAATCTGACACCTTCCCTTTGAGCCCCAGATGGCTGATTGGGGTGGAAAGTTGGCCACTGCTGCTGTTGGAGAATGGAATGGTGCCTCTGTCTCTCTCTCTACTGAAAATGATGGCTTTCTGTACGCGCATGCACACTATTTATAAAGCCTGCCTGCCTGGTTTGGTTTTTTGGAGGATATTTCAATATTCCCAGAAGGTTCCTGTTGGTTAAATGTCATTCTTGGAGGTGTCATGTTAACAGGGCTGGAAACCAGGTCTGTCTGCCGTGGTTCCGTCTTCCCTCCCTCTTCTCCCCTTGCTGAAGTCCCTGGCCTGGAGACTTCGAGGGAGACATCTCAAAGCAGGTTGGAGACCCAGGTTTTTGTCTCCGCCTGCCTTAAGTCTGGTGTCCTTTGTCTTTTAAAGACAACTTTAGGGGAAGTTTGGAAAGTGAAAGGAAAACATTCACTCTACCATTATCTTATCACAACTTCTAGACTTGGACAAAATGCTGTCCGGGTCTGAGCATGTGTTTGTGGTCTGCCACTTTTTCTATTGATAAGCGTGTTTCCACTTACTCCTAATTATCCTCTAATGGCTGGCTTTATTTAACTCTTCCTCTGTTACTGGATATTCCTTCCTGTCCTCCCCCTCCGCACCCCGCCATCATATATGACACTGCAGCGAACATCTTCGCATTTCATTCTGGATGGTTTCCTTGGAATAAATTCCCAGAAGTGGAATCACTAGGTCAGAAAGTATGAGCCTCTCCTTTCAAGATCCTTGTGTCCCTTTGCCAGATTATTTTCCAAAGCATCACCTTGATGTGTGCTGATGCTCGAATAGACAAATGGCTATTCTAACTGCACTTTTACTTGGACTGGGGATTATAAAACAAGTATTTAAAGGAAGGTCTCTCTTTGCCCTAGATGAAAAATTTTAAAACCCAGACTTTCCTACTTTTTGTACTAACTACCAAGTCCAGCTGCGATGTGCTCGCTCGCCAAGGGGAGCGTGGTGTGAGTCCTTTCTGTCCCCTGACGGCCAGGGATTCTCAGCCGCCCAGGAGAGAGCAAAGACGGGGGCTGGAGGGAACAAAGGTAGAGCGGGCGTGACCTCGTGTTGCCGCCTGAGTTGCCCGTTCCCTGGGGGATGGAGGAAGACCAGGAGAGCTGCGACCCGAGAGTGGGCACAGCCGGTGCTTCCTCTGTACAAGAAGGCTCTGGGAGTGCCCTGGTTCGTCTTTCTGTTCAACAGTATGTATGGGGCCTCATGGGCACCAGGCTCAGTGGGGATGGGGAGATGGATGAGAGCCAGCAGTCTCTCCAGGCAGACAGAATCACACAGGGAGTTTCTATAGGATGTGACAGATGGCTGGAGACGGTGCCATGGATGATCAGGGCCGGAGTGACAAGCTCTGCCGTCCTTTTGTTCTTCGGAGTTTCGACTCCCTACTCCCTTCTCCCTTCCCTGTGCGACGGGGGCTTCCCTTACCAAGCAGGAAGGTTGCTCAGATCAACAAGTATCCCTGCCTTGTCCAGTGTTTGTTCTCAGCCGGCTTGCGACTGCATGGAATTCCCATGCTGGGAAGGCATGTTGGAAGCCAGCACCCCAGTCCCTACTGGGATACAGCCAGTGACGGGGTGCTCACTACCTAATGAGGCGCTACTACTCCAGAGTCGTCTCTACTACTCCAGAGACTTTCTCTCTAGAGCCTTTGAAGGTCCTTTTTACGAAGGATCTAAAGAAAAATGTAAGGCTATAGAATATTTGTCTAGGGGAGCAGGATTAGAGGTTTCAGGCCCCAAGTCCCACCGATTTAACAATCTACTTAACAAATCTTTTAGTTTTTTGAGGACCTCAGCTCTTGGTCACACTGCGACATATATAGAAGGGTTCTTACACCCTTTTCCTTGTGGGTCTGCAAAGTGGAACGTCCTTTTTATTCACTGCTTCTCCACGGAGTTTGTGCTACATGGTATGTCCTCAGGAAAGCTTTTTTGGGTGTGTCACACACGTTGTGTTGGTGTGGTTTGTCATGATGTGGTCACCCACCCCACCCTCACCAGAGAACCAAGTGATCCTGTTGCCCCTTGGAGACTGGGTCTAGGGTTACATGTTGGGCTGGGTGCTCTTTTCCTTCTCTTTGAGAACTCCTGGGAAGAGCCCTCAAATAGGGGAAATTTGGGTGCTGGCCCTAACTCTGCTCCTTATTAACTGGCTGGCAAGGCCTCTCCCACCCCACATATTCCATCTTGGCCCCTCTGGTACCTTCCAAGCCTAGAAAGTGAAAATCCCAGAGTTCATGCTTGCCTGCTGCCCTGAGTTTCAGGGAAACTTAGTTATCTTGACCCTAAGGAGCATCCGCTTAAGACCTCTGCACAGAGGCAGTGGGCAGCCTGCAGCCATGGGGGAAGGGGGCAATCTGAACCTTCGCTCTTTTGCACAGGACCCCAGGGGACTTGACTTTGGCCGTCAGAAACCAGCACACAGCAGGCTTTGGTGTGGTCATCTCCCCCACCCCCAACCTCTTCCTGGCTGGGGAGCAGGGAAGCCTTGAGTCAGGAGAGAACTGTGCAACCTACAGACCATGCAGGCAGGAGGGAGGGTCATAGGACCCTGCTCCCAGCTGCCTTCCATTGTCTGACCGGCAATGACCGCAGCCCCCACCCCCAGGTCCTCTTTTTGAGAATAAACATATCAACAGGATTGATTACCCGATTGGCCCCTGGGCAGCTGGCTCTGGCCTGCATCTGGAGCCGATTTCTCTGCTGTCACACACCCATTGTCTTGGATTGTTCACTTCCACAAATCAGAGGTTGGCTTCACTGCCCTCACCCTACCACGACCCCCAGATGCTTGTTTGTCGGTCGAATGAACACTTCCTGCTCAATGAAGGGGAAAAAAAGCCTGAAGCACACGTGGGCAGCCCTCAGTCCCTACTCTGTTCTGTTGTAGACAGGATGTTCCCATCCCAGCCCCTCCCTGGCCTCCGCCCGCTCTGGGCCTGCCTTTCCAAAGTGGATTCAGAGTGGAGGAGATGTTTCCAGGAAGCTGGGCTGTCAACCCCTCTCCTCCCAACAGAAGGGACACCCAGAGGCTTCAGCTGTACACTGTCCCCAAGTGGGACCAGCCAGTCATGAGCCCTGGCACCCCGGGCATGGGGGTTGGTCTGGTCTGAACGCTGGGCTCAGGATCTGTGATGTCATGATGGGACAGCCTAGGGGCACAGGGACGGTCGTCTCTTGGTTTGCTTGGGGTGGGGTCTGTGAAGGGGTGAATGGAAAGGGTTCTCAGGTGCTCTGTGAAATCCTGCCTGTTCTTCCAGGCGCACCGCAAGCTTCACCCTCCTTGGAAAAGGAAGCCCCCTCTGACCACTTGCCCCAAACACTCTCCCTTTCCTTTGAAATACTGCAAAGTTCAGAGCTGGCGGTGTGTGCCGAAGCCCTTTTTCCTGTGGGCTGCCGCTTTGTTGCACAAGAATGAGGAAGGCCGATTGGCCAGTGAGAGCTGGAGAGAAGCAGTTGGTTTAGGCTAAGACAGATGTGTCCAGAGCCTCCACCAGCGGCGGGGGGAGGTCTGGCTGCTGTAGGTGTGAGGCTGCAGAACCTGGGCTGTGGGAGCATGACACCAGGGCTGTGTTTGTGCCCCTGTTGCTTTCTCATAGTGACAGTAACTTGGCCCGTTCTCTAGCTGCAGACCTGTGTGTGCACCAGACACGGGAGTAGGGGTGGAGGTGGCCTAGAAGGGTTCAAGGTAGTTGGGCTGCTTTCCACAGCCCACTGATTTGTAGCTCCCTCCCTGAGCAATTGTGGTGATGGTGGGTATGACACGGCGGTCACGTCTTAGTCTTGTGGCTATGTGTCTGGCTCGTGTGTTCCTGATGAAAGTTCTTCAGAGTAGCCTCAATTTGGGGCTCGTGTTGGTACGGTCCTTAGAGTTTTCCAAGCCCTCGGCCTCTCCTGTCCTTCATGAGCCCCACAACAGCCCCACAGATTAGGCAGGGTGCTTATCTTCCTTCACTTGGCCCCTACGCCCCCCAGGGCCTGGGAATCCAGTAGGGGTTGGACCCAGCTTTGCCCTCCAGGTTCTCCACACCACCTTGCTGCTTTCTGGCTATTGTTCATAAGCAGAGCGCGTTCCCAGCTCAGCCCTTCCCACCCCTTCGCGTGAATATTTCCAGCCTAAGAGGACCTTGGTTCTCACTCAGAGCTGTTGGTGGGTTTCTGCCTTGAGCCCGGGCTGCCCAGGGCCAGGCTGTCCCTCTGCTGCCCCCTTCTGGGGTGGCCCGTTCTCTCCCTGTGCCTGTCCCCTCCTTGCTTTCCCGGCAGAGTCTCGGCCTTGGTGTTGTCACTAGTCACTAGTCGTTGTTGGGGGAAATAGACCCTAGCACATGTGACTTGGGAGACCTGTGAAGCTGCTCGAGGCCCTGGAGAGATGAGGGTGGGGACCTGGCTCCTTCTAGCTGCCATCAGCACTCAGTGCAGAGACCCAGACTCACAGGCAGACAGGCTCACCTTGCCCTGCCTGTCACACGTTACAGGCGTTTCAGTTGTCTGACGGACTAGCCAGTGAAAACACCGTTAAGGGGAGGAATGCTCCTCTTCCCAGGAGAGGAACAGGCTGGACCCGATACCCGGCCTTCCTTCCGACTCCCATCAGGGATGCTGCCCGCTCCAGGCCCGCTTTTCCACTTAGCTCTTGTTCTCCCCAAGGTCTGGACTAGTACTTTGTAGATGGCATCAGGGAACCACTTACCCCAATTAAAACAGCCAGAGCGGGGTGGGAGGAAATGGGCTGGAGTGTACTGGGACTGTGTTAGCTAATGCAAGGAGTGCTTTTTAAAAGGCAGGTAGAAAACTTTTTTTCTCTTTGTAGATTAATTAAAGCCCCCTCTTCAAATGAACCTCTGGAAGGTGTGTCAATGGGCCCTGTTTTCCTGTGGATACCCAACTCTATGCAAACTAACCCCCCTCCACCAGAAAAAAACCTCCATACTCTCAATGCCTTTTGAATTTTCTGTGAAAGGTGACCAAGTGTTTTTTAAAAGAGCTCCCCCTCTGTGATAAATGCCAGGTAGTGACTGAGCCTGCAGCCCCCCGGGGAGCGTGAAGAAAGCCGGGCTGAGCATTGAAGAATGGGCGGAGAGAGGGTAGAAGGCTGGCCGTACCTCCCCGAAGTCCCCGTGGCCTGCTGGCAGCAGCAGGCACAGAGCTGGGCATCTCGTCAGAGCCAGGCAGATGGCGTTCACCTGCTCGGGACGCACTCCCTCGTGCTGGGGCCCTTGGAGTTGCCGGGATAATAACAGACAGCTGCCAGCTCCAGGCCGAGGTCTGCGGGCATTCAAAAGCTTGGAAGTGTGCGGGGAGAAGAAGCCGCCCTCGCTAGCTCGCTCAGGGCCTCCCCTCCCGCCTCAGCTCGCCTTTTGTTTTGAGATTTGTGCCCCCTCCCTCCTGCACCAACATCCGAGCAACAAGAGCGTTTTAATAGAGGACAGTTCTGTTTTGGAAACGACAAGAAAGCGCCTCGTCGAGTGTGACCTGGCCTCTCCTTTGTCCAGCCTACCCTGCTTTGTGTGCGCCTGCAATGGGTTTTGTTCCAAGGGGCAAAGGAGTTGGACATGGATTTGGTGTGTTCCTGGGGTTTTCTTTCTTTTTCTTTTTCTTGGCAGCGGCTAAAGCTTTGGGTTATGTCTGAGCACAGGGCATTTGGGGATCTGGGGATTTTCGGGACCACTCCAGGGTCTTTGAGTGACCGTGTGGTGTCAGAAACAGTGAGCAGCAGAAAAGGCAACTTTCCCTCTGCCTGGCGTTTTCTCAGCGCATTGTGTACATGTGGAAGGGACAGATAATTTCTCAGAGTGCGATGGGCCTCGCATCCTAGTAGGGACATTTCCCAAGGTATCAATGAAGCTCAAGGCTGACTGTTTTGAGAACCAGCTTCATTTCCTTTCTCTATCTGTAGAAAAAGGGTGCTGGTGCTTCCCTGGTTATCTGGTTACCACATCGTGGCTAAAGTCTGTGCAGGCCAGTGTTGAGTCCCTCTGGCCTGTCTCAGCAGCAGCATCTGCTCTCATTAGGTTACTTGCAAAAAAATGTGTCTTGTGTGGAGGCAGCTCAGTTTGATGGGGTCTGGTAGAAATTTTATAACCTCCCTCTATATAGAACTCATGCCTCACTTGTTCAGGCCAAGCTTGGGAGGCAGGTTTGCTCAGCAAAGTAGAGTGTCAATAAGATGAGGAAGTCTATTTGATGGTCCTACGCTGCTGGAAGTTGGCATGCTTCATGGGCTTAGATGCCCTGTGTGTGCCTCGTCCAGCCCATCAGAGGGTGGTATAACTTTGTTACAGTGGTAATCAGACCAGCTTTTTATCTCTTATCCCTAATCATTCCAAACCAGTGGGATTTTTCAATACAACCACTGGCAGAGATTGCCTTTTCCTTAGGGGGAATGGCCATTTTTCAGCTGTGCCACACAGCTTATGGGGTCTTAGTTCCCCCACCAGGGATTGAGCCTGGGCCCCATGAATGAAAGCATGGAGTCCAAACCACTGGCCTGCCAGGAAATTCCCTTTCTTTGGCATTATTAATTTTCAGAGCAGACCTACCAGTGAATTCCTGCCCTTCTGATCAGTGGCCTGTCCTGCTCTTCCGTTGTTTTAACTGCTGATGAGCAGCTCTGGGGAGGGAGGAGATGTGCTTTAAAATATTGCTTAGCTTATTCTGTACACACCAGCAATTCAGAGATAAATGAAGGCAGGGTCTCTGTCCTCAAGGAGCCCACCAAGGAGACAAACCGCACTGAACACAGTACAGTGGGGCTGGACCCAGGCAGGGTCCCAGCCAGGCTGCATTGGGCGTGGAGGATGGGGAAGACTGGTTGGTTCTGTAGGGCTGAGGAGATGCAGGGTGAGTATAAAAGCTGGTCGAAGAGGTGATGACTTAGGAGTGGAGAGTGGGTATTTGCTGGACAGCCAGGAGGGTGGGGAAGCAATTATCCTCAAAGGAGGCAGTGTGCCCTCAGGTTCTAGGCCAAAAAAGCAGGAGGAGAAGGATGTGATGGGGGTGTAGGGTGCCCCGAGTTAGCGGGGCCAGTGTGGCCTCTTGAAGCCTGAATTTCTCTCCTCCTGGGGGCTGTGGGGACAGGGAGCGGCTGGAATCCTGAGTCTTCATTGTTTCACCATTAGAGGCCTCAGGTTGAGTGTCAAGGTCAGTAATGGTGGTGGGCCGCAGTGGAAGAGCCTGTGGGTGTCAGCTAAATACCAGCTCTGCCAGCAACCGCTATGTGACCCTCGGTAAGCTAAGCCTCAGTTTACCGCACTGTGGAATGGATCTTCTAAAGTATTTACATCTTGGGGTTGGTGTGAGAAGTGCTCGGCACGTGGAAGCACCCAGTAACAGGGCACCATGGTTATCATCTATGTAACGAAACTCCCAGCAACTGTTCTTACGCAGTGTCAGGGGGCTGGCCTCACTCTGCCCTGCCCCTGTCTTTCCCATTCATCTCAGGGATCACCCAGGCTCGGGGTGAACCTGGTCAGTGAGGCCTCACTGTGGCCATGGCACTTTCCCTCTGTTACACAGTCTGGTTTCAAATAACCTGATGTTTGCCGATAATGAGCTGGGTGTCTTGGCCTGAAACTCTATGCCTGTTTGGACCTGTAGCTCTCCCCGGGTCCTCCAGTGGTGGCACATGGCCGGCACCAGGCTAGAGCTTATCACATGCCCAGGTGTGCTTTATCATGTTCCTCCCATTCTCTCCCTGAGCTCTGCCTCCTTGGGGAGGCTCTTGGGGTTCCATGCAGGCAAGACTTAGTCCAGCCCTGGGAGGGCTTCCCATCCAGTAGAAGGAATAAGAAAGGAACCCAGGAGCTGCCGACCTGGATAGTAGGGGGAGTCTGGGAAGGGCTCCTGAGGAACATGGCATTTCCATGGGACCCTGAGGTTAGGGAGTTTGCACACATGAGAAAGATGGAAGGGTATCTTGGTGGAAGATGAGATATAAATAGATGAAAGAGAGGAAACAGCTATCAGGCAAGAGTGACTGGCCTTGGGACAAAACTGGCAGAGAAGGGGCTTCCTGGGCAGTTCATAGGTTAAGATTTCAGTGCAGGAGGCGCAGGTTTGATCCCTGGTTAGGGAACTAAGATCTCACATGCCACATGGTGCAGGCCAAAAAAAAAAAAGGATAAAGCTGGGAGAGAAAAGTCTGCTAGATGGAAAACCAGATAGTAATGACCCTCTTTGAGCCTTGAAACCAAGTGAGAGTTTCCTTCTACCTATGGCCCATCCTTCATAAAAACATCCAAACTTGAGTCCTCTTGCTGCTTCTCTGTGACTCCCAATTGCCCAGCCTGCAAAGGAAGCCAGTGGCTTCCAGCTTGAAGCTTTTTTTATGTGTCCAGGAGCATTCCGAGGGTAAAGCGTCTGCCTGCAATGCAAGAGACCCAGGTTCGATCCCTGGGTTGGGAAGATCCCCTGGAGAAGGAAATGGCAACCCACTCCAGTACTCTTGCCTGGAAAATCCCATGGACAGAGGAACCTGGCGGGCTTATAGTCCATGAGGTTGCAAAGAGTCGGACACGACTGAGCAACTTCACTTTCACTTTCAGGAACATTCCATGGACCCGTGACTGCTCACCAAAGTAACTTTCTGCTCTCCTAACTGGATCTAATTTGCTGTTCCTCGGCCATGACATCTGATAATAGGAAATTTACTATTTATTGAATGTCTCTCGTGTGCTGCCTGCCGTGTTAGGCAGGTGCTGTGACCCCGTTGACTAGGGAAGGGAGGCACTGGAGAACCAGTGACATTGGCAAGGGAAGGGCTTGGGTCTGTGCTGGGTAATTCACATCTCCTGAATCTCTTGATTCCTCATAAGGACCTTGGGGAGTAAGGTAGCAGTTTCCCTCTTACCCAGTTAACAGCCTGACGTCTCTCAGCGTGCAGATGTAATCAGAACTGGGATTTGTTACCTCTAGCCGTGCACCCCGTGCTGCACCTCCCGCTAGACGTGCTTGGCCCAGACTTCTGTCTCTTGCGGTGCATGTACTGGCTTGCGAGTGCTCCTCTGAGAGTGACACCAGGTCCCAGGCATCCTCGCCCCTGCATAGGGGTGGTGGTATGGGTTTTTCTGTATCAGCCTCTCTTCAGTTGTTATAGCGGATCAAGGCTCATCTCAGCAGAGGACAGCTCAGCCTTCAGTCCAGGCCCAGGGCTTGTTCTGATGTGTGAGGACCAGTCTGTTCTCTGAGAGCGTCCCCAAAGCTCAGCTTTCAACCTTGCACCAACAGTATTCTCTATTAGTAGAATGTCCTGGGGACTGTCTCCAGCGACCCCTCTGGGACTCTGCTCTTCTGCCTCTGCCTCTGGCTGCCTGCTATTCACACGGCCTCTGCACAAACTGACCTTCCGCGTGGAATGACCTGGCTTTCTGAAGCACCCCCCAACACACACCTGCTGAACTCTTTTCCCACCTTGCTTCCTAAGCCCTCATACAGCCCTTTTCCTCAGAAAGGCCTCTTCAGCTCCCCTATGTGACAATAGCTAGCCCTGGGCCCACATGTCTGGTGCCCATTTGGAATGTGTATTTCTTGCTCCTCAGAGGAAACCGACTCTGGAACTCTCTAATTTCTCCTAACTCAGGAAATTGAGGCACTGCTCCTGGTTTCTGGAAGGCAAGTGGGTGGGTGACTGGTTCAAGGTCCCTGAAGTCGGGTGGAGTCATTGTTCCTGGCTCCCAGCTCCACACAGCAGTTTTACTGCCTGTTGTTACCAGAAGCCGCAGGTCAGAGCCCTCCCCACTTTCCGTGCCTTCTGTCACCTGGCTCCTGCACACCTGACCACGCCCTCGCCTGGTTATATTCAGATCTCAGCCCTGCCTGGGCATCCTGTGCAGGCTCAGGGCTGCCCCCTCCCTCCTCGGCTGCCCTTTCCAGGCTTCCCCTTGCCTGAGATGCCATCTTCTTTCTCCTTTGCTCTTGTCTACATCGTCATTCGTGGAGCAAACATCTTGGAGGCAGTGCTGTCTGATAGGAATGCAGTGGGAGCCAGACATGTCATCTTAAATGTTCTGGTAGGCACATGAAAAAGGCATAAAGAAACAGGTAAAGTTAAATTTAAGAATATACTTGATTTGCTCATACAAATGCATGTCTGAAATACTGTCATTTTAAGACGTAATCAGTGTACTTTCTTCTCACACCGAGTCTGTGAGATCTAGTCCGTATTTTACGCATCTCAGTTTGAATTGCCAGTGCTGCAAGTACTCAGCACCCTTTGCAGCTGGGGCTTCCGTGTTAGACCTGTGGGTGTGGGGAGTTAAGAGCACGAGGTCTGTAGAGGGGTGGACTTGTTTTATGTTGTCTCTGGACTGCCATCTTATTAGCATGTGGCCTTGGGGAGGTGATGTCCCCTGTCTGAGCTGGTTATCTGCAGAAGCGTGCATCCTCCCCTCATGGGCTTGTCGGAAGAACTGAATGAGTGGCTCACGCAAGGACTCAGCACAGCTTCCAGCACAGAGCATCGGTCGTCGTTTATATTGAAGCTGTGACTCCTTGAGTGACTACCAGGGGCTGGCTTGGTGCCAGGACCTACCCCCCAGCCCCTGGGCTGACCTTCAAGGTAGTCCACCTCATAGGCCCTGCCTACACAAGGGCCATGAGGGGCAGGGAGATGGGCCTGCGTGGGACAGGAGCTTTGGCAGGAGCACAGAGGAGGGAGTGGTAATCAGGAGAGGCTTCCTGGCGGAGTCGCGCCCCCCGCCCCCGCCCCGCCTCAAGCTCACCTTGGGTCCCTCGGCCTCCAGAGCCCTCTGTGGCAGCACTGGCGCCCCTGTGACTCCCGTCTGCTAACTCTTTGTCCTGTGTAATTAGTGCGGTGTGCCTCCCTCTTGTCTCTAATTGTGTTGTACAGCATGTACTTTATTATATCAGGGTATAATACCGTGAGGCTGGCAGTTATCTTGTTCACTAATTGTTTCGTGTGTCTGTCTCGTCTGCCCCGCCAGATTACCCGCTCCTTCTGAGCAGCCAGCGCTGTCTCCGTAGCTTTTTGTTCCCCCAGCCAGGGAGGGCTGGGATGGCCCAGGTTCGAGTCCTGCATCCCCCACACTGATTTGGTCTGGCTGCAGACAAGTCACTCTCCTTCCTCTAATGAACAAGCAGGGTGACACAGGGACATTTAAGCCCCATTCTGCCCTAACATCCTCTGATTCAGTGGATTTCTCTCCATAGGTTGAGCTTCAGTGTGCCCAAGGTGGTGCATGGTCCTTCTTGGCCTAACAAGTAAATACAGAGCATCCGTGAAGTGCCAGCTGTTGGGAAGATCCTGGTGAATGAGAAGATTTCTACCCTCAGGGTGCTTACAGTTTAGAGAAGGGAACGGATTTAAAGGAGTAAAACTGTCAATATTGTATTTAATCAGACTTGTGATCTGCATTCATTTAGTGGATCTGAATACGTTGTGTGCAGCCTTGCCTTTTACTAAGCACTGGAGGGATGCCCTCACGCTTACCAGGTGGAGGGGAACACAGACACCCTCATGGGAAGATGTCGTCATGCACGTGGGGAGGGGTTGGGGCCCCTGCAGGGGGGTGTTGACATCTCCTGCCCAGAGTCCTCTCAGAATCCAGAGAGCGAAGTACAGAGTTGGAACCCCCTTCCCTCCCGTGCTGCGCAGTGAGGCTGGCTGGGGTGGGACCCCCATCCCTCCCGCGCTGTGCGGTGAGGCTGGGGTGTTTGTGCTGCTGCCTGGTATATATGATTTGGGGGAGGACACTAAACACAAAGCAGAGGAAGGTGCTGCCCGCGGGCGCCTGGGAGCAGGGGGCGGCCCGCGAGCACGCTGCTGGGGCACCCTTTATCATCGCAACACTGCGGCAGAGGCCCCGGAACCCGGGGTGCTGACGGGCGGGGGATGCTGGCTTCCCATCTGCTCGGCCTCCTTTGGCTCTGAATGGATTAGTTCTGTTTGGGTTGGAGCTTACCGTTGTGTGTGTTTTTCATCCCCCTCCCATTTGTTCTCTCTCCCTGGCCTGAGCGCCCGCTCAGAGCGGCGAGGGTCCTGGCGCGGGCAGGGAGAATTGTGAAGTGGCCATTATTCAAGCAAGAAAGGGAATAATTGGAGTTTGCGTTCTTCTGGGCTTCTATGGAAACTCGGCTGGGGCTGGGGGTGGGTGGGGGTGAGGCCTCAGGAGAGCGAGAAGGTGGGTGTCACTGTAGAAACTGGGGTATAGCATGGTATGTGTGTGCGTGACCCCGCCTGGTGTGGGGTGCCCCTTAGCTGAGTTGGTGCTGGGAAACCACAGTTGATCTGGAGTGGTGGTGGTGGTTCTCACAGATGGGGCGTCTGAGCGGCTCCGATTCATACCAGAGGATTCTGGTGAGGCTTCTGTCGCAAGCCACTGTTGGCAGGGAATGGGTATTACGGGCTGTGTGATGTGGGAAAGGATTCCGTGTGGGCCTGCTGCTGACCTCACCAAGCGCCCTCTGTCTGAGCCTGTTTTCCTAGTCTATCTAAAGTGGGGGTGGTGATTGCTATCATGCAGGCTTGCTGAGGGGCAGAAGGTACGTGTGTAGGAGAGCTGGTACCACCCGGCGGACACGGGAAGTGTGCAGTAGAGCCTAGGAGGACCCAGGTCTTCATGACACTCCGGGAACACTGGGTTGCTGGGGCGTTGGGAATGCCCGTGGACCCTGCTGGATTTCTTGTTGGGCTCAGGGAGCTTTTGCAGGTAAAGCAGGCTTGCGGGGAACCAGCACTGGCTTTATACGTCCTCTTTGAAATAGAAGGTCCGTCTCTCCCATCGGTGGTCCCTCAGTCTCCACTGGGAGCCCTGCTGTGGAATGGATGTTTGGGGAGAGAGGGGTTGGGGGAGGCAGGGGAAGCGACCGCAGTCTTGGCCTTTCAGAGTCCACATTCTAGCTTAGAATCAGAATTTCACACATGTGGAACAATTAGAGAAAAATAACAGATGGTGTCTGATCAGATGTCAGCGCCCCAGACGGCCCCACCCCCCAGCCGAAATAATCCTCCTTTCTCTGGGATCCCGGAGCCGGGCGCAGGCCTGGGCTGCGCTGGTGTGTAATTGGTCGTTAGTGCCATTAGTTGTGCAATAGCGCATGTCTGTTGAGTGCTCCACATGCTGGGTCCTCTCCTCAGTCCTTGCTTCTGTGTTGGTCCAGCAAACGCTCAGGGCACTTGAGCCAGCCGTCTCCCCTCAGGACCTCCAGGCTGGCCTGTGCGTCCCCTGTTGCTGGGCTCCGGAGCCCTCGGGCGGCTCTTCTTGTGCTGCCTGTAGGCCTCTCTGACGCCCCACTTTCTTGGATGCTTGGTCCTGGTGGCCGTCTCCTGAGTTGGGTCTTGCTGTAGGAGCTTTTGGCTTACCTAGAGGATGAAGATGAAGAGCCTAGCCAGCCACAGTCCAGTGCGGCTGACCAGTGGTGTGATGTCGACACTCCCCTATCCTTCCTGAGCCTCCCTTTTCTTGACTTTAAAAAGCTGGGATTGGAGTAAGCAGTGTTTCTGGTGTTGGTTCTGAGACTTCAAGTTTCTTTTGGAAGTTGTGTTAGCCTGAAAATGCCTTTGGTGTGCTGGACCTTTAGCTGGGCCTGGGGGGTGCCTCATAGACCATTTGCCTTCTAGAATCTGATGGTCTAGTGAGAAAAATGGATGTAAGCAGATGCTCATGGTGCTGCAAAGGGTCCCATCACTGGATATCCCAAGAGAAGGCCCTCCTGGCTCGACCCAGAGGGCTTCCTGCATGCGGTGGCTTTTTCATGTGGGTCCCCAAGAGAAAAAAATAGGCGGAAGATGGTGACTGAAAAGGGAGTGTGACGAGCACTGCAGAGTAGGGGCTCCCTGGCGATACAGTGCTTAATTCTCCATACTTCCAGTGCAGGGGGCACAGGTTTGAACCTGGTCGAAGAACTAAGATCCCACGTGCTGCGTGACACCACCCCCCCCCAAAAAAAAAAAGTAGAGAGCATTCCAGGGCAAGGGAAGAGCCTGTATAAACACTTGGAAGCTTGAAAGACTTGCCATGTTCAGGAAGGAGGGCCTGTGGAGGTGGAGCTGAGTGAAGGGCCCAGGGCAGCGTGCAGCCTGGAGCAAAGTCCTCTTGGGTTGTGAGCCTGCCCATGAGGTCTGCTTGGGGACAGGAAGAAGGACAAGAGAACGAGGAGGGCAGATCCACGAACAAGGAGGCTGGCACACTGGTCCAGGAGCAAGTCCAGTGGAGCGATGGGGAAGACATGATCTGGGTGTTGTGTGGAAGCTGGGACTCAGCCTGGCCTATTGAGACCTGACACAATTGGGAGGTTTGCCTGACCCCCTTGACTGTCACACATTTTCCTAGTAATTTGGTGCCTTTGCTTAGGGGTGATTTGCCTCAGCCTGGATTTGCTGAGGATACTGGCCGGGGGAGGGGGAACCCACCTCTATCCAAATTATCCAGAGAGTGAAAGCATGGTGGCATGTGGAGCGCTCTGACCTGGTCCTGGGCGTGTCTGTCTCTTTCTGTGAGCCTTCATTTCTCTTTGGTGAAGATGGCAGGGGCGGGGGAGGCATAGGACCGGTGCCTGCAGTGTGCTAGCCCGCCCCCATGACTGCCGCCTTTGTTTCAGGGGTTGGAGGATCACGCAGGGCAGGGTGGCTCATTCTTGGCAAGTGGAGTGGAAAATGCCAGTGTCTTAAAGCTAGTCCCAGAGGGGTGGGGATGGGTGTGTGTGTACTCGGCTGGGTGTGCCCCCGAGCATCTCCCTTGGACAGGGCATCTGTGCTCGCCCAGCCTGGAGACTGCATGGAGTTCCTTTCCTTCTAAGATCTCATCTCATCTTCCTATTAAACATTAATGATAAGTGATCACTAACCCTCAGGAGGACCGAACCCCCCATACGTTGGGCAGATATTGCCTGTGTGTGTGGTCTCCATGCATGTCCTTGACCCAGCGTGGCACCTACAACAGAGCAAAGCGTGTGTGTGTGTGTTTTGTAGTTGCTACTTTGGAGACACTGCAGAATTTCTCATCACTGCCAAGTTACTTCCTCGAGATATATTTAGATAGTGCGAGATGAGCGAGAAGTGGGCGACGTGTATTTGCACAGGGATGTTTGCACACGTTGACCGTGGTGTTTTTGGAGCCGATGTCCACGAGCTGGCTCCTTGCTCAGCCCCTGTCACACTCTCATCGGGGAAGGGCTGTGAGTAGCTTCTCTTGGGGATGGGGTGGGTGGGGAAAGCAGGGGTGGCAGGACAAGTCTTCCGCGGCCCTCTGCCTTCTCCCTCCCATTGAGGATGAAGTCAGGGATGAGGGCTTCAGGAAGAGTTCGAGGAGGCAGCTGGGAAGCCCACACTCTGCCCAGAGGGGTTGCTGTCTCCTGCTGTGGGGTGGACACTGTTATTGCACCCTGATAAGATGGATATAATTACTTGGTTGTTTATCTTTATTGGAAGTCATGGAGACTGTGTTGGCTCCCCAGGATGGGGTGGGCAGGTCTGGCCCTGCACCCCTGCTCTAAGCACTTTCTCCCACTTCCTTCCTTCCTGCCCTCCTTTGCAGTGTGCCCCTCTCCTCTGAGTTTGAGTGTGTGCCATCCATATGGCAGCGTGGCGTGATAGGGCCTAGAGTGGTCTGACTGCAGCCAGGGGGCCTCGGGTCCAGAGCGGTCTTCTCTGGCCTCCCCAGACCTAATCAGCTTACAGTGGGGCAGGGCAGTGCTCTTCTGTTATTAAATTCAGAGCTGTGGTCTGCATGATGGAGGCAGCTTTAATGAGATTAGAAAGCTTAACCGAGAGGCCAATTAAATCTGGGCCCGTACCTGTTTGGGCGGCTGTCTAAGCCCCGACCTGCATCCGGAGGCTTTCTACAGGCCTCCTGGGAGCCTGGCTGCGGAGGGTGAGGGGTAAAAGACGCCTGCCCCTCTAACCACCCCTGGACCTGGGGCTGCTCAGGGCAGAGGCAGAACCCAGGAGGAGTTTTCTGGGACATCTGATCCTGGAGTTCCCCAAAAACTGGATCCCTACAGGCTTTCTGCAGCCTAGGGAGGGTGGTGACTGGGTGGCTGGCAGAACCGCCAGGTGATTCTGATGTGCAGCGAGGTTTGGGAACCAAGCATTGAATCCACCCGTTGTTTTTTTTTTAATAGACAGGGGAAAGGGACTCATGGGGCAGCCTGCCAGGGCCTGACTCCCAGCCCCGTGCCTGTATCCCTGTAGTGCCCTCCTTCCTTCCAAGCCCCTTGGGTTGTCAGGAAGCAGGGGATGCAGTTGCTGTTCCGTTCACGCCCAGTTTTCTATTTGTTTCTTCAAACTCCTGTGTCAGGCAGGCCAGGCAAAGAATGGAGACTTCCCATTTCACAGATGGGCAAGTTAAGGTTGAAGAGACCTGCCTCACACTGGTACCATCACTGGAAGGCCTGTTTGTAAGATTAGTCTTTCCCTTCCATGACTGGGGTCTTCCTTTTGGTTCCCACTGGAGGGGATGCAGTGTGTTGGTGTGTGATGACGACCCAGCCAGGAAGAACTGCGACCTTGTAAAGACACTTAACCATCGTGGTCTTCATTGGCAAGGTGGGTCAGATACGGAACAAAGGAGCAGGCTATCGAGAGGGCTAAGTGAGACCAGCTTCCTTTCCATGTCTGGACAATGTGTGGTGGGTTATTTCTGTTCCTGGAATGCGGAACTAGCAAGCTTTGGGGGACAGTGATGGGAGGGCTGAGAGGCTCTACAGGTGACCAGTGCCCCACCTAGTCCACACAGGGCATGGGACTTCCTTGGTGGATAAAAAGTGGAGAGAAGGGTTTAGAAGGAGTGTCCATTCACCAAAGTAATTATTGACCACCTGATTGTAAGCTGAGCACTGTTTCTGGGGGACGCAGAAACCTTACTTTCATAAACTCTGGGAAGCAAGGCAAAGTTATTGCCATTTTCTAGATAAGACTGCCTAGGGATGATGTCTTGGAAGACTCAGGTCTCAGACCTTTCCTACCCTCACCCTAGGATTGTGAGGCTGCGGCTAGGTCTGTTAGCAGAGAAGCTGGGGGACTCCTTCCTGTCCTAAGGTTCTAGGTTCGGGTTTTCTGGAGGCCTGTGGATTACCTGAAGCTGATTTAAAAAACTCCTATCTGCAGTGGAGAAAACCAGGCCACAGCCTCAAATGCAATTAGATAAAAATAAAAGAAAACCAGACTGCTTTAGACCAGATTTGCAGCAGAGTGGGGAGTTTGGTCATCATCCTTCAAGGATGGTCCGGTGATGTCTATGTGGCTTACACATTTCAAGCTAGGAATACAACTAAGATTCAAAATCAGGTCTTTTCCAAGGTTTCCATGTTTCTCTTCTCCAATGATTGCTTGAGAAGAGGAACATGGAGACTCTGGGAAGATAAGGCCCCTCTTTGTCCCTTTTGACATTTGGATTTATGAGAGTATGTTCTGTTCTTTAAAGTTACATCTTTATAAAGGAGAAAAATGAAAAACATTTCCCAGAAAAGCCAGGCCTAGCTTTGTCCAAAAGCTGTCTTACAGCCCCCAGTCATTCAGTGACTTCTGATTATTGGACATAGTTAATATTTGGATTCTACTTTTTGGAACCAGTGGTCCTGCAGGGAGATAGCTTTGTCCATATGATAAGGCCAGGTAGAAAGTGTTGTAGGGTTTACAGAGTTTTACGTTGACTTGGAAGAGGAAAAAAGTCATCCTGCCCAGTGTCCAGGGCAACCTGAGGGATGGATGGGTAGAGGGACTAGAATGGCAGAAGCCAGCAGGGAGGTGGGCATCCTGGGTGGAGGGATGTCTTGTGCAGAGGCTGGGGACCAGCATGTGCTTCTCAAGGTTGAAGCTGGGTGTCCATGAAAAGAGGGAGGGGAGAATGGGTGGAGGAGATGAGCTCCCAGCCCTTCCGTTATCTCCTTGTTTGCATTAACTCATGCCAGCTCCAGGAAGCTGTTGTCTTATATCGGTCATGCCAGCTCCAGGAAGCTGTTGTGTTATATTGGTCGGGGCATGGGGCGGGGGAGCATCTCAAGATGGGAGTGAACTGCCTGCCTCTGAATTAGCCAGGGAGCTGGGGAGCCCAAGCTCCTCCCCTCAGTCCTGCTCTGTCTGCATTACCGTGGCAGCCCTTGGGTAGGAGTTTATTGGAACGGCTAACGTTCCATCTCAGCCATCTCAGCCCTTGTTGAGAGGGTTGCAGGTAGAAGCAGGTATCTTCTAAAATTGAGTTCTAGCTCATGAACCTACTCAGGGCCTTCCATGCTTGCTCTGTGCTGGGAAGCAGGGACATAAGAGGTGGGCATAGGTGGATGAGTAGGAGTTCTATAGGTAGATAAAGGGATATAGGCAGATACAGGGAAGGTGGCAGGGGAGCTTGTTGAGCAGAGAGAGTTAAAGTAGCACGAACGGTGTCCTGGGGGGCCTGAGACTTGCTTGTTGAAGGGCTGGAGCTGTTCTCAGGACATGGTAGACAGAACAGGGGTATGACCAGAGGTTCCTGCAGGCTCAGAGAGCCTGGTCATTGCCCACCCTCCCCTTTTTCTCAGCATCTTATCTTTCTCTTCTCTCTGCCTCTCTCAAGTTCTTTCAAGTCAAGTAAGGAGTTGAATCAGGGAGAAAGAGGAGGATGCATTCTGACTGAGTGAGTTCAAGGCTTACTCTGGGCCATGTCTCTTGATTCCAAGAGACATGTCTTTTTTTAAATCTATGATTCGGAGGGTCCAGCTGCAAAGGGCAGTTGTCAGATTGGCAGTGGATTCCTCTATCTATGGGGTACATTTTCTGGGGCACAGGAAGGCATCTTAGGGGGAGACCTCTGCCTTGATGTCTTTGTCAGCTTCTGCCCAGGCTCAGGAGCACCGCCCCCCACCTCTGCCTGTCCTCAAGCCCTGGAGGTAGTAGGCATGTTCTCTGGCCCCTCTAAGAAGCTTATGGAAAAAGTTGCTCCTTGGGCCAGCGGAGCAGACATCTACCTGCATGGAGGCTGAGAACCAGAGCGTTCAACCTGTCTTGAGAGTGAACAGCAGACTCTGCTTTGGAAATGAAAGGGAGGCTCGACCACCAGGGCTGGAAGAGGCAACTAGGTCTTAGCAACTCATAAAGACTCCTCAACTCATACATGATCCTTTCACTGCACCCAGCCCCCTGGCCCCAGGCTTGACTTCCGTCCAGTTGGGAATGAGACACAGTAGCAGTTTAACTCTAGAGACTACCTCACTCTCTTGCATTTTTTTGTCTGTCTTGGAACTAAAGATGCTTTGTCTAGATGTTAGCTTAAGCTGTCTCCACAGCTGTCTTGGGAGAGGAGGTGTAACCATGATCTCATTTTGCTGACCTGACCGTTGACTCCAGAAGAGGCCACCCAAGTCATCTGCCAGGAGGGCGGAGCCGCATCGTTGCCCAGGTTTTCTGAACACCCAAAGCTTGGATTTCACAGGCAGAGGAAACAGCCTGTTCTAAGATGTGTGTGGGCCTAGTGGGGCGTGCGTGCGTGTGTGTGTGGCGGAGGTGCTGTGTTTCGAGGGGAGAGGGTAATTGTATGAGTTAGCTAGTCTTGCAGTTTGACCTTGTAGACATGGTGACTATTCTTGATAAGCAGAATTTCTGCAAGAACTTTATTCATCCAAAAAATATTTACTGAGCCAGCACCTTCTCTATGCTGTGCACACCATTCCTGCCCCCATCCCTGTGAAGGCAGCTGGCTAATTTAATAAGAAATTAACTGTCAGATGTGACAAGTGCTGTGATGAGGAACACACGGAAGATGAAGAGGTTTTGCCCAGGAGGAGAGAGTGAACGAGAAGTTCCAGAGAGATGGACCAGCCTCCGCAGAGGGATAGTTGGGCATGTTCATCAAGTAGATTTGGGTGAAAGAAAGGCCTTGTAAGCCAGAGCGTACTAAACATATGTAATAATAATAGATTATTCCTTCTCTGATAGACTTAAAGAATCTAATTTGTTGAACCCTGATGAAGGTCCTTCATCAGAAAAGACCTTCCTTTGTGCTTTCAATACCATATGGATTGATGGGGAGAGTAGGGGTGGACCACTGGGAAGTCCCTTGGATGGGTCAAAAGTCTAAGTAGATAAGGTCCTCTGGTCCCTCGGAAGCCTTTGACCAGTCAGGTCATCTCTGGTTCTTCCAGGCTGGGCTCCTGGCCCCGTCCCACTAGCAGGTTTCTTACTAGGATCCTAAAGGCCGAGTGTGTCCTTGGGTGCTCCGGAACCACTGTGGCAGGATGCTAACAAGAAAGCCCTGCTTGTGTGCCTGGTAGACCCCCAGCAGCATCTGTGGGCCTCTTTGTGATGACCTCCAAAGGGCAGCCCTGCCTAGCCCTGCAATGGCTCTGGCAAGACCTCAACAGGCTGTGGAACAAGCTTGCAGACTGGGCTGTGTCAAGGACTGAAGCAGCCTGGGTCTCAGTCCATGCCTGACCTACGTCTTCAGCCCCTCCACATGACTCTTGGGGCAAACTGAATAGCCTGCCACCCTGAGAGGGCCTCTTGCATGCCCGCCAGAGTGGGCCCTGTTCTAGAATGCTGCCAGGCAGTGAGGGATGTGGTGTGTCTTTGAGGGGCTTATTGTTGTGATCACAGAATTTGAGTCAACCAGACTGGCTGAGTTTGGTTCCTTAGGGACACTGGCTACCAGAGCTGTTACCGTTCCCGCCTCAGAGATGCAGACAGACATGTGCACACACAGACTTGCCCAGAATCTGTGACCTCGTGAATCCTCTTGTCGAGGGTGTTAATGTTTTTGTAAAATGACTGTCCTAGTCCCCTCATCTCAACACCGCTCCCTGAGTCTGCTCAGCACCCCAGGGCCTGGGAGCAGGGTGAAACCTGGGACCTTTTCTACAGCCCCATCCAGTGCAGCAGACCTTTGTTGTGTACCTACTGGGTGCCTGATCTAGTTCTGGGAAGGCTTCCTGCACCTGCTGCATTTAGGCTTGAAGGACAGGTGGGGCAGCAGGGGAAGCCTCAGGGAGGGCTCACTCCCAGCAACTGGAGTCTTCCCAAGAGGAAGGATCCCTAGTTGACAGCAGCATCTCAGGGGGTCAAGGCACTGGGTGGAGGCAGAAGGGACTGAATTCTGCCCACCCTGGACCCTACTGTTTTGTAAACGAGGCACCCAGGCAGGGAGGAGGTTGTCCTGTTCTCAGTCACCTAGTTAGTTTTTTGGAGGTTGTCATTGAGGCTGAGCTGCAGTACCTCTTTGTGTTACCTAAAGAATTTGGTCGAGGGGAAGGAATGTGGACTCTGAAGTCAGGTAGACCTGGGTTCAGGTCCCAGGGTGCTGCTTCCCGGCCTATGGAACTGTAACATAGAGATGCTAATGCCACCCACCCCCCTGGGGCTTTTTGAGGGGATTGGAGATAAGTAAGAAAGGGCCAGGCATTAGGAGGCACCTGTCTTGTCATCTGTTGCTGTCCTGTCATTCCTGTGGGCAGTACAGGCAGAGGGGGAGGTGTGGCCAGAGCGTGCCATCTCCCCTGGCCGGAGCCCTCTGCCTGATGTCATGCCTCGTCCCTGTGTCCTGGAGGGCCCAGCCGTGGGCCCAGCTACTGGTGACCTCACCTGGCAGATGCCCAGGAGCCCTCAAGACGAGCTTCTCCACCTTCTGTCTGTATCTTGGGCAGCACGACACTTGTGCTGGAGCAGGCTGACACCTGGGCTTCAGCAGGAGAGCCAGCAGTGCAAGCCCCCCGTCTGACAGCTGGGCGTGGAGGGCTGTCCGAGTGGACAGCAGTGGATTCTAAGTGCCCGGCTGCTCATGGCGTTGTTTGGTTCAATTTCCTTTGCGTTGTGACCTACATCATTCCTTATTTGCTAAACCCTCTGAGCAGGCAGCAGTAATAAATCAATTAATGACTCCGATGAATCGTTTAATGGCTGACAAAATAACAGCAAGGCCAACAGCTTGCATCTCTCCAGCGGTACCCAAGGACTCTGGTCGACCAGGGTGGGGGACGAAACAGAGACTGTTAGCTAAATGAGCGCAATTAATACGCGCTTTAAAGGCTTAGGCGGCATCTGTTCGTGCAGCCCATGCGCCTGCATTCCTGGCTCCTTCGTTTGCACCCCCTCCCCAGCCTGGTGTAAACTTCCCCGGTTGGATGTCAGGGGACCTGGATGAGATTTTCAGGCTGTGCACCTTATCCTGTATGACGAGCTGAGCTGAGGGAAGGTGACTGTCCCCCCTGAATCTGGTGCCAGTGAGCAAAGTGTGTGCCCCCTTTCTTGAAAGGTGTTCTGAGGGCCATCCCTTTCATGATTTCTCTTAAACTTAAAAAAACGGAAGTTTCTAAAGTGGGTGGGTTTTTTGTTCTGTGCACACCTCAGTCCTGGCAGGATTAAGTTGTCATTGCAACTGAGCGTGTGTGCAGGCCCATGCCAGGGAATTTTCCACTTCGCAGAAGCAACTGCCAGTGTTCTTGTTAAGAAACTGTCACTGGCCTACTATGACATGTTTGCGGTTGTAAGAGGCTCCTTTAAGACAGTGGATGTGGGTGGGTGTGTGGGTGTGTGGGTGTGTGGGTGTGTGTGTGTGTTTTGCTAATGGTGTAAACCAGGGTCTGAAGCTCATCTCTCTTTAAGAAGAAAATCAGCGTTGTACAAACAGCGTGCTGTTGATCCACTCCACGCTGTTCATTTGCAGGGGGCACGTCTCGCCTTTAATCTCCCTTGTCTCACGTGTACATGCCTAGGACCCATGCCCTCTGCTGTGCGGCTCAGCTGGGGAGATGTTTGCACATGGGGAAGGGCACCCTGGCTGGCATCTACAGTATAACCAGGTATTAATTACATGGGGCTCCACCTCTTACCCAGATGATGCCCTTTGATCCAGTTCACGGAAGAAGCGAGTGCTTCCTGGGTTGGATGGGCAGGGCCTGGTGGGATGGTGGCCACGAGCTTCTCAGCACAGAGAAGCCAGTTGCTCTTCCTCTTGAAAATGATCTGACTGGGGTGCCTTTCTTTGACTTTTTTTTTTTTTTTTTAAAAACGAGAGAGGCCGCTCCTCAGAAGACTGGGTTCTGCCCCACCAAGGATGCTGTCTTCTGCTGGCCCCCACCCTTCCCACGCCCCGGCCTGCCCTGTGTTCATAGAATCATACAAAGCAAACTCGCGTGTCTTCCACCTGGTGCTGTGTTGCTGGCTCAGGAGTTTGAGTCCCTTATCTGAGGAGTCATATTTGGGTTCCCCATACCCCTGTTGAGGGTAGAGGCCTCCCTGTAATAGATGATGAAGGGCTCAGGAAGGTAAAGTGAGGTCCCCTTGTACCCCAGCTGCTGGAGAACAGAGGGGCTGGGCGTAAAGCCCGGACCTCTTTACCCTCTGGCAACATCTTTAAATGTCAGTTTCAAAGCTTCGATTGGAGAAGCCAGAACATAGCCAGAAGGTCTGGGCTTGACTTCCAGTTCTGCTTGTTCCGAGCTGAATGACCTTGGATGAGTCCCTGAGCCCCTGTTTTCTCATCTGTAGTCCCTGCCCAGTTGTCCAGGAGGATGGGGAGAGAAGCTGGTTGAGCTGTGCCTAGGTTAGCTGGTGAGCTGGGTGGGCAGCCTCCTCCCCCTTCTGGGGGAGGGGACATGGATAAGCCCCATGCCCACCCCGTCAGCGAGATGGAGTGGCTGGGGAGGGCAGAGGCCTGACGGGATTTATGCTCTGAAGGAGAAGCTGTCAGAAGGCCTGGTTCCAGCGGAGGGCTAAGATGACAGCAGTAATCTCTCACCTCCCTATCACCTCCTGCATCTCCGAGGCTTGCTGTCCTTTAAGGCCCTGGCTTGAGTGCCACCTCTTCCATAAAGCCTCCCTGATCCCCCTAATCCCCACCTCACGGCGCCCGCCCAGAGCACCTTCCCGCATCCCTCAGTTCTCTTGTGGAGACTTCATTTCATCCCCTGGACCTCAGGGGCAGAGCTGAGCCTCTGTCATCTCCCACCCCAGCAGGCACAGCACAGCATCCCTGGCGGCCTGGGAGCCAGCGTTTGCTGAACACGTGGCCGTGTAGAAAGTGCTCCTAACCTTCTTAAGCTCCCCGCCTGCCTTGTTTCTCCTCTTCCCAGGGTAATTTACCAGTTCGATCCAACAGACTCTTCAGCGAGATCTTACATTCCTACACACAGGCACACACGAGCATGCACGCACCCGAAGTGGAGGCCAGCTCAGTGAAATACTTGCCGGAAGGAGCAGTTAGAAGGCCAGTCTACTCTGGGAAGAGGAAAGCATGTGGATGGTCTCAGACGTAGAGAATGCCTTGTGCTTACCTTATGTTACTATGATCTGTTGTTTCTTTTCATAAGCAACAAAAACCCAGAACTCTCCTTTGTAGGGACTAGTGGCAGGGCGGAGAGGGGTGCATTATTTAGGTTTCTTGGACCGAAATCAGAGGTGGAGGGACAGAGAGACTGAAGTTAGAACACTTAGGATAATGCACTTCTCTGGGCCTGATTTCTTACCAGTAAACAGCAGTGACACCTTCGCAGGGATGTTGAGAAGTAAATTGTACCCCCTTCCCTCTCCCCAGGGCTCTGGGATCAGGATAAAAAGGCATTTGCTACTCTCTGCCTGCTCTCTCTGCATTCCTGCATCCATCCTCACTTTTCAGGAGATAGAAATGAGATGGGGATGTTAGGGAAGAAGCTCTGGTGTCAAGACAGCCTTCACCTGCGCCTGACGGCCTGACCATGCAAGCTGGGGCTTTTGTCGCCCTTTCTCAGTTTGTGTGGCCGAGAGCTCAGTGTGATGTCCGCTTGGTTCACTGTAGCAACAGGATCTCAGCCACCTCACTTGGAACTGAGCAGAGGCCTGAGGGGCAAGAAGGCTCACCCGAGTCACACAGCAGGTGGTTTATAGCTGGCCCTGGAACCCCGATCCCAGGACCCTCCATCTGGGGCTCCTCTGTCTCCTAATAATCCCCAGGAAATGCCAGGTCGTGCTGGATAATGTAGCTCCCCCCTTTTTAGAGGGGAGGCTGAGGCAGTCCCCATGGCTCTGTCGTGGCCAAGCAGAGACGAAACACACACCCTCTGATCCTGAGTGCGCTCGCACCCTGTCCCCGCTGAGCCACCCCGAGGTGACGTGGCCCACCACTCCCAGAGGCTCTCCACTCTGATGCTCGGATCTGGAGAAGCTTTCGGCAGCTCAGAGCATCTGCCCCTCGACCTAGGGCCATCCCTCAGCGGCGACAGGCGAGCACGTCCGTCCGTTCCTCCCTGCACGTGACGGCCCCCTGGCCGTTTGGAGGCAGGGATCCTGTGTTGCTCACTCCCCTGTGTCATCCAAACCTATTTTTAACGCCAGCCGTTTCTGTCTCTTCACATAGCAACAGCTCTGTGTGTTTTTCCAAGCTGCAGAATTAGAACCTCTGTTCCTAAATGGATTCTCTTCTGTGGTCTGCACATAAAACCGAGAGGCCGCTTCCTGTACCTTCCGCTTTTGCCACCCCGCTTCTCTCTGTCTTGGCCTTTCTGTTTGGGTGATAAGATTCTCTCCATTCCCTTAGCTATAGCCTCAGTCTGTTGATGCTACTAAAATTCTCTCTAGGAAACTTGGGGAAGAAAAGCAGCGACATTACATTGCCAACAAAGGTCCGTCTAGTCAAGGCTATGGTTTTTCCAGTAGTCATGTATGGATGTGAGAGCTGGACTATAAAGAAAGCTGAGCACCAAAAAATTGATGCTTTTCAACTGTGGTGTTGGAGAAGACTCTTGAGAGTCCCTTGGACTGCAAGGAGATCCAACCAGTCCATCCTAAAGGAAATCAGTCCCAAATATTCATTGGAAGGACTGAAGCTGGAGCTGAAACTCCAATACTTTGGCCACCTGATGGGAAGAACTGACTCATTGGAAAAGACCCTGATGCTGCGAAAGATGGAAGGTGGGAGGAGAAGGGGACGACAGAGAATGAGATGGTTGGATGGCATCACTGACTCAATGGACAGGGAGGCCTGGCATGCTGCAGTCCATGGGGTTGCAAAGAGTTGGACATGACTGAGCAACTGAACTGAACTGAGGAAGCTTGGCCCAGAGGGTCCCGGGTCACTCCTATATTTTGCAGAGAATGTTGTATTTTGAATTGTGATTTCTGTATTTTGCACAGAATGTTGAACTCTCTGACCTGATGACACCTGTTTAAACATACCTCCCTCCCCGGAACATGAACTTCTCTCACAGGCCTTCATTTCTCAGAGCTGGAGTGCCCCTGTCCCCCCCAAGTGTCCTCCGCTGCCGAGCTGTGAGCACACCGCCATACACCACATGCCCCTGGTGTCCTGGGTGCTTGGCCACGCGGCCTGTGTTGAGTTTCAGTCAAGGAAGGCTGTACTTGGTGGTTTCACATGTGGGCCCCGTGCTGCTACACGCCTGAGTAGGGGTGGGGCGAGGAGGGAGGGGGTTTAAGAACAAAGTTCCATTTTTGCAGCCTTGTGAATCAGTCCGGAGGGGTTGGCTGACCTGGCAGGAGTCCCGCCGTTCACTCTGAGCGTGTTTTTATTCTGTTTTCCAGGAGCTTCCTGTGCATAGAACAATTTTTTTTTAAGAGAGTTAAAAATGGGTGGGGGATTCCATGCTAGTTTGTGGGTGAGGCTAACTGGGGGGTCTCAGGGTAGGGCTAGAAGATAGGGAACACACCCCCCCCCCCTGCCCCCACCATGCTCTGCTTCTTGAAGGAAGCATGAATGTCATCTACCACAGGATATGACAAGATGTGAAGTGGGAGGCTCCTGGGAGCTTGTCTCTTGGTCCCTGTTGACTGACCCTGTTCCTTGAGTCGCATGGGACTCCTTGCTACGGATTGAGGAAAGGGCCCACGTCCAGAACTTGCCAAGCCTGTTCATTTGTGGAGCCTTGGGTACTCTGGCGGTGGTGGGTGAGTTTGTCAGGCGTGCGCTGGGATGCCTGGCACAGGTTAAGAGGTGTCAGGTAGGATTCTCAACTGTCCTGAGCTGCGTGCTCTTCTGCTGAGATCTCTTCCCTGTTGCCTTGAGCGGCAAGCCCAGGCTCCCTTGCACGGCTTTCAAAGTTCCTTGCTGTCGCTCAGATCCCAAGGCTGCAGGTTTGAACCCTGCATCTCTACCAGGGGTAAGGGTGGGGGGTAGAATGTGCTTACTCTGGGACAGGGGTAGTGTCCAGGTCTCTCCTCGCTGCTGACAACGGGGTTTGGTGGCGTGGCATCCGGAGCACATGAACAGAGCTGAGGGCCCGCAGTGAACCCCCTAAGCCCTGGTGGCTGTGTAGCCATCCTGAGGTCATAAAGAAACCCTACTCTTGAGGGTGAACATTGTAGAATGAGCCCTCCTTGGAAGGCTCCCTGGCTGTGAACAAAAATAAAATACTTCGCAGGGAGGGGAACTTTTACAGCTTCAGGCAGATGTCTGAAGGCACCTCAGGCTTTCCAAGTGGACTAGATCCCGGAGGCTTGGAGGAGGCATCTGGCTGCAGTGGGCCACACCACTCAGTGCAAGGCCTGTTTTCTATTTGGAAAAGAATTTTTAGTTTGTTTAAAAAAAAAAAAAAAGCATGAGTTGCCAAACTGCATGCCCAATTTGATTCTGCCTTTTTTAGTCCATGTGTGCACGTATGCATATATGGACAAAGGTTGGTGGGGGGGCTGTTGCGGGTTGCGGTTGATGCAGGGGAGAGCCCAGATGTCATGAGCTAGCTGTTATCTCCAGGCTTTGACAATCAATAGGCTTGTAGGTGGTGGTGAAGTTTTGACCTCTCAAGAGTTCTTTTTTTGGTCTGATTCTCTTTTTGAAATACTTCCTTAGTCTTAGGTGGGTCTTCGTCATTGTGCACAGGCTTTCTCTAGTTGCAGGAGCGGAGGCTGCTCTCTAGCTGCTTCTCGTTGTGACGGCTTCTCTTGTTGAGGAGCACAGGCTCGAGAGCTTGGGCTTTGATAGTTGTAGCACAGGCTTCGTTGCCCTGCGGCTTGTGGGATCTTCCCAGACCAGGGATGAGACCCGTGTTCCCAGCATTGGCAGGCGGATTCTTAACCCCTGCACCACAAGTCCTAAGAGTTCTGTAATGAATGGGAAAAGTTAAAATTTAGGGTCTGCCTTCCTGAAATTTAGGAGCTGCTGTTTTCTAATCCCTGCTCCTGCTAGGTGTATGGACTGGGTTGGGAGAGTACTTTGGAAGAAGAGCTCCAGAAGTCATCTTCTCTAACTCCATCATTTGACACTTTGCACAGCAGAGGCCCAGGGCAAGCAGGGACTTACCCGAGCCCATGCGGGAGGTCTCTGGCTCCTGACTCCTTCCTTCCCTACTCTGGTGGAAGAGTTCCTGGGCACCTACTATAGCCCCAACGTGCTGTAGGCCTCTATGAATGTCAGGGGGTTTTGGTTTTGTGTTTTTAGAGAAAACTCACATGAGACACTTTGCTGAGTGCTTTAATGGACTTCTAACTCCAAGTTGGAAACCACAGGGAGAGGCCTATTCCTAGCAGTCCGGAAAGGCCTGGCTCCAGATGGCCAGATTTGAGCAGGTCTTTGAACAATAAAAGTTGTAATTGTTTATTGAACACCTGCTGTATGCCTCACATTGTGCTGGGTCTTAGAGATGGGTAAAGGTGCTGTTGAGGTGTGGGGATGAGGGCAGTGTCACGTTGATAGATGTGGGGTGAGGTCCCTTGGATTGGGTTTCGTGTGTAAAAATGATTTATTAACCTTCTTGTCTCCCTGTGACACTGGTTGCTGCTTTCATTTTATTTTTGTCCTTTTCTGCCCTTTTGAAAGTTTTGTATTATAAGTTCATGTTTGCCTCAAAATCAGAGAATGGCAGTAACTGTCATACTTTAAGACACAGAGTTAAATACTGCAGAGCTGCTTAATTTTGCAGCTGAAAGAGCCTATAAAGGATAAGTTATCACCCCCGCTTCCTGACACCTGAGCCACCACTAACATGGCCTTCCTTTCACTGGAGGGTAGCAAATGTCCATTTCCACCCAGATGTCAAAGAATTATACTATCCTCCTACTAGAACTGTGGATTTTCCATCCCTAACATTCAAAGGACCATGGATTCCTAATCTTGTAGGAAAAAGAGATTTTGGTGTCAGGGGAGCCTTGTAAGTCATGAACCTGGTTCAAGTTTTCATTTAAAAGTTGTGGTTTTTTTTTTCTTCTTTTAAATGATAAGATATCTATATGTTATATCCTTAATGTATAAAGAGCTCATGTATATCACTAAGGAAAGATGTCAAATACCTAAATAGCAAATGACATGAATGACTTGTCATTTGTTTTACTAAATGGCCAGTGTAAACCATTTAAAAAGGTTAGTGATCCAAAAGATTAAGTTAAAATACCAAAGAGATCAGAGATACCATTTTGTAACTACTAAGTTAGCAAACACTGATGTAATGCCCTGTTAATTAAATTAGTTGAATAATGATATTAGTCTCATTAAAAAATCATGTTTTCTTTGACCATTTAATGAGAGGAGAAGTGCTTATGATATTATTTAACAGAAAACAGTGACTAATTTTCTTTTTACTCTGCTGTGTCCTATAATAAGAAAGTGTTTTATATTAAATGAATAATGCTAATTTAAAGAACCAAGTTGCTGAAGCTTTCCAAATCTTTCTTTAAAAGCCACGTGTTGTTTCTGAGCTGAAGGCTGAGGGAGAGTAGAGCTGGACTTTCTGAGGGGATAAATAGGAAAAGGCCACCTTCAGTCTGCTCTCCACACAGACACTTGTTTTCTCATCTGTAATGTAAGGGTACCTGTGTCTGCCTTGGAAGGCCACCTCGGGGTTCAGGGAGAGCTGGTGTGAAAGTAGCTGGCTTGTTCTGAGCATCAGGCCAGATAGCCTCTGCCATCCACCCTGCCTAGGGCTGGGCCATCGACTCAGTCTTTCTCACACCATCGTCAGGAGCACCATCTTTTCCATCTTCACCCTGAGAACAAGTCAGCATCACATTTGTTGAATAAAACATTTAATCAGGGCAAGAGAGGATTTTGGTTTTCCCAAATGTATCACCTGCCCTTGCCCGCCTTTCTGATCAGCATCATTGACCCACCCTCCTTGCTTGACTGGTGGACTTGAACGAAAATATGAGTAATTTGAGAACAATCACCTCCTAAGAGGGTACTTCTGTTTTGGAAAGGTGTCAGTTTTCCTCCAGATTACATAAGAATTTGTTAATTTTGGTGGGGAGATGACTTGTATAAACGATAGAAGTTTGGTAGGATAAGTAGATAAAAATAAATAAGAAAACTTCCACTAAAGAATTGAAGAAGATAATAAAATACATTGTAAAACTCTGATCATTAGAATGGAAAGAATTAGGACAGAATTTTTTAAAAGCTCAAAACTATCCCATGCCTTTGTAAGAATTTTTGTCTCTGATTTCAAATGAGTGGAAAACTTGTATCAAGCTGGTTGACCATTTGAGGAGTAAAATCTATGTTCTTTACCAAAATAAGTTGCTGAACAATTAAAGAGTTAAGTGTAAAACCGATCTGTGAAAGAACTTGAAGACAGTATAGGAGGATGTTTACCTCACCCCATTTAAAATTAAAAAAAAAAAAAAAAATTTTTTTTTCTGCTGCTGCTGCGGAGTAATTGTTGGCTGTAAATCATGAAAAGTTGCATTTTCGCAGAACAACCAACCGCAAACAAACAGTGCAGCTAATGGATAACCTGGCGTATTCCCCCAGGCAGCCCTCATCCTAGATAATACCAGGGGCGGGGGGCTCAACCAGGGCTGGCTTCTCCTCCAACGAAGGAGGTAGAAAGGGGAGAACCTGATATTTGGGGGATATTTTAACACATTACAGGATAGTTGGCAGACTCTCTTAACAGCGAAGTTTGCTTTTCTGTACACCGAATCATTTTGGAATGTTGGGCCAGAGAAGCCAGCCCCATCCCACGCTATTCCTGTTTACCTGGGGTCTGTTGAAACAGCCACCGTGGGCCTCCCGAGTCCTCCTTACTTCCAGATTACCAGCTTCCCTGGGTTACAAAACACAGCCCATCCCATTGCTTAATCCTCCCCAGCGCTTAGGAGCACGTAGGCCCACCGCGACCGGAACCTAGTGCCGAAAGCTGAGCGGCTTGCTGTGGCCGCCCCCTGCTAGGACAGGCAGCCCACGTTTGAACCCCGGTGCGTTGGTTCCCAGGGCTGTCTGTTTTCTTGCTGCACGTGGTGTGTTTGGGGGATTCATATAGTCCCTCATTCCCTTCCCTGCGAGTTAGGAGTTCTGGGTCCTGTTTTGTGGCTGAGGAAAGGGCAGGAGAAGTGACTTGGAAGTGGTGACAGCAGGCTGCAATTGTAACAGAAGAGTGTTCTGTTTCTGACCCCGAGGGGCTCAGCGTCGTCCCAGAGGACCAGTCAGAGCCCCCAGGAGGACAGTTGGTGATTGTGTCTCAGAGGCTCAGTCCTGGTGGGGTTTGGCGACCTTCGAGGCTGGGTCTGGGCTTCCTGGGGGAGCAGCCTGGGAGGTGTGGAGTGTGGCGGGGAGCAGAGCACAGCCCCAGGTGGGCGGTCAGGCCCGGGGGCTTCTCTCTCAGCTTCACCCGCCCGTGTGAGCACGGGGCCAGGCACAGACACGCCGGCCATGTGAACAGGTGGGACACAGATTGTCTGGAAGGAGGCCAGGCTGGGGAGAGCAACGTCTGTTCACCCCTGGGACGCATTTGTTGAGGCAGATGTACCAGGTAAATGCCGGAAGGGCAGCATTTGAAAGAAAAAGTAATGGCAGTGCAGCCCACCTCCTCTGTGGCACCCAGGACCCTGATGGGGCCAGCGACATGCCTGCCCGCCTCTCGCATCTCCCGGGCGTTTCCCAGCTGATCTGTCTGTAGATTCACTAAGCCGTGGACGTTCATTGATCTTCTGCTCGGTACAGCATGCCAGCGTCTTGGCGAGGGCACCCTCATTCATGAGGCACCCCGCCTGCCCTGCGGAGGCTTCTTCAGAACTAAAGCAACTGAGTGGGGAGCTGGGGCTCACAAACAGCTACTGCTGCTTGGAAGGGTGTGTGCACGCCCGTGGTGGGCACTGTACCCCCGACCTGGTGGTGGTGGTGGTCGTGGCTTGTGGCTAAGTCATGTCCGATTCTGCAACCCCGTGGACTGTAGCCACGAGGCTCCTCTGACTGTGCGGTTTAGCGATGAGGAAGCGTAGGCTCAGAGAGCTCATCTCTTACCCACTGAGTGACAGTCCTGGGAAGGTGCTGGTGTTTTGGGTGGGTGGCGGGTCTTTGGAGGACGTGGGTGGAGAGGGTGGAGGGGGCTGGGAGTGAGAACTCCTGTCTATCTACGTGGGTGCAGCCTCTTACTTTCCACCCTCCTGTCTCCGCAGAGTGCAGCAGCCGCCCCGAGCCCCGTGCTTGGCAACATTCCCCCCAACGATGGCATGCCGGGAGGCCCCATCCCTCCGGGTTTCTTTCAGGTACGTGCTGGGCCCTCGGCCCTGTGCTGCTTTCACTCCAGGCCAGGCCCCGGGCAGGCGGGAGGGAGGGAGGGAGAGAGAGAGAAGTCAGTAGCAGCTCAGTTTGCCATGGTCTAAATACAGTTGCTTCATGCTGGTTCAAACCCTTCCCTTCCCATCCCTCTCGCCACCCCTTCCAAAAACCAAGGAGGGGAGCAGAGAAAGCTGGAGAGCAGGCACCTCCGGCTCGGTGCTGTGTCATTTCTGCCGGAGTTTGTTTTCTTTACACCAGCTTCGCGCTCACGACACAGCCCGCCCCTGGTCGGGAGGCGGTGGGGCTGCTTCCAAGGCCGGTGCAGAGCTGTCTTTTAACAAAAGGCCTTTTTTTTTTTTTTTTAAACAAAACAAGTAAACTGTTCTTTGTCTGTCTTGTTGCTGCTGTCATTGTCATTGTTTACTTTGCCTGCCCAAACTACAAACCTTAGGCGTAATCTGAAAAAACAAAAAAACCCACCATCCTGGCAGGTCTGGGAATCCCTTCCCTCTGGTTAACCGCTTGATTTTTTCCGAGTGTGATCACAGAAGGCGTCCCACAAGCATCTGTGCCCATGCTCTGCCCGCCAAAGGCAGGAGCCGCGCTCATGTGGGTTGAGAGCCGGGTCTTCTCCAAAAGACACCTTGTTGGGCTCTCGGGTGTGGGGTGTGGGGAGACAGCTTTCTGATTTGCTGGGTGAGTACACTCGCCACACCCTCTGTACCATCTCTTGCATCTCTCTTATTCCCTCTGGGGACTCATTTGATTGAAACCATATTGGGACTGGAAAAGGCCATTGGAGAGGGATTGGCCTGTGGGGGCTGGAAGGAACTTTTATGATGGAGCTCTTGGGGATGACATGCTTTCAAACCTCTCCTCAGTCGGGTTTGAGAATCTGCCTGAGGTTTGCACACCTTTTGAAAGGTTGGTGGTGGTTCTTCAGTCACCACGTCCTGTCCAACTCTTTGTGACCGCAGGGACTGCAGCTCACCAGGCTTCCCCATCCTCCCCTGTCTCCTGGAGTTTGCTCAAACTTGTGTTCATTGAGACAGTGATGCCAGCCTTTGAAAGGTTAGCTCTTCCAGATAAGAATCTAGAAAGAGCTGTTATATAGACAAGAAAGTGGATATTTTTCTGTGAAGCCCAAGAATTCAAAACTGGGGCCAGGGAGACACAGTCTGAGGAGACTGTGGCTTGGTGACAGCCAGAATCTCACACCGCTTGTATCCAGCCTGGGACACCGGTCGCAGGAAGCTCCCTGGCAATGGAGGAATCTGAGCAAAAGTGGGGCAGGTGCCTCTTGGGGGTATTAAGGGGTTTTCCTCCCTGGGTGGAAGGTGACCTGGAAGACATGTCTGCTTGGCAAGTTTTCACGTTATAGTTGATGTTCGCTCTCAGGAGAGGAGGGTTAGGACATGCTGCTTACCAGCCAAGAAGGGAAATCAGTGAAATTTGGCTGTTCTTCAACAGAAAACAGCAGGTTGCCCACCAAAGTGGCAGTGAGAAAAGTGATAGGGATTTAGGGATGGAAGCTTAGGGTATTGGATGGCCACACATGTGTCTTGTCTGTGTTCCTAGCATATGGTCCAAACTGGGGCCTTGTCTCAGGAATGGAAGTGGAAGTATAGGCTCCAGGTTAGACCAGACCAAGCACTGCCTGGGGTGAGTCTTGGCACGAGGCCGCAGGCACTGGGGAGAGGGGCCAGGCTTACGAGAGAGAGAAAGACGTTCAAAACCTTGGAAATCCATGGACCCAAGAAAGACAGGAGCTTGAAGGGCCACTGCCTGACAGGGTCGTCCATGCTGAGGGGCAGCCACCTTCCCAGCCGCTGCGGACAGTGTACTGCAGCCAGGCGGTGGTCTTTCCCGTGGTGTTCTCTCCAGTTGGAACTTCTTTCCCAGGCTCATGTCCTCCCCAGAGATACCGTGGCTGCCCTTCCTACGGTGCAGAAGTGGCTTCCCCGTCTGGTGGACAGAGACCTCCCAGATACACGCTCCATCTGTATGCATCCCTGTTGAGGTTGCTTGCTGGCATCCGGGTGCCTAGTACAGGCCACGGTGGCAAGAAGAAGGGGACAACAGCCGGCTGGATTTTTTTAAATAGGCCACTGACTTATTTTTTGGCCTGAGTCTGGGGCAAGGAGAGGTCTGCTTGATATGTGGGCAGCTCCCAGCTTCCTGCTTTGATACAGTGGTCCATGGTTAAGGCCTAATTCCAGACGTATATATTTCTTATGCCCTCCCCTGTGACATTTCAGGGGTGTGTGGTCAGAAAGCACAGACTTACTCCTGTCATTATTTAGCCACTGTCAGGTACCATCCAACAGAGGTAGCTGTGGACCCCCTCCCCCCATCCCACCCTTGACTTGAGGTCTTCTCTGATCCTTAATTGGGGTGAACCATCAAGAGCTTGCTGGATCGCTGAGCAGGGGGCTGTGTGCCCTGACCTCTCTGCTTCTTGGCTGACTTTGGCTACACCCCAACCCCCACCCTCACCCAAAGGGGCATCCTTTCTCTATCAGTCAGTTGAAGGCTGATGAAGTCCTCCCTGGTCAGGATGCTGAACCCCTCGGGCTGGGTCACTGCTGTGGGGAAAAGGTATCTCTCTGTAAGCAGGTAGTGGCTGCTCATTTCCAGAACAGGCCAACTCACATCACAGCAGTACTAGCTATTGATTGCCGGCCCTGCCCCTCGCTCATCTTGCAGGCGGTCACTCTGATATTAGAAGGGAAATAGAGATGGTATTGAAGGTTTTATCTGCCGCCAACAATTGAGCTTCTTCCCCTACTTGAGCACAGCCTGGCAGACAGCTCAGTGGCAGAGGGTCTTTGCACTGAGGAGCCAGCCTAGTCCGGCTGGTCATCTCTGGTCAGACCCTGTCCCAAGGTGGCCAGCCTTATTTTTTTGGTCAGAATTCCAACCCTAGTTGATGCTCAGTTTAGTTGGGGCCTCCAGGGTGGGTGGGAGAGACCAGCTTTCCACCCCTACCCCTGGCCCCTTGGATAGCAGCATAAGGAACTTTCTTCCTTGGGCCTTTGACTGCTAGGCTGCGAAGCCACGCTTGGGATCCGAAGGCTTAGCCGTCATCACATCCGGTCCCATCTGTTTGCTCTCCCTTACTCTGTGTTGGGGTTTCTGAGATGGATAGTGCCTGTAGTCCTGGGCCTGAGAGATGCTGAGGGCTGACTGGGAGATGTTTGAGACCTGACCTGACCATACCTCACTGTTCCACTACTGGGGAATATTGTGGGGTTCTCCAGGTCATGGGAGAACTTAGCAAGGATATTCTCAATCAGTGTGTTCCTTATAAAAAAGACCTCCTTCATCTTGGCATCCCCAGCACCTCATGTGTGCTGAGGACCCAGGAAATGTTTAGAATGAGTTTGTGTCACTCTTATTTCCAGGAGTGGAGTCCAGCCAGCCCCCAGCTCTAGATGCAGCTGTCTGACCAGACTAGGGGGTGGTCCAGGGATGGTGGTATGGAATGCGGAGGACACAATAGACTGGAGTCTCAGGACACCTGTGCTAGCCCCTGCTTGTCCATGTACTTGCTGAGTGGCCTCGGCCAAGTTGCTTTCCGTCTCTGGACTGCAGTTTCCTTAGCAGTAGATGAAACGGGGTGGACCAGATGGTCTCTGAGGGCCCTTCTTACTGAATTTTCTGCTTTGAATCCAGATGGATTTTACATAAGCAAGCAGTGGCTTTTTTTTTTTTTTTCCCCCCCTCCACAGAGCTTAAGTCAGTTGGGCTGCACATCTGGCAAACTCAGCTTGGCTTTGGCCACGCCCACTGGTTTGGGTGGGTCCCCAGCTCCTTGGCCCTAAGGTGGTTTGAAGGGAGGCACCGTCCAATGAGGGTTTCTAGGTCCAGAGCTGGGGAATTGCAGGAGGGCAGAGGGGTCATGGAGAAGGGAGCATTGGATACAGACTGGTTTTGTTCTTGTTTTGTTTTAAATTCCAATAATTGTTTTCAGTTATGTAGTGTTTTTGGCCATGCATCTTACTTTCATTTTAATCACAGCGTTTCTGCAGAGGGGGCGTAGCTGGTTGGGAAAGTGAGACTCAGAAAGGTGAATGACCTGCCCAGAGTTAACAACTGAGGGCTGTAATCAGAGCCTGAACCCAGCTTCCTGGTTCCTGATCCTCGAGTTCTTCCATAGCAGTCAGGGTCCTAATGTGGATACAAATCTGATTATCTAGGAGAAGAAAGAATAGAGAACAAGAGAAAAGAGGGGAAAATAACGGAAGGAGAAAGAGAAACGCCAGCCATCTTCTCTCAGAAGTAGCCAATGTCTCCATTCAAATGCCAGCAGAGGCCACAGGCCTAAAGACCGTGCCTTCTCTGAAGAAGACAGCCCTGGCGGACCCAGCTCCCTTTACCAAAATCTCAGCCTGACCTGCTCTGAACATTCCCAGATACTTCCCACCATGATGGGCAGACATGTAGGGACCGAGATGTCCCCTTTTCCAGTGAGGCCTCATTTGTTCAGGCCAAGCCCAGCCACCTTGGAAGGAGGTTAAGGTCTGTTCCATAGAACCTTCCCCATCAGTTACAGGAGGAGAGAGGAGAAGCAGCGCTTGATGTGTATAGCCCAGGAACCAGAGACATGATCCAGAAATAAGAGGGAGAGAGGCACACACAACCTTGGTCCTTTCCTGTCGAAAGTATCAGATACACGTCTCTGCTTATCTGCCGTGGGGATAGTTGGGGTTTCTCTGGGAAACACACAGCCTCTGGAGGGCTCTGACTTGAAGTACCTGAAGCTCTGCCATGTAGAATATACTCAGCCCCACCTCTGTGAGGTCAGCCTGTAGATCTCAGATCCTCCTTAGAAAAGAAGAGGGAGGCCACTTGACGTGTCTGTAGGGAAGGCATTGCTACCACCTGCTGGTTTTACAATGAGGTAGTGAGTTCCTTGACATTGGCGGTAACCAAGTAGAGACTAGATACCCAGCAGAGAGCCTGGGAGACTGTGAGCCTTGGGGTGGGGTGGTGTGTTTCCAGGGAAGATCAGAGTCCAGCAGATGAGAATATGCCGGTGGCAGCAGCTCGAGCGGTTCCCTAGTTTTCAGGCTTCCTTTCCAGCAGGCAGCAGGTAGCGCAGAGTGAGCTGAGTCTCCTCCTGCTGGAAAGCTGCGGCCGCAGGAAGGGCCGCTCTGGCAAGTCTGCGACTAGGGGAGGCTTGGGGGGGAAATTAAACCACCTTGTTTTTATGGTTTTCAAAGCCCACTGCTAGGGAGGACAGCTTGGTGGCTGGGGGCCCGGGTCCCCATTAGACAGCTGGTGAAACTGAGGCTAGGACCACACGGGCGCGGGCCCGGGCTCGTTGATCACCCCTTAACTCATTGACCAGACGTGGTCCCTCAGGGCACAGCGACCTCCCAGTCACTCAGCCATGAGCAGTGCCAACCAAAGAGGCAGCCACGGACCCTGCCCTCAGTGGGCTCACATGGCCTGGCTGGTGCAGGAGGCGAGACTGACTACATGGAGGGGCCAGTGTGCCTGGGTGTGATGTGAAAGGGCAAGTTTGGGATGGCAGGAGGCCTGGATGGACTCACAATCTTAAAGACAAAGGGGAGACATGGAAGGTTCCTAAGAAGGGGAGTGGGGTGGTCCGAGGAAGAGCCCCAGTGGCCTGGAGGGGGTGGCCAGGTGGGGTTGGAGCCCAGGCTGTGGTCACCTCAGGAGGTGGCCAGGCCTGAGCTGGAGTGGTGACTAAATGCTGTGGCTGGTGCCCCCTCTGGATACGGTGGCCTCTCGCTGGGTATTGGAGCTGGGGGGTGGTGGGGAGCAGAGCAGGAGGAGGCGGGTGAGGGCCAAGGGCCAGCCTTTCGCTGAGTCTCCCATGCCTCCTGCCCTGTGGGAGCCTCCCGTCCACAAGGGAGGGCCCCCACATGTGGTCCCATGGCTGTCTAGACTGGCCCTTCTTGGCCTCTCCGGCTGTGCCCACAGGCCCTAAAGTGAAACTGGGTGAACCCTTCTCATGGCTGCTGGTAGAACGTTCTCCAGATTAGAGAAGGTTCTCCCTCTGTGCTCGCGTTTGCCTGTTAGGTAGGCCTGAGAGCTGACAGCGTTCCCACATTCTGGATGAGGAAACTGAGGCTCAGATTGGCCACAGTGTTGCTCAGGGAAGAGAGGCTCTGGACGGGGCAGGGGGATTCAGAGCTTCTTGATGAACCCTCTGTCTGCTGGCGGATTCCTCCCCCGCCTGGGCTTGCTCTCCAACCCCAGCCCCTTGCCCCTGTCTGCTCCCTAGTGAGCAGAGGGGGTCAGTGCAGGAGGACAGAGGTGCTGCGTCAGGGGTGGGAGTCCCAGGCCCTCCAGGAGACAGAAGCACCCCTCCTCCCCATCCCGTGCCCTGCTGTCTGCCTCCAGACTGACAGAAGGCAGGGTCACCCCTGCTGAGAAGGATTAGAGAGGAGGCGGGCCGCCCCAAATGCTGGGCCCTGGGCCATGCTGGGAGGTGGGGAGCCGCTGCTGTTCCCACCCCCAGCTCCCACCTGTTCCAAGCCTTGGCTCCAACAGCAGCATCTCTTGGTTACTGAAATGAAGCCAGGGGCGCCCTTTAGGCCTGAAGAGCCCTGCCCGGGGAGTCGGACACCCTGGTTTGAGTCCAGCCTGACTGCCAAACTGCTGTGTGTCCTTGGGGGGCCATCCTCCCCTCTCTTGGCCTTAGTTTGCTCATCACTCCGGTGAGGGGAGCCCAAGAGGGCACTCTAAAGCGCTGTGGACTGGCCTGTTCGTCCCTTCCCTGCTGTGAACCCACACGCAGGCTCCCCTCACATTTACTTGGCCCGTGCAGAAAGGCTGGGACAGGAGAAGTGGTGGGGGAAGCCTTCTTTTCAGGCCAGTACCACCTTCTTAAAGGTCGGGGTGCTCGCCCACCCTGCCTGGCAGCCAGCCTGGTGCCTAATGTCTGCCCGGGACAGATGACCGACCCCGGGCTCCTAGCAACAGTGGACAGAAGGTTACTCCTGACAAGTCAGACAGCATTGCCCCCATCACCTTCTCTTCTTAAAAAAAAAAAAAAAGTTGTGACCTTGACCATCATGTGTGCCTGTATGCACCCGTGGGCATGTGTGCGTTTGCACACTCAGGCTGCCCCCTCCCCCCAAATGTGAACTCCACACGGTCACACCATAAACTCTCTCTGATGAAATGGAAAGCTGAACATAAATCAGTGTCTGCTGCCCTGTTAGCTATGCATCAGCAGTCAGTGCCTGGGTGGTTTGCTCGGTAACAAAGCACCCGGCAGCTCCGCAGGCCTCGACTGCCCCCTGTCGTGGAGCCAGCCCCACACCCCAGAGCCCTTGGGCTGCGGCCAGCCCTGCTGTGTGCCCCAGCCGCCCTGAACCCTCCTGGCTTCAATGCCTCTGCAGGGAGAGGCGGTGGAGTGGCTCCAGAAGGACCCTAGGATGGAGGAGACCAGGCTGTGCTCAGCTACTGTTCCTCCCATCCCAGGAGACCCCAGTGGCCATGACCGCCTCCCCCCTGACCTTCTCCTGAGCTCTGAACCGACTCCTTGAATCTCTGGCTTTTACGGATCTGATGCTCAAGGATAGGTGTTAGCGCGTTGTCACCTCTGGTTTATTAAGACCTTGGGCTGGTTTATCCTTTTCCTCTTTGGACCTGGGTTTCTCTTAAAACTTGAGTTTCTCCCCCTGTGCTGGAGAGCTGCTCTGCCGTGAGTGTTCTCACAGCACTAGGGCCACATCTGTCCCCCAGATGATGTCCTCACCTCTCGTGGGCCGGGGGCAGGAGAGACATGCTCCACTCATGCCCCGTTCTCTACAGATCATGCTGAGGTTTTTTTCCTTTAAAGAAAAAAAAGAAAAGGCTCAGATTCCACAGCCTAGTAGCAGAAGAGGTTTGAGGAAGGGAATTCCAGTGGAATCCTATAATAACATGCCTTGGCATCGTGTGGGTTGAGATAGACCCCCTTAATAAGAGCATGTTGCCCTGAAAGGAAGCTGCCCTTTGAGGAGTCCCGGCTGGGCCTGGGGCTCTGGGGGCAGACTAGGTGGTCACAGGGCTTTCTAGCATCTTGCTGAGGTTCTGAGAGCTGGGGAACACAGCAGGAGACAACACAGTGTGGGCCGTGAGCTCATGTTTGGTTTCTGCCTAGATTAACTCTCCAGCTGACCTTTCCCTGACAAGCTCCTTCCTTCAAATGAAGGCCTTGGAATCAATGAGGTCCCAGGCCCAGGTCCACCCCTGGATTCCAGAAAGCCCCATCACTTGCTAAGACCAAAAGGGCGGGGTTAGACTTAGGAAGAGCATGAGTGGGGAGGCCACAGCCTCCGTGAGGTGTCGGCTCTGTTCTGGGTGCTGGTCTCCCCAGGGTTCTCCCCAGCCCGGGAGATGCCACTCAGCTCTGGGCACAGTGTGGGGGAAGGGGAGCAGAGGGCACCCAGCTGTGGCAGAGGCTTCCAGAGAGGACTGGCACAGCATGCAGTGGCTGTGAGCAGGAGCAGGACAGCCCCCTGCTGCTCCTGGTGACATGTTCTGGGGAGGTTGTCCAAACTCTCTAGGCACTGGTCTCCTTGACTGTGCTGAGGAGCAGTCATTTAGCAGATTGTAATGCCTCCTTTGTGGAGCTCTGGTGAGGATTGACTATACATATACACGTATGATGCAGGTTCAATCCCTGGGTCCGAAAGATCCCCTGGAGGAGGCTGTGGCAACCTACTCCAGTATTCTTGCATGGAGAATCCCATGGACAGAGGAGCCTGGGGGGCTACAGTCCATGGGGTTGCAAAGAGTTGGACCCGATTGAAGCGACTTTAGCGTGTGTGTACGTGCATACGTGTGCTGCACACACGCGCATACTCTTGTTCAGTGATGGCTGATTACTGCCATGGAAATATGGCTCATCCAGGATCCAGGATGAGCACTGGTCAGAAGGCCCAGTGGCTGGGCCCTTGGAGCTCCCGTGAGCCTTTAGCTCACCTGCCCCCAGTGTGTCCCATCCCTCCCACACCTTCTCTAAATAAGCTTCCCGGCGGCCCTGGGTCATGGAGCCTGGGTTGGCATATAAGTTGCCTTGGGAAAGTCCATTCAACTGTCTGAGCCTCAGCTGCTTCACCTGACAGTTGGGGGTGAATATACCCCCTACCTCTTGGGGTGGTGGTGGGGACACCATGAAATAATGCCTGTGAAGCCCTGCCAGGCACCTTGCGTAGGTAAGCACTCTGGGTCCTCTGTTATGGACACAAGCAGGAGTGTTCTGGGCTGTTCTTTAAGCTAGAGGCCGGGGTAGGGGTAGGTCTTCCAGGTCAACCAAAAGCAAGGGCCCCCAGGAGTTTTCTCCTTTTTCCAGAAGTTTATCTCAGGGGCTTAGCACAGCTGTGGTGGCAGTGATGTGTGTAAGAGGTTCAGGGTATTCTCGAGATGGATTGCCTTTTTAGGATTTAACCCTTTAGTTAGACTGGGGTTTATGGCACCTGCTCAGCACCGGGTCTTTAGCATGTTACCTCACTTAATGCTGCCCACCTGGCTACCCTCCTGGGCCCTGGCATGGTGACTCCTTGTTCTCTTGTCCACTGACAGGAGCTGGCAGGGGAGCAGGTTGTATGTCCACTTCCTGCCAGGCTCATCAAAGTGAGCTCGCTTTTGTGAGTTAGCATCTGCTCTCCTGCCCAGGGTTCTGGGTCTTCACCCATGCAGTCGTCCCTCGGTGTCCACGGGGGTTGGTTCCAGGACCCCTTGGACACCAGGATCTGCCGATGTTCAAGTCCCTTATATAAAATGGCTGAGTGCAGTCTGCCTCCCTGCCGCGAGTTCTGCCTCTGTGGGTACGGAGGGCTGACTGTACTCCAGAGTTCCATCACTAGTGACTCACCCGGGTATCATTGGAGTTTCTGTTTCTCCACCTGTAAAATAGGAACAGCTCCACCTGCTCCACCAGCTCTGAGTGTGGGAATGTGTTCATAATGAAAGGCGGTGGAGGTGTCCATACAAGGGCTGCTTCCCAGGGGCTGGCGTCCAGCCGTCCGATCCTTCAGCGCACATCTGGGAGGGACATCTCTCTGCCTGGCCCTGCTGGGCTCCCAGGGCTGGGAGGTGGGCAGTCTCTGGCTCCAGGTGTTCCTGGTCCACGGGGTGGACTCCAGCCTAGGGTCCCTGCAGGCCACTGGTGGGGCTCATTCACTCCATCAAGTCATCTTCTTGCCAGTGGTACCCCTTTGTTAGATACAATCCAATCCAAGCTGTTGGTAAGACACTCAGAGCTCTTTGTGGTCTAGCCCCATTGATGGACCAGCTGTTTATCTCTGGGACAAGGGCCAGAGCTTGTGCTCTCAGACCCAGCCCTGCCCCTCCAGCTTGTCTGCATGGCCTCTTCTACAGACTGCAGAATTCTCCCCTCCCCTTCTTGAAGGCTCTTCAGTTTCAGGTCACTTTTATTCAAGAAGACTTTGACAGAGTCTTGTCCTGTCGTAGCCTCCAGGTCAAGAACAATACACCCAAGATGTGGATCTGATTAAGTGCCTCTTCCTCAGATTAATTATAGTGTCTGACTCCACGAGACGTAACTGTTTATGAAAAGGGTCTAAGATTTTGGAGACTTGCAGTCTGTTCTGGGGCATTGCCTTCACCATTCTGCACCTCAGCCTGCTCATCATAAAAATACAACATTAGACGATGTGGACATGGGAGATACAGTGGTATTGAAGAGCCCTGTCGTGCGGGGGCATCAGGGGCAGAAGAAGTAAGTAATGGAGCACTTCAAGGGCCAGATGTCTTGTGTGGAGTTGGCTGAAGAGTTCCCCACGTCAGGTGGGGTTGGCGAGAGCCACTTGTCACATTCAGACAGGTTACATATGGGCAAGGAGTCAGTTCCCTAGGAGTCAGGTAATAGGAAGGCTTAGTCAGGAAAGAGGGGCTTCCTGAAGTATCCCATGAGGCTGGAGAATCTGAGCACAGCTCTGTGTATGGGCAGCCACCCTGTGATGAGGCTAGTCCACGGCCTTGGACTGAGTACTGGAGTCTCGGGATCTGCGACTCTCTTTGGGAAGATGGCAGCCCTTTTTACAGGCAAAGTTAGGGTGTTTCGAAGGGGACTGCAGACCATACCCCTGGCCCACGGATCTGGGGCCCTTCCAGCAGCGCCCACCACACAGCTGCCCCTCATGTGGCCACTGAGATGTGCCAGGTTTCATAGCCCACTGTCTGTCTGTGTGACGGTGGGCCAACTTCCTTCAGCCCATCTTTCCCCTGGTTTCTGGCTCTTTCCCTCACCCCATCCTATTGCTTCTCCTAGGAAGGAAGACAGGAACCTGGTTCATTCCCTAAGCTCAGGGAGACAGAGGCAGAAGCCACCCAGTTATCCAGGAAACCACAAAGCTAGTGGGGAAACCTTAGCTAACTCTGCTGTTTCTTCTTCTGCCCAGTGGACAGCTGGGGTTGAATTCTGGCATCTGGATTTATAGCTCCCACAGCCTTGTGTCTCCCTGTCCTGGTCGATATGATGAATCTGTACTTTTTGGATCGTCTGTCGGGGTGTAGAGGAGTAGGGCAGGAAGGCTGTGTGCATGCATGTGCCCAGAGAGCTTAAAGTAGAGCAAGAATTCTCTGGGTGGACCAGGCAGTGCTTTATTAATATGCACCTCGCCTTCACTGTGCTGCCGTGATTAACAGCAGAGCCTGAGCGTTGGCGAGAGGTGGTGTGGAGGCTGGCAGGCAGGAGCGGGATGCGTCTTTGCAGCCCTGTCTGTTTTCAGAGCAAAAGGCAATCTTTGGGGATGGGGGTGGGGAGGTTTGGTTCTCTAGGCAAGGTGGGCATTCTCCCTGTGTTCTGCGGGATTGGCATGGTTCTGGATCCTGGGTATGTCTGTGCCTCTCCCACTTACCAGAGAGCCAGTCTCTACCCAGTAGACACTGGGGAGAAGACCGTGTGCTCTCTGGATGCCCTCCAGAAACCTACATGGTTGGGACTGGGTCTTGGAAACCTTCACCAACATTAATGCGAGCTGGCTGCTCAGGGCTAGAGAGTGGCTTAGTGGAGGAGCAGGCATACACTCCATGTCTAGTCTGTAGGAGATGGGAATTAGCACCCCAGACAGCTGTGAACTCACTGTTTTCCAGAGGCCATAGGTCTTTACTTCTGACTTGAAGGAAGATAAAGAAGCATCTTTGGAAAGGAATGGAACAGATGTGTGCTTCCCAAGACAGGTCTGATTGCTACCCCCTTGCACGAGCTCCCAAGGGTTAATGACCCCACTCCTTAGCCCCACTTCCAGCCCCAGGGTCACCATCTTGTGCATGAGACCCTCCGGCACCAGGCCCTCTCCTGCCCCTTCCAGGTGCCCACCTCAGGCCAGAAGCCTCTTCCATTTCTGCTCTGCCAGGGAACTCCAGGCTAGCCTTCCACCTCCTGCCTACTCGGTGTGATTGCTCTGCAATCGCTGCCCCTTGTTCCCTAGTGCACCTGGCGCCTGCCTCTGTTTGAAAGCTGTTATGGTCCCAGTTGTGCCTTGGTCTCTCCGCACCACCAGGAACACTTTGGGGGAAGACCACGGTTCTGCTTATTTTCGTGTCTCCAATGCTTAGCGCACACTTGGCCCAGGCTGCTGGGACCCACTGGCTGGGTGCACTGCCAGAGTGAACATGGGTTTTACCCATAAGTTCTGCGTATTAATACTCTTTCCTGAGTCCCTGGATAAAGTGCCCAGTTCTGTGGACACAGCACATGCAAAGAATCTTTAGCAGCGAGGCCTCAAGTGTTCAGCAGCAATGGCTGGAGGCAGAGTGGTCTCTCCTAGCCCCCGCCCCTCCACCACAGCATTTGAGGTTAGAGCCCTTTCCTGAGATGACCCTAGAGAACTACTCAGAATTTACTGCACTGGAGAAGGTCAAACAGCACAAACCTCCTGAAAGAACTCAGGGTTGGAATCAAGTCTTCAGAATGTTTTGTGCTGGCAAGCCAGGGAGGAGTGTGTTCCCCAGCACTGTGGCAAGAATGAACATAGGGAAGATGGTTAGCAAGGAGATACCCTGGAACCAACCAGCTGGACATGAATGCTGTTTATTGTATTGTATTATAATGATGAAAGATCATTTTGTTTAAGACCAATGGCCCAGAAACCTGGGTCTCAGAGATTGGTCACAGGACATGTTGGTGGGGGAGCCAGAACTCAGATTTGCTGACCCCGGGTCTGGGCACAATCTCTTGTCCTCAGTGGGATAAATCCTGGCTCCAGTAAATAATACTGTAATGTCGCTGGACTTCATTTTTATCCTTTGTAAAATGGGGGTGATTTTTGCTTCATTTATCTTACTAGAGAGATGTGAGGTTCAAGTTAGAAGGTATTGATAGATACTAGTACTGTTTTGCTTTTCCTTGAGAATTTAAAAGGACCCAATTTGGGATTTCCCTGGTGGTCCAGTGGCTAAGACTCCATCCTCCCAATGCAGGGGTCCCAGGTTCAATCTCTGGTCAAAGAACTAGATCCCACATGCCTTAACTATGTAAGACCCTGCATAGCCAAGTAATTTTTTTTTTTCCTAAAAATTGTGTGCTGAGTTTAAAAAAAATAAAAGGACCCAGTTTTTTCCCTCTTAAGTCTTGAAAACCATTACTAAGCTCAAGGATCAGCAAAGTTTTCCTGTGAAGGGTCAGATAATATTTCAGGCTTTGTGGACCATCTGGTCTCTGTCCTGACTGCTCAGATATGTTCATATGGAACATGAAAGCAGATTCAAATGGTATACAGATGAACATGGCTGTATTCTGATAAAACTTTATTTACAGAAGCAGATGACAGGCCAGACTTGGCCCCGAGCCATAGCTTGCTGACTTTTCTGGCAGCTCAGTGTAGTGGACGTGCTCTTGGGGTCCTCATGTGGCAGCTGACCTCCAGCCTCCACTCCAGGTGTGGTGCAGGGCACCAAGCCTGGACCTGGGAGCAGTGAGCCCACGTCCCTGGGGCTCAGCTTTCCCGTCCGTGCTCTGGGCTGGGGCAGCCAGGGAGCAGCATGGGGCGGGTGGGGGGGACTCTGCGTTAGGTCTTGGATGCCATGCCGCTGCCTGTACTTTCATTTACTGTGTTTCCTCCCTTTGTTTTGAAAACCGTCTCCTGCTGATTCTGCGTCTCTGTCTCCGTGGGACCTCTGGAGTAAAACATGATCTGAGCGCCTCCTGCGGGTGTCTGGGCGGCCTGTCTCAGGAAGCCAGATTCACAAGTGTGTGGACCTCTCACCCTCGCCACCTGCCTGGCGCTGTCCTGGCTCCTCTGAGAGGCACAGGGAGGAGGAGAGGGGAGGGGAGCCGGGGTCTTTGCTCAGCTGGAGTCAGTGTGTCTGTCACTGATCTTGCACTGAGTGGACCCTGGTGGCTGTGAGGACTCCTGACGTTATGCAGAGGTGACCCGCAGGGGACACGCTGTGTACTGTCTGCTCCTTTCACTGATGACTTCCCCGCCATGTCAAGAAGATGGGCCACCACCGCTTGCCACCTGCTGTGCCTGGTGCCCATGGAGGGCATGGTTGCTGTGGGCTCGTCTCCTAGGCAGCCAGCAGCCCCCTGACTGAGCTCCCAGCGCCAAGCCACCACCTGGTCATGGCCCAATGATTGAGTATGGCCCAGCTCAGCCCCCCGTACCCTCGAGTTGGTAATTTCAGCTCCACGTCTGACCTTTTCTGCCCATGTCCGCACACATGAAGACGTCTCTTCCCCAGAGAGGACAGATGGAACTAGGATAGGACGGCAACTGTCCAAAGCCACTGCCAAGTTCGTTCCCGTGGGTCAAAATGAAGAAATAACTTTTTGTGTGATGAGCTGCATGTCAGAGGGAGGGGGCAGTTCAGAGCCCTACCTCTGTCACCCCGCCAGGTGGTCAGCCTCCTGCTGCAGGGAGGCTGTGGGTGGAGATAGACCGTGGTGACGGATGTGGATGTCGGTGGCACACGGGCACACCTTGGCCCTCTCCCCAGAATGGGCTTACGGCATTTTCCATCAGCATTCGTGTCCAAGGAGCAAATTGGATTGTCTGTTGCATGCCTGTTGCCATGTGTATAATTAATGTAATTTTATATTCACTCAATTACGGTGACACGCCCAATAGCCGGATTACGCAGGCCACCAATAATGTGGGTTGTCTGTCTCCCCGCTGCCAATCAATGAAACCCATCCCTGCAGCCTTGCCACTCCAGTGGCCGGTGTCCCTCCCGCCCGCCCAGGAGTTGGGGAGGGGGACGGGGATGTGGGGAATGTTTTTTCTCTTAGCAACCTAAAATTTCAGATCCCCTTTCCCCAAAGGCCCTCTGGCTAAAGGCAGATCTGGCCAGGGTGGTAATGATGAAGCACTCAGTGTGTGAGAGCACTCTCCCAGCTTTTCTGCGAGGAGGGTCACCTGGACTCCTTGTGGCCTTAAAGGCCTGGCTGGGGATGTCAGGCAGAACTGCAGCCCGGGTGCCTTGGGCTTTCATGGCCGAGCTCTCCCCACTGGCCCACCTCTGTACCCAGAAAACCTGGAACTCAGTCTCAGTTCTGTTTCTCTGAGAGTCCGTGATTCCTAGGCAGGTTGAAGGCAGCTTCAGGGAGTGTGGGGTGGAATTTGGTGAAGGAGCCGTGAGTTTTGGAAATAACTAAACTTAGCATGTAGGTTTCATTACCTCTCTCCTTAAAAATTAATACAGATTATTTTTTTAAAAAGCAATTTTTAAAGTTTTCTTTTTGACTCTGCTGAGTCTTTGTTACCGTGCCCCCCTCTAGTTGTGATGCCTGGTTTTATTGCAGTGGTTTCTCTTGCTGTGGAGCCTGGGTTCTAGGTGCGTGGGCTTCGGCAGTTGTGACCTGCAGCCTTCGTTGCCCCGCGGCATTTAGGATCTTAGTTCCTGGATCCGGGATCAAACTCACATCCTCTGCATTGGCAGGCGAGTTCTTAACCACTGGACCACCAAAGAAATCCCTATCTGGTTTTTAATTTTAAGACGCCATCCTCCCTTACTCCCAGGAGTCTTTAGCTGAGAGGACCAGCTTGGTTACCCTGTTGTTACTAATGTTTCCTCCTGGTTCCTTGAACACCAAGTGTTAGATGTGTTCACCCCAGGGCTGGCTGACTGTGGCTGTGGGGTCCGCGTGCTGGCTGAGCCTCAGTGTTCTGCTCGGGCCCTGCCCTAGGAGTCCACGTGGGGGCTGTGTCACTGCCCCGGAAGAGCCCATGTGATATCCAGAGATAAGGCGGGACGTCCACAGAGGATGTGCCATATTTGGAGTGTGCTTGGCCGGGTAGAGTAGGTCAAGCTCCACAAAGGAGGATGTGTGCCCTTTCAGCAGGCTCAGGAGGGGGATCCTGCAGAATATGCGTCTGGTTCTTGGCTTCCATGTAGATGGGCTGTGAGTGGCTTTAGAGCATGAGGGGTGGGGACTGCGGAAGCTTGAGGATCTAGGCCAGACACTGTCAGCTGAACCGCCTCTCTCAAGTATGTGTAGAATGTCCCATGTTCCATATAAGGAAGCTGGACCCACAATGTGTCCTGAGGAGTTGGGCTGAATGCCAGGAAGTGTTCCCCATCCCCATCGTGCACAAGCACGATGGCTTCGGGGAGATGCAGGGACTTGATCAAAACATGGCAATAGGTGGGCCCTGCTGACGGCTCTGAGGTGCTTTTCTTTTTTATAAGGTTATTTATTTATTTGGCCATACCTCGAGGCATGCAGTACTTCCTCCATCAGGGATTGAACCTGTGCCTCCTACAGTGAAAGAGCAGAGTCTTAACCACTGGACCACCAGGGAAGCCCCCTGAGGTGCTTTTCTACAGAGACCTCTGATCCATTGTGCTCTGCTCCCCACCACATCGATGACGCTAAAGGCTCCTCCACTGAACCGTCTGCATCCAGAGGTGGAGCGGAATGGCCTGGCATTTGCCTCTGTCACACTCATAGCAGAGCCTCCTGAGGCCGTGGATGTTACGCCACTCAACGCTGAAGTGGCAGGCAAAGGCATAAGGAAGTGTGGGGCTTACATGTCATTGGTTGGAGATCTCAGGAACATCTGAGAGGAATGGCAAGTCCATTAACAGGTTCTGGGGCAGATTGAGGCCCCGACAGGACGTGGGCATGTCTCCTTCCTTTTCCCAGATTTGGTGTCAGGCCTCCTTGTTGTCACCCCGTGGAGGCAGTGTGGTACAGTTTGAGAGTTCTGACCCACCAGGGGACCTTCTCATCCCTGCTCCCATCGGCCTCCATCTGTGGCCACCCTGGGCCTTGGTTTGCCTGTCCCCTTCTCTTGGAGCCTGTGGTAGTTTCAACCTGACACTCCAGCCTGTTTGTCACTGTGTCCTCGTCCTTCTCCCTAGCTAGCCTGGGAGCTCCTGGGCCAAGACGAGACGAGGCCAGTGCAGCTCTGTGACCTTTCCTTACCCCAGACGTGTGGGAAATCCACACCCAGGAAATGGATGTGGGTGAGCGGCTGGATGTACCCACAAGTCAGTCCTTCAGCCTCTAGGAGACTGCTCAAGGGCTCGTCGGAGTGGGATGGTGGACCAGCTAGACTCCCTGGACTTGAGAATCAGCCTGGACCCACCACTTAATAGTTTGTAATCCTAGGCGAGTGGCTTTGGCTTGCTGAGCCTGTTCTCCCTTCCTGCAAGGAGTTGAGTGACATGAACTGATTCAGGTGAAGCCACTTGTACTGTGTGGCAGGTGTGGCTTCATTATTCTTACTATAGTTACTCCCATTTCATCATGGAGAGAAGTGCAGTCAGTGGCAGGGAGTCAGGGTTTGAATGAACCCAGTTGTTTTCAAACCCTGTTTCTTTGTGTGCAATGGATGGGGGAATGATATCATGAAGAGATCTCTTGACTGGAGTGAGGTGATGTCGCTCAGCCACCTTCATCTCTGTGGCCTTGAGCAAGTCACACCTCTGTCCTGCGCTTCTCTTCTCCCCCATAAATGAAGAGCATTGGAAGAATTGATCTGTCAGAGCCACCAACAAGCAGGTGACTGCTGGGCAGTTGAGGTTCTCCGGAAGTTTCTGGTGGGACGACCCCCATCCTGGTCAAGCCTGATATTCTGTGCACCTCAGATGTCTGCCCCTATCCACCTGCTCGCCCGGTTGACTAGGCAGCACCTGGATGGAAAGCCTCCAAGGTCCAGACCTGGATGCAGAGGCTCATCCTGGTGAAGCAGGCTTCCAGATGTACCTATTTTGGATTCTTTTAAAGCTTTCAAATGGAAACTAGGAGGGCCCCATTGGGGAGGGGAGTGGACCTGTATGGAAACAATGCTCACTGTTATCAACTTTAAGGTTCTTGCCCTCTCTCATCTTCTACCTCCATCCTCTCTACCTGCCTGCTACATCTGTGCAGGGTTTGGGGAAAAGAAAAGCCAATATCCCAACAAAGGTCAGAATCTTAAAACAGGGTCTTTTTTTGGCGGGCGGGGCGGGGGGGGGGGTCTGCTTCCTACATAGCCTTTTACTTGAGTGGGTACCAAGTTGAAAAGACCAAAGGTCTGTCTTCTCTAAACTGTCAGTCTTTGGTTGAGAATGCAGGCAAGAAAGAAAAGAACACTCTTTTGTGATTTGATAAAGCACAGGGCAGCAGATGCCCTATAGTCTCGTGAAGATGGGCAACACAACACGTCTGTCATCGTCTACATGAGCAGACGTTTCCCCAACTTGGAGTCGATTCTGTGCTCCTGAGAACAAGCCAAGTGTACAGTGCTGGTGCATCCAGTCTCTGGGGCAGAACCTGGACACGCATGTAGCAATGGGGAGCTTTCAGGCTGAGTGGAGGTAGCAGAGCTGCAGAGCATGAAGATTTGGGAGGATGTTGGCTACCCGTTGGGGAAGGTGGGCGTCTGGCTCTGTGAAAGAGAAGCTTCCTGGCCTCTAAGGCTCCAGGTAGTGCTGGGGAGCGTGCTGGGAGGTACAGAAGCAGAGCCTGGGCAGCCTGAGCGGGTCTAGGAAAATGAATGCTGAGCTGTGTCTTTGCCTGTGTCCAGACTGTGGTGGGCTTTCCTTTTCAGATGACCAGCTGGCCTGGGCTAGAGCTCCCAAGTCCTCAGTATTCCAAACCCCGGCTCCAAGTCAGAGGAGAGACTTCAGAGCTGCTGCCTCCTCTCTGGGCTTATCAGCCGGCTTCCCATGGTTGCCCGCAGATCAGGGAAGTTGCTGGGGCCTCACTGACCAGCCACACTCCCTTACTGTTTGTCTCTTGACTTGAGGCAGCTGCATGAGGCCAAGTTGTTCCATGTCCACTCACCAGGTCCCCGGCAGCAGAGTCCCAGAGGAAGCTTCTAGGGGGGAGGTGCAGGGGGCAGCTTTGCCCTCTGGACCTCCCAGGGCCCAGGCGGAGCAATGCAGGGCTGAGAGGTGACTTAGAAAAGACTCAGGTTTGAGCATTGGCCCTTAGCAAGGACTGCCATTGACCAAGGCCCCGGGGGTATCTGGGGGGCTTTACTTTTTTCTCTGATCATTCAGCAAACCAGGCTCTCTCTACCTCCCCTGGCTGCCAGGGTGCACAGGTGTGAGAGCCCTGCCCGAGCCGCACTGCTGGCCCTGAGAATCGGGATGTTACTGGAGAGGGCGGTAGAGGCTCAGGAGGGAGGAGGCGCTTCTCCTGCCAAGAGCTGAGGACTGACAGAAGGCCTTTTGCTCCCTCTTGGCGACTGGACCTCACCCTTGAACCCTCCTCCTCCCTGCTTTTCATTTTCCTCTTTTTTGGGGGGGTTGGCTCCAAATTATCTTATTTTGTTTACATTGCACCCAAGTTTCGTGGTACAAAAGACTTGCAGGTGCAAATATGTCCCGCCTTCATTAACTTCCCCTCCCTTTTTAATTTATGTGATTTCAATTTTCCTTCCCTGTACTGTTAATTAGGGGACCCTCTAATCAGTGCCATTATCACAGTGGTATTCATGTTTAGGAAAGCCGCTAAACAAATGCTTGCAAAATTGCTAAATGGCTAATTAATGTCTGTTAATTAAGAAAATTGCTCATGGTAACAAACCATGCCGTTGCTGGCAGCCGCTAGAAAGACACACACTTGTTGAAATTAGTCGTGTGGCAGGTAGGGGAACATCTGCTCCATGTAGCTTTCCGGAAGTGAGCAGCCCCACGCTCAGGCGAGAAGCTCCAGGCCTGTCCCGGGCACGGCCCCCTCGCCTCTCTCTGCACACCTCTGTCTCCATGCCCACTGGTCCTAGCCACCCCATGGCCCCCCACCTCCCCCCACCCCTCCACAGGCTCTGCTCTCTGGGCTGTGCTTGCTGAGCCAGCAACAGGCTGAGCAGCCTGGCTTCCAGGCCGGAGACTGAGGAATAAAACCATGCCCCACGAGTCATTTTCCTTCTCTTTTTAAATGAAACCACACTCATCCTCTCTGCATATTTTGAATTTTTCTCAACTTCCAAGAGTAGTGACATGGCCCCAAAAGAGTGAATTGGGTTGTGTTTCTCTCCAGTTGGCTTCCCTGGTGGCTCAGACAGTAAAGAATCTGCCTGCAGTGCAGGAGACCTGGGTTCAATCCCTGGGTTGGAAGGATCCCCTGGAGAAGGGAATGCCACCCACTCCAGTATCCTTGCCTGGAGAATCCCCATGCACAGAGGAGCTTGGCGGGCTACAGTCCGTGGGGTCGCAAAGAGACACAACTGAAGTGACTTTCACATTCTCCTTACCAGCACCAGCATCTTGCTCTGAATAGCCCAAGTTGGCAGCAAGGTGCTTCCCTGACCAGATTTTCATGCTTTTTGACTGTGACCTGCAGTAGAAAATATATTTGACACAGTGACCCAGTACATACACACACACACATGCACATATTTATAAATAGAGATTAATGAAGAGTATTTCCTTAAAATACACAAAGCGGTCTGATATTTTCTACCCTAGTTTTTATTCTGCTCCAGGTTTTTAAAAACAGTGGTTGCAACCCACTTAATTGATTTCACCACCCACTAATGGGCTGCACCCCATGCTTTGGTCAGCTCTGTGGTTTAAGTGTGAATTCTTCTGCCCATCTCTCCTGTGGGGAGTCAAGGCCAGCATATAGCCCAGAGCTTCAGGGGTCAGCCGGGGACGAGGGTGGCTTACCACCAGCTGGAGTGGCTAGCCCCAGCATCTCCTCCCGTCACCCAGCCCCGACCCTGCTCCCCCACACACCCTCTCAGGCCTGGGCTGCAGAGGCCAGGGTGAGCCTTGCGCCCATCAGGCTTCTCCTCCTGTCCTTGCCATCTTCCGCTTGTGTGGCTGTGGCCAAGTCTCTTTATCCCTTGATACTCATTGTCGCCACTGATAGAAACAGGAATGAGAAACCCGCTTCCTGGGGCCAGTTTCAAGTGAAGGTGTGTTGATGAAGTGCTCTGAGTAGTCACTCGGTGATGGTCTCTTCCTCTTGTCCCCCAAGTATTCAGCCTCTGGCACCACCTCACTATTCCTGTCTGTTCCCATTCATCCATCAGAGCCCCCTCCCCTCAGGAGACTGATTGCCTCATCCTTGCCTGGCCCTGGCCCAGGAAGTGGCACGTGGGCACCCTTCAGGGTAGGTCAGTTTCTGCAAGCCCTGGGGCTTCCCTGGTGGCTCAGCGGTCAAGAATCCACCTGCAGTGCAGGAGATTCAGGTTCGATCCCTGGGTTAGGAAGATCCTCTGGAGGAGGACATGGCAACCCACTCCAGTATTCTTGCCTGGAGAATCCCCGTGGACAGAGGAGCCTGGCGGGCTACAGTCCGTGGGATTGCAAAGAGTCGGACATGACTGAGCGACTAAGCACGCACACACACTGCGCGCCCTGAGCCTGTCTCAACCAACGTATTTAACATGGCAAACTCCGCTCTAACGGCAGACCATGCTGGCCTACTCCTGCGTGCTTCCACAAAGGAGCTTGATTTTATTTGTCGTGCCTGGAAATCCCCCTGAGTGTGTTTATCAGCTTCTCTCCCTCCTGCCCGCCCTTTTACACCGTTGAGCCGGCGACCCAAGCAGCAGCTCGCACCTCCCCGCCAGCCAGAGCCCGCCGCCCGCACGCCGCCCGCCCTTTGTTTTTGGTTTAATTTTTGTTCTTTTAAGCTTCTCCTGCGCTCCTCCATGTGCTGTGATCTATAACCTGCCTCTACTGTCTGGCCTCACAGGGTCCTCCGGGGTCACAGCCCTCGCCGCACGCACAGCCTCCACCTCACAATCCCAGCAGCATGATGGGACCCCACAGTCAGGTAACGCACTGTGGCCCGCCCGCCCGCCGGCCGGGGGGCGCGGGGCACCAGGAGGACAGAGCCAGCAGAGGAAAAACAAAAATCAAAACGTGCTCTCGCCATGGCCTTTGAGGATTTCCTGACCAAGGAGATTCCCCCTCCTCCCAAAATATATCTTTTTCCCCCTTAAAGATAGTCTTCACTCCTTGGACATCACACCCTGCTTGGATATGAAACCAAAAGAAAACGAGAACTGTTTCTGTGACCTTGTCAGCGGCCTCTGCGTTTTTGTTTTTTCCTCTCTCACTTTTGGTTTGGTTTTTGAGTTTGGTTAACCATTGTTTGTAACCGAAGCTGCATCCCTTGCCTTCTCCGTGTGCACTCTTCGCTGCTGAGAAAGCTTTTCTGCCCATTCCCCTGCATCGAGTTAGGGCGCCCGCTGTCCCCTCACTGTTGGCCTTGTGTATCTCCTCCCCCTTCTCCCTGCTCCCCTTCCTTGCCCCCTTTGTCGGTGTCGTGTGAGTGTGTGTGAGTGCGCGTCCAGCTTTGTCTACACACTGGAAAATTGCCTGTACAAGTCCCCTTGGATTCTTCCACCTGCCCTTACCTACAGCAGAGGTCTCGCCTTCGCCCTGCACTGGTGGGACTGCTCCTCCATGTCCTGTGCCAAGCCCCAGCTGCTGCCCCGGCACCCAGAGTAGAGCTCTCAGCAGATGCACGGTGCGCCTCCGCCCAGAGGGACAAGGCCGCCGGGGGGAAGACAGTTTAAAAGATCACTAATTGTAACAAGACTGGACTTTGTGGAGTGGTGTGCGCTTGTGTCTGTCCCCATTCCATACTGCGGGCTGTCACTGAACTAACGCCCTGTAATTGCAGCCTTTTATGTCACCGCGATACGCAGGCGGCCCCCGGCCCCCGATCAGAATGGGAAACCAGGTACTGTACCTTCTCGTGTTCTCTCCCCTCGCTCGGCCACCCTTGACCCCAGCTGGACTTGGACTCAGAATCTGCAGGAGGGTTGGGAGGTGGAGGGACAGTTTTAACTAGCGTGGGAGGCAGCTTATAAGCAGGTCCCCGGAGAGGACTGTGTTTTCTCTTCAGCGCTCCACGCAGCCTCTCCCAGCATCATACCTGCCTCTCCCAGTGGGCTGTGGGCAGCAGGGTGTGAGTGCAGGGTTTTTGCGCTTCTAAAGAAGGTGGTAATGCCTCAGCCCCTCCCTGCCAGCCCTTTCTTGGAAAAGGGTTTTCCTCCTTAATAAAGTTAATTGACAACGTACATTTTTTACCCTGGAAGCTTGTGAGAAGGCTGGTAAATATAATCCTGCTATTAAGGGGAGAAATGGCCCATAGGAATGCTTCGATCAAGAGCCTGGATGCAGCGAGCAGGACATTTGTGAGTTTTTACGCAATGTCTGCCTGCTTCCCAGTTGCTTCCCAACTAACAACAAGAAAGGATTTATTCATGTACTTAGAACAGTGGTCTACTTGTGGGGAGGGCTTTTCAGCCTGGGGTTGTATGCCTTATGCTGCCCCATTAGGGTTGGCAGTTCTGGGTGGTCTGGAGAAACTGGTCCCCAGCTGCCTTCCGTGGTTCAGCCCATCCAAGGGCAGGCGAACTGCTGAAGTGAAGATGGGTATCTTCTTTTCAGGGTAGACAGGCTTTGAAGAAACTTTAAAGAAACATCAGGGAAATTTGATTACGTGCCCCAGTATTTCTGTATACATAATTCTTAGAGTGACCTGGCAGAAGCCCATCGGGAAGTCTGACAGCAACGCCAGGACCTCCAGCCCTTGTTGCCTTTGGAGCTGGGAGGTCAGTCACCAGCTAGATTGACGTTACCTGAATGGACTCCTTTTGTTCTCAAGAAAGCCCCCTTAGTGAGATATACGAGGACTTTGGAGAGATGCTCATAACCAGGGGACTCCAGTTTTAAAGTTAAATAGCCTGCCAGTTTCCACTTATTTTTTTTTCCTCCAAAAATCTTTTCTTTCCTATTTTCTCTGACATGAAGGAGAAAAACTTGGACAAGAATTAGAGGCCCAGCTTTTTGAGCAAAGAGGGAGCCCAGGATATGTCACAGATGAGGAAACAGGGTCATAGTGGGGCAGTGATTTCCTTATGTGTCCCGGTGAGCTGGGCTCGTGTTAGTCTCCAGCTGCCCTGGTTCAGTAAACGTGTTGCCCCTGTCTCTGTTTTTAACGGGTCATTAAGTGGACCTCCTCTGGCCTCACATGCCAGGGCCCCAGCACCAGCTCTTCCTCCTGCCCATCCAAGGCTCTCCTTAGCCCGAACTGCACCCTCCTGCCCCCAGGAGAGAACAGATGCTTCCTTATCATAGTTGTGGTCCTTCCTCCAGCAATTAAGGGACGCGAGAGGAAACATGTTTGTTTCTATTTATCAATTAAGTATGAGCAAGTGCCCGAGAGAGCAAATGGAGAATAAATCCATCATCTGTACCTCGCATTACAGATCAATCAGGCTAACCTCCCCACCACCCTCCACTGGAAATCTATCCAGATTTCCAGTTTTCTGTGGACTCAATAATTTTTGTCCTCCAGGCAGGGATGTGTCCCTTTTCCAGGAATCGCCCCTGAGCATGGGGCTGCTGGTTCCACAGGAGCCTCTGTGGCACCTGAGTTAGCTCAGCCTTCCTCAGGGCAGGAGGAGGAAGAAGCAGCTCAGGCTTGCGTGATCTTC